>NC_091793.1:123277500-123902500 GCF_041296235.1 Equus asinus | reverse complement strand
TCTTTTTTTTTTTTAAAGATTTTATTTTTTTCCTTTTTCTCCCCAAAGCCCCCAGGTACATAGTTGTGTATTCTTCGTTGTGGGTTCTTCTAGTTGTGGCATGTGGGACGCTGCCTCAGCGTGGTCTGATGAGCAGTGCCATGTCCGCGCCCAGGATTCGAACTAACGAAACACTGGGCCGCCTGCTGCGGAGTGCGCGAACTTAACCACTCAGCCACGGGGCCAGCCCCTGGTGTATAATCTTTTTGAGGTATTGCTGTATTCGGTTTGCCAAAATTTTATTGAGGATTTTTGCATCTATGTTCATCAGTGATATCGGTCTGTAGTTCTCCTTCTTTGTGTTGTCCTTGTCAGGTTTGGGGATCAGAGTGATGTTGGCTTCATAGAATGTGTTAGGGAGTACTCCATCTTTCTCAATTTTCTGGAACAGTTTGAGAAGAATAGGTATTAAATCTTCTTTGAATGTTTGGTAGAATTCTCCAGAGAAGCCGTCTGGTCCTGGACTCTTATTTTTGGGGAGGTTTTTGATTTCCGTTTCTATTTCCTTACTTGTGATTGGCCTATTCAGATTCTCCATTTCTTCCTGATTCAGTTTGGGGAGGTTGTAGGAGTCTAGGAATTTGTCCATTTCTTCCAGGTTGTTCAATTTGTTGGCATATAGTTTTTCATAGTATTCTCTTATGGTCTCTTGTATTTCATTGGTATCTGTTGTGATTTCTCCTCTCTCATTCCTAATTTTATTTATTTGCGATTTCTCTCTTCTTTTCTTGGTGAGTCTGGCTAAGGGTTTGTCAATTTTGCTAATTCTTTCGAAGAACCAACTCTTTGTTTCATTGATCCTTTCTATTGTCTTTTTTGTTTCAATATCGTTTATTTCTGCTCTTATTTTTATTATTTCCCTCCTTCTACTGACTCTGGGCTTTGTTTGTTCTTCTTTTTCTAGTTCTGTTAGGTGTCGTTTGAGGTTGCTTATGTGAGCTTTTTCTTGTTTAGTGAGGTGAGCCTGTATTGTGATGAATTTCCTCTTAGGACTGCTTTTGCTGCATCCCAAATGATTTGGTATGCCATGTTCTCATTTTCATTTGTCTCCAGATAATATTTGATTTCTTCTTTAATTTCTTCAATGATCCATTGTTTGTTCTGAAGCGTGTTGTTTAGTCTCCACATTTTTGCACCTTTCTCTGCTTTTTTCTTGTAGTTGATTTCTAGTTTAATAGCATTATGATCAGAAAAGATGCTTGATATTATTTCAACTCTCTTGTATTTATTGATGTTTGCTTTGGTTCCCAAAATATGGTCAATCCTTGAGAATGTTCCATGTGCACTTGAGAAGAATGTGTAACCTGCTGTTTTTGGATGAAGTGTTCTATATATGTCTATTAAGTACACCTGGTCTGATTTTTCATTTAATTCTATTATTTCCTTGTTGATTTTCTGTCTGGATGTTCTGTCCATTGGTGTTAATGGTGTGTTGAGGTCCCCTACTATTATTGTATTGTTGTTGATGTCTTCTTTTAGTTCTATTAAGAGTTGCTTTACAAATTTTGGCGCTCCTGTGTTGGGTGCGTATATATTTATAAGTGTTATGTCTTCTTGGTGGAGAGTCCCTTTTATCATTATATACTGTCCCTCTTTGTCTTTCTTTATCTGTTTTGCTTTGAAATCTACCTTGTCTGATATTAGTATAGCGACACCTGCTTTCTTTTGTTCATTATTAGCTTGGAGTATTGTTCTCCATCCCTTCACTCTGAGTCTGTGTTTGTCTTTGGGGCTGAGGTGTGTTTCCTGGAGGCAGCATATTGTTGGGTCTTGTTCTTTGATCCATCCTGCCACTCTGTGTCTTTTGATTGGGGAGTTCAATCCATTTACATTTAGAGTGATTATTGAGATGTGGGGGCCTACCACTACCATTTTGTGTCTTGTTTTCCGGTTTTCTTCAATTTCCTTTGTTTCTCGTCCCATGGTTTAATCTGTTCTGATGAAGAGCTGCTACTTTCTGTTGTTGTCCTTCTACTTATCTCCTCTGCTCTTGGTTTTGTAGCCCCTTTCCTTTTTTGGGTTTTTCAGGAATGAGGGTTTTCCTGAGGATTTCCTGAAGAGGAGGTTTTGTGGCAATGAACTCCCTTAATTTTTGTTTATCTGGGAAAGTTTTTACTTCTCCACCGTATTTGAAGGATATTTTCGCTGGGTAGAGAATTCTCGGCTGTAGATTTTTGTCCTTCAGATTTTTGAATATATCATTCCACTCTCTTCTAGCCTGTAAAGTTTCTGCTGAGAAATCTGCTGATAGCCTGGTGGGGGTTCCTTTGTAGGTTAGTTTCTTTTGCCTGGCTGTCCTTAGTATTTTCTCCTTGTTGTTGACTTTTGCTAGCTTCACTACTATATGCCGTGGAGTTGGTCTTCTTGCATTGATAAAGTTTGGAGATCTATTGGCTTCTGTCACCTGAAGATCCATCTCTCTCACCAGATTTGGGAAGTTCTCAGCCATTATTTCTTTGAATAGGCTTTCTGCCCCTTTCTCCTTCTCTTCTCCCTCTGGTATACCTATAATCCTTACGTTGCTTCTCCTAATTGTGTCTGATAATTCTCGGAGAGTTTCTTCATTTCTTTTTAGTCTTGCTTCTCTCTCCTCCTCTGCCTGCAGCAATTCTATATTGCCATCTTCCAAATTGCTAATTCTTTCCTCCATATTATCGGCCCTACTGTTCAGAGCATCTACATTTTTCTTAATCTCCTCTATTGTGTTCTTCATTTCCAATATTTCTGTTTGGTTCTTCTTTATCGTATCAAACTCTTTTGTGACATAGCTCCTGAACTCGTTGAGTTGTCGGTCAGAATTCTCTCTTAACTCATTGAGTATTTTAATGATGGCTGTTTTGAAGTCATCATCATTTAGGTTATATATCTCATTTTCTTTGGGATTGTTTTCTGTGTATTTGTTATTTTCCTTCTGTTCTGGAGATTTAATGTATTTTTTCATATTGCTTGATGTTGTTGATTTGTGCCTCCACATAGAGATAGAGTTTAGTTGCTCCTTTCACTTGTTTCTGCTGCTGTGGTGGGGGAGCAGCTGTTTACACTGCACCAACCAGGAACCCTATCCGCAGTTGCTAACTGGGCCTGGGCCCCTCCTCGTAGTCACAGTGGTCCTTTGGATTCCCTCCTCTGCTGTGGGGGCTGTCACAGGGGGGCTTCAGGCTGCTGGTGCCTACTGTTGCAGCCCACCTAGACGTGCTCCCTCCTTAGGGTCTGCAACAGTGTTATGGGCTTTTCCAGCGGCCAGGGGTGGGATTACTTATATTTGTCGCTCTGTCACTGTCGGCACCCAGAAAATCTCACTTGTCCACTATGGGTCACAGGAGAGCTATTGGCATCTTCTACAGTCTGTGGTTAGTTCACCTAGCTATGCTACTTTTGTCCCAGGGTCTTCCAGCCTTGTGGCTGCCGGCTGGGTGCTTTCTACTGGTGCTGTGCAGAGGCTTTCCCTGAGGCTGCTGTGAGCCTGTAGGGTTTCCCCCTAGCCTATGGAGCTGGGTCACTGGAGCTCCCCCCAGCCCCAGTCTTGTTCCCCAGGAACTTGGGGAGCCCTTTGCCCTGTCTTGGGGGATAGCTGGAGATCCTGATTTCAGTGGTAGCTGGTCAGCTGCTGCCCTGCCTGATATTCTCCTCTCCGGGACCCTCCCAGTATTGTGGATGCTGGGTGTGGCCCCTCCGCTAATAGCAGACAGAGAGTTTTGTCTGCTGCCCGGGCAGAACTCGGAGCTTCCCCTCCAGTCCGCAGAGCCGGCCTCTGGAGCTTCACCCAGCCTCAGTCCTCTCCGAGATCTCCGAGATCTCCAAGATCTCCAGCAATCCCCAGCCCCACGGGGTGGGCAACGGCAGCCTGGGGTCACCTCGCCCTCTGGGATTCCCTCCGGGACCTCCTGGAGTTGTGAATGTTGGGCGTGGCCCCTCCACTAATGGCAAACAGAGAGTTTTGTCTGCTGCCCGGGCAGAACTCTGGAGCTTCCCCTCTGGGGTGCGGAGTGGGCCTCTGGAGCTCCACCCAGCCCCAGTCCTCTCCGAGATCTCCGGCAATCCTTAGCCCCATGGGGTGGGCAACAGCAGCTGGAGGTCGCCCTTCCCTCTGGGATTCTCTCCGGGACTTTCCCAGAGCCGTGAATGCTGGGTGTGGCCCCTCCGCTAATGGCAGACAGAGAGTTTTGTCTGCGGCCTGGGCAGAACTCTGGAGCTTCACCCAGCCCCAGACCTCTCCGAGATCTCCAGCAATCCCTAGCCCCACAGGGTGGGCAATGGCAGCTGAGGGTTGCCCCGCCCTCTGGGGTTCTCTCCGGGACTTTCCTGGAGTTGTGAATGCTGGTCATGGCCCCTCCGCTAATGGCAGACAGAGAGCCCTGTCTGCTGCCCGGGCGGAACTCCAGAGCTTCCCCTCCGGGGCGCAGAGCCGGCCCCTGGAGCTTCACCCAGCCCCAGTCCGCTCTGAGATCTCCGGCAATCCTTAGTCCCACGGGGCAGGCAATGGCAGCTGGAGGTCACCTCGCCCTCTGGGATTCTCTCCAGGACTTTCCCAGAGCCGTGAATGCTGGTCATGGCCCCTCCGCTAATGGCAGACAGAGAGTTTTGTCTGCTGCCCGGGCGGAACTCTGGAGCTTCCCCTCCAGGGCGTGGAGCCGGCCTCTGCAGCTTCACCCAGCCCCAGTCCTCTCCAAGATCTCCGAGATCTCCAGCAATCCCTAGCCCCACCGTGCAGTCAGTGGCAGCCGGGGGACCTCCGTACCCTCAGCGACTCTCTCTGGGACCCTCCGGGCACCGCAAACACCAGGTGGGATCTCCCTGCCAATGGCGGGGAGAGACTCTCCCTGCGGGCCCAGGTGTGCAACTCCAAAGTTTCCCTCTGCGTTTAGGAGTAATTGCGGGGGGTTTAGGTAGGGTTCTGGTCACCTGTTTCCACCATCGCTCCTCTGTTGTGTGCTCGCTCCTGCCCTAGATGTGTGTTGATCTTCTGGGGGCATCCGTTGGAAGAAAGCCGCTTGCGGGTACTAGGCTGTTCGGTCGGGGTCAGAGAGTTTTCACCTATTTCCACATCCTCCCGGAGGAAAGTCCATCTGCCTTCCGATGTATAGTCACGTGGGTCTCTCAGACGTCCTGAGATGCTGTCTGGGTATCCTTTGTTAAGCGATAAGTGTCCAAATAATTGTAGACTCGAAGGGGGAGAGACAAAGAGAACTACTCACGGCGCCATCTTGGATCCAGCCTCCATTTCATTCATTTTTTTAATGAAAAAAAGTTAATCTAGACACAGACCTTAAACCCTTCACAAAAATTAACTCAAAATGGATCACAGACCTAAATGTAAAATGCAAAACTATAAAATTCCTAGAAAATCTAGATGCCCTTGAGTATGGCAATGACATTTTAGATACAACACCAAAGGCATGATCCATGAAAGAAATAATTGACAAGCTAGACTTCGTTAAAATGAAAAATTTCTGCTCTGTGAAAGGCACTGTCAACAAAATGAAAAGACAAACCACAGCCTTGGAGAAAGCATTTGCAAAAGACACATCTGATAAAGTACTGTTATCCAAAATGTACAAAGAACTCTTGAAACACAACAATAAGTAAACCAACCAGATTAAAAAAAATAGGCCAAAGACTGTAACAGACATCTTACCAAAGAAGATGTACTGATGGCAAACAGGCAGATGAAAAGATGTTCCACATCATCTGTCACTAGGGAAATGCAAATTAAAACAATAAGATACTAGTACACACTTACTAGAATGGCCAAAATCCAGAACACTGACAACACCAAATGCTGGTGAGAATGTGGAACAACACAACCTGTTGATTGCTGGTGGGACTGCAAACTGGTACAGCCACTTTGGAAGACAGTTTGGCACTTTACAAAATTAAACATGCAATCATTTCCCCTTGGTATTTTTCCAAAGTGTTGAAAACTTATATGCACGCAAACATCTGCCCACATATTTTACAGCAGCTTTATTCTTTATCGCCAAACTTGAAAGCAAACAAGATGTCCTTCAGTAGGTGAATAAACTGTGGTACACCTAGACAATAGAATATTATTCAGCACTAAAATGAAGTGAGCTGTCAAGCCATGAAAAGACATGGAGGATCCTTAAACGTGTGTGCATTACTAAATGAAAATAGCCAATCTGAAAAGGCTATATACTGTATGATCCCAAATATATGACATTCTGGAAAAGGCAAAAGTATGGAGAGAGTAAAAATATCAGAGGTTGCCAGGGGCTTAGGGAAAGGGAGAGATGGATGGGTAGAGCACAGAGGATTTTTAGGGCAATGAAACTATTCTGAATGATATATAATGGTGGATATGAATCATTAAAAATATGTCCAAACTCATAGAATCGGACACTGAGAGAAACTTAATGTAAATTATGGACATTGCATGATAATAAGTATCAATGTCAGTTCAACAATCATAACAAATATACCACTCTGGTGGAGGATGTTGATAATGAGGGAGGCTATGGATGTGTAAGGGCAGAGGGTATAGAGAAACCTGTGTACATTTCACTCAAGTTTTCTGTGAAGCTAAAACTGTTCTAAAAAATAAAGTATATTTTTTAAAAAGGAAAGAAAAAACACAAGGACCTTGCATGGAGAAACTGACCTTCCCACACTTAGAGGTATAGAATTAACAAAAGCTAGCATATCGCAGTCAGATGACTTGGAAATATCTAAGTGTTGTCTTGGAGATATTATAGAAATATTTGTTAATATGGTGTATATATGTCCAGGAACGTGTGGTCTCAGTGGTCTTATGAAAGACCTGGCTGACTTTCTGGGGGCCAGCCCTGTGGCTAAGTGGTTAAGTTCACGTGCTCCACTTTGGTGGCCCAGGGTTTCACCAGTTCAGATCCTGGGCATGGACCTAGTACCTCTCATCAAGACAAGCTGAGGCAATGTCCCACATAGCAAAAATAGAAGGACCTACAACTAGCATATATAGCTATTTACTGGGGGGGCTCTGGGGAGAAAAAGAAGGATAAAATCAAAGATTGGTAACAGATGTTAGCTCAGGGCCACTCTTTAAAAAAATCACCATATTTAAAAAAAAAAAGATTTTCTGAAGATAAGCAGAAGGATGAGGGCAGGAGACTGAGAATAAAGCACAAGAAAGGAGTAGTGTTGGAGAACTCTGCCTCACTCCACAGTACTCCACTCCCTTTCCTCATGTCCCTCTTCAGTCTCATCAGTTGCAATTACTCTTCTATTGGAAAAAACAAAGTAACAAATATTCATTGACTGCTTGTGTTTCATGAACAATTAAAGATTACTAAAGTCAGGAAAGGGAGTATGGAACATAAACTGGGCCAAGGTAAGCAGCAAGAGTGACCACTACTGTTGCTCCATGTGGCATCAGATTAGGGTCCTGATATCACTTGACCAATAGTAGAAACAGACCAGAAATTAGAAATGGAGTTGAAAGTCAAAATTCTCATCATAATCAGGGACATTTTCCACTCAAAAACAGAAACAGAAGTTAGACTGAGGTGTAACAAGGAAACAATTTCTTAGACTTCCATGGTCTGAAACTGGTGATTTTTGTTGTTGCTGTTGTTGTTTGTGTTTGTTTGGCTTTTATTTTACTTATGTCATATTGGTTTACAGCATTGTGTAATTTCAGGTGTGCATTACTACATATCAATTTCTGTATAGACTGCATCATGCCCACCACCAAATAGTCTAGGTTTTATCCATCACCATATGTTATGTGCCCCTTTACCCCTTCCTCCTTCCCCCCAACCCCCTTCCCCTCTGGCAACCACTAATCTGTTCTCTTTATCCACATGTTTATTTATCTTCCACATGTGAACAAAATCATGTAGTGTTTGTATTTGTCTGTGTAGCTTATTTTGCTTAACATAACGCCCCTGAGGTCCATTTGTGTTATTGCAAATGGGATGATTTTGTCCTTTTTTATGGACATTTTATTCCATATGTATACCACATCTTTATCCATTCATCAGTTGATGGGCACTTGGTTTGCTTCCACGTCTCTGCTATTGTGAATAATGCTGCAATAAACATAGGGGTACATAAATCTCTTTCTATTGTTGATTTCATGTTCTTTGGATAAATACCCAGCAATGGGAAAGTTGAGTCATATGATATTTCTGTTTAATTTTTTGAGAAATTGCCATACTCTTTTCCATAGTGGCTGCACCAGTTTGAATTTCCACCAGTAGTGCATGAGGGTTCCCTTTTCTCCACATCCTCTCCAACATTTGTTACTTTTTGTCTTGGTAATTATAGCCATTCTAATGGGCATAAGATGATATTTCATTGCAATCTTGATTTGCATTTCCCTAATGATTAGTGATGTTAATCGTCTTTTCATGTGCCTATTGGCCATCTGTATATCTTCTCTGGAAAAATATTCATATCATCTGTCCACTTTTTGATCAGGCTGTGTGGTTTTTTGTTGTTGAGTTGCATGAGTTCTTTATATATTTTGGAAATTAACCTCTTGTCAGATATATGATTTGCAAATATTTTCTCCCAGTTGGTGAATTGTGTTTTTGTTTTGTTCATGGTTTCCTTTGCCTTGCAGAAGATTTTTGGTCTGATGTAGTACCAATGGTTTATTTTTTCTATTGTTTCTCTTGCCTGAGTAGACATGGTATTCAAAAAGATGCTGCTAAGACTGACGTCAAAGAGTCTACTGCTTATATTTTCTTCTAGGAGTTTTATGGTTTCACATCTTACATTCAAGACTTTACTCCACTTCAAGTTGATTTCTGTGTATGGTGTAAGATAATGGTCTACTTTCACTCTTTTGCATGTGGCTGTCCAGTTTTCCCAATACTATTTACTGAATAGACTTTCCTGTCTCCACTGTATGTTCTTGGTTCCTTCATCAAAGATTAGCTGTCTGTAGATGTGTGGTTTTATTTCTGGGCTTTCAACTCTCTTGCTTTGATCTGGGTGTCTGTTTTTGTGTCCGTACCATTCTGTTTTGATTACTATAGCTCTGTAGTATATTTTGAAGTTTGGGATAGTGATACCTCCCACTTTGTTCTTTTTTCTCAGGATTGCTTTGGCTATTCGGGGTCTTTTGTTGCCCCAGATGAATTTTAGGAGACTTTGTTCTATTTCCATGAAGAATGCATTGGGATTCTGATTGAGATTGCATTGAATCTGTAGATTGCTTTAGGTAATATGGACAATTTAACTCTATTTATTCTTCTAATCCATGAGCATGGAATATCCTTCCATGTCTTTCTGACTTTGATTTCTTTCAATAATGTCTTATACTTTTACTTGTATAGGTCTTTCACCTCCTTGGTTAAATTTATTCCTAGATATTTTATCCTTTTTGTTGCAATTGTAAATGGGATTGTATTCTTGAGTTCTCTCTCTGCTAGTCTGTTATCAGTGTATAGAAATGCAACTGATTTTTCTAGGTTGATTTTGTACCTTGCAGCATTGCTGTCATTGTTGATCATCTCTAATAGTTTTATGGTGGATTCTTTAGCATTTTCTATATATAGAATCATGTCATCTGCAAACAGGGAAAGTTTTACTGCTTCCTTGCCAATTTAGATCCCTTTTATTTCTTTTAATTGCCTGATTGCTCTGGACAAAATCTTCAGTACTATGTTGGATAGGAGTGGCGAGAGTGGGCAACTTTGTCTTGTTCCTGTTCTCGGAGGGATGGCTTTTAGTTTTTCACTAAGTATGACGGTGCCTTGTCCTATATGGCCATCTGGTTTTGGTACCAGGGTAATGTTGACCTCATATAATGAGTTAGGATGTGTTCTGTCTTCTTCAATTTTGGGGAATAGCTTGAGAAGGACAGGTATTAAAATCTTCTTTGAATGTTTGATAGAATTCTGCACAGAAGCCATCTGGTCCTGGATTTTTGTTTTTTGGGAGTTTTCTGATTACTGTTTCAATCTCTTTACTTGTGATTGGTCTATTCAGATTCTCTATTTCTTCTTGAATCACTTTTAGGAGATTTACAAGTCTAAGATTTTATCCACTTCTTCTAGGTTAAATCCAATTTGTTGGCATATAGTTTTTCATAGTATTCTCATAATCCTTTGTATTTCTGTGGTATCCATTGTAATTTATCCTCTTTGATTTTTAATTTTACTTAATGAGGCCTTCTCTCTTTTTCTCTTAGTGAGTCTGTCAGTTCTGCTCATCTTGTCAAACAACCAGCAATTAGTTTCACTGATCCTTTCTACTGTTTTTTTAGTCTCTATTTTGTTAATTTCTGCTCTAATTTTTGTTACTTCCCTCCTTCTGCTGACTTTGGGCTTTGTTTGTTCTTCTTTTTCTAGTTCTGTTAGGTGTAGTTTAAGATTACTTATTTGAGATTTTTCTTCTTTGTTGAAGTGGGCCTGCATTGCTATAAATTGCCCTCTTAGTACTGCTCTTGCTGTCCATAAGAGTTGGTATGCTGTGATTTATTTTCATTTTTCTCCTTTTATTTTATTTTATTTCTCTTTTGATTTCTTCATTGATCCAATGGTTGTTCATTAGCACATTGTTTAGTCTTCACATATTTGTGACTTTCCCAGCTTTTCTCTTGCAGTTTATTTCTAGTTTCATAGCACTGTTGTCAGAAAAGATGCTTGATATGATTCAATCTTTGTAAATTTCTTGAGAATTGACTTGTTTCCCAACATATCGTCTCTCTTTGAGAATGTTCCATGTGTACTTGAGAACATGTGTTCTTCTGGGTTTGGAAGGAATGTCCTATAGTATACATCTATTAAGTCCATCTGGTCTAGAGTTTCATTTAAGGCCACTGTTTCCTTGCTGACTTTCTGTCTGGATGATATCCATTGATGTAAGTTGGGTGCTGAGCTTCCCTACTATTATTGTGTTGCTGTCAATTTCTCCCTTTAGATCTGTTAATAGTTGCTTTATATACTTTGGTGCTCCTGCGTTAGGTGCATATGTATTTATAAGTATTATGTCCTCTTGGTGGAATGTCCCTTTTGTCATTATACACTACCCCTCTTTGTCTTTCATTGCCTTTTTTATCTTGAAGTCTACTTTGTTTGATATAAGTATGGCAACACCTCCTTTCTTTTGTTTGCCATTTGCTTAGAGTATCATCTTCCATCCCTTTACTCTGAGCTTATGTTTGTCTTTAGAGCTGAGATGTGTTTCCTGAAGGCAGCATATTGTTGGGTCTTGTTTTTTAATCTATCCAGCCACTCTGCGTCTTGATTGGAGAATTCAGTCTATTTACATTTAGTGGTTATTGATATATGAGGGCTTAATACTGTCATTTTATTTCTTGTTTTCCAGTCGTTCTGTATTTCTATTTTTTATTTTCCCTCATATTTATGACTGCTAATTCAGTTTGGTGGCTTTCTGTGATGGTTTCCTCATTATTTATGATTTGTGGCTCTACTCTGATTTTTTGTTTAGTAGTTACAATGATGTTTATATAAAAGACCTCATAGATAAGAGGCTATCAGAAAATGGACTATCTTATCTCCATTAGCCTGAGCAAGTTCCATTCTTTTCCTCTTGCCCTTCTGACTTATTGTTGTCACAAATCATTCTTTGTGTTATGAGTTTCTGACTAAATTGAAGTGTTTATAATGTTTTATGCTTTCATTCCCTTTATCTTTCATGTTTTAATTGTTTGATAACCTGTTCTGATAGAGAGCTGAAATTTCCTGATTTTGTCTGTTTATCTCTTTGCTCAAGGCTTTGTAAACCCTTTCTTTTGGTCAGGTATGAGGGCCTTCTTGATCATTTTGTGTAGTGGGGGTCTTGTGGCAATGAACTCCTTCAGGTTTTGTTTCTCGGAGAAAGTTTTTATTTCTCTATTGTATCTGAAGATAGTTTTGCTGGACAAAGTACTCTTGGCTGAAAGTCTTTCAGAATTTTGAATATATAATTCCATTCTCTCCTAGCCTGTAGAGTTTCTGCTGAGAAATCTGCTGAAAGCCTGATAGGGGTTCCTTTGTAGGTTATTTTATTTTGCCTTTCTGCCCTTAATATTTTTTCTTTGTCATTTACTTTTGCCAGTTTTACTATCATATGTCTTGGACAAGGTCTTTTTGCATTGATGTAATTAGGAGTTCTATTGGCTTCATGTACTTGTAAATCCTGTTCCTTCCCCAGGTTTGGGAAGTTCTCAGCTATTATTTATTTGAACAAGCTCTCTGCTCCTTTCTCCCTCTCATCTCCCTCTGGAATACTTATAATCCTTATGTTTCTTTTCCTAATTGAGTCAGATATTTCTCAAAGAATTTCTTCATTTTTTAAAAAATCTTTCCTCTCCTCCTCCACCTGAAGCATTTGTAGATTTCTGTCTCATGGGTCAACTATTCTCTCCTATATAAGGTTAGCTCTATTTTTTATGGTTACTAGATTATTTTTATCTCATTAATTGTGTTCTTCATCTCCAGAATTCCTGTAAGATTTTTTTTATAAGGGCTTCAACTTCTCTGGTGAAGTATTCCTTCTCCTCATTAATCTTATTCCTGAGCTCATTGAACTGAGTTTTCTTGTAACTCTTTGAGTTTCTTTATGACAACTATTTTGAATTCTCTGTCATTAGATTGTAAATTTCTGTGAATTCAGGATTGGTTTCTGGAGACTTGTCATTTCCCTTCTACTCTGAAGTCTTACTGTAGTTCTTCATGGTGTTTGATGAATTGATTCTTTGCTGGTGCATTTGTGTTAGTATCAGGTCACAGACTCACCTGCCACCACTGGAGGGGAGCAGGAGCTGTATTCTCTCATCCTGCCCCATCTGCTGCAAGTTGTGCTGGTAGGTGTGCTCTGCATTTGCATGATCTGGCCAGTCCCTCTGCAGGTCACACACACACTAACAGGTGGGGTCTCTGTGCTCAGCAGGAGGATTGCTCTCATGCAGGATGACCTGCTCCACTCAGCAAGGGACTGGTTGAGCTGCTGCACTAGGAGGGAGGGCACTTATTTCATGGGGGCCAGCTCTGCAGTCCCAGGTGGTTTGGCTGAGCCTCTGCACTTAGTGGGTAGGGCTCCTTCAGGGCTGAGCCACCACCACTCAGTGGAACGCATTCCCATGGTTGGGGCAACCATGGCATGGTGGGAACTCCCATGGGTCAGGCTATCATTCCAAAAGCTTTGACATGCAGCCCAGGCTCCCCCACCTCCCCTTACAGTCATGCCAGCCACTGTTTGAGGATCTGCAACCTGTATCGCTGCCAGCATGGAGAGGGAAGGGTCCACTTACCTAGTTCTACTGTTTCCCAGGGATCCAATCCACCCACCTTCAGATGTATAACTGTGTAGATGTCTCAGGAGCCCAATTGTGCTGTGTAGGAAATCCTCCTGTTGGTTAATAAATGTCCATTTTGTTTTAACTTAGAAGGGAGAGACAAAGGGAACTACTCACTCTGCCGTCATGCTGACGTCACTCTGAAACTAGTGATTTTGATGTTTTGATCCTTTTGAATAAGCCAGGCTATGAATTACTAAGACAGTCAGTCCATTAAAAGTCTAAATTAAGCTTTTTAAATCTAAAAAGTCAAGGGAAAACCTCTCACATTAAAAAGAAAACTTTTATCTTGTAAATGTTATGTTTAGCATTAAAGACACCAATACAAGGCTCTTTAATATGGATAAGAACTTATAAAATTATAAATACATAAATATGGAAAGAAACTAAGAGGTGGCACAGGTCCAACATCACTCCTAATGCAGGAATTCTTTCTACAACATTTTCAACCAAAGTTTATAGAGCCTCTGCCTGATATATGCAGTGACAATGAGCTCACTCCTTTTATAAAAAGATTAATATATTCATCTTTGATCATCTACAACAACAAATATTTCCTGTGAACTCACATTTGCCAGATACGACTCTAGGCACCAGGGACACAAGCATGTATAATAAATGTATTCTTCAAATTGGACTCAGTTCCATCTTTCTGTAACTTCCATCTACTGGTCTTTATTCTTACCATACTACACAGAAGGAGTCCTAAGTGTTCCTTTTATCCAGGTAACCATTCCCATCTATTTCAGCTATTCTTTGTATGACTGTTTTGCAGAATGCTCATAATCTGGATGGCTTTCATTTATTGCTCTTACAGAGTAACATCCTGGCCTAAAAACAATATTTCAGATATTGCACAAGCACTTCAGAACAAGGTAGAATCAATATTTTCTTCACATGGAAAACAGTTATTTCTAACATAGTTATACCTTTTTCTTTAAAAAAAAAAAGCAGTTATAGAATTTGGTTAGGGGTCTATTTAATGCATGCTAGTGGTAGGATAGCAAATGAACATGATTTAAGAATCATAAGACTTTATCCTAATATTAAAGCAAATCTAAAAAAGTGTTTTAAAGGTTAAAAGCACTGTATAAATATAAGGCAGTGGTTATTATTAGATTCCATTACATGGTTTTGTAACATCATAAAGAGTGGACCAGAACATGCCAAAATGACCAGGACTAGAGAGATAAATGTAGGAATAGTTTCCTCATGGGTTACAGGTGGGCTTATAAGAGTGTTAACAGTCTTTCACAGGAGTGAATGTTGAAAGAGAAGAATGAAGGCAAATTACATTTGTATGATTAGTTTGATAAAGTAAATAAATCACTGCATTTAAAAAGTCGAATAGGTATATAAAGAGTGCTTTGACTATAATTTCTTCCAGTTTTTGTTGTTATGAATAACAAAAACATGTACTTTGGCATGTTATTCTTACCCAAACACTCTGCAAGGCCCTGGACTTAAGGAAGATTCTGTAACAGAGTTCTCAGTTTTAATTGCCCAAGGATTCTCCTGGGGCCTTGAAAAATTATTGGATGGGGAAGATTTTCATAAGTGAGAATCCTACTCCACAAGGAAAAAGAAACATAATATTCTAATCAGATAGTAGAGAATCTCAACAAATGCTCATATTTCTCCCATTTGCAATTTTCCCCAAAAGTGTCTTGGCACTTGTTAAAAGTCAGAGTTAAGAGGCAGCAATAAGGGCCAATTTGGCTGATCACACAAAAGTAGATTTTGCTAACTGCTGAGAAAGAGGGTGTTTCATCCGTGAGCGTCCAAAAAGATATATGTTGAGAATTTGTCAATATTTTCACAAGCCAAGGAGAAAACATGTCAAACTTTCAAATACAAAGAAGAATTTATATTCAAAACAATGAATATTAATTCCTTAAACACAAGAGCAATGTATTAGAAAAAATATAATTACCTGAAGTATGGGTCTTCAGGGATCACATTTATTGTTTTAGTTTTTCTTTGGAATTTTAACATAAAATCAATAAGCAAAACAATGAGAGGACATTTGGTTAGCAATCACGTAGTTTGTGATGATCACATGTAAGTGGGAAGGAGTAGTGGTAAATAATGCAAGAAAAAATCAATTCAAAAATCTTTTATGCTTGACTTTTAGGTGTGCTTTTGCTCTAGAAAATTAATAATGGCATGTCCCGAGTTCTAGAAACCCTCAGTACTTCAAACTATATAAATGCAGGCACACTGTGAAGATCTCTATACAGTCAAAACAAAATTCTCTTCTCATCTTGTGTTTAACATTGCTGGTGACCCTTACCTCACTTATGCCTTCTAGGGTCCCTTCGGGAATGATGAGTTTTCTGGCATTCTTTATATTATTCTAATTCTAATTCAATATGTATAAGAGTTTATGAAATTATAAAGATGGAAAGAAATTAAGAGATGTTCCTTTTATTGGCTTCTCACTTCCACTTATTAAATACTTGCTCCACCAGGATCACTTTCTACTCAGAGGTTGCTGTATTCACTCCCAAGCAACAGCAGTACAGACCTGCCCCCATCTACACTGGGCTGATCTATTATTTGTCACTGGGCTTTTGTTTTTGTCTTGGGACCAGTGAAAAGAGTAGTAAACTATTACATCCAGAAGCCTTTGAAATGGGTCAAAGTAGGACATGGTTTAAGTTAGCTACAAGGAAAATGTGTACACTTAAAATATATGTTGCTTCTCCACTTTGTTAAACAATTAGCATATATCTACTGACAGGTATTTTTGTTTGCCTTTCTGCTCCCATATTCTCTGGACTAATTCTTCCTTCTGCAAGCAAATCCAAAAGCAGTACTTAGATTTCACTCTCTCAAATACTGATAACGGCTTATTAAACCAAATCCAAATACTCTCTGATGGGATTTAAGGACTTCTGTAAGTGACAACACATACCTCTTCATCTCATACCCTGTTAAAATTCTAGTACATGTTCTCTGCCTCAAACAACCAGATTTAGATAACTTAAGATCCATGTTAGTTTCATTGATGAATTGTTAGAAAGTTAAGCATACACTACAACAGATATAAAAGCAAAATTGGGTCCCCACATGGAAAAAAAACTTCACCCATCGAGAAGAGACAAGTCTTATTATTGTTTCATTCATTCACTCTGCAGATGTGGATCGATTGCCTGCTCGGTGCCAGGTACTGGTCTAGATGCCTGGGCTACACAAAGAACAAGAGGCACTCTATATTTGAAAAGAGTTTTTGTCACTTACAACATTCACACATCCCTGTCGAAACCAGAGTTTCAGAAACATCTCACCAAAGAAAAATGAACCTCAAAGAAGATATTGCTTACCATTCGAGGTGTACACACAATTCCACAAGTTGCTATCTTAAACAAAGGTTTTAAACTGGGGTTCAATTTCCATTTAACAACACTTAAGTCAATAAGGAGATAAATATTATACATCCAAAAATGTTCCCTCAAATTTTTTAAAGTCTAATTTCTGTTTTTAATATAGTTGCTTCACAAGTTGAATTAGTATATAATACTAAAAACTACATGCACACTGCATAATCACACTTACATATAGAATCTAAAAAAGTCAAACTCAGAACCAGAGAGTAGAATGGTGGTTATCAGGGGAGAGGGAGAAATGGGGAGATATGGTCCAAGTATAAAAACTTTCAATTATAAGATGAATATGTTCTGGGTATCTAATGTAGCGCATGGTGAATATAATTAATAATAGCATAGTGTACTTGAAATTTGCTAAGAGGGTAGATCTTTTTTTTTAGATTGGCCCTGAGCTAACATCTGCTGCCAAACTTTTTTTTCTTTTTCTCCCCAAAGCCCCCAAGTACATGGTTGTATATTCTAGTTGTAGGTTCTTCTAGCTCTGCTATGTGGGATGGTGCCTCTGCATGGCCTGATGAGTGGTGCTAGGTCTGTGCCCAGGATCTGAACAGGTGAAACCCTGGGCCGCTGAAGCAGAGCATGCGAATTTAACCACTTGGCCACAGGGCCAGCCCCGTAAGAGAGTAGATCTTGAGTGTTCTCACCACACACCACACACAAAAAAAGGTAACTATGAGGTGATGGTAGTGTTAATTAGCTTGATTGTGGTAATCATTTTATAATGTATGCTATATTAAATCATCACGTTGTAAACGTTAAATATATACAACTTTATCTGTCAATTATACCTCAATAAAGCTGGGGGAAAAAACTTACATTCATACCACGCAAATGAAAGAATCAGTAAGTAAGATAGAACATGTTCTGATTACATCTTGTTTTCTCTGGATAGTGAAATAGCTATGGCACAATTCCCTTTGGTAGAGGTTGTTCCAAACTTCTCTTAAAAGTTGGCTTTCAATATTACATGTCAGTAACGTCTATTTAACAACTGAAAAATCACCCAAGACAAATTATATCAGCCATCTGGATTTTTTCCACTTTAATCCCAAAATAACACACTATGAAACACAATAAAGGCATGAGTGCTGTCCATCTCAGCATTGCACAATAGATATTGTTTGATTCACAGTTGATGGAAGTGTACCTCTTGAGAAATATTAGGAAGAGTAAGAGAAGCATATGTAATAACACACACAAAAGACAAAGCACAGTGTTCTTGAGAACAGTACCATTTTCTTCTCTGGGTAGAATCTTTATAACTTTGAAAACAGGCTAAGATGGGCTATACTTGTGCATAATTGTTGCTTCCTAATTTTATAAAATTTCCAATTTTCTGTCTGTATAGGTGAGCAAAATTCTACTAGTTTTAAATTCATCCAAATAAAGGAGACAAAATATATTTTTCTTCTTACTATGCAACTTTTGGTTAGTAACGAGTATAAGTGTGCCCTGGGTTGTTTAAAACAAGGCCACAGCAAACAAACTTTAGATGGGTTTTGTGTGCGAGGCTCCAGGCCAGGTGCTTTGAATCATCTCAGATATAAGGATGGATGTTGCCATTTGCCACAAGTTAAAGAAATAACTGCAGAGTACTGGTAATATAAAAAGTTCTGAAGGAGACACAAGGCATAAACCTTAGTTGTTCTAACTATTAACTAAGCAATCAGGGACAAATTACTTCATTTTCCTGTTCTTCAGGTTATTTTTCTCTAAAATTAAGATAATAACAGCACCTGCATCATAGTGTTGTAATAAGCATTAGCTGAGATTTTAGACGTAGAGCATCAGAACAGTGCCTGGCAAATAATAATTTCTCAATAAAAGTTCGCAAGCAAAATGGGCTTAGTTGGGTAGAAGAAGTTAGAATACAAAATATAAAAATCATCTCCTGCCAAGAGTAATAAGGTTTTCCTATATAGACAAAGCTGAATAAAATTTATTCTGAGTTCAAATAGCTGCATTTAGTATGCAAGGCACTATACCAATTTCTAGAGCAATGTCTTCCATCTTTGAAGAGCACACTTTTTATTTCTCTTATTCTTTTTGTAATTATTGAATAAAGTACAAAGACTGTTTTACTTTTATATTAGGTAACGCACATAACAAAATTGTTGCCAGTGACATATTCTTTTATCATGCAAAAATGTCTGAATGGATCTTGCAGTGGACTGTGTGTCTCCCCAAAATTCATATGCTGAAACCCTAATTCCACTGTGATAGTATTTGAAAGTGGGGCCTCTGAGAGGTAATTAGGTTATAAGGGTTAAGCCTTCATGAATGGGATTAGTGTCTTAATAAGGGGCCCAGAGAGCTAGCTCACTCTTTCTGCCACGTGAGGATACAAGGAGAAGTTAGCAGTCTGCAACCCAAAAGAGGGTCTTCACAAAAATTCAAAAATGCTGGCACGCTCACATCTGATTTCCAGCCTCTAGAACTGTGAGAAATAAGTTTCTGTGTTTATAAGACACCTAGTCTATGGTACTTTATTATAGCACCCAGAATAGACTGAGATCTTTACTAAATTTTGAAGATATGTTTGTAATTGACAGACTTAGCATATAGGCTGGATAGCATGGGCCACAATTACTAGGGAGATGGAAACTTGGGGGCACCTCAACGAGATGGTCATTCATCATCCAGAGGTTTATAAAGAGACTCCATGACTTCTGTAGAAGAAATGCTACACAAAGTAAAACACTACAGACACAGAAACCAATGAATGGTTTCAAGTATAAACTGCAAATCAAAAATCAAGAGAACAAGGGGCTGGCCCCGTGGCCAAGTAGTTAAGTTCGCGCACTCCGCTGCAGGCGGCCCAGTGTTTCGTTGGTTCGAACCCTGGGCGCGGACATGGCACCACTCATCAAGCCATGCTGAGGCAGCATCCCACATGCCACAACTAGAAGGACCCACAACGAAGATATACAACTATGTACCAGGGGACTTTGGGGAGAAAAAGGAAAAGAATAAAGTCTTTAAAAAAATCAAAAGAACAAATATTCAAAACTAAAAGTGCTGATTTTTCTAGGGCTTTCTCTCACATGATATCCTCCAAGGTGCATACTAATGAAGATTTATTTACCTTTTTCTAATTTTTTTTTTACTTTTTTTATTGCAGTAACACTGGATTATAACATTATACAACTTTCAAGTGTATGTTGTAATATTTCAAATCCTGTGTAGATTACATTGTGTTCACCACCCAAAGACTAATCACAATCCATTACCATTCATGTGCCTAATCACCCCTTTTACCTTCCTCTCTCCCCGCTTCCTATCTGGTAACCAGCAATCCAATCTCTCTTGCTATCTGTTTGTCGTCGTTTTAATCTTCTACTTCTGAGTAAGATCATATGGTATTTCACTTTCTCCCTCTGACTTATTTTGCTTAGCATAATACCCTCAAGGTCCATCCAGGTTGTCACAGATAGCCAGATTTCATCATTTCTTATGGCTGAGTAGTATTCCATTGTGTATATATGCCACATCTTCTTTATCCATTCGTCCCTTCATGGGCACGTAGGTTGCTTCCAAGTCTTGGCTATTGTGAATAATGCTGCAATGAACATAGGGGTGCATGTATCTTTATGCCTTTGTGTTTTCAAGTTCTTTGGATAAATACCCAGAAGTGGTCTTTCACTTCCAGTTTGAGTGTGTTTAGGTCTGAGATGTGTGTCTTATATGCAGCATATATATGGGTCTTGTTTTTTTATCCAATTGGCCATCCTATGCCTTTTTGATTGGAGAATTTAGTCCATTGACATTTAAAGTAGCTATTGACAAATATGTGTTTGTTGCCATTTTGTTACTTTTTTTTCTGGGTGTTTTAGGAGTTCTTCTCTGTTCCTTTCTTCTTCTCTCGCTCTCTTCCCTTGTGGTTTGATGGCTTTCTTTAGTAATATGTTTGATTTCTTTCCTCTTACTTGTTTATTTATTATAGGTTTTGTGATGACTGTGAGGTTCCTATATAATATTCTACGTATATAGCAATCTATATTGAGTTGATAACCTCTTTAGCTTTATCTCTTT
Source organism: Equus asinus (assembly GCF_041296235.1). NCBI lineage: Eukaryota > Metazoa > Chordata > Mammalia > Perissodactyla > Equidae > Equus > Equus asinus. The sequence continues at coordinate 123,881,791 of NC_091793.1, read as the reverse complement.
CTTCAAGCTCTACTTTTTTACTACCCTCCTTCCACATTTTATGTTTTTGAAATCATATCTAATATCTTATTTTGTGTGTATATCCATTATCCTCTTATTATTGAAATAGGTAATTTTAGTACTTTTGTCTTTTAACCTTCATATTATCTTCATAGGTGGTTGATCTGCTATCTTTACTGTATTTTTGCCTTTATGAGTGATTTTACTGCCTGTTTTGTTTTGTTTTGTTTTTTGATAATTTTCTTATTCCTATTTGTGGTCTTCTCTTTCCCACTTAAATAAGTCCCTTCAGCATTTCTTATATAACTGGTTTCTTGGTGATAAACTCCTTTAATTTTTGCTTGTCTTGGAAACTCTTTATCTCCCCTTCCATTCTGAATGATAACCTTGCTGGATAGAATATTCTTGGCTGTAGGTTTTTTCCTTTCATAATTTTAAATAAGTCGTGCCATTCTCTTCTCGCCTGTAGGGTTTCAGCTGAGAAATCTGCCAATAGCCTTATGGGCTTTCCTTTGTATGTCACTTGTTGCCTTTCTCTTGCCACTTTTAGGATTCTGTCTTTAATTTTGGACCTTTTAATTGTAATGTGTCTTGATGTGGGCCTCTTTGGGTTTATCTTGTTTGGTGCTCTTTGTGCTTCCTGTACTTGGATGTCAGTCTGCTTCCTTAGGTTAGGAAAGTTTTCATCTATTACTTTTTCAAATAGATTCTCTGCCCCTTTGTCTCTCTCTCCTTCTGGGACACCTATAATACGAATGTTAGTGTGCTTGATATTGTCCCAGAGTTCCCTTAGACTGTTCTCATTCTAATTCTTTTTTTTTTTTTGTCTGTTCAGTTGGGTGATTTCCTCCAGCCTTTCATCCAGCTGGCTGATCCATTCTTATCATCTAGTCTGCTATTGAGTCTCTCTAGTGAATTTTTCATTTCCAGTATTGTATTCTTCATTTCTGATTGGTTCTTCTTTATATTTTCCAATTCTTTGTTGATGTTCTCACTGGGTTCATCCAGTCTTCTCCCAATACCAGTGAGTATCTTTATGAGTTTTTGTTTGAACTCTTTGTCAGGTAAATTGTTTATTTCTGTTTCATTTAGTTCTTTTTCTAGGGTTTTTTTCTGTTCCCTTGCTTGGAATGTATTCCTTTGCCTCCTCATTATGCCTCTTTTTCTGTGCTTATATCTTTGTATTAGGTGAGTCAGCTATGTCTCCTGATCTTGGAGAAGTGACCTTACGTAAGAGATGCCTTTTGAGGCCTGGCAGTGTGCTTCCCTCTCATCACCAGTCCAAATGTTCCAGGAGTGACCTCTGTATGGGCTACTTTTGTCATTCTGCTGTGGCAACGTTGCTCTTACTGCAGGCACCCAGGGAATCTAGTCTTTCCCTCCCTGGCTGGCTGTTTGTAAATCAGGTTTGAGGAGCCCCAGTACCATTGGCTACAAGGTCTAATGGCACACTCCTGTTGCAGTTTCCTGTTAATTGAGTAGGCCCCAGTGTATCTGGTTGCTAGGCTCTGGGGGTTCCAGTTGCTGTAGGCCTCAGGCCTGGAAGGCTGATGTCAGCTATCTTAGGATTGAAGCTGGGTGGGGCTGGCCCTAGGCATGGGAGCACCCTATTGTTTCAGATTTTGGAAGGTGGGCTGATCCTCATTGTGGCTCTTTGTGAAGCACAGGTCTTCCATCACTGATAAGCCCTACCCCCCCCCCACAAACAACAGGTCCACACACACTGTCAACACAACCCTGGCCCATGCACACTTCCTGACCCCCTGGAGCATACCCAGTTGCCCCATTGCAGAGGCCCTCAACTATCTACCAATGTCCCCCACAGTTCACCTGGCCCTCATACAGGCCCTGCCCCATAGAGGCAGACACACTCACCTGCCTGTAAAGGATCAAATAACTCAGTCTATGCAGGCCCACAAGTAGCCTGAGGGCTTTCTGTTGGTTGGGCCCAGTCCCTAGGGTGGGCTGCCTGCCCAGGCTGAACTGGATTAAATCTGCACTCTAGTGGGTATGGCAGACACAACAGCTAACAGACCAGGGGAATATCTTCAATGGCATCTGCCAGCATCTGTGTCAGCACACATGTACTAGGTCACAACAATGGCTGCCACCAATATCTCTGTCTCTGGAGAGGTCTCACCTCTCACTGAGATGCATCCAGAGACTACCATGTGAGTCTCTTTTCACCAAAAGACTGTGCAGCTTTCTTTTTGGTGATTTTAGGTTGCTCTCTGAGATGGGTGAATTTGTGCATTGGCTCTTTAAGAGCTGGGTTTTTTCAGCTTTTATCTGATAGCTTTTCTGGGGGTATCCCCTGTTGCAGTTAATAGCCAGTGAAGCCAAATAGTAGGACACCTGTCTCACTTGTGCTGAGTCTGAAGGATGCTTATAGCAGTAACATGTCCCTGCTCAGGTCCTCACTCCTCCAGGGAGGGCTGCGTACCCTAGGGTGGCTCCTGGCTGGCTGGCTGTGAAACTCTGCTGCTCGCAAAGGTGGTTTTTTTTTTCTCTCCAGAAGGAATTTCTGCCTTCTGCCTTAGTCAGGACTGTCCCTTGTTGCAGGGGGTTTTAAATCCAGTTTTCAGTTCCCTCTCCAGGGTAATTTTTCCAAGAATAGTTGTAACCTGGTTGTGTTTATGCGAGGAGGTGAATTCATAGTCTGCCTATGCTGCCATCTTGATGAAATCTCTCCTATTTACTCTTTTGAGCAACTTCATAGAGGCTAATATGTTATAAAAAATTAGCAAATGAAATAGGCATTATTACACTTATTCTAACCTCTTTAATTTTATTATTATTTTGTTACAGACCACATCTAGCCCTAGGAGAGTATATAAATACAATTCTCTTCTGTTCCAGAAGTAGAGGAGAAGTAAATGTTGATAAGAAATAATGACTGCCACAACTAAAACACTCAGGATAAATGCCACCAAGCCTTTCCATGCTACCCAGAGAGTGGTCCCCACGGTGTTGTACTGGGTTACTGCAATAATTCAAAGGGAAACTTTCACAACAGAAAACTTTCACCAGAGCCCTTGATGTCCTGAAAATGAAGGAGGAGGATGTCTTCAAATTCCCTGCAGCAAGAACCCACTTAGGTGGCACCAACCTTGATTTGCAAATGGAATAATTATCTACAAAAAGAAAAGTGATGACCTTACCTCAGAAATCTGAAGAGAACCTGGGAGAAGCATCTGCTGGCAGCTCACACCATTGTTGCTGTTGAAAACTCAGCTGACATCAGTATCATATCATCCAGGAATACTGGCCAGCAAGCCGTGCTGAAGTTGGCTGCTGCCCCTGGAGCCAGTACTACTGGGGCCTCTTCATTCCTGGAACCTTCACTAACCAGATCCAAGCAGCCTTCCAGGAGCCATGACTTCCGGTGGCTACTGATTCCAGGGCTAACCACCAGCCTCTCACAGAGGCATCCTATGTTAACTATCATGGGTCTGTGTAAGACAGACTTTTCTCTTCTCTGTGTGGACACTGCCATCCCATGAAACAAGGAAGCTCACTCAGTGGGTCAGATGTGGTGGACACTGGCTGGGGAAGTCCTGTGCATACATGGCACCGTCTCCCAGAGGTCATGCCTGATCTCTACATCTACAGAGTTCCTGAAGATATTGACAAGGAAGAGCAGGCCACTGCTGAAAAGGCTGTGACCAAGGAGGAATTTCAGGATGAATGGACTGTTCCCACTCCCAAATTTACTGCTCTTCAACCTGAGGTTGCAGACTGGCCTGAAGGCATACAAGTGCCCTCCGTGCCTATTCAGCACTTCCATACCAAAGACTGGAGCACTCAGCCTGCCACTAAGGACCGGTCTACAGCCCCCACTGCTGTGGCTACTAAATAGGGAGAAACAACCACTGAGTGGTCTTAAGTTGCTCTTCCACAGACTCCTAACCAGAAAATGGAAATAAAGTTGACAGAAACTAAAGCCTCCTTAAAATATAAATATATGTAAAGATATTGAAATATATAATATATAAAATATACATAAATATATCAAATACATATATAAAGGCCACCAATATCTATTTCAATTATCAAGGAAATTCACATACATATGGACAGGCTTTCATTCATTTTTATTAAAGTCTATCCTCAGTTTAGTATGTGTCAAGTGGAGTTCCTAAAACAACAGCATCACAATTAACCCAGGATGATTGTTTAAAATAAATATCTCAGGGTCCTCTCTCAGACCAACTGAGTCAGAACTACAGAAATAGAGTGTGAAGTTCTACTTTCTTTCAAATCTCCCTAGGGAGTTTTTATATACTATACAGATGGAGAATTATTACCCTCATTCTCCTTTCTTCCTAAAACACATAAGGACAGCACCTTTTAAGTCATGCATATTATAATTTTCTCAGAATAAATAACAGGGATATTTTTTCCTGAAAAGCCTTAGCTATGTCTCATATGAAAACATCTTAAACCTCTGGATAAAGATTGTGGATTAAAAACATACATCAGCCCTTGGTCCCTCCATAAACTGACTAGCCTAAAACTCTCAGGTATAAAACTGAGTATTATTCAAAGATATAAATACCCAAAGATGGGGAAAATGAGAGAGGAGTTAATAAAAATAAAATTTTGGTAGCTGGAAAGGTCAATAAGTGATAAATAACTTAGAACCAAAAAATCTGAATGTTAATTTGGTAGTGAGGAAAAGCAAGAATAAACTTTACAAGCACTACAGAAAGCCCATTTAAAAAGAAAGTCTATTTAAAAAGCAATGGGGATAATTATGATAGCCTAAAATAATGGCAGCAACCTACATCTTTGTATCCCCCATATATCCTTCCAAAATAACACCAAACAAAAACATGAACAGATAAAACTATAAAATACTATTCCCTTCACATAAACAGAAGAAAAAGGAGTCCAACTTTAAAATAACTATAAAATTTTTTTTAAAAGGAAAAACACACCAAATTCTGGTGAGTGATATACATGGTCCTATTATAAGCCTCTGCGATGAGAAAGGGTATTTTGGGGAAAACTACAGGGGCAGAGAGAAGTGTGGACTTGCAAGGAGCCTAAGATTTATCCAAAAATCACTGTCAGAATGAGAAAGTTCAGGTGAAGTGTAAAACTATTAAAAAGTTATTCTAGTAATGTGAAAGTGTTTATGACACAGAATACATTTAAATGTACCTATGATTTCAACTTGCAGTCTTTGAAAGGTATAGTTTCTGGAAAAGAAAAATGCAAAGAATGAAAGGGAAAAGTATACTTTGGCAATTCTATGGTAAAGGGGAAAATAGTACAAACAGAAAATTTAGGGATCTGGAAGACAAAGTAAAGGAACAAAAAATTGGAAGACACACAACCCCTGCCTCCATCACCCAAAAGTAAAATCAACTAAAGAAACCAGATTTTTCCCCACTGAGAGAAAAGGAGACCACTCAACTAGGAAACTTGTAAATCCCAAAACCACAAAATGAACAGGAGAATAAAAGAATCAGATAACAACTTTTAACAGATTTCAAATGATGAAAACCCCACCCCAAATAAACTTTGAAATAGAAGAAAACTGTAAGAAAACATCCAAACTGAGAATTAAATATACTCAAGCAAAAACTTTGAGAAGCAAACAGATAAGAAAAAACTTCAATAATTAATAACAAAAATGGATATAAAACAGAAAGAAAGGACAAGAATATTGATTGAACCTGGAAAAAAATGGAAAAGGACAAAAATGTTTTCAGCAATGCAGACTAAGTTACAAGACACCAAAGGGAAAGCAGGGAATAAGAAGCATTAAAGAAAAGCAATCTTAAAAGAAAATCAGAAGAAGAAAAATGAGATGAAAGCAGAATAAATGGTCAAAGAGAAAGTACTGGAAATAAAAGACAAAGAAGGAATTGCATAGGTATAATTGAAGTCCCTGAAAGAAAAATAACAAACCAACATAACTGCACTAATATTTAAAACTATCTTCCAGAAATTTTTCCACAAATAAGACCTGATTCTACCCCACCAGCCACATGAAAAAATTAACCCAGATCAACTAACCACAAGATATAGTCTAGTAAAACTATTAGACTTAAATGATAAAGAAAAATTCCTCAAGTTCAAGCCAAAGATCAAATAAACTACAAGAGGGCAAAAGAATTAGACTAGCAGACGACTTCTCAAACATAACCATAGCAAGGCAACAATGGAGTAGCATATTTTTTTTAAATACTCAATGAAAGAAAGTGGATTTTATATCATCTAAGCTTCTCATCAAATATCAACAAAAACTTAGGAAGTCTATATCCATGAGCCATTCTTAAAGAATTTTTTAGATGATGAGCTTCTTCTAAAACTAATAACTTGGAAAAACTTTAGCAAAAAGATATATAAGCAGCATTTTAGGATTTATAAATATAGAGTTAAAGCTAAAATAAAGGCATGGGCATGGGTGGAAGATGACTACATGCTATATGTTGTGTAAAGAATAAAAATAATGCAATAAAAATGGGAGGACAAGGGAAACAAAATAAGCTCACTGATTGATGTATAGGCAATAGGTGGGAGTAAAAGGATATTAAAAACTGACACAATAAATGATAAGAAAAAAGGAACTAAAGGCATTTTAAAAGTTACAGTACAAAGGTAAACACTAGAATAAAAATAAAAACCTTTCTAAATGTTAAGAAAACTAAAAATAATAAAGGTAAAGAGCAAGGAACATACATATTTAAGGGAAAAATATACAAAATAATATGTATAATTATAAAATATTAAGACAGAGTTAAGAACAAACACATTAGTCATATGAAAACAAATGGGCTTAATTCACCTATTAAAAGAAAATTTTTAATTTCGCTCACAAAGGTAGACTCAACTATAAGCTGTATATAAGAGACAGACACACCAAAAAGAGATTAAAAATAAATAGACAAAGTTATGCCCAGCAAATAAAGACAGTAGAGAAAAAGGGGTAGTGATCCTGATATCAGACAAAGTAGAATTCAAGCCTAAGTATGACAAAGTTACTTGTTAACACTGAAAACCATAATTAACAATGAACATAATAGCTATAAATATCCTTACACTAAATAGCACAGAAAACACCTTTTTCAAGCAAAAAGCTAAAGAAAATGCAAGGACATTGATGGAAACATACTAATAAATGGAGAGATATTAACATATCACTCTCAGTACAAGACAGATCAAGAGGGCAAAAAAATAGGTTAGGATAGTGAAGACCTAAACAACATAATCACTAAGGAACATCAAAATTTATCAATTTTATACCCCAAAAAGAAGAGAATATCCCCCAGGCTCAAGTTCTCATGGAACATTTACAAAAATTGACTATAAATTAGCTCAGACAGATAACATCACTAAGTTTTATAAAGATAAAGAATACTCTGATCTTAATGCAATAAGACCAGAAGTTACTAACAAAACCAAATAATAAAAAGACCCTTCCAAATGGAATGTTTTAAACACACCTATTAAATAACTCTTGTGGAAGGAAAAATACAAAGTAAAATTACACAACTTCTAAAAAATACAGTCATGTATCGCTTAACGACAGTGATATGTTCTGAAAATGCATCATTAGGTGATTTCGTCATTGTGTAGACATCGTAAAGGTACTTACACAAACCTAGATAGTATAGCCTACTAGACCTAAGCTATATGGTACTAATCTTATGGGACCCCTGTCACATATGTGGTCCATCACTGACTGAAATGTTATTACACAGCACATGACTGATGATAATGAAAACACTATTTATACAGACACCTTTAAGCAGTGATCTGAATTATACAATTATACACATATCAATAAAAATAAAAGAATTTAAATAAAAATATTAAATTCCCATTTCCAAAAATAGAGAAAGAATAAAGTAAACCAAAGAAAACAGAAGGAAGGAAGTCATAAAGATAAACACAGAAATTAATGATAGAGACTAGAATAAGAGTAGACCTAATTAATCAAAATCCTATTTTTTTCATTAACAATATACAACCATGAGCTAACTTGATCACGGAAAAAAAAGAAAGTCCAAATATAAAAATACAAAATAAGAGAAAATAAACATTGTAATGGAAAAAATCATGAGACAGATTTCAGACCTCTATGCAAACATATTTGAAAACCTAATTTAAATGTCTAATTTCCTAGAGAAATACACAATACCAAAAATTACTGCACTGGAGATAGAAAGCTTAAACAACAATTAATGTAAAAGAAACAGGAAAAAAGTGAGTGTAACACTGATAGGTAAGCCTAACAAACATAGTACAAAAAGAAAACTTTAGACCAATATCACTTATTCATATCAATGCAAAAGTACTAAATAAAATATTAGCAAACAGAATTGACCATTATATTGAGAAAATAATACCACATGACCAAGTGGGATATTCTCAAGGAATGACAGATTGTCCCAATGTTAGGAAATCCATTAATATAATATCATGTAAATAGAACTAAGGAGAAAAAATTGCATGATCATTTTCATAAATGCTGAAGAAAACTTTGAAATGTTCCATAATCCATTCTTAAATAAAAGAAAAACTCAAGAAAATAGGAATTGATTGATGCTTTTTTTTTTAACGTGATAAGATATAACTTAGTCCTAAGGTTGACATCTTACTTAATGAGGAAACACTAAAGGCACATCTTCTAAGATCAGGAACAAGGCAAGGATGCTATCTCCAACACTGAATTCAAGACACTAAATACATTTAAACAGGAGAAATCAATTAGAGGAATAATTGGTAAAGAAGATATCATACTATTCCTGGAAAACCCAGAGAATCAATGATAAAACTAGCTCCAACAATAAAAGAACTCAATAAAGAAGTAGGATAAAATATTAATATATGAAATCAATAATATTCATATATGCAAATAACCAGTTAAATGGCATAGAAGTAGAAAAAATTTATAATGGCAAAAAGATTAAATATTTAAAAATAAATATAAGAAGAAATGTACAAAACTGTATTAGAAAAATTTATACAGCTACCAAAAGAGAAAAAATAAACTTGAACAAATAGAAAGCTATCCATCATTCTTAGGTAAGATGATTCAACATCATAAAGATGTCACTTATCTCTAAGTTAATTCATAAATTTAAGAATAGTCAGAAAACACTAAAAGGGAAAATGTATAAGGGTGTCTACCTCTACAAGATATTAAAACGCTATGACATCTCTATAATTAAAAGAATGAGGTACTAACATGAGTAGACAAACAGATCAGTGGAATAGAATAGAAAGACCATAAATAGACTCAAGTATATTATTGGGAGACATTTCTCCATGGGTCTCTTTCACATTCTGTATGTCTTACGTCAGCTTCTGTTTCAGATTATCTTTCAAGGATGTTTATATAGCAAATAACCTTGGAAGACAGAAACAGTGTCTCCCTCCAGGACAGAAAGCAGATTTGTTTCCTGACCAGTAAAATAAAGATAGTGTCTTAAAGATAAATGGATGCATTTGAACATAATGACAGAAATTTATACTTGCAGTGTTTGGAGATGAGTTAATGAAAGATATGCAGAAAATCAAAACAAATAAGACAATTACTATTTCAAAGAAAACAAGTTGTATAACATCTAAAAATTATAATTTATAAATAATAAGTACTGGCTTAAACAAATCAGTGTCTGTTTAATTTAAGCAATATGTGTGTATTTATGAGAAGTCTAGTATACAGGCATAACATAAAATTAATACACAAAAAAGCAAACATCTTGTTCTAAGAAATTTCTCTAAGTTGACCACAAGGAATGAACTTGTTAGTAAAACTGGGATCTGCAGATTTTTTTTAAGTGACCTTAATTTGTACACACAATAGTAATATTATATGTTAGCACGATCTCTTGAAAATATTTTTACAATGTATATTAAGAGCCTAAAGTGTTTTTATTTTATGCATAATTCTATTTTTATAAATATACTAAGAGGACATCATCTTAGCAATAACCATTTTGTTACTGACAATAGCAAAAAAAAAAATCAGAAAAAAAGTCTCAAGATAAAGGAATAAGGGAATGCCTAATTTAATTATAGCTCTCTTGATGAAAGTCTCTGGAATTGGTTAAAAATATGACTAAAAAATGACAAATTATGTGGAGTATGCTCGTGATATTATTTTAGAAGTATTTATGACATTCTTTAACTTGAGAATAAAAAATATATATAAACAGAAAAGCCTCTACCTCAAAGTACCACATTTTCAATGTAACCTCTCTCTGTAATATAACCTTTGTCCTACTAATTAAAAATATAAAGCATATTATTAATAATCAAATTAAATACTTTACTATAAATAAACTTTATTTCTCCTGTACTTCATTGCTTAGCATAATCTCCCTTGAGCTTTATTCTGTCACTACTTAAGCAATCTTACAAGTTTAAATCTTTTTATTATAAATTCTTTTTACACTTATATACTAGGATGATGTTTTTAAAATAGCATAGACATTGGTGATGTCAGCATCACAGAGGAAAACTAAGGAAGAGCTCTTCCCTTAGTCTCTCCCTGCTAAGATACAACAAAAAGGACATTCATTAACCAACAGAGGACATTCACACAACACAATAGACCTCTGAGAGATCCATGCAGCCAATCATCTGAAGGCAGGGGTGCTGGAGCCCCTGGGAGGCAGTGGAAGGAGGTAAACAGATCTCCTCCCCCTACCCAGAGGCAGCAATCTAAGGCACAGGACCTCACACAGTGACCAGAACATGACTCTGAGAGGAGAAGGGGGAAAAGGCAGCCCACTGCAGGAATGCTCTTGCTCTTGCAGTTGCCTCCCAGCCCACAGGAATGCTCCATACTGAGGCAGCTAAGCAATCGTGGGGGCATCCCCAACAAGCTAAGCAGCCCAGGTGTACACTGAGTGCAGAGTGGGAGCAATCAAGCACATGAAAGAAAGTACCCCACCCCTCACCTGGTGCAGCAGCTTGGCCGGTAGACCAGAGCAAGGGATCCCCACCAGAGTACCTGCACCTATTTGTACAAAGCATTGGCGGCCAGCAGGCAAATGCAGACAGGCCTTGTCAGCACAGCTTCCAACAGATGGGCACAACTGCTAGGGGTCATGGTGGGCTCAGAAAACAAAGCTCCTGCCCCACCCCCCATGGTGACAGGTGGAATCTGAGACAAGATACTACAACTATGCGAGGGCAAAAGTCTACCCATCAAATAGCATGAAGAGGTATATTAACATTCCAGACTAGAAGGAAAATGACAAGTACCCAGGAATCAATTCTGAAGTCAATGAAATTTACAATCTAAATAACAAATAATTCAAAATAGTTATCATAAAGAAACTCAACGAGTTACAAGAAAACTCAGAAATACAGGTCAATTAACTCAGGAATAAAATTAATGAAGAAGGATTCTTCACAAAAGAAACTCAAACTATTAAAAAAATCAATCAGAAATGTTGGAGATGAGGACACAATGAATGAGATAATGAATGAGATAAGGACACAATGAATGAGATAAAGGAAAATCTGGAATCTTTAAAAAACAGAGCTGATATTACAGAGGACAGAATTAGTAGTTTAGAGGACAGAAATATAGAAATGCTGCAGATGGAGGAGGAGAGAGAACTAAGACTAAAAGGAAATGAAGACATTCTCTGAGAAGTATCAGACTCAATTAGGAAATACAACACAAGGATTATAAGTACTCCAGAGGGAGAAGAGAAGGAGAAAGGAGCAGAGAGCTTGTTCAAAGACATGATAGCTGAGAACTTCCCAAACCTGCAGAAGGAGCTAGAATTACATGTAAATGAAGCTAATAGAACTCCTAATTACATCAATGTAAAAAGATCTTCTCCAAGGCATATATTAGTAAAACTGGCAAAAGTCAATAAGGAATAAAAAATATTAAGGGCAGCAAGGCAGAAGAAAATGACCTACAAAGGAACCCGTATGAGGCTTTCAGCAGTTTTCTCAGCAGAAACATTACAGGCTAGGAGAGAATGGAATGACATATTCAAAATTCTGAAAGACAAAAACTTTCAGCCAAAAATACTCTATCCAGCAAAACTACCCTCAGATACAATGGAGAAATAAGAACTTTCCCAGATAAACAAAAGCTGAGAGAGTTCATCACCACAAGACCCCCACGACAAGAAATGATTGAGAAGGCCTTCATACCTGAACAAAAGAAAGAGTTTACAAAGCCTTGAGCAAGGAGATAAACATACAGACAAAATCAGAAAATTGCAGTTCTCTAGCAGAACAGGATAGCAAACACATAATTATAACATTAAAAATAAAGGGAAGGAAAGCATCAAAAACAAGTATAATCACTTCATATTAATCACAACACAAAATGGAATAAGCCATGACAATAATAACTTAGACAAGGAAAAGGAAAGGGATAGAAATAGTTTAGACTAAGGAAATAAGAGGCTATCAGAAAATGGACTACCTCACTATGATATCTCTTATACAAACCTCACAGTAACCACTAAACAAAAAATCAGAACAGAGGGGCTGGCCTGGTGGTGCAGCAGTTAAGTTCGCATGTTCCGCTTCTCGGTGGCCCGGGGTTCGACGGATCGGATCCCTGGTGCAGACAGGGCACCGCTTGGCATGCCCCACGTATAAAGTAGAGGAAGATGGGCATGGATGTTAGCTCAGGGCCAGGCTTCCTCAGCAAAAACGAGGAGGACTGGCAGTAGTTAGCTCAGGGCTAATCTTCCTCAAAAACAAATCAGAACAGAGTTAAAAATGATAAATAAACAGAAACCCATCATAGAGAACCACCAAACTGAAATGGTAGTGAGAAATACACAGGACATCAAACAAGGGAAATACAGACCAACTGGAAAACAAGTGAAAAAAAAGCAGTACTAAGTCCTCATACATCAATAATCACTTTAAATGTAAATGGATTGACTTCTCCAATCAAAAGACATAGAGTTACTGGATTCACTAAAAAACAAGACCCAACAATACGCTACTTCCAGGAAACACATCTCAGCTCTAAAGACAAATAGGCTCAGAATGGAGGAATGGAAGATGATACTCCAAGCTAATGACAAGCAAAAGAAAGCATGTGTTGCCACTACTTAACATCAGACAAAGTAGACTTCAAGATAAAAAAGGAAACGAGAGACAAAGAAGGGTAGCATATAATGATAAAAGGGACACTCCACCAAGAGGACATAACACATAAATATTTATGTACCTAACACAGGAGCACCAAACTACATTAAGCAAATATTAGCAGACCAAAAAGAAGAAATTAACAGCAACACAATAATAGTAGGGGATCTCAACACCCCACTGACATCAATGTATAGATCATCCAGACAGAAAGACAACAAGGAAATAGTAGAATTAAATGAAAAACTAAACCAGATGGACATAATAGATATATATAGAATACTCCATCCAGAAACAGCAGAATGCACATTCTTCCCAAGTGCACATGGAACTTTCTCAAAGATAGAACATATATTGGGAAACAAGGCATGTGTCAAGAAATTTAAGAAGACTGAAATGATAAAGTATCTTTTCTGACCATAATGCTAGGAAAGTAGAAATAAACTACAAGAAAAAAGCTGGGAACCTGACAAATATGTGGAGACTAAACAATATGTTACTGAACAACCAATGGAATAATGAAGAAATTAAAGGAGATATCAAAAAATATCTGGAGACAAATAAAAATGAAAATACACCATATCGACTCATATGGGAAGCAACAAAAGTGGTCCTAAGAGGGAAATTCATAGCAATACAGGCCCACCTTAACAAACAAGAAAAATGTCAAATAAGTAATCTTAAATTACACCTAACAGAACTAGGAAAAGAAGAACAAAGCCCAAAGTCAGCAGAAGGAAGGAAGTAACAAAAACTAGTGCAGAAATTAATGAAACAGAAACAAAACAAAAAAAACAGTACAAAGGATCAGTGAAACTAAAAGCTGCTTCCTTGAGAAGATAAACAAAATTAACAAACTCTTAGCCAGACTCACTAAGAAAGAAAGAGAGAAATCTCAAACAAGTAAAATTAGAAGTGAAAGAGGAGAAATTACAACAGATACCACAGAAATACAAAGGATTATAACAGAATACTATGAAAACCATATGCCAACAAATTGAACAATCTAGGAGAAATGGATAAATTCTTAGACTCATAGAACCTCCCAAAACTTAATCAAGAAGAAATAGAGACTCTGAATAGACCAATCACAAATAAAGAGATTGAAACAGTAACCAAAACCTCCCCAAAAATAAAAGTCCAGGACCAGATGACTTCTCTGGATATTTCTACCAAACATTCAAAAAAGATTTAACACCTATCCTTCTAAAACTATTCAGAAAATTAAAGAAGACAGAACACTTCCTTACTCATTCTATGAAGCCAACAACACCCCAATCCCAAAGCCAGACAAGGACAACACAAAGAAGGAAAATTACAGGCCAATATCGCTGATGAACATAGATGCAAACATCTTCAACAAAATATCAGGAAATCGAATACTGCAATATATTAAAAGGCTCATACAGCATGATCAGGTGGGATTTATACCAGGGACACAGGGACAGTTCAACATCTGCAAATCAATCAGTGTGATACCCCACATTAACAAAATGAGGAATAAAAATCACATGATCATCTTAATAGCTGCAGAAAAAGCATTGACAAGATACAGCATCCATTTATGATAAAAACTCTAAATGAGTAGGAAGGAAAGTTCCTCAACGTAATAAAGGCCATATATGACAAACCCACAGCCAACATCACACTCAATGGGGAAAAACTAAATGCCATCCCTCTGAGAACAAGAACAAGACAAGGGAGCCCACTCTCGCCACTCTTATTCAACTTAGTACTGGAGGTTTTGGCCAGGGCGCTTAGGCAAGAAAATGAAATAAAAGGTATCCAAATTGGCAAGGAAGAAGTGAAACTCTCACTGTTTGCAGATGACACAATTCTATATATAGAAAACCCTAAAGAATCCACCAGAAAACTATTAGAAATAATCAACAACTACAGCAAAGTTGCAGGGTATAAAATCAACTTAGAAAAATCAGTTGCATTTATATACTCTAATAATGAACTAAGAGAAAGAGAACTCAAGAACACAATCCCGTTTACAATCACAACAAAAAGAATAAAATACCTAGGAATAAATTTAACCCAGATCGTGAGAGATCCATACAATGAAAACTCTAAGACATTAATGAAAGAAATCAATGATGACATAAGGAAATGAAAGACATTCCATGCACGTGGATTGGAAGAATAAATGCAGCTAAAATGTTCATACTACCCAAAGGAATATACAGATTCAATGCAATCCCAAAAGGAATCCCAATGACATTCTTTACAGAAATAGAACAAAGTATCACAAAATTCATATGGGACAAAAAAAGACCCCAAATAGCTAAAGCAATCCTGAGAAAAAAGAAGAAAGTGAGAGGTATCACAATCACCAACTTCAAAATACACTTCAAAGCTATAGTAATCAAAACAGCATGGTGCTGGCACAAAAACAGAAACAGAGATCAATGGAACAGAACTGAAAGTCCAGAAATAAAACCACACATCTATGGACAGCTAATCTTCAACAAAGGAGCCAAGAACATACAATGGAGAAAGCAAAGTCTCTTCAATAAACGACGTTGGGAAAACTGGACAGCCACATGCAAAAGAATGAAAGACCATTATCTTGCACCATACACAAAAATTAACTCAAAATGGATTTAAAAACTTGCAGGTAAGACGTGAAACCATAAAACTCCTAGAGGAAAATATAGGCAGTACACTCTTTCACATCGATCTTAGAAGGATCTTCTTGAATATCATGTCTGCTTAGGCAAGAGAAACAAAGAAAATATAAACAGGACTACATCAGACTAAAGAGCTTCTGCAAGGCAAAGGAAAACAGGAACAAAACAGCAAGACAACCCACAAATTGGGAGAAAATATTTTCAAATCACATATCCAACAGGGGGTTAATCTCCAAAATATATAAAAGACTCATACAACTCAACAACACAAAACAACCACCCAATGAAAACATGGGCAGAGGCTCTGAACAGATGTTTTTCGAAAGAAGATGTACAGATGGGCAACAGGCTCATGAAAAGATATTCAACATCACTAATCATCAGAGAAATGCAAATAAAAACTACAATGAGATATCACCTTATACCTGTTAGCATGGCTGTAATTACCAAGACAAAAACAACAATTGTTGGATAGGATGTGGAGAAAAAGGAATCCTCATACACTGCTGGTGGGAATGCAAACTGGTGCAGCTGCTATGGAAAAAAAGTATGGAGATTTCTCAAAAATTAAAAATAGAAACACCATACACCCCAACTATTCCACTACTGGGTATTTATCCAAAGAACTTGAAATCAACAATTCAAAGAGACTTAGGCATCCATATGTTCATTGCAGCATTATTCACAATAGCCAACGTGGAAGCAACTCAAGTGCCCACTGACTGATGATTGGATAAAGAAGATGTGGTATATATAAATATACAATAGAATACTGCTCAGACATAAAAAAAAAAAAGACAAACTCGTCCCATTTTCAGCAACATGGATGGTCCTTGAGGTTGTGACGTCAAGCGAAATAAGCCAGAAAGAGAAAGACAAATACCGCATGAGTTCACTCATATGTGGAAGATAAACACATGGACAAAGAGAATATATTAGGGACCGGCCCGGTGGTTAAGTTCACATACTCTACTTCAGCAGCCCAGGGTTCACAGGTTCAGATCCTGGGCATGGGCCTAGCATCACAGGTCAAGCCATGCTGTGGTGATATCCCACAAAAAAATAGAGGAAGATTGGCACAGATATTAGCTGAGCAACAATCTTCCTCAAGCAAAAAGAGGAAGATTGGCCACAGATGCTAGCTCAGGGCCAATCTCCCTCACAAAAGTAAATAGATAGATGATAGATTAGATAGATAGATAGAAAAATAGACAGACAGATAGATAGATAGAAAAATAGACAGATAGACAGATAGATAGATAGATAGATAGATAGATAGATAGATAGATAGATAGATAGATAGAAAGAACAGATTGGTGGTTACCAGAGGGGGAGGGCAAGGGGTTGTGGGCTGGGCATAAAGGGTAAAGGGGCACATATATGGGGTGACTGACAAATAATAATGTACAACTGAAATGTTACAATGTTATAAACTTTTATGATCTTGATAAAATAATAATAATAAGGCACTGATCAAATTGCAGGAGATGATGGCTATTAAGAAACAGTATAGTTGTACTGACATATACCGGCTTATTATCAATCCAGCCTATATATTGGGTAACCATACATTTCCGTTTACGCAAGACAGTTCTAGTTTCTAACAGTTCTCCTGGCATAATTAATAGTGCACACTTTATTCTCAAAAGTGTCCCAGTTTTGGGGCTGGCCCCGTGGCCGAGTGGTTAAGTTCGCGCGCTCCGCTGCAGGTGGCCCAGTGTTTCGTTGGTTCGAGTCCTGGGCGCGGACATGGCACTGCTCGTCAGACCACGCTGAGGCAGCGTCCCACATGCCACAACTAGAGGAACCCACAACGAAGAATACACAACTATGTACCGGGGGGCTTTGGGGAGAAAATGGAAAAAATAAAATCTTTAAAAAAAAAAAAAAAAAGTGTCCCAGTTTAAACTATAAATTATAGCATCACACTGACTTATGTATACACTGACATAAATGATTCATTTGGAATGTCAACTACCATAGCTGCACTTTCATTGAGAACTGGATGTTAAATATTTCCATTTTAGCCTCCTAGCACACACCAGTGATCAAAATTTGTATTTTCATTAACATCGAAAATCCTGATGTGTGTTCTTGCCCATACCAAACATCATTCCACCTCTGCACAAAAGTGGACTATAGGAAAACTTTCACGCAGGGCCTGGCCCTTCCTCGCAAGAACTCTGGAACACTATATTTGAATGAGGATATAGTTCAAGCTTTCTCTTTGGGACCAAAAGCATGAAGATGGAACTTTTGCTTGGGAGATTCTAAGGACAGACAGACATCAGTCAGTCATATATCCTTCCTATAAGAAAAAGTCTAAAGTGTCTCCTGGGGAACTTTTGCTTGTGAGCAGGCAAGCCTCTCTGTGAGCCCAACAGATTGCGTGATCCATAAAATGCACCCCCAGACAGCTGAAAGTGGATGCAGGGCCAAGAGAAGGCATCACAGAAGAGGCAAAATTTGAGCCAGAGTTCCAGCTGTAGGCAAGGTACACAGTGATTGCAGGGGAGTTTGCCAGGCACAAGGCTGGCTGCCTCCCAGGAGGCCTCACAGGGTGGTATTCTTTACCTGGGTACATGCTCCAGGGCCCTAAATTGGCCTGCAGCTTTCCATGCCTAATAACTTGATTTTGTCAGCATTCCAAAAGCAAATCCACTTCTCAAGAACAAGCTCACATTATCCAAGCTCCTGAGGTAGGTAAATAAAACCAAAATCTGACTTCATTTACATTGTGAAATAATTGTTACAGGGACTAAAATACTTGAAGCTCATATGAGCAACACATTTTCTCCTTGTAGGCACACACATGGAAAGACAAACAATAATCAGAGGTTGTTTAATAAATGTGGAATCAAAACAAAGAAGTTAGACAAATCCAACTTTTAATGGAATTAAGCTCACGCAGCTGATGAATTCATCTTAAAATAGGGATAGGCTTGCCAAACAAGTCAGTATACTCGACGTCTGCTGGCTAAGCGTCCTTTTCTCCTGGGCAGTGCTTGGATGGGAATTGTAAAATTTGTCTTCATGAATTCTTTTTAAAGGCTCCCATGACTAACCAACTTGCATCAAATTGAGACATTCTTTCTTTAGATATCTTAATGCTCTATATCAAATTGCACTCAAGTTATAAAGCCAGTAAAGCTTTGTTTCTTTTGTGACTTTTAAATTAAAATTATGTTTAAAACTGTGTAAACTATAACCTACACGAATATTTTTTAAAGAAGAAAACCCCTTTCAAAATTCCCCTGTGCTTCTAAGAAATGCACACCCATGCATATATAAATATATACATTTAGGTGTGCAGGAAATTCTACATTGATTTCATTCCTTAAATTTCAATCTTAATCCCAGCTCTCATCTGTTTGGGTTGGCAGGGTATTTAATCCTGGTCATTGAGGCTTATCCATCCCACTGCCATCCCAGGACTCTTGACACCTTTAGTCTCTGCTGTCACAGCCATTTTTCACGATAGCCCGCCTCCAAGGAGTGCCACATCTTCAGGGTTCTAAAAGGAAGTTAATTGTGGTTTCTCACAACATAGCAATCCCATTCCACCAGGATTTTCAAGTTCACTAACCTTACCTCTTTCCACTGCCCCCTACCCTCTTGATTTCCCCAGCTCCTCCCTGACTTAGCTTCGATCCCATGAAGCAGCATCTTAACTCTTCTTTGCATTCCCTCAGGGTTTTATCTCCCTTATGCCGTCTCACCTGGAAAAGCCCCACTTGTGAAAAGCTACCCATCCTACCCCTGCACCGAGGTAATTGTGTGTACCTGAAGAAAAACAGAAAAGCATACTGGCTACTTAAGTTTATTACCACAAACCTCAGGTGGTTGTTAGTGCTGTCTGCTGACTGTACTACATTTTATTTTAGTCAGTTCACATTTCATTCCTCCAAAATAATTATTTCATCTCTTTCTTAAAATTTCAAAATCCTATACTGCTATGTTACTCTTAGCCGATCATCTTGCTTTTATTTACACTTAGGAAAATTAAAATTTCAACGAGAAATTTCCTATCTTCCACCACTAAAACTACCAATTTATATAAGTCTTTAAGGGAAACTATACTTTTCATTTTATTGAAGTGGGTGGAAATCCCTTATCCCTATCTAAGGCCCAGTGGTCTGCCTGAGTATTTTCTCTTTTTTCTCTTACAATCAAAAACACTGCTTCTTGCCACCCTCCTCCTTCTCTCTTGCATCATCTTTTCCTCCCTGAGGATCACGCCAATTAACAAAAACATGCCCCATTTTTTGGCTCCCATTTTCAGAAAGAAAGAAATCTTATAAGTATTAATTATATACACTATTTTCACTTCTTCTAGCTGCACCCTCCACTGAAAGAGCTCTGTTTGAGTTCAAAGTCTCACACGTATCCCACAGTCAGATCTCAGTCTTCATCTAACTTGACTTCTCAGCATCATTTGTCCCCACCAATAATTCCCTCCTTGCAATTTCATCCCTCATGTGCTTTCATGACATTGGTTCCCTAGCTAACCGTTGCACCAACTACTTTTCTTGTCAGCCTTCTTTGCTGGATCTTCCTGCTCTTCCTACCCCTACATGTTGCAATGCTCCAGAACTTAGTCCCCAGGCTTCTTCTTTTCTCCTTTTACAATCACGTTCCGAGTGACCTCATCAAATTCCATGTTTTTAAAATCACATATGTCAAGTCCTAAATTTTAACATCTAGCCCTATCCGTGCTACTGAATTCCAGGTTCATAGGTCTAATTTCCAACTCAGCATGTCCACTTGGATATCCATAGGAAGCTCAAGTAAAATAGCCAAAATTGAATTTTTATTTTTCATACATGTCTGCTGCGCTCTAAGGAACACTATTTCATCTCGTTAAATGGTGATTCCATTTGCCCAGGTTTGGGTCCAAAATCTTACAGTCATCTTTGATTCTTCTTTTTCATACCAATATATAATCCAGAAGCAAATATTATTAGTTCTATTTCAAAACATATATATATCAAACGAAAGAACTTATCACCCTCACAAATGTCTCCTTAGTTCAAGAGACAATTATTTCTTGCCCAATTACCATAAGAAGCTGTAGGATTTCCTCCAACACATCAGATTTTTTCCCACTTCAGGGCCTTTTGCAATCGATATTCCCTTGGCAAGAATGTTCTTTCTTCCTTTATGCTGGCATAGCCCATTCTCTCATTTTATTCAACTTCTTAGTCTAATTTCACCTCCTCAAACGACCATTCCCCCAACAACTCTATAACAGCCAATGCTCTCTACAACTTAGTGTTTAACTAAGTCACTCTCTCTAGCCTTAGTGTTCTAGGTTGTTTCCAAAGATGGATACGATAATTTCTCCTCTAGAATATGCCCTTATTGATACAGTATTGCCACTTTTCCCATTAAGAGGTAAAAGCTATGTCCCCTCCCCATAAATCTGGACTGGCCTTATGACTTCCTTTGACCATCAGTATGAGGGAAGTTATGCTGTGTGACTTCCAAGCCTAGGTCTTAGGAGCTTCTCTTTTGTTTCTCTTGGAAGCCAGTCACCATGTAAAGAAGCTCAGGCTAGAGTACTGAATGATGAAAAACTATATGGAGGAAAACTGAGGTCCCCTAGCCAACAGTCAACACCAACACTCCAGATGTATGTGTGGGTGAGTGTGTGGGGGGATGAGTGTGTGGGTGGGTGACTGTGTGTGTGGATGGGTATGTGTAACCATCTTAGACAGTCTTGTCCCAGTAGAGCTTTCTTGCTGAGTGTAGGTACACAAATGACCCCAGATATCTTAAGGGATTTTTTCCCTGATTCTAGATCATGCTTAAACTATAAACAATTAGCCACTCTGTTCACAAATAATTAAAATAAGATAATTTCCAAAGAGCTTTTGTTAGGGAGTTTAGATCTTTTTACTTATAGCATTGTAACAGAGTGTATTGTAGGATATGAGTAATAAGAAACTCTTCTTTCAGCTGAGAAAACACAATGCAATCAAAGGTGTCAATCATTTTATTATCTCAGCATCAGGAGAGAGATAGAAAAGATTTTGACAAATATAATAAAGAGAAAACCGAGTATTCCAAATATAAAGTGATGATAGATCAAGTGAAAAAGGAAAAGATTAAGTAGATATTTTTAAACTTCATTTCACGCTACTTGAAATGATTTACATTTTATCAACTAAAAACCTCACAAATAATTCTGCTTTTCAAAAAAAAAAAAAAAGTTACTGCCTATATGTTTACAACACCCTACTGTGAATTTTGTCAGTTGTTAAGTTTCTATTCAAACATCAATTTAGCCATACCAATTATTGTCAACTCTGGAATTAAAAAATCCCTATAGCTGACAGTTTTTCCTGAGAAAAACCATCTCAAAGTTAGTGAAATAGTTTTCCTATTTATTCCATAAAATCTCACTTCAACTATTCAACTCATTTTAGAATTGTAATTATCAGTTAACACTATAATTTCATGAATCCATTCACTTTACGAATGTCTTTATAAGATTTTATTAAAATATTTCCTTGAATTTTTTTATATCAGTATATACTTTGAGATAAGAATTTTGTCCTCTGCTAGTTTTGTTTTGTTTTTTTTAAAGATTGGCACCTGGGCTAACAACTGTTACCAATCTTTTTTTTTTTTTTTTTCCCTGCTTTATTTCCCAAACCCACCGGATACATAGTTGTATATCTTAGTTGCAGGTCCTTCTAGTTGTGGGATGTGGGACGCCGCCTCCACGTGGCCTGACAAGCAGTGCCATGTCCGCGCCCAGGATCCCAACCCTGGGCCGCCGCAGCAGAGCGCGCAAACTTAACCACTCGGCCACGGAGCCGGCCCCCTCTCTGCTAGTTTTTTAGCATGAAACTTTTTCTAGCATCCTGTCTGTCTTGATTGGATTCTCCAGAAAGTGGACTCTGAGACAAACATTAGCATACACAACGTTTAATAAGAAGTGTTCTTGGAACCAATACTTGTACAGCGGTGGGAGGGTCATAGCGGGATTAGGCAGAGGAACAAGTTGAGCTGCAATGCAGTCCTGGCAGTCTCAGCTGCCTCCAGCGAGAGTTCTCAAACTATAAAGAACCTTCAGAGATGTCTAGCGTTGGGCCAGAATGAAAGATCTTTATGTTTGTGCATCTATTTCTCATTCTATATGGACCAGGATAGTCGTAGACCCACTTTCATGCCACCTTTGATATAAAAATGGGTCCTCTGGATGAACATGATGTTATCAGGATCCTATGCTGGTGGATCAAACACTATGAAAACCAAACTTAGAGAGTAGTGCTGGCTGAGACCCCACAGATAGGAAATGCAAACCCATCTCTGAAATGTCGGTTATTACCATCAGAGCCATCACTGGCCTTTCCAGGGACAAAAGGGTTCAATGCTGTCTACTTGTCACCAAGTGGTCAGTTAGTCTCCTCAAGGGATGAGATCACATCAGGGCCTTAGTCTTGGCCTCTGTCACTGACAGGGTGGATACTCAGGGGCAGCAGTAGGTAAACCAGTCTCAGTAGGTTGGAGCCCATGCTGTTGGATTCATGCATAGCTTCCCTCCTACCACCACGCCACTTCATTCATGTGCCCATCATGCCAGCAGCAGGATGGCTGATGACAAATTTTGGCTTAGGATCAAGTCTTTTTATCTCCTTTGTTCTTTAATGCTTCTTACCTTGTAGGTGTCTCTGATTTACAGTAACATTTGATAAGAAGATTTTCAAACTTCACACATACTTCCATATGTACAACCAAATGCCTCCTCCCCGGACCTCTTTGTCTTCAATTTTTCAATCTTTTTCTTTCCAGGTTCCTGAACAGCTGGCCAAGCCATTTCCCATTAGCCATATACATTTCTACATGTCAATAGTCTATATGAATATATACAAATCTATGTACATGAGTATATACATATCTAACCTTAGGCCACTTCTCCTTCCACACACCCAGATGACCAGGTGCACCACCCAAACCTCCACCCATTGAAAGGTTTTTCCCTAACCACTATCTGTCAAGAGCACCCTTCACTGGGGCTGTAGTACAGTTGCTATCCATTTACAGCTTATATCCATATCCTGATCTAAACTCTCTGAGGCAGGATACCTCTAAGACAGCCTCCAGTGATCCTGTCTCCTGATACTCGCAGTCTTGTGTAATCCCCTCCCCTTGAGTGTGCCCTTGAGTATGGGCACAAGCTATTGTTTCCAATCAATAGAATATAACAAAGGTGATGGAATGACATGACACTCCTTTGATTAGGATACATAAGAGAGTAACTTCTCTCTTGCCAGCAGACTCTCTCTTGTGCTGACTTAAGTTGAAGGAAACTGCCATGTTGGAGAAGCCCCCACGGCAACGAATTGAGGGTAGCCTTCAGCCAACAGTCAATAAAGAACCAAGGCCCTCATTCCAACAACTGTCAAGGAACTAAATCCTACTAAAAAACACATAAATGGTTAGAAATGGATCCTTCCCCAGATGAATGTTCTGATGAGACTCCAGCCCTGGGCAATATGTGCAGTCTCATGAAAGACTATGAGCAAGACTCAGCTAAATCATGCCCAGATTCCTGAACCAGAGAAATGGTGAGGTAATAAAAGCGTTTTGTTTTATGCCGCTAAATGTTGGAGTGATTTGTTATGTAGCAATAGACCACTAATATACCATCCATGAACTAAATAAAGGGTCTGTTTTAAAAACAATAAAAAGCAGATATTATGTTTTATATAGGAGAGTATAAAATATAATAGAGGACTTTCAATTACAATCTGGAGGTTTTTCCTCTAAATTTGGTAGGAAATAGGGGACCACTGAAGATTTTATTATCCAGGAAGTGGTGTGATTTTTTTCCCCACTAGCTTAAAATTATTAGTCTGGCTTTTATAGACAACAGCAGATGAGGGTTTGGGCCAAGCCATAGCAGTAAGAATGGAAGGAAAAAATAAGAAAAGTTAAACAGAAGAGACTGTCTCAATAATCAATCAGCAGTATTAAAGGTGGGAGATTAAGGATGGGAAATTGCTGGCCCTCTAACAGAATGAAGAAAGCAGGAGGAGTTGTTGGCTTAAAATCTTAAATATTGCTTGATTTTAAAAAATAGGATATGGAAGGGGTTTTTTTTAACCAGAAGTTTCAAAATGTCGATCTGGACCTGGGAAATATTGATTTGGTAGATATCAATAAAGAAAAAAAAGTTTAAAGAAGAATGTAAAGAACAGATTTGGTTAAGGAAATAACTTTGAGAATTAATCTACATGGAAAGACAAAGGATGAGATGTGAAAAAGAAACTAATTAAAGAGAATAAGCAGGTTGTCTTGCGTGAAACCTAAGGAGGAAGGGAGAGTCAAGAAAATGGAGCTAAAACTTAGAAGGACTGAAGTTCATTCACCCTGGAATTTAAGAAATTACAAGATTAATTTCAAAACAGCAGTAAGAAGAGTAACCGGATTATAAGACACGAAAGGTGAGTGGGAGGTAAAAAGTGGTGGCCATGAATTTATTCTTTATTTCAAAGAGTAGTTTGATGGAATAACAAAAATCAAGAAGGAGTATCAGGGATGGGAGTCAGATAGGCAAAGGGCAGAGGAACTTTGAAGCCAGAAGATAGGAAGTTGCATCATCCCTTGTCAGATGGCTCCAACTTCAAAGCCATAAATTACAAGAGATTGTGCAAGGTAAGGTTGGAGTTTGAGAAGGGTGGAAACATTTAAAAGAGCCACTGGGATGAGGAAAAAAGAACATTTAGAACATCTTTAGTAATGGTGAGAATCCCAGCACATTGAAATAGCACATGTAACTTGCTCAGTTATGTTACAATTTCACTATTGGGTGACCACACACTCAGCTAGAATCCCAAAATGGTAAAATTTATGTATTTCATCCAAGTCCCCTTTCATTCATCCAAAGTCCACAATCAATGGACACATGAGAATCCTCACTTTTATTATTTCTATAGTCCAGGAGTATTACATTATTTGCCATTCCTGGCTCATACCATGCCTCTGTGCCTTTGCTTATGCTGCTCCCTCTGCCTGGAGTGAGCCCGCCCCATATTTTAGGTCTTAGCTCAAGTATGCCATAATTTATGAAGTCTCTCTGCCACCTATTTCTCAAACACTGTTGAGTTCACCATATTCTCCATTACATTGTACCCTACACTTGCATGATAAATATAAAATCTGCTAGAGAAATATCCTGTTTTCAAATGTAATGTATTCTGGAAAATGTATACAAAAGTCAAATGTGGAAAAGTCAAACTGATAAAGTATAAAGATAGAGACAATCACAGATAAATAACATAGAAGTATCTCTAATTACCTCTTTTTAGGTCAGTGGTTCTGAATCCCTGACAGATATCACGGTGCCTGTTGTGTAGCTAAGAGCCCAGGAATCGATTAAGACTTTCAACTTTTTTTGGCTGGAATATAACTGTTCTCATCAGTCTCTTCTAATTTCAATGTATTTTACTCCTCACCACCTTTCTATAAAATAATATGAACCATGTCGCTTCCCAATAGAAGACTCCATAGTCTTGTATAGAAGGCCTTTCAATGCAATTTGACTTTTGGGCTCCTTTCCCAACATCATTCCAATCAGCTCGTGCCCCTACCAAATCTATTTTCCTTCTTCTTCAAGCCAATTCATGCCCTTCCGTTTCCTCAAATATTCCCCATCACCCATGCAGCCTTCTGAACCTGAAAAATTGTAATTCATCATTAAGACCTAGCTCACAGGTCACCATGTCAGTGAATTATTTTCTGAAGCAATCTTATTTGCTCCATCCTCTGCATTCCTTAAAGTACGTTATCTTTAACTCTGAAAGGGCACTTGCATTGTAATGGCATATATTATGTAGTTTTGCATAGTTTTCCACCAATATACTGGACATAATGTAATGGTCAACAAATGCTTTTACTAATTGATTCAAGTTCCCATTTTATGAATAAGAACCACAGAATAAAAGTCAACTGTGATGATTTTATTCAGTTTCCACAATTGAACCCCAACTTTGTGCCTAGTTTCGAATTAATGGTAGAATATACTGTCACGAACCCAAAATAAATAGAACTTGAGAATTTAGTATGGTAGAATTAGTATACAAATAAACAAAAAAACTGCATAAAATGACAAATTGTTTTCAAATGTTAAGAAAAAGCATAATGAGACAAACTAGATAATCAAAGAAAGCCTCTCTGAGTAGTTGACATTTAAGCTAAAAATTCATGATAAAACTTTTTTTTAAAAAAATAAAACAGTAGCGGAAAGAATAGGGAAGGACCTTCCAGGCAGAAATAACAAACATAGACTCCTCAGGCAGAACAAAGCTTGGCATACAGGAAAGAGAACAGTGTGGTTCAAGTCTGGAATATACTGAGGGGTGTTATATGAAATGAAGGCATGCAAAGGCAGCCAGAAGCCATAGAACTAAGGAACTTGTCCACCAAAATAAGAAATTTTGATTTTAGTCCAAAGAGATTGGGAAGATGTTGAGCTTCAATCAGGAAATTGACATGTTCTAATTTATACTATAAATTTCTCCTGCTAGGCTTTGGAGAAGAGAAACAGTGCGATGGAGGAAAATATTGTGGATGTCCAGGCAAAAGATGATGGTGATTTGAACTAGGGTAATAAAAACAGAACAGTAGAGACATAGATATATTCGGAGTATTCTTTCCAGAGAATGGAAAGGTTTTAGTAACAGATTGGATGGGGGTTTCAGGGAGAGGAAGGCATCGAGTTAGATCCCTTAAAACTAACTATTGTTCCCATTACACCTAATGTAGGACCTGTGTCTGTGGCTTACCTACAAGCTGAGCCAATAAATAGAGGACAATATTTTCAACATCAGGAAAAAATGTGAGGGTATGTAGTAAACACTTTTCTTGAAACAAAAAAGGAAATAATAGTTCTACATTTACAACTCTCAATTTTGTAGTCCTGCAAATTTGATGTATAATTCTGACTCTGCCTTTACATGACATAACTTTAGACAACTCACTTAACTTCTGTTACTCAAATTCCTCACCTGAAAATCAAGTGCAGTTATTTTGTATGGGCAAGGGTGTTGTCAAATTTAAAGGAGACAACATATGTGAAGAACGTAATGCAGTACCTTGCATATGGTAAACACTTATGCTTATAATCAGTTGCAGATGTTTCTTTAAAAAGGCCTTTTGCATCATTGTGTATATGTGTACTATGAGCCTCATCTCCCCCAACAAGGCCACGGCTCTCTGATAGTAAAGCAGTACATGCTTAGAAAAATCTTGTAGTCAGTACATTATTACAAGTCTCAAAAAGCTAAAAGATACTTTGTCAATTGCTTCAAATAATGATTTTACATTTTAAAAGCACAACAGACTGTCAAGATATATATTGGCATATTTTTCCATTGTCTTGATTATTAAACATGTCACAGAAGTATAAATCACCCTGAAGACATAAAACATTTCAATAAAATATCTTAAAAGAAGACTTTTCAGCTCCTTCTCAGATATATTCATTTACTTTCTCTTTGTACATGAAATTGCCAGGTTATAAATATTCCCATTGTACTTATATTTTTGGTACTGTGTTTATTCTTTAGAACTGGCAGATGCCTGAAAGAAAAATCAATCTATGCTAGCACATAGTCCTACCATCTGTCACAATGGTAAAATAGCAAAGATGACAGCATTTACAATAGTAGAAACAGAAGTATTGTCGAATCTTCCTTTGCTCTTAAAATCTTGAATAGAATTACACAGAACTGTCACACTTCCATAAATGCCTTAAAGATCTTTATGCTTTAGAATATCTGGGGTGTCAGATAAAATCAGATGAATGATTACCATCATGAGCAAAATAACACAGGGTAGCTTCCCACTTTCCTCTGTTGCAAAAAGCAATTCTTGATTTAGAGAAAATCAAAAGGTAATTGAAAAAGACAGGATATGACAAAATGATCAGGTTCAGTTTCCATTTGAGCAAATGATGTAACTGTCCAGGGGTCAATTCCCAGGGCAAGATAAACAATGTCTTCCCTTAATTGTCTGCCTTTCTCATTAATCTGAACCCTCAGTTGGGCCATAAGTGAGTGTATTTGCACTGCTACTACCCCAGACAGCTTCCTGGTGAGGGGTTGCAGCCTGGCCCTGCAGCCGTCTCAGCCCAACTAAAGACATCCAAGGCAGTGACCTCCTTCACCCATTCATGTAATAATCATATTCTCTGTCAAATAGCAGTCTTTGCCAAATTTATATATGGAACACTACATCCTTGATTCCTATTGTGGAGCTCAAATAATTAGACTGCGTGGTTTCCTTCAGAAATGTTTGATTTAAAATTACACTACAGTGGAGACAGTAAACTGATAAGTTTGGCCAGTTGCCAATTTCAAACTCACTACTTTGGATCTAACGCCACTGACCAAATAACTTGGGCACAAACTATTGTTAATCTACATCTGATCCTTGTATGTGACCAAAATCACTTTTAAACAATGATGAGCTTGCAAATAAGCACCACAGATATGACAAACTCTAGCTTACACTATTATGAAAGTGACTCTGAGTATTAATAATGTTCCAAAATCTATTTTGACAAATCAAGGTGAAGTCTAGATTATGGGCTGTAATTTCCTCATCTGTAAAATTAGATGATCAGATTACATGATCTCTAAGGTTCCATCAGACCTTAAGGATTTATAAGTTTTATTTCCAAGAATGGGGGTGAAGGGATCCAAACTCTATCGCTGAGCTTGACACTGAACTACCCTGTGTTCTTTTGCCTCTTTTTGTCCCCAGAAGATTTAATTTTAAAAAATGTACATTAATACTCAATATGCTATTTACAGCAACAAAAAGTGAAGATTACTAAGATGCTTAGATGCTCAACTCAGAGACACAAAAACAAAGAGCCACCTTCATCCTCAATGGAATTAAATCCATGTAATGACAGCAATCAAAAACATTCACATACAGACCGGCACCTTTGCCTCCATGAAATCTCAGAATTCAAAGTGTTACACATATTGTTTTAAACTTGGCTCAGGAGTGGTGATGTGAGATATCCTTAGAGGAAATCTATTAATATGAACATATTCTTAATACACCAAAGACCGTGACTGATCTCTTTCAGATTGCAGCTGGCCTTCTGCCACAGGCTGGTCTAGAAATAATGCAAACACTAAAACAGGATAGAATGAAATCTAAGAAGGCTAAGTCAAGAAAGCCTTTTCTTCCTCTTAATGCCTGAGATTTCTGAGAAAGCAAATAAACTCTGTTATTGTTTTCTGATTCAACTGTTACAAAAATAATAATTTGGAAAACATTTAATTATTCATACAAATGGGCGCACCGGCAATTTATATTCTCTGATAACTCTAATTCCCCCCTTTTGTTTCCAGATTCTTATGTAAATCACTTCTAAGCTTTAACAAGAGTCAGAATTCACCTCAGTTTAACCAGTTCTGCCTGCCCTTGCTCTCTTTAAACTGGAGATACTTATATATATTACAGAAGCAAATGGAAGGGTCAAAGAGGGTAAAGACAAAATAGCGGCAACAATGTCATCTACTCCCACCTGACCTCAGAGACCACACTTTACAGCACCTAGCTCATTCCCCCAGCACCTAGCACAGCTAGCACAGCCCTGTGCAGAATCCAGGTGCTCAACACATATTGTTAGAATCCAAGGGACAGACCCAGCTCCTCTAGTGCTTGAAGCAATAGAAACACACAATATATTCACAACTGGTGGGTGGCATGTGCCATAAGCATCCTGGTTACCAGCCTACTGATTTCTCCCTCCCAGTTCTACTATGTGCCCAGGACTTATAACTAGTTTTTGTTCTAAATTTCTAACTATATGACCTCTTTTGACACTGGAATCCTGCATTGAACATCAGACTATTTGACTGATATTCCAATATTTTCCTTTATTCCTGCCGGTCGTACCACCTCCAGGGCCTGTTTCTCCTTTTCCATAGCTTTATCCACCGGCTGTGTACTTTCTAGGATCTACAAGTCTGATGTTGAATGGGAGTATTTCTGTGTCAGTTTCTACTGAGGTCCAGGACAGTAGATGCCAACTACTTTAACATTTCCATGTGAAATACTAGACCACCTAAGCAGGACTGCAAAAGAGCTGTCTGAGAATCAGTTTTAACTAAACATGGATTTTCATTCATCTCTGGCTTTTAAAAGGGGTTGGAGAGGCACGTTATGCATGGGAAAACCTTAAGAGGATTTCTTTGGAGGCAGTAGCTGGTGAGCTAGGGGAGGTATGCGAGAACACATGGGGAGTTTACCCCTGGTGCCAAGTCAAGCCACCAGGGCTTCAAGGAGACCATTTCTTGAGGAGTTTGACATAATACCCTAGGATCTGGGGACACCCAGTCTAGTCTCCAACTCAGGGCTGATTGTATAAGGGGCAGGAGGCTGGCTCAAAAAGCCTGTGGCAGGAGAGCACAGTGCTGGTTAGGGAAGCCACTGACCATCTCACAGTGGGTCAAGGGGCCAGGCTTCCCAAGGACAAGGCATGGGCCACTTGGGAGACAGAGCTAACCTGAAGAGGTTTTGAATGGTGTCCAAGAGGGCTTCCTGCGAGGGTCAAGGCAATCTCATCAAGGGGGGCTGGAGGTACAGAGTCAGGTGCAGAAGCTGTGTGGGAACCATAACTGGACAGATGAAGGAGAACTACCACCCACATGGAGAGAGCTCCAGGGAAATCACAGAGTAATTCACTAAACACCCAGGAAGAATCACTTCAAGCAATAGCAGAGGCCAGAGGAAATCAACATCAGATACTACCCGAGTTCATATAAGAGCTTTCGTGCCTCTTACTCCTCCTCCTTTTCATGCTCCCACCCTGGCTGAGGCACCAGCAGTCCCATGAGTGGGATACACATAGCAGTAGTATGAAGATAGCGATGAAGGCAAAGATGTCACCTGTCCCCACCTCTAACGCAAACTTCCAGCTGGAATGAACATAAGCAATGAGAGGGAGAGGCTTTAAGTCACAAAGAAGTTTCCCATTTTGCCTACTATGTAAGATTGGATGTTTTAATCATTAATATAAGTCTCTGTTTTGTGATTAGGAGGGAGCAAAGAACTCATCTAAGATAACTATAAAAAGTATGAGGCCTGGGGCTGGCCCCGTGGCCGAGTGGTTAAGTTCGCGCGCTCCGCTGCAGGCGGCCCAGTGTTTCGTCAGTTCGAATCCTGGGCGCGGACATGGCACTGCTCATCAAACCACGCTGAGGCAGCGTCCCACATGCCACAACTAGAAGGACCCACAACTAAGAATATGCAACTATGTACCTGGGGGCTTTGGGGAGAAAAAGGAAAAAAATAAAATCTTTAAAAAAAAAAAAATTATAAAAAAAAAAAAAAGTATGAGGCCTTTGTCAAAGATCTCATCCAGGGGCAGGGGATAGAAGAAATTTAGACAGAAAGTGAGAGCAAAGGTTAAAAACAGGTTTCCAATTCCACCATGTTATTTCACATATCGATTATACCATTAATAAGTATGACCCACCCTTCCAAGTGTTGTATAAGCCATGGACACCATATCTTACTCCCCAGATCACAGTCTATTAACTTTGCATCTGTTTGAATATTGTAACTTGTTTAACAACTTTTCTAGTGGGGCAGCCCTGTATTCTGGTTAACTTTCCCTAAACTTTGCACAGCTTTCCTCCTCGCTTCCATTGTTATTAGCATGTCTTATAACTGAAACCTGTGGGGAATTTAAGAACAAACTGGTGGCATGTGTTACCTAGCAACTGGTCATTAGAGCTGTACTCTCAAGAAAACATTCCAGAAGCAAACACACAGGCCTCTAAACCTATAAAGTGAGGTTTACTGGTTATCTTTGTTACATCTGATGATATATTTGGCCTACAGGTGCAAGACTGAAAAACAATCAAAATTCAGCATTCTCATTTTTGGTAAACTGATCCTACAAATATAACAGTCCCAACACATATAGATATGCATACAAGAGTATGTTAATTATAGCACTGTATACCATAGCAAAAAAGAAAATAACAACAAAGAACTAGAAACATGAACAGAGATCAATAAGGAATGGTTGAGCAAATTATACTATATCAACACTATGAAAAATTTCAAAGCTATGAAAAAGAAACGGTTAGATTTATTAAACCAATTGACATGGAATCAGACTTGTATTAGAGTTAAGTGCAAAAAAAGCAAGGATAATCCCACTTTTTGCAAATATTAATTAATTATAAGAACAGCCATATATGTGATCATATGTTTACATTTGGGTAAAGATTGCAAAAGTAAAGAATGACATGCATCAGCACCCCAGGTGCCGACACTATAAGAAAATTTACTAAATTCTTATATGTATCTTTTAACTTGTAGAAATGACCACACACTTTTTAACTATTTTTTAGTTGAAAAAAATCTAATAACATTGAGCTTTAAAATATATCTATATACATACTGCATTAGCTTCCTATTATTGCTGTAACAAATTACAACAAATTTAGCAGTTTAAAACAACACAAACTTATTTTCTTACAGTTCTGTAGGTCAGAAGTCTGATGGAGAGCTTTCCTTCTGGAGGTCCTAAGGGAAAATCCATCTCCGTGCTTTTTCTAGAGTCTAGAAGCTGCCAGCATTCATTGGCTCATAGCCCCATTCCATCTACTAATGCCCTGGACAATCAATTCTTTCTCCTGCGGGCAGCCCTCATATACTGTCTTGTTTTGCCTCCTGCTGCTTCTTGCGTTACATTGGGCCCACCTGGAAAATCCAGGCACTCTCTCAGTTTTAAAGTAAACTGATTGGCAACATTTGCCTGGTAATTCCCCTTGCCTAGTAACAACCTATGTACACGTTCTGGGGATTAGGCCATTTTTCTGCCTACTCCACCCTGCAACCCCACCCCACCCCTCCCCACCCCCACACACACACACACATAATATTGTTTCTCTTTTTAGTGGAATAAGCATGGTAAATGTCTTTAGAATGTCAGATAATGCTTCAGCATGTTAGAAATGTACCCTCTGACTTCCCTTTATTAGTTAACAAGGATACCATTTGCCTGGGTAAACACTGAATTTTTTTTAACCTTCTCCAATAACAAGTTTCATTGTATTGATTTATATCCACCGGATAAAATAAAAACAACCTTTATTCTAACACTAATCCCTACAAATGAAATCAATAGGCTTCAACAAGGAAATCGAGTTTGTTCTTTCTCTAGTTCCTTCTCCTTTGTCTGAGTTTCACGGGATATCTATATTTGGCAGCAGAATTGAACTCAATGCATTTGCTACAAGAATGTATTTGTATTGAGTTTTCACTGAAAAGTTAAAAGATAGTTGGAAAAAGACTAGGTTCACTAGTAAAAGATAAAATCAGGTGTAGCAGTTTGCCTGATGTTAATGGTATCATAAAAGGCTCTCGAGGCTGGATGGCAGGATTGGATTTTTTTGTTTTCCTATGTCTTTTTCTTCCTTTACCTTAAGTAGAATTCCCTAGAAGCAGGGCCTGAGATAGGAATTCAGGCACATATGATTTACTGTGAAAGTTCTCTTTAGGAAAAACCTATATGAGACAGAGGAAAAGACAGGGAAGGGGAAAGAGACAGCAAGCATGTGACCTCGGGTAAAGGCTAGTCCAGAGTGTAAATAGCACTGACGGAGTTGTCTCACCTGGAAGCAAGAGGGCTGGGCTTTTGTTCTTTGTATCAGTCAATCACTGGCTGCCCCAGGAATGGAAGGCAAACAACCTCCCAAGTACTAGCAGGTGAGGATCAGGTCAGCAAAGGACAACTCCAGTGTTAGCTCAAAATTTGCACAGCTGAGGGATGGATTCCTGATCAAGTAAAAGAGATCTGGGAGGGACACCAACAGCATCTTCTCCCTCCCTCCCTCCCTCCCTCCTTCCTTCCTTCCTTCTCTCCCTTCCTTCCTCCATTCCCTTTAATTCTTGCTTTCCTCCACATTGCTGACTTTTCAACTACTCAGGTCTTATTGGAAATAGTCAACCATAATCTTTAAGCAATGGGAAATTCAGTGTCTTTCTGCTTAAGTGGGCTAACATGATTCCTGACATCTTAACAGAACCCTAATTGATACAGTTACTACAAAACATTCACTTTCACACGGTAAATACATATTTTAAAAAATTCATATCAGGTGTTAGTGACACACACATAACACTCTAAAATGTAGCCTGTCCAACCATGATTTCTGTCCAGTATGCTGGATTCCAGCTGTCTACAAAATGCTACCAAAATTTTGAGTTCCTTTCACTCAAACCATGGTACCAGGTTGACAGACCATTCATGATATAATTGCCTGAAAGCTGCAGTAGTGAAATAGAAATATTTCTAAGCTGACTATGGAATATCACCAAATTCTGAGCACTTTCTTTAGCTCTCCCAAAAATTGAGCCCAAGCATTCTTAAATCTGGTGGAAGATGAATTTAGAACATAATTTACTTATATTTCACAGTACAAAAAGTCCAAATTGGAAATCAAGAACACCTGGGAGATCTATAACACGTCATTAAACCTTGTTTCATCTTTCATTTCCTCATTTATAAATGGTTTAACAAAATGACCTAAAGAGTGCCTTCCAGAATTAAAATATACAATTAATTGACTATTTCTAATTTGAAATAGGGTACAGAGTAGTATTCAGATTTATGACATAGTCTTTGGCTACATGATGCTTCAGCTGTTTCCACTCTAAAATAAAAGGATAATGTAAAACAAATGGGCCATTTTCGTTTTAATGAGGGCTGAGAAATCTTATGAAAAAAGTTTCTGTAATCACTATGTCAAATTGTCATAATACATAATATCTAAGAAAAATTATTTAGAAATTCTCATTACTGGTCCGTTTCTTTACTGACAAAATAATTCGTAATAATAATTCTCTGTAGCTCACATTTATTAACCAACTTCACAAACATTTTCATCTCATAAAAATGCTTGGCATTTTTATCCACATTTTATGTGCATACTGGGGATTAAGTGACTAAGGTCAGATAGTGTATCAGTAGTGGAATCAAGATTAAAAACTATGATTCCAGATTTGTGTGCTCTTTGTACTAGAGCATGTCCTTTCATCACCAGCAATAGTTCGACTTCACATAACAAAAAGATTTCACTGACATCACACAATTAAGCCAAGTCATTACGTTGACACGTAATCAGAAAAACTAAAAACTTTACAAACATTTTTATTGTCATAATCCAACTATATTGTTCATAAGCGAACTATACATGCATGGCCAACATAATCACCTGCAGAGAGCAATAGGAAATACTGTCAAGGCATCCAATTTCTCAGATTCCTCACATTCATCTTTGGATATACTCAACTCCACCTCCTGCCCAGTGCCCTCTTGCTGACCTTTGATAATCACTAGACTTCCTTCCAACTTTATCCTCCCCATCACCCATATCATTAAAAGTAAAAAACATGAATTATGTGTATATTCAAGTCTTACTGTGACATGAGCCCACATGAGCTTTCCTAGTAATGCTATGATTATCAAATTAAACCGTTGCCACTCTACATTTAATGTTTTCACTTTTCATTTTGCTTCACATACCAGAATCAAATGTCCTTGCAAAAAAAAATTTCCTTTTTAAAACAATTTACCTTTCACTTAATCATCTGACAAGTGCTGTTAAATTAATCAAACCAGGAGGCCATTAGGCTGAGTGGTTCTAATATCTTAGCAGCCTAGGTAGGCAAACCAAAACCTAAGCCTGTAAATGCCTCAAGGTTAAGAAATCAAAACCTAAGGAAAACCAATCACAAACAGCAGCTAGGCTTTTCCAAATAAGGCACATTCTTAAGGTATAGCCAATCAAATATTTCCTTGCTTTACTTCTGGCTTTTCTCTATAAAAGTCTCTATTCGAGCTCCTGTGGGTGGAGCACTCCTAACCACTTCCTCTTTGATGCTGCTCTATTTGAATTGATTTCTGCACAAATAAACTCATAAAATTTTTAACATGCCTCAGTTTACCTTTTAACAGTTTGAATGTTAGTGCTACATCATACACGCAGTGGGTGCATAATAAATTGAGGCAGTATACAGGAGTGGGAGAAAGTGAATCGAACAATTTCTGATATCTACAGTGAATCATTATCTTTAAAATTCCTCTCTTTACCCGTCACATTCTACTGTTCAGAGTTCCTGGAACATGTCCTGTACTTTCGTATCTAGGTTTCCCCTTTTGTAAAGCATATAAGTTAACAGAAGCCTCTTACCTCTCAGTGGTTTTGATTGAGTCCCATGTCTATCCTCAGCCTATCAACGTGGCCAGGGAAGTGCGACGTACTGATTGCTTTAGGGCTGGGGCCCACGCTTCTCTCCTGAGACAGGGTGGAGCCCCACCCAAGCATGAGGACAGAAGAAGGGATGTGGGGTAAACTCCCAAATAAAAAGTGCCATTGCCAAAAGAATAGGGAGTAGCGGCTGGGAACAGTTTGTATTGCCATAGCACTTTCTCAGCTTGTATTGAACTTCTCCGGAGGCTTACAGAAATATTCTAAACTGTCAAATGTCAAAAAATTTTTTATCTAATCATCCTGCAATTCCTATTCACATACCAACCCTGAGAATTTTCCTAACCATATCTGTCAGAATTCTTCTCTTTCATACGTTTCATCCTTTTACTAGTAAGTTATTTATCGGAGCGCTGCATGTCTTGTATTTGTTTAACTCCTGCCAGCTCCCGTGACCTCGTTTTCAGGTGGATGATTCTATAACCACATTGTCTTCTTTCAAATATGTGCCTCCAATAGTGCTTCACGCATCTTACCAGGCACTAGTTGAAATGAAATCTCCTCTGAAGTACGAAGAAGCACATGCAGGGAACAGTTTTTGAACTCATCACAATCCTACGAGACGTGTTAAATAAATCACATTAAAATGTGAAAGGGCCTTTCAGTCAGTGTCAATAAACAGACGTCTGTGCATGGTTAAGAGTAAGACTCACTGAGTGTTAGGACACTTAGATTTAGCAGCATCAAAAAAGAGTATAATTTAGACCAACGTCCCAGGGCTGCAGCAGAGCATTGCCCGACTCCAGCCGACATCATCACCTCTAGGTGTTCTGAACAGCAGTGCCTGGATTTGTGCGGGACCTAACGCGCATGACTGTAGACAGCAACTCTGACTTTCTACCTGCAGTCCGCTGTGTGTCCAAGCACACAACAACTTTGTTATCAGGGGGAAAAGAAAGCCGTAAACACCTAGATTAAGAGAAAAGATGTCTAAGGTTTTAAAGAGCTAATTGATTCAACGTTTTTAATAAAAGACTGCTGCTGAGCATGAGGGCAACACATGTTTTGGATCATGTTTTCAGCTAAGATGATTGACAGGAATCCCTCCTTTTCTATCCAGCCCCTTGACCTTCACAATGAAGCGGAAGGAGCTAGATTGTTGTTATAGACATAGAGAATAACGAACTGCTCAAAGAGATCTCATAACATGACCAACCTCATTAACAGTAGTTCTACAGTTGTTTTGCATTTCAAGGACCCACCTGAGACGTAAACTCACTTATACAGCTTGCAAGGGTTTATAAGTACAGACAGCTAAAGACCAACTTCTTTGAAGATTCGTTCTCAACCAGGTGTGGTTTTCCCCCAACACCTGAGAAGGGGATGGGCAGTGCTACTGGCATCTAATAGGCAAAGGCAAGAGATGCAGCTAGACATCCAGTAATGCACAAGACAGCCCTCCACAACGAAGACTTATCCAGCCAAAAAGTCAAAAGTGTCAACAGTGCCCAGGCTGAGAAACTGCTTTACAGATAAGATTACTTTATGGCCTTTTCTTCCACAGATCTCTGTTACCGGGAAACACTTCAAACCTATTCATCTAAGGGGTCATGATAACGGATAGGGTCTCACACAGAGGCCTCCCAGCTGACCACCTAATACATTCTTAAGTATTACAATACTGACAACACTAACTTAAACTTTATATAGAGATGTGGGAAAAAAAAGCTACATGACAAAATACTATGTAGTTATTAAACACAATATTTTAGGATGATTTTAAATGTCATGTGAAAGTGTCCATGACCTGATAATTAAAAAGAATCAGTAATTTTTAAAGTATATTATAACCCCACTATACGTGTTTGGTGATTCAGGCATATGTGTGGGTAATGTATATGCATACACATATAAATGAACATACATATTCAAAGTCTATCAGCGATGTAATTTACAGGTGATTGTAATTTACATTATACTTCTCAGATTTTTCACATAATCTACAATAAGTACAATTATATTAAAGGGAAATGTTATTTAAAAATTAAGAAGAAGCGATGCTTAGTATGCTTCTGAAAATGTTTTCAAAGGTTCTGTAGAGAGATGTTTGGCTATTGCTGACATAGAAATGGTATCAATCATGGTGAAAACAAGTTAAAAGTAAGATTTTTAAAATATTTTGAAGTAAATTATTTTATTTGTAAAAAGAAGTATTAGCATTAAAATTGGGAAGCACCAAATGCAAACACTTTGTGGAGAAAAAATGAGAAACACCTGCCTCCTTCATGCCCCACCGTTCCCAAGAACATTTAAATGGGGGAGGTAAGACTACACCGTAGCATTTGAAAAAAATAAAATCAGCAAATAATGTCGGAGATACATGAAGTCTCCTTTGGCTTTTAGGGCATCAAGATTCAACTTCTCACCTAACTAGAAGTTATCTTCCTACTACTCCACATATAGAAGAGAGGGTCGTTTAATACAAACACAAATACACATGTGCGCACACACACACACGCGCAAATAGGCCCTTGTAGCTAATTGTCCACGCAAATGGAACCAGGAAAATGTTCGATGTGACTGACTTCAAGGAGTCAGCCTTCAGAGCAGCCGAGTCAGGAGTGGTTTATCTAATTTAATGGACTTACACTGAGTTCTATTCTACTTTAATCCTAGAGAAATATTTCTTAAACAACACCTGCATAAAATGTAGATTTCTAAACCTCCTCCTCAGAAACTCAGCTTAAGAAGGCCTGGAGTCAAGGCTTAGGAACCTGCATGGTTAATAAATACCCCCAGGTGGTTCAGGATCTCACAACGCCCAGGTCCCTGCAGAGCTGTCTTTCTGGCTCTCTCGATTCCCCACTGCCCTTCCCAGTTCCAAGCTCCCATTTGCATTAGGCATTTCCCTCTTCCCACAATATTCTACCTTCTCTGACATAAGGACTCCAGGGAGTGCTCTGTGGGCCTTTCTCCCTCTTTCGCCAGGTACCGCAGCTGGATAGGGGCAGGATAAGTAGGGAGGGGAAATCTTCATACCCTAAGGATGGAGGAGAGAAGGAGGCAACACCACGCTGTGGTCTGGCCTGGGAGTGTTCAATCTTTGTGCAGCAAAGGTCAATCTACTGCTAGTGAACATTTTATATTTTAGTAATCTCACTATGCTGAAAGAATCACTCTCTTCTATCCTAGGCTAAGGGATTATTAAAAAGTTTTTCTGAAACTTTAAACATTATGGGTTTTAGGCTTCAGGAAGTGATGGAAACCCCCAAAATGTGTCCATCTGAAGAAAGTCCTTTTCTTTCCTTAATACAAACTACAGGAAATAGAAGTTTAAAAAACTTCCAAGATTTATCTTCATTTTATCTTCTTTCTCTCTCCACCAACCAAGATTCCCTACTTATGAGGCACATTCCCTCAAAGAAATGGGTGGGATGAGGTAGAGTGGTTTCTAAGATTTTCATAGTGATCAAAAGAGGGTGCATGTTACAGACTGAATCTTTGTGTCCCCCTAAAATTTGTATGTTGAAATCCTAACCCCTAAGGTGGTGGTAGTAAGAAATGGGCCTTTGGGAAGTGATTAGGTCATGAGGGTGGAGGCATCAAGAATGGGATTAGTGCCGTTACAAAAGAGACCCCAAAGAGCTCCCTTGCTCCTTCTGACTTGTGAGGACCCAGCAAAAGGACAACTGTCTATAAACCACGAAGTGGGTCCTCACCAGAGCTCAACCATCCCGGCCTGTAAGAATACACTTCGGTTGTTTATGAGCCCCCCAGTCTTTGGTACTTTGTTATAGCAGACCATACTGACTAAGATGTCAAAAGAAGGCATGGTTCAACAGTTTTGAGAAATGCTGCTTGAGAAACAGCAAATTGGAGCGGATAGTGGAGGTAATTGGTTAAGTGATTGATCAAAGGGATCAAAACTTTCATTCTGAAGATCCCAAGGTTAGAAACAGATTGAGCTCCAAGTATACTCAATTCCCCACCTCACGTCCTCACGTACATTGCTTCATCCATTTTGTTGTTTCAATGCAAACAAGTCTAATTACCTCTGTTATTGGGAAATTTTTGTATTCCTTATAAGACTAAACACAGTAGTGAATAACTGGAGGCTTTTTGACCACGAAACAAGAAATTACAAAAATAAGAACAAATTTTTAAAAAGCAAAACAAACAAGCAATCCCATGACTCCTATTCTCTTCCCAAAATGGATCAGAATATTTATGCCAGACCTTGAAAGTTCCCCTCTGAAAAAAACACAAACTAAGACCAGAAGCTGGACTTGATGGCAAAACAGACACCTTGGGAATTGGGCCCAATATGTCCCCCAAAACAACAAACATCCTGAGTTGGGGACGTTATGATCTCATACTTTTAACAAGAGCAAAAAAATAGTCTAAAATTCTTACTTTGCAGTGATATTGGAACACATTAGGGGTGGGAAATGGGAATAAAATTATTTTAGTGACCCCCCCTTATTGCCTCCCATTTAAATATACTGTATTAATCAGGATTCCCTGAGAAACAGAACCAATAGGATGTGTATATAATATGAAGAGAGAGGTTTATTTTTAAGGAATTGGCTCACATGACTGTAGAGGCTGGAATGTCCAAAATCTGCAGGGCGGGCTGTCAAGCTGAGGACCCAGAGAAAAGCTGACAATGCGGCTCAAGTCTGAAGGCAGGCTGGCAGCAGAATTCCCGCTTTCTCAGGGCACCATCTTTTTTCTCTTAAGGCTCTCAACTGACTGGATGAGGCCCGCGCATTATGGAGGGTAATCTGCTTTACTTAAAATCCACCAATTTAAATGTTAGTCTCATCTAAAAATGATCTTCACAGCAACATCTAGACTGGTGTGTGACCAAGTACCTGGGTGCTGTGGCCTGGCCAAGTTGACACATAAAATTAACCACCACACATACTGATATTATATTCCCTTTTAGGGATGCTAATGACTTGACTAGAGAAAAATAATTATTTTGAATGCTCGTTTCAATTGTTTAATGAATAATTCTATTTTGTTAACTTTAACTCAAAATTTGGAAATGGTTACAGTTTCATTTCAATACTAGGAAGTGCTGCCTGCTTCACAAGGGAGTGACTGTGGCTCCTATGACTGCTTCAGTCAAGTTTCAAGCTATTAACAGATCCTTGCACTGAGAAAATGGTTTAAATTGTTAAAATATTAGATGACGATTCTGCAAAAGATTTTTATTTTAAGCTCATTTGCTGACCTCAGGCTGCAAGTCACTAAATTTCTGAAATTTAAAATCCTGCTAATATGTGATTTTGTTTAATAATTGCAACCTGGCTTCACATTGTATTCGCTTGTAGACCTTTTCAGGTACTTAGGCCTGGGTCCCAGCCAAGGGCTTCTGATTTAATTCGTTTGGTCTGCAGACTGGGGAGTAGGATTTTTCAAAGCTTGGCAGATGAAGCTAATGTGCAGCCAGAATTGAGACCCACCGTGAAATGATAGTTAATCCACCCTCAGTGTGCACAGCCCATTATCAGTAGACGTTCATAGTTCTGTCTCAGCAAAGGAGAGAGAATAGAAAAACTTACCCATTTTACATTTAGTCTGTAGATAACACAGAAAAAAAGGTTTTTTATTTTCTAGATAATTCATTCCAGTTATTCAAATATATACTTTGAAGCTACTAGATATATTAATATTCATAAGTAAAATTAGTTTATGTGGTTTTCTTTTTTGCTTTATACTTGGATACTTTCAAATGAGCTTTAAGGTAATGTTAACCAATTTAAAAATATCTATATCTAGTGAGTTCTATTTGGAATTGAATTAAGTTTGAAAATTAATTAATTATGGAAGAATGGTATTTTATGACATTGTCTCTCTATGTAAAAACATGGGTGGTATTTTATTTGCACAAACCTTTTGTAAAAATGTCTTTCCATTTTCTCAGTCTTGTTTTATGCTTTTTTAATTAAATTTTATGACTTTTATGTCCTGCCCTTATTTTTAAACTCATTCATAAATATTTTATATTTTTGCTAATGTGAAGGAAAAATATTTTCTTTTTCTGTTGCTAAGTGTTTATCACTAACATAGAGAAAAATCTCTGTTGTGTATATTTATTTTATGTGCAGCTACCATACCAAATTATTTTATTGATTTATCTTTATTTTTGGACTAGAGGCTTTTAGGTTTCTTTGTTATAAAATATATCATCAGCAAAAAGACACCTTCAGCTCTTCTTTGCCAAAGTCTGTACCAATCATTTTTCTTAATGAATTTACTAGAATCTCCACAATAAATATGAATGATAAAGGCCACATCAAGAACTTCTTTGTAGTTCCTTATTATTTAAATGGTTTTAATGTTTTGCCCCTTGGAATACTATTTGCTGTAGATTTTGGAGGATAGCTTATATTAAAATTTATTTGTTTCATATTATTCCTATTTGATTTAGTTTCGACATTAGGAATAGCCTTTAATTTTATCCATAGTTTTTCTGGTAATTAATATGGCTCTATAAGTTTTCTTCTTTAATTTCTGATGTAATGGATTAGTTTGATAATTCTCTTGTACTGAAATACCCTTGTGTTCCTCAATAAAAATTCTTATTCATGATAAATTCTTTGGTAGTTACTAAGCTATTTATAAATATTTTATTTAGACTTTCTGCTTCCAAACTTACAAAGGAGAATGGTGAATAGCTTTTTTTTTCCTCTGTTTTTGTACTATAATTCACACATTTAATACATTTATGTTTGAAGATATGTTGGCATTATAAGTAAAATAGGGAGAATTCCAGATTTTTCTGGGTTTTTAAACAGTTTAAATAATATTACAATTCTCTAATCTTTAAAAGTTAGTCGAACCATCTGGTCCTCATTCCATTTCCAATGGTAGATTAA
Source organism: Equus asinus (assembly GCF_041296235.1). Lineage (NCBI taxonomy): Eukaryota > Metazoa > Chordata > Mammalia > Perissodactyla > Equidae > Equus > Equus asinus. The sequence goes on along the minus strand of NC_091793.1, from coordinate 123,837,907 downwards.
GTGATCTTCCAATCTTGTCATCACTAATTGGTTTATTCAAGATTTTCAATTCTTCTTTATTCCTTTGTCAGTTTATATCTTGTTAGTTAACAATTGATTTCATGATTTTTTAATTTGGTTCCAAAGATTTACGTTATACTGTCTTAAGATCCATTAATAACTTCAAATTTTATGGCTATGTTCCTTTTTTCATTTGTTCTGTCTCATTTTTCCTTTGAATTTCTAAGAGTTTTGTCTACTTTATTGGCTTCTTCAAAGAACAAGCTGTTGGATTATACTTTATTTATTTTTTATTTCATTAATCTCTACTTTTACCTTTATTAACTACTTCCTTTTGGCTTTCATTGGAATAGTGCGTGTGTGTGTGTGTGTGTGTATGTGGTATATGGGTGTGTGGTGTGTGTTTGTGCGTGTGTTTCTAATTTAAGTGAGTTTCTTTGCTGGGTTTTGATATGAAATTTTTTCTTTCTTTTTTGCTAGATCATTTTTGATTTCTCAATTGATTTTTTTAATCCATGGACTATTTAGGAGAGAGATTATTAATTTTCAGGTAGTTAATATTTCAATGATGTTTTATTTATTTCTAACTTTATATGAATACAATCAGAGAAATTACCTAGTAAAACTCTCCATACTTTAAAATGCATTTTTTGTGGCCAATATTTGATCAATTTTTAGCCAATTCATAGAAAAATTTAAAAAGATAATATCTACAGATTTAAGGACCTTATATATTTATTAAGCCAAATTTTTTAAAATAAATTAAATTTGCTTATTTTTGTCTACTATTCATGTCCAATTCTCAGAAAAACTGCAATAAAATTCTCCTAATATAATTGTTTTATAAATGTATCCTTGTATTCCTAAATATAATGACCATCTTTATTCTTATTTATTGGTTTTATAGATAAATTATTCCTTCTCATATTAATACAATCATTCCTGATTTTACTTTTGCTTGTGTGTGCCTATCATCTCTTTGTTCATCCCCTTATCTAATCACTTAAGGTGTTTTTAGGAAGATTAGCCCTGAGCTAACATCTGCTGCCAATCCTCCTTTTTTTTTTTTGCTGAGGAAATCTGGCCCTGAGCTAACATCCGTGCCCATCTTCCTCCACTTTATATGCAGGATGCCTACCACAGCATGGCTTGCCAAGCAGTGCCATGGCCGCACCCAGTATCTGAACCGGCGAACCCGGGGCCGCCGAAGCGGAACGTGCACAATTAACCACTGCACCACCGGGCTGGCCCCTAATCACTTAACTTTTTTCTTCAAAATATCATGTCAGTTTTGCTTTTTGAGCCAATCTATCTTTTAACCAGGGACTTCAATTCATTCCTATATTATGTAATGACTCATATGTATGTCTTCTAATCCCTCCCGCATGCTTTATTTCCTATTTTTCTCTATTGTGTTCTTGTTTTCCTTTTCCTGCATTTTGCTGTTTTATTTAATTGCTGTTTCTTTCCTTTCCTTTCTTTCTTTGTCCTTTTTAATGATATTTAATTGGGTTACCATACGTTTATTGTTTCCTTTCCTTTCTTTTTCCTAGCATTGTAATCAGAAGCATATTTTTGTACTACTATTTGAAAGGGGGAAAAGCTACCAATTTCCCATACTAACAAACTCTTTTTTCCATAACTTTCTATTTGCTACACCTCAATAAGATGAAACTCTTACAATACTTTTTATTTTACCCTTTTTTATCACTATTTTTTCTGGAATAGTATTGTAGCATTCTTTTCCATTTCAAGGATCCTTATTTGGCCTTACATTATGCATTTCCAATCCAGAACATTCAGCTGTAACCGTACACATATACCTCCTCTTAGTTCATCTGACACTTGTTTGCTCTGCTCGTCTCCTTCACCCATGATGAGAACAGTCTTTGGATTCATTTGTTGTTTAATTAGAGTTATTTCCTCTGCAGTTTGCGTCACATGATTTATATGGATGATACATATTCTAAATATTTTTGTATTCTCAAATATCTTTCTTTTGTCCTGGCAGATAAATGTAAACTTGGCGTGGCTTGGGCTCCAGTTCTCTCATTAGTCTGTAATGTTTTTTAATCATATTCTAACAGCTGGTGTCGCAGATGAGGAACCATTCTGATTTATTTTTCTTCTTCTTTATTAATGAAATTTTAAACACCAGAAAACCCTAAATGGGTAAATTTCATCATAGAAAATGCAGGTATTTGTCTTTCTTCATCTGAATAAGAATTTCTTCTGTTAATTTTTTAATTACTGCCTCTCCTACAACTGTTTCCATTTCTATCCATGGAGCCCTATTATTTACATTATATGATTTATTACTATCGTTTTATTACGTATTCTTTATTTTACTATTTATTATTATTGTATTATTCAAACTTTTGGCTCATAAGTTTTCTTTATGCATTAAACTACTACTATCTGACACTATTTTGGATCTCAACATTAATGATGCTTTTCTTCAATTCACTCAGAATAATTTGATCAAAAATACTACTTTAACAAAAGTTCTAGAGGCCCTTTTTTCTGCTCTACTTGGTTTTATGAAAGCTTTTTTTGCTGTGGTTTGGGATTTTTTGCTCATATTGTTTTCTGTCACCTCCAGCAGCTCTATTTCTCTGGAAGCCTGTTTTGTAATCTCAGGCACAGGAGGCCACATCCACTCTTCAGCATCTGCTGGGTGTCTTATGGACAGACGGACATGCTTAGGGTCTATGTTGGTCTTAGCCCAAGTCTTAGGCTGGCTCTGCTCAGACCTCTCCCATAGCCTAAGCTTAGCCTCAGTCAGACAGCTCCTAGCCATCTCCAGATGTCCTGAAGGAGCAGATGGATTAATTTTTAGGGTAGAAGGAACATAAGAAATGCTCACATGAAGTTACCATCTCTATTCTTTGAATCCCTTTTTAAATTTTTTTCATTAGGTTAACTGGTAACTTATCTATTGTTTTGTTTTTTCAAATAAACAGCTCTTGAAGTATTTGTTATTTGTATGCTTTGTTTCTAATTTCACCTTTTATCCTCATTGGTTTTTTCCTTCTGCTCGCCTTGTTTGGTTGTCTTTTTAAATGTTCTTCCACTGGACATTTATTGTCAACTGAGCCATTTATTTTCATTCTTTCTTGTTTTGTAATGCAAATATTATGCCATAATTTGGGGAGAGAGACAAACTTCAGCCTTTCTAACTAACTTACTTCAGTTGATCTCATAGATCATAACATATCATTTTTTCTTAATTGTTAAAATTTGGATATTTTTACCATTTTGATAGAGAGAATGTGTTCGTTATTTTCTGGGCTTTTTCTAGGTCTATTATTAATTTTAATGTTACTGTATTGAGGCCAGAGAATTGTACTATGCTATTTATTAATTTTCTCATTCTACTGAGACTTGCATTGTGGCCCAAAATTTGATTAAATTTTGATATGTTCATTGGACATTAGAGGAGTCATATATCAGACGGAAATGGGCTGTCACTAATACCCTGCCATCCTCAGTCAGTGCCTGAGAGACTGGGGTCACTAATACCCTGCCATCCTCAGTCAGTGCCTGAGAGACTGGGGTCACTGAGTCACTGCCTGGGGGAGAGCCTGGCCTCAAATTCACAGGGTTGGTGGCTCAAGACTACAGTCAATTACGCTCCCACAACAGGTTCTCATGTAGGAGCTCTGAATGGTGCATCTCCATGACCACCGCAGCCAAAGCTTAATTGAAATATAAAATTTAAAACCCTACCATTAGACATTCTAAGATGAGAAATGTCTGGAAATATCAGCAATAAATAAGTTTATTTGTTCTTTCCCTGTAAAGTTTTTGTCCCCTCTCCTTTACAGATATATGTGATTTTTGTATTAAGTTGGACATGAACTTGGGAAATTATTCTTCTGCCGAACCTTATAAAGTCTTTACGGAAGCCTCTCTCAAGTTTGAGGCATGTTCAGAGTAGAACATTACCTGACCTTCAAGCATCCAGCACGTGGCCCATAACACCATTTAGAATTCGGACAGGAACAGTTAAAGAAGGGTTGACTGCTAAAGAAGACTCACGGGACCCAAAATGGCAATGCTTACAAATCCATTAGAAAACGGTACAATATAATGACAGCATCAAGCAAGGATCTGCATCACAGCCGAAGGCTGTCTCTGAGCAAGGTGTCCAGGCAGGCCCAGCAGAGGCTCCAATTGTCCTTCCTCTGTAAGGGCCCCACCAGATGCCTTTTCACTCTCAGGCAGGAATCACCAATGTGTGCACGGAGCACCTCTAAACCAGGGAGCCCGAAATGAGGTCTCAGCCCAAGTTTCATATATTCTGCTGCTCTCGTAGGCATATTCTTGCTACGTAATCAGCTGCAACAGCAGAGACTTACAGGGGCTCACTGAGACCCGATGCAAATCATCAGTCTCAATGTTATCAGTAAATAATGCTGACAAACTGGTACAATTCCTCTCAGGCCTTGGTTACAAAGCAACACTATAACTCAGTACATTTCGTGCCTTGACCAGGGATTAGGGCTGCAGAGGTGCGATTCTTATCTCAGTAGAACAGCTCAGGATAATTCCAAGCCTGTTGGAATTAATTCTCACAACACAGTCCGCACTGTTGACCTGCAGTCAAGACCTTTTTATGACAAAACGCTCTTAGTTTGACAGTAATACTCGCCTTATAACAATGCATCTCAATCAAACAGCATATCAACAATCATAATGCACATCGACATTCCAAGCATTTGTAATAATCAGTGAAGGACTGACATGGATTTAAACAGGCAGCTGAACCATCCAGGAATACCAGCACAGACTTTATTCTTTTTACTAAGTTTACAGTTCTTTGGCCTTCCTGATCTACAACTGTCTGTACTTCATAGTATATATCTATTGGATGATTAATAGCTATAATCAATCTATCATTAATCAAGTCTAAATTTTCTTCAAGCCAATTTTCCTCCACAGGAAAAATTGTTCTGAGGAATCTTTAATTCAGTCTCCCAATACACTTGATCACCAACAATATTATCATAATTGGGGAGGGGGGTTGCTGAGGAAGATTTACCCTGAGCTAACATCTGTGCCAATCTTCCTCTATTTTGTACTTGGGTCACTGCCACAGCATGGCCACCAAAGAGCGGTAGAGGGCCACGCCCAGGAACCAAACCTGGGCCACCATACTGTGGGCCACCAGGGCTGGCCACAAGCTTTTTTTTTTTTTCGCTTCTATAATAATAATTTTATCTACAATTGCTGGGTTACACTATAGAGCAGTATCATGTAGTACCATAAATACTTGGTTGCCATAAAAGCCAGACATAATTACTATCTAATTACTTTCCTCCCTCTCAAAATCTCCTTTTCCCATATACCATATATTTTAAGAGTATAGGTTAGAGGCCATGTCTCTGTCATTTCGGGATTCTGTAGTCAAATTTCTTTTCTCAAATTTCATCATGTGACAGATGAGGATTCTCAATGAGTGGGGTCTTATGACAGAGCCCATACATCTCCAATGGAAAACACTCTAGCCCCATTTAAGATTCGTCAAAGTTCCACAAGTTGCACAATAGGAAAAGATTGTTTAGCACTGGGTTATGGCACTAAAGCTGTTAAAGTACGCTACAATAGGCTACTTTCTCCAGTTACCTATCTCCATACACTAGGAGGCCCATAAATTGCATAAGTGCATACCCTGGTCTTCTGCTGTGACCCCACCCATTGTGCCTGAGACACCTCAGACACCATTTGAATTATGATATCTAAGAACCCAGCCTATGTTGACATGCAAGCTCATTCCCATCCCTGGGTTTAGGCATGTTATCTTAGTGCCTGCTCTAAGTGTATGGCCTGTTTTCCAGAACCGTGTTATCGTTTCAGGTGACTTGCCATTTTTGTCCTTCCTCTTGGAACATGTCCTCAAGGCCATGGCTCCTATTCACCCTAGGAAAATTTTTACATCAATATGTCTTTCCTCAGTAAAAGCAAATTCCACCTGGCCAATTCCTCTTAGCACAAGTCATCATTCTTTTGAAGTTTTCTTATTTTGAGTAGAACAATATTGTTCAAGCCACCAGATGTGCTGTTGCCATTGAGGATTAATTGCTTAGCTCAAGTGGAAACTAAATTCTTTCAGAACAGATCTGCTGTCAACAAATTTTCTTATTTTTCCTTCATCTGAGAATGTCTTTATTTTACCTTCATTCCTGAAGTTTATTTTCAATGAATTCTGAGGTGACAGTTTTTTGTTTTTGTTGTTTTTTCAGCACTTGAACTTTATCATGCCATTTATTTCTGTCCTTCATGGTTTATGATGAGAAATATGCTGTCAACCAAATCTTTGTTTCCCTAGAGGTAAGCATCATTTTTCCCTGGCTGCTGTCCAGTTTTTTCTTTGTCTTTAGTTTTCAGAAGTTCTTTTGTTTCTGGGAATAGGTTTCATTGGGTTTACCATATTTGGGATTCACTGAGTTTTACCAATTTGGGGAAGGTTTCAGCTATTATTTCTTCCAATATTTTTTAGCACCGTACTCTTTCTCCTTTCCTTCTGAGATACTGACATGAACGTTTGATGTTTTATTATCCCACAGGTCCCTAAGGCTCTGTTCGTTTTTTTTTTAAATCTTTTTTCTCTCTGTTCTATTGATAATTTCTATCAATCTATCTTAAAGATGACTGACTCTTTCCCCTGTCATCTCTGCTATTGAGCCTATCCAGTGAATTTTTTATTTCAACTATTGGGTTTTTTCCCATTCTAAAATTTCCATTTAGTTCTCTATTTGTTTCAAGGGTTCTCACGATAATGAAGAATTTTAAAATAGCTGTTGTAGAGTCTTTGTCATATAATTCCACATCTGTGTCCTCTTGGCATTGGAGTCTCTTGATTGTCTTTTCCCACACAAGTCGAGATTTCCCTGGTTCTTAGATGCTGAGTAATTTTGGATTGTATCCTGGACTTTTTGAACATTATGTTATAGGGCTGAGGTCTTATTTAAATCCTATGGAGAATGTTATTATTTTCTTTTAGCAGACAATTGACCTAATTTAATTTCCAACCTTCATTCTGTGGTCCATAGGTCCAATGCCAGTTCAGTTTTCAAAGCCTTCACAGTGCTATTGGTATTTATCCTATGTGTGCATCACCCATTGAGCAGCATGGGACCTGGTCAGTGGTCTACATGTTTGTTCAGTTCTTAGTCTTTGATATGTTCAGGATCAGATTTATGTGCACATCTCAGGGGCGAGCTCAGAGTGTGCATACAACTTTGTGGGATAACTTTCCCAGGCTCCTTCCTTTCTCCTGAGTACTTTTCAGTTCCCTGGGGCTCCTTTTTATGGTTTTCTAGTCAGAAAGTGTTGTTTTCTTTTTAACCTGGCTCAGCTGCACGCTGCAACAACTATGACCATGTCTAGGGCCAGTTAGTTAAGATTTGTCAAGTACTCACAAGTTGCACAATAGGAAAAGAATGGAGTTGTGGCACCAAAGCTATTAAAGTACACTTTAGTTAAGGTTTATGCTTTAGTTTAGGTTTTATGCTTTAGTTAAGGAGGACCAAAACTTTGGTTTTGAACACCATCACTCTCCCCCTACACACACACACACACTATGCTGGGCACTATAACAGCTGTCTAACTTGCATAGTTTCAATTAATTCTAGTAACATTCCAACAAGTTGGTAATGTCTGCTATAAAACAATGTATGCTTTTTCAGAAAGCCTTATGTTCTGCATTGCACACAAAACAGTATAGCTTATGGGACTGTAGGGTAAAGGGCTAACCAGTGAAAGCCTGTGCCACTTTCTAAGCTGCACACTAAAAAAATAATTCTAATTAAGATTCTAGCACAGTTAAAAAGTTACATTAAATTCCATAAGTAAGGAACTACTATAGCAAATATAGGACTTCTAAAAAAAAAGTAAAATATAGTTTGATGGGAGAAAGTATGAGGAATGTTTGAGACTGCTGTGTTATAGAGACAAGGGCAAAATGCACCAATATTAAGAGAGAGCTTCACAAAAAGCATTTCCAAGACAAAGCATGTCACCAAGAGGAAGAATGTGGAGTGAACTAATTTTGCATACAATACATCCTACAGTATTACTCATTTCTTTAATAAGTAAAGCAGAATTCTACTACATAAGCATACTTTGCATTCAACTGCTATTACTTATGTCTAAAAAATTGATATGATGGAAAAAACTATATTTGAACCAGTGGAACTTTTTTTTTTGCTAAGGAAGATTCACCCTGCTAACATCTGTGCCAATCTTCCTCTATTTTATATATGGGTCACTGCCACAGCACAGCTAATGAGTAGTGTAGGTCTGTGCCCAGGATCCAGACCTGCAAACCCAGGCTGCCAAAGCAGAGCACACCAAACTCAACCACTATGCCACAGGGCCAGCCCCTGGAACTTCTTTTTATACTAAATCATTCCTCTATTTAAAATAACATATGAGGGAGCCAGCCCCATGGTGTAGTGGTTAAGTCTGGCACATTCTGCTTCAGCAACATGGTGTTTGGGGGTTCAGAACCCAGGCACAGACCCACACCACTCATCAAGCTATGCTGTGGTGGCGACCCACATACAAAATAGAAGAAGATTGGCACAGATGTTAGCTCAGGGCTAATCTGTCTCAAGCAAAAAGGAAAAAAGAGGAAAATTGGCAATGGATATTAGCTCAGAGCAAATCTTCCTCACCAAAAAAAAAAATCACATATGAGCTAATTACACTAGAAGTATACGTTGTATCAGAATAGACTAGACTACAATTTTACCTATTTTACACATCTTAAATATTAAATTATATGGCCTCCAATAATTTTTTTTAAATTATCAACAATTTTGTCAACTAAAATTGTGACGGGGTGTAACATTCAAATTGCTATTGGCCTACGATAGTCAACAGATAGATAACTTCCAAATTAAACTATGATAACTTTTATTAGAATCACAGTAGGGCAGAAGATGTGACTTTCATAAGTTTTAGCAAGTCTTTTTATACACTTAGCAGTCGAACATCAAAATAATAACCAGTGTCTTACTGGCAAATAGCTATCAACATAAATGTGTTTTGTGTCAAAATCATAAATGCTTGATGAAATTTCAAGAAGTCAGTCAAAGTAGTAGGTGTTTTGCAAAGCTAACATCGACATTTAATGCAGCGGTCAACAAACTTTTTTTTGTAAAGGGCCAAGTAGTAAACATTTTTGGTGTTGTGGGCCATATGGCCTCTGTTGCAACTACTCAAATCTGCCATTGCAGCGTGAGAGCAGCCATAGACAACACGTAAATTAATGAGTGTGGCTATATTCCAATAAAACTTTATTTAAAAAACAGGCAGCAAGCCAGATTTAGCCTATGGTTTGGCGACCCCTGACTTAATGAATAAGCCATAAATTCGTTCATTTAACTCCCCTGGGCTCATAAAGAGCACTATAATGATAAAATCCTTACTACTTGACTCAGTGCCAGCAGATTTAATTAGAATCATATGCTGCTAATCGAGAAAGGACCAATGTTGGTGTCATGATAACAGTGTGACTGGGAACCATGCTGCACTAAATGCAAGCTATTTTAAGTGATGTGAACTGTATAATAATGGATAAATTATCAATTATATCCCCATAATGCTCACCAAAAGAAGTGGTCATCCTAATTCCACGCAATCATTAATGTCTTGTAGAATAAATTAACCCATAGTTAATTTATTAACCCATAGTTAATGTCCATAATTATGTATGGAGAAAAGATATTCAAAAATACAGTCATATTTATTTCTATTTATTAACAGCTCCAAATTAACCAATTAATTCAATTAAAACTGAAATTTAAACAGTCATAGTTGTTAATAACCTGAAGAGGAAACAATTCTGCTATTTAGAAGAGATTCCAACAAGTGTATTTTTCTACTAGAAATATCAAAGTGATGACAGAAAAAATAAATCTACAACCATTAAAAATCACCATTAGGGCCAAGCGGTTCAGTTCACGCGCTCTGCTTTGGCGGCCCAGGGTTTCACCAGTTTAGATCCTGGGCGCAGACATGGCACCGCTCATCAAGCCACGCTGAGGCAGCATCCCACACGCCACAACTAGAAGGACCCACAAGTAAAACTACACAACTATGTACTGGGGGGCTTTGGGGAGAAAAAGAAAAAATAAAATCTTAAAAAAGTCACCATTAAAAAAACATTTAACTATCTGGGAAAAGGGTTACGATATGAAAATACGTAAGGAAATCAATATAGCTGTAGAATTTTCAAATTACTTTATTGACTCAAGAATAATAAAAAAGTTGAGGAAAGAATTGCTTCTCACCACTCACTCAAAAAAAAGACTCAAGAACTAAGAGGACTTGGCCCGTGCCTCAGGAATGCCTCGGCTGGCCAGCCTACTCCTACTTTATTTTTTACTACCCATTAGTCCACTAACCTGACCTCTGCAGGTATGGAAGAAATACACACTGATGAAGAGTGAGAATGAAAAGTTTCTATTCTCCTAGGGAAAGGCTGGCTGTCTTTTGGCCATAGAAATAAGTAACCACTGATGCAAGTGATCAGTGACAGCTTCAACCAGCACACACGCCTCTGAGCTTTGTTCAGAGATTGCATCCTACGAGCACAGCTCTCTCGTGATTCTCAAGCAGTAAAATCAGCCTTCTGTTTCAGATCCTGAGTCATGGCCTCTTCCTTCAACAGGTGGCTCCCGTTAAATTAGAAGAAAAAAGAGAAAGAAAGGAAGGAAAGAAGGAAAGCTTGTTTGCCTGCTATTCTCCTCATCATTTAAATTAGATGAAATTCTTCAAGGAGCTGTCCCTTTAGATGCCACATTTTCTGTGTGGGCTAATTTTATTCTTTCCAATAATCACGTATTCCATGATATATACAAATCTGACTCTGGCATTCCAGTTTCACATGTTCAATTTTTAAACAGATATATCTGCTGGATGTTCATTCAGCAAGTACCTTTTGAAGATTTGCTATGTGCTGCTGACTTTAATACATGCTGGGGTACCATCCAGTCATAGAATTTCTCACAAGTATTTCACATTCAACAGCTGAAGTCATCTCAAGTCTGTGTTGCCTCCAGTTTCCTACCACAGTAAGTGGAGTCTCTATCCATAGTTTCTCGAGGCAGAAAACTGAAAGTCATTTTTGACCCCTTCCTCTCCCTATACAGCTACGTCACACCAACCAGCAAGTCCTATTGATTCTACCTCATAATTACGTTTCAAACCAATACACTGCACCCCATTCCTATGCCCCTGACAACTTAGAGTGATCTCTTAGAACAAAATCTAGACATGTCACGTGCTCAATTCAAACGCTTGCATAGAACTCTGTTGCTCATAAAATTAAGCCTCACATCCTGAAGAGGATTCTGCAGGTCTCCTCTCTTTCCTCTGAGGCTCCCTTGTTCCTCTCTCAGTCCTTAAAATGTGAGACTCCGTCTCTTTTGCCTGAAGTTTCTCCACAGGCTGTTTCCTCGGCCTAAAACACTCTTTCCCTCCGTCTTACATTTTCAAATTCCTAATCGTCTTTCAGGTCTCAGCTTACATTTTATTTCTTCAGAAAGATTTTCCCTGAACTGAGAGCCTGCGTTGAGTCTTCTGTGAATTCTGTATTTCTCCTTGTATCGCTCATCAAATGCTTATTTGTTCAAAGTTTATTTTCCAGAGAAAATGTTCAGATTGTATGCTGAAGAACTTCAGCACTTAACATCCTAGGCACACAGTAGGGCCTTTATACTTATTAAATAGATGAGTAACGTTTATGTAGAACCTGCCTATAACACACCAAAAACAAAGGTCAGAATTGGAGGAGAGGTCGCTCTGACGGAGCAGTTTACGGGGCTAAGTAAAGCTGTGTTGCCACATTTCTCACCACTGCCCTGACTTTTACAATTAATTTCTTCATGATCTGGTAGGCTTTTGGGACACACACACACACACACACACACACATACACACACACACACACACACACACACACACACACACACTTAACACCACCACCAATACAGAATGTAGCTTGCAAGGTTTTGGACTCTTGAATTAAAAATAGCCTAAATACACAATATACAATTTATATACAATAAATGTATTTATTATATATTAAGGTTTATATACAAGATGCCTTACTAGCTAACTATTGCTAGAAAGACAGGCAACAAAGCAAGAATTCTAAAGCTAAAGTGATCAGCTTTTGTGAATACTCACAAAATTTCAAGTGATTTGAAAATAATTGCCACACAAGTTCCATGGAGTACATTTGGCAAACAGTTTTGTGTGTACACTTAAAGGCAGCAGGGCCAGATCTAAGCAGTTAATGGGTGATTTTTGTGGGTGCCTGGTTATATTACTGCCTTAAACTTTTTAGGCTTAAATCTCAAGTTATAGCAACCATAATTTAGTTTAAGGGAAAGAACTTTGGGTCATTAATGATCTATTTGTCCTTTAATGAGATTTACAGCCACTTTCTGAAGAGCGTCTTGGTCTGCCCATAAGTCCTTCGGCTCACCACCAAGCAAAGACGACACAGCCTTCTCTTCAGGCTTCTGTTCTTAGGGTCCTCAGCTGCCATCTAACGTGTTTACTGTACACTCTTCCATGTGCCCACTAGCTCTCAGGACTCCATAGCATATGTCACACCGCATTACAATGGTCTCTTTATTTTTCTATTTTCCCCAGTAGTTAAGCGTTTCTGTGAAGACAGAGTCAATTTCTGTCTTCTTTACAACTACCTTTTAGTTTTCTAGAACAGAAAAGTGACATAGTGCAGGTACTCTAAAATCAGTCGAATGGATCTAGTGAATAAGATGATTAGGCGAAAAACTGTGCAAATGCAGTAGGATACACCTTCATGCATAAATATTCAATTCAAGTGTCCAATTAAAATATATTTATACAATAACAGGGATTCTTACGTCAGGAAAATACAAAAATAGTAGCAAATAAAACGGGTAGTTTCAATGATTTTCTGTGCGTGCTAGATTAAAAAATCAATAAATTATGTTTTTCATGGCAGACTGTCAGGTTTTAGGCATATAATCAAATATACTGATAGATATTTTAAAAGCTAAGTGAAAACTTAAAGCATTTTAATTTTATTCCCTTTGTTTTAATACAGGAAATCAAGTATTTTCACTAGACGTTGGGATAGTGTCATAATGTGACAAGAATCTGGTCTTAAAATTGACAAAAAGGAGCAAGTTAAAGGTTAAAGCCTATAGATCACAATAACATTTATGATGAAAAATGCCCTAATTTCAAACAGAGACCTATGACCATTTTTATAACGATGGGCATTCTGAAACTACCCCCTTCAGAGATTTTAGGCAACTAAGTAACTGACTACAGTAGTCCCCCCTTATCCATGGGGGATACATTCCAAGACCCCCAGAGGGTACCTGAAACCTCGGACAGTACCAAACACTATATATACTATGTTTTTTCCTATACATACACACCTATGTTAAGGCTTAACTCATAAATTAGGCACAGTACGAGATTAACAATAACTAATAATAAAATACAACAATTATAACAATATACTGTAATGAAAGTTACTATAGATCTTAGCAACCTCAGCATAGGATTTTTTTTCTTTCCTTATTGAAAACTTCATCTTCTCACTTAAAGGAAGCACTTTATGGCTTCTCTTTGGCATATCCGAATTGCCAGCACCACTACTCTTGCGCTTTGTGGCCATTATTAAGCAAAATAAGGGTTACTTAAACACAAGCACTGAAATACCATGATAATCAATCTGATAACCAAGACAGCTACTGAATGACTAGTGGGCGGGTACCGTATACAGTGCGGATACGCTGGACGAAAGGGACGAGTCACCGCCCAGGCGGGACAGAGTGAGACGGGGTGAGATTTCATTATGCTACTCAGAACAGCATGCAACTTCAAACTTATGAACTGTTTATTATTGGAATTTTCCATATAATATCTTCTGACTTGCGTTTGTGAGTAACTGAAACTCACAGAAAGCAAAACCATGGATAAGGGGGGACTACTGTATGTAGTTTTTCAGAAATTTATCATTATAAGAAAGATTTTTGAAATGTAGTCAAATAACCTAGTGAATATAGCCAGTTAAAATCAGGATTCCTAATGTTTAGCTTATTAATTCTCTGAGGCAGAGAGGTGTCTCCTTAGCAAGGGTTGCATTTTCAGATGAGCCAAATGGGAAATCTTGCTGCAGTTAGAATCAAAGATCTAGTAACAATTTCTGATACACGCTACACGAATGAACCTTGAAAGCATCACGCTAAGTGAAATAAGCCAGACACAAAAGGACAAATATGATGTGATTCCACTTACATGAGGTGCGTAGAAGAGTCAACTTCATAAAGACAGAAAGTAGAATAAAGGGCACCAGAGGCTGGGCAGACAGGGTAATGGGGAGCTATTGTTTAATGGATACAGCGTTTCAACTTGGGATGATCAAAACATTCTGGAGAGGGGTAGTGGTGATAGTTGCACAACAATATGACTGTACTTAATGCTACGGAATTGTACACTTAAAAATGTTAAATTAAAAAAAAAAGTTATATTTCAGGGGCCAGCCCAGTGATATAGCTCGCACACTCCACCTCAGTGGCCCAGGTCCACGGGTTCAGATCCCAGGTGTGGACCTACACACTGCTGGTTGAGCCATGCTGTGGCGGCATCCCACATGCAAAATAGGGGAAGACTGGCACAGACATTAGCTCAGTGACAATCTTCCTCAAGCAAAAAGAGGAAGATTGGCAACAGATGTTAACTCAGGGCCAATCTTCCTCACCAAAAATAAAAAGTTAAACTTTATTTTATGTATATTTTACCACAATAAAAATAAATAATAACTTTAAAAATTCTATTAACATACATGAAGAAATTAACACTACTCATTTCATAACTGGCCTGTTGACAGCCAACATCAGATCCTGATGATTGTTCGGATGATTAGAATGGGCAAGAGAAGCCAGAAGTAGAGGTGAAATCATTCTGGCTTATTAATGGAAGTCACTGGTGCCACAATTTGTTGATTAGTTCTTTGTTTGATTGATTCTCCTGAACATTTGAACCACTTGCCAAACCTTTCTTTTTTTAACCAGACACACAGGCCACTGGTTGATGAATACTTTCAAAACATTTGAGGATAGCTGCTAGAAAAAAATAATCAGGGTAAGGCAGGGAGGAAAAGAACAACTAATCAATAAGGCAAGGAATCAGACGGCTGACTGCGGTTAGTGTGTTCCAAGGATGTATGATGTCTAATCGCACAGATCAGGAAGACAAGACAGAGAGTTTTCAGCTAGTTAGTCTGGAGCTGACTGGATACACAACAGAATGAGGATAATAATCAATTTTTCAACTTATTAAATACAAAATAAAAATGAATTAATGTAGTCATAATGTAAACCCCTTACTTTTCTCTTCCAATTCAGCCTGCTCTCTGAAATTTTTCTCTTTTCCCGTCTTATGTTCTCCTGCGGTCAGAGACGCATTTATCTGATCTTCAAGGCTGCGCTCACTACGTGGCCGAGCACACATTTGCCCTCCAAAAAGCTGAATCTGCATGTGTTCACTAGTCCCACCCCTTTGCTTGAATCAAAGGCTTATTAAAGTTCTCCAGAGCATCACAGGGCCTTATTATTCTTTTCCATCTAGAAAATATAAAAAGAAAAATCCTGAATATAGGATATACAGTTGAGCCATTTTTTTCAATTTCAAAAAGGATAAAAAGCTAGTATTTTGACAATAGAAAATTCTTCACAAACATTAAGCAAATGATATGTGCCTTCAAGCTGAAGATCCATCACTTACCTGCAATATGATTATAGAAAAACTGTTTAAGACTTTCTGGGCCTCAATTTCATCTGTAAAATGGTAAGAATTACACCTACCCCACTGGTCTGTTGTCAGAAATAAATGAGTTTTTACAAACAGAACACTTAACACAGTGCCAGGTACACAGTGAGCACTCAGTCAATGTCAGCTAGTAATTTTTAAGACTAGGTGGTTATAGTTCCCTTTATCTTGCACTACACACTAAACTCACCAGTTATTTTAGCCAATGTGCTGAAGCTGATATGGACATGTAGTTAGAGTTAAGAGTCGCAGAGAGAGGCCAGTATCAAACTTTGAGGGACCAAGCAAACAAACGACTGATAGGAATCTAAGCTTTGCTAGTAAGAACCTCAGCCTCAGATTCCTACATTTAAATTGAGATACGTCTTCATTATCAATATTCCCTGGTGACCATCTTACAAGCAAAATGTAATTATTTTTCTCCTTCTGCAGAGAAACTGACATCAAAAGTCAAAAGAAATGAGTTACCTGAGAAAATAAGTTGAGAAAGCAATTCAGTGAATGTAAAATCTTAGTAGATTTTGGGTTTCTGCACTGAATTTGGTAATATTCATGTCTTTGTAGGAAAATTGTGAGCTTTCATTAAAAAAAATGTGTTGGCCACAGCTCTGACGAGTAATTAATAATAGTAATTGTCATAACTATAAAAATAAGTTCTCACGTTATTTGTAGTAAACTTTAACAGGAATTTCAAGATGCAATCTAAGCCCAAATCTTCACGTTTTACCAAAGTTTTAACTTATTTTTGTCAGATGGAAAGATCTCTCAAGCAAGTACCAATTTACTTTTTTTTTACTTTTTATTATGAAAAGTTTTAAAAACACACACTTAAGGAAAGAACACAATGCGCTATCATGTACACGTTACCAATCTTCAACAACCACCAACTCAATCACGTTATCATTACAACGCCTCCAAAATTAATAGTAATTTATTACTGTTATTGAATTGCTAAACAGTGTTTAAATTTCCCCAATGTTCACATATTTACAATTTGTTTGAAATGAGATCTTAATAAGGCCTACACATTTTAATAGATTGTTACATCTTCTCTATTTTCATCTATAGGCTATCTCTCTGTCTCTTTTTTTTTCCTTGAAAGTCGTTTGTTGAAGAAACCAGGCACTTCTTGCTGCAGAGGTTTTCCAGGGGATTTTGCATGCCAATCATAATCAGTTTACTTTAATATAAAACACCAGGAATTATCTTCACTGCATTATCTCCAAACACCCATATTGAACGAGGATAAACTTCTACTTCGGTTAGACATGTGACTATGCAATTAAATTTCTATGCATTTCTTAATATACATATGGAAAGGGCTCTTCAGGCTTCATTGGCTAGAGAGTAAAAATACTAGGTCATATTCCCCTAATATTCAAACTACAATAATTTGGAGTGCCCACAATCTAAATGCAAGAATGTATTCCTCTTTACAATGTCTCCTAGATAGTTTTAGAGTCCTTAAAGATGCTTTCTCCTTGTACTTATGAACAGAAGCTACTCAGGCTCATTTGTCCCAGTCCTTCCTTAGGACATAACAAGAAACATCGTCTCTTGTTTTCAGTGCTGTGGGACTACTGACCTCTTCAAGATGCTATCGCTCCCATCACACTGTTCTCCAAAAGTTCGTAAGGTTGGATGGTGGAGAGAAGGAAATGTTCTCCTTGCTGCTCAAACCCCTGGTGGGCAACAGCAGTCCAGAGATGAAGCTGCAAATTCAAGATTTTACTGAATGTTCTGCTATAAAGGAAGTCAGACAACATAAATACTAATTTAAATTGTTACCAAATATAATTATTCTTAAAGCTTACATGTCAAGTTACATCCTCAGATTGCTTTAAAGACGTTTCCTGTCTACTGCTCAGTCTTCTTCCAATTGGTTGGACCCCTTCCTCACACCATATACAAAATTAATTTGACATGGACCATATACCTAAACATAAAAGCTAAACTATGAAGATTTTGAAAGAAAATACATAGAATATCTTTGCAAACTTAGAACAAGCAAAGACTTCTTAAAGATAACACAAGCAATTCAAACTACTGAAGAAAAAAAAAGATAAATTGGATTTATCAAAATTAAACATGTCTACTCATCAGAAAATAATACTATTTAGAAAATTAAAAATTCAATAAACTGGGGAAAATATGTGCAATACAGATATCTGACAAAGGAATTTATCTAAAATTTGTAAAGAATTCCTATAACTGATAACAAAAAGTCAAATAACCCAATTTTAAATGAGCAAACCTTTAATAGACATTTCACAAAGAAAGATATATGAATGAACATAAACACACAAAAAGTTGCCCAATATCATTAGTCAATAGAGATATGTATATTAAAATCACAATGAGGTAACAGTTCATGTCTTAAAGAATGGCTAAAATTAAAAAGATTTAAAATACAACTTTTGGTGAGAATGTAGAGTAACTAAACTCTCATTCAAACATTGCTGAGTGATAGTGTAAAATTGTCAACCATTTCAAGAAAATGTCTGGGAGTGTGTTATAAAGTTAAATATACAACTACTGAAATTATCTAGCAATTTCACTCCTAGATATTTATCCCAGAGAAATGAAAACATATTTTTTGACATTAAGATTCATACAAGAATATTTATAGTAGCTTTGTTCATTATAGCCCCAAACTAGAAACATCCTAAAGGTTCGTCAACAAATGAATGGATAAAAAAATTGTAACAGATTCATACATTATACTACTACTCAGAAATAAAAAAGAACACACTATTTTACAACAATAATGTGGATGAATCTCAAAAACATTATGCAGAGTGAAGGAAGGCAATCACAGGAATATATACTACATTGTTGTTATTACAGCAAAATTAACCCAAGGTTGAAAGAAATCGGAAGAGGCGTTCCCTGGGTTGGAGGTGGGAGGTGTTGACTGGGAAGAGGCATGAAGATACTTTCTGGAGTGATGGAAATGTTCCATATCTTGACTAGGGTGGTGGCTACACATGTATAAATTTGTCAAAACCTATCTATCTGCACTCTTAAAAATCTGTATATTTTATTGTTATGTAAATTATACCTCAATAAAAAAAGTTTGGGGGGGGAAGCATATATTATATGCCAGATAATACGGAAGTCACTATAATGAACAATGGTAAATAAAACAGACACAGTCCCTACTTTCATGTAGCAAGCATGAGCTCAATCAGGAGATTAGACCATAGTATTAATATGCCCATAATGCAAGTTCCAGACACAGCAGCTGAACTCTTAGAGAAAAACATAGTAGTAACCCCATTGTTTAAGTTCTCCTTCCCCATTCTTTATTTTCCCAATTCAAAGTGAGCCACTTCACAGGATGTTTAACAATGGCAAGGTATGCCTTCAGAAAAAAAATAGAAGTCTTTGGGCGTGGCTTAGCCCTCTTACCCAATAGGAAATTTACATCGGAACATAATAATCCAACATCAGTACATACAGATAATTTAGTGTTAAATAAAACTATGAGCAAGGGCATCAGCAGCCCCATACACACTGAGGAGCGCCAAAGCCAGTCCAAATCCACTTTTACAGTCTCTCTTAAAGCATGATGTCATGCCTGCTGGACCTTCCCGGAGACTTCTGTCTCAGCTCCTCTTAACTTGTGAGCCACAGGTTGCCTTAGCTAATAAGGTATTTCAAGTGACAAGAGTCCCTCAGTCTGGGCATATTTAGAAATGTAGTGCTTCATTAAAGGATATGTGGCTAGCAATGCAGTGTCTGAGTCCAAATTTAAGAACTTACTCCTGACACAAGCTATTTGTCCTACCCCTTGCATCCTTACACCTCTAGCAGTTAACTTACTAGACACTAAACGATCCACCTAGAATATGAAAACTTTTTGGGAAGACAGAGGCACAAAATCTCAGCCGTGTATGGAGGGACAGCTTGTCCCCAGCTGCTCTGATAAATTCCTTAATCTTCTGTAGTTGATTTAACACCCACTTTTCTGTTTATGTCTTACTTAATGTATTGGCCGGCCGGTAGAGTGGCTGTCCATCTTCAATATATTAGCCACCACATGAATTTAGCAATGCATTGTAAATACTTTGTCTAAGCAATTTACATAAGAAGACTACCGGGGCTGGATAACCTGTTTGCTCTTCTTGCATAATAGTTATTTTATAAAAATTCTATAAAGAATCTCAGTTATTCTAGCTAGGACCAATTTTAGCCTACCCCTCAGACTGAATGAAAATAACACCACATCTCCACACACATGCTAAAAAATTAAAACCACACAAAAGAAGGAAATATTTTCCCAAAGAAGTGACAACTCTAAAGAGTTGTGACATTGACTAAAATATACAACAACAATCTAGATTGTCATCAAAACTCTTAGCTTTTCAGGCTAAATATATATGTACTCTAGTTACTTCGAACTTTTCCCACGAGCGATGATTGTGTATTTCCTGTACATTTGTTTCCCTGAAGGGGCTCTGGACAGCCATCCAGAAGTCAACTTTCACTGAAAGGCAAGTTAAGCCTTCACAACCTCCATTGCTTGCAGCTTTTAATAAGCAATTGTTTGGGGTTTGGTTTTTTTTTTTTTGGTTTGTTTGTTTTTGGTTTTGTTTTGTTTTGTTCTTCTAGCTTCACCCCATGGATGTTTGGCAGGGAAAAAAATAAAATCAAACAGAAAAAAATGAAGACCATATTTTTAGTTAGTGTACCCTGTTAGAGAAAAATAAATAAATGAGATTTTCTTGAAGAACATTTGGTTCTCTGCTGACTTTTCTATTTAATGGAAACTTCATTTTTAGTTTGAACATCAAAACTTTATATCAGCTGACAAAACACAGAAAGAAAAGGAAAGAAGTCTTTCTTGTATTTGTTTTGGCTTCTTTCTGCTTATTAAACAACGGTCACTCTCAGTATATCGAGGGGATAAGGAACAATGTTTTCGCATTTTAAATATTGCCTCTGGGAGACAACATGCTGTATCACAAAGAATGGGGCTTTGAAATGAGAAGCGAATTTGAACTCTTGAGTTTTCCCGTAATTAACTATACGCCTCTGTCATATTCCATCCCTGTTCTGGGCTTCAGGCCTCTCGTTTGTTAAATAGAGATAATTCTACCTGATGGTCGCTGTGAAGAGGAGACCTGACTGATATTACTTCCGCCTCAGACAGTAGCTAGCTTTCTGATAATAAAATTTTTATTTATCGCCTTCCTATGATTTCATCTTTTACCTATAAATTTTCAGAATTTTTTAAACCTTCAACTCTAACAATTCCAAATTATTATGAAAATAATCAATATTTTCATTAGCATCTCCAGGATTTCACTGAAGTTAACCCAGCGGACTATCTAGCTGAGAAAATCATTCATCCTAGAGAGATGAGCTCTAAGATAAGAAGTAAAACTCTTCTTGAAAGGATTGATTGAGATCAGGAACAACCAAGAAAGACCAAGTTTATTCTTCAAAAGATTTTTTTTTGCAATAACTATGCAATAGTTATTTAAACTAAACATTGAAAAGTTAGGGCACTTTTCAGCTTCCCTTGCTGACCTCTCAAGGTTTGATCGCAAGGATATAGTTTGCTGAGCAACTACTAATTGCGTCTCAGGGACACTTTATACAGTAAATCTTACTAAGTGCAATAAAAGGTAGGGAAACAGTCTGAAAAACACCAGATTTTACAAAATCTGACAAAACTCTCTTTTCACAGAAGTCACGCTGGATATTTACTCCTAGTAGTGATTTTGTGACCCACTCTAACCAAATTCTTACAACTACACGCATCTGAATCAGAACACTTTGGCCTTCCTCTTCTCTTGCTTGTGGTTTGTAGTGTTCCCTAAGGCCACAGCTCCCAGCGCCCTCGGTTTCCATAACTACTGTAATATTGATTCCCATATACACAAACCTTTATAGAGCCTCAGATCAACACCTCAAACCAACATATTTTTCCCCTGGACCCTATCCTTATTTCCCCAGATAAGGAAATAAACTTCTTCACATTCCAATTACATTAAAAGATAATAATAATAAGCCCGCTGTCATAACAATCTAGACAATCCAAACGAATTCAGTGATTTCCAACCCGGGAGAAGGGATAATGAGGGCTAAGCCACCTCATGCCGCACATGCATATATATACTTAGAAGGAGAATGGCAGAAGGTTTAAAAGGTTATATTCAACACTAATATTTGAAAAAGTATATCCAACACTAAATTTGAAAAGGTATACTTAATATTAAAATTTATTTATTTGGTGATAGTATTTAACTTTCTTTTGATATTGCAAATAACATTAAAGGAAGAGAGTGGTTTTTTTCAGTGTGAGAATATTGCACTAATTGAAGGCCTGAAGTCATACACATTTTTTTTCCCCTGCTTTTTTTTCTCCGCAAATCCCCCCAGTACACAGTTGTATATTTTAGTTGTGGGTCCCTCTAGTTGTGGCACGTGGGACGCCGCCTCGACATGGCCTGATGAGCGGTGCCATGTCTGCGCCCAGGATCCGAACCCTGGGCCGCGGAAGCGGAGCACTCGAACTTAACCACTCGGCCACGGGGCTGGCCCCATACACATTTTTTTAATGAACAGTTGCAAAAGGCAATAAATGAAAACCCTAGGGACCAAGTGTTAGCACTCTAAAAGAGAAAAGCACTCTTCACAAATATCTACTTAATACTCAGAATTTACAATACAAGTACAAAACATCATTATTATCAGGCATAGAATGTTCCTAGCCCATTTAAAAACAAGCATAAATATATTTTCTGTTGAATAGATACAATATACACTTAAAAGTGTAACAAACCTAGGCATAAGGGTTTTTTTTTTTTTGAGGAAGATTAGCCCAGAGCTAACTACTGCCAGTCCTCCTCTTTTTTGCTGAGGAAGCCTGGCCCTGAGCTAACATCGTGCCCATCTTCCTCTACTTTATATGTGGGACGCCTACCACAGTGTGGCGTACCAAGCAGTGCCATGTCTGCACCCGGGATCCGAACTGGCAAACCCCAGGCCACTGAGAAGCAGAACGTGCACACTTAACCGCTGCGCCACCAGGCGGCCCCTAGGCATAAGGTTTTTAATCTGATCAGTCTGTTTACTTTGGAACATCTACTTGTAAAAATGTTATTTCCAAATAGTGAAAATTATTAATGAAAAACTATGTATGTTTTTGAAAAAACTGTTATCTTTCTGCACAGGACAATCAGAATAATTATCATTAGTCCTATAATATGAACTATACCAATATTGACTTTACCAGCTCTCTATAATTTGTGAGACAATTTACCCAGATTGTTTTAGTACCATAATAATGGCAAAGTCTAATTTCTAGCCTCCAGTCTCCATTATGGAAATAACCCTCCTCAAGCTAGTTTAGTTAATGATTTCAACTAGGTTTGTTTATAAAATAAAGATAAATTCACATTAATTCAGTTTTTTCTACAGTGAACTAGATACCCCAAGTATTGATATGTAGTCTTTAGGAGCAGGTTGAGTATACATAAAACACTATTGCTGACAATGGCCATGGTATATGGCACATGCCTGGCTGGCCCTTGATTAGTGAAGGGCATCAGTTGAGTATTTAATATCTGGGAAGATTTATGTGAGGAAAGCAAAACTTTAAATAGGCTGTGTTTTAACGTATTAATTAAAATTAAAAATCTTTAGCCTAAGTGTTTCTTAATCCTTTAAGTCAATACCAAAAAAGTCTTAAATCTATTTAAAATAAGAATGGGAAGTTTTACTTGATCATTTAAAAAATTTAATACAACCGATCTTCTTCATCACTTTCCTAATGTGTTCATTCTACTCCTATTTCATCTGGCTAACCTTAACGCATCTCTTTTTTCACCTATGGCATATAGTCACAATTTGCTTAGTACTTGTCAAGCTGATGTCTCTATCCTTCCCCAAGGAATTTCATATCAAATAGCCGGCTTCTTTTAACTATACACTGGCAACCAAACTGTAATATCCAAATTACATATTGCTTCAAAATGACTCATTAAGATGATCACAGATATAAAGCTACATTTTATTGACTTGTTTGTAATGTTTATATTTGGCCCTGTTATCCATAAATATTGCCTAAGAAGTTTATTTCTAGTAAAGAACACAAGAAAATACACATAATACAGGTTTTTTAAAAAAAATTGCAAACATCTAAATGTGCCAGGTACTGAATATACACTGAGTGTACAGAGCTCAGCTACAAATTGCTTGTGTGACCCTAGAACCTAGCGAGGAAGACAGAAGGATAAACTCAAAATTAAAACACAGTATGTTAAGCAATATTCTGTCATTCATCCATTCAATAAACATTCATCAAGTCCATAATTTGTTCCTGGCCTTAAACTAGGGATACGAGAGGAAGATAAATTAACTGACCTCAGAAAGCCTGCTTGCAGGCCGAGGAGAGAAGAAACCAGTAAAGCAAGAATTAGAATGCGATGTATAGTGTGTAAATTATTCATTCATTCATCTAGCAAACATTTCTTGCCAATTACTTTGTGCCACACGATGGAGCAGTTGCTTGGGATATAAAGACTCTAATTCACGATTTTTTCTCTTAGGGGGAACCCATCATCTCCAGCACGTTCTGATGGGTCAGTTGATGCAAAAGGACAGGGGCAAGAGAAAGCAAGGCACGTTTCCGAAACCAAAGTCGCAAAAGTCAGATGCAGCATGCAGTACCTATGAAGAAACAGGAAAAATGAGACTGGAGAGGTAGAGAGCAGATTTTGAGATTGAGTAGGTTTATATTCTGTAAACTATAATGTTTCAAGAAACGTTTTCTCTTTGCACTACACAAATATTGTTTACGTTGTAATTTTCACAGATATTGTGGGGTGTCAAGAAAAAGAGTTTAGTTTCCCCCTGAAAGCAGAGCCTAAAGCTAGGAGTTGAGCGGCAGGTACTTTACTTGGGGGACGATTCCTCAAGGAGCAAAAAAGGAGGGACTAAGTGAAACAGGAAAGGCGGAAAAGCCAAAATGAGGGTGATTTATTGGGCTCACCACCCCTATTAGCAGCCAGAGCTCAGTACTACCTGGACTTTTTCTGAGGAGCAGGTAGAAGACTTCACAGAATGTTCCCTGCCAGGGCAGAGAGGGAAAAGCTGTCATCGAGCAGCTCCCATCCCCCACAATTGATGGGCGCCTTAACCTCACCACGCATGTGCACACACGCACGCACGTGTCCTTAACGGCGCCTGCGAAACAGTACGTACCTTTACTGTGTGCAATGCTCTCTAATATTTTTTATATTCTATCATTTCTGTTTTTAAATATTGACTGTATAAATTGATTATATTATCACAGTTTGAAAATCCCTGCTTTCTAGTTTGGCAACAGAGAAAATTTGATGGATAGATCATCAGGATGGGGAATATAGACGAAAGAAGGAAGAGAAAACTTTGAAGGGAACGGTTCAAAATATGTTCAGGGTATGTTAGGGACTTTCACACACAACGTTGCATTTAATATTTGTAACCACCTTAATAGGAAGTTGTTATTCCAGTTTTAAAGATGAAGAAATTTAGGCTCATAAAAATTTTTATTTTCGAAAATTGTATGGACAGAAGATGGAGAAAGGTTTTGAAACAACTTTTTATTCCTCTGTTAGAATTAAATATTTTGCAAGGCTCCTCTTTAACTAATATGAACCAAGCTTTATGTTTGAAAAGCTAAAAATACACGTAAATAGTGCCATTAAACTTCTGGCTGACCACGTAGTCTGTTGGGAGTTATGTTTTGTTAATTTAGCTTTATAAAATAAATTATTTTCTGGTCTTTATTCATGTAACAACCACTCTTCATAAGGAAAAAACAAACCAAATCATAATTCTCTTTGTTCTGTGGAAGAAGGAAAATAAGGGACCTGAACTACTTTTTTCTCTGCATTGTCCATTTTCATAGTCTGTTTAAACTGGAAGAAACCATAGAGATCATCTAGCAGAGACATCCAATTCCTTTACTTCACAGATGAGAAAACTGATCTCATCTATTTATTGGCAGACCTGGGTGCGTAGGAAACCCTAGTAAATCATATGTTCTGCCATTTAAAATTTGCAATTATTATTCAACTTCCCTCTCCGCTCCCTTCTGCAAACATTCTAATTGCTCTTTCCAGAAAAATCATCTCCCAAGTGTCCAGATCACAAAATAGAACACAAAGAAAGATTCAAGAACAAGGAGGAGGAAAGGGTGGAGTTGCTAACATCCTCCTTCTTCCTGCAGTGGGTTCAAAGCTTTTTTTTTTTTGTTCATTCCTACTTCAGTTCACACAGACTGAAAATGTGTGGAGGCCACTCT
The DNA here is from genome assembly GCF_041296235.1 of Equus asinus. Lineage (NCBI taxonomy): Eukaryota > Metazoa > Chordata > Mammalia > Perissodactyla > Equidae > Equus > Equus asinus. Next base: position 123,811,758 of record NC_091793.1, on the reverse strand, counting down.
GCTTTATCTCCAGGTCCTATAAAAATTAGAAAATTATTCCTCTTTCCCTGTTGATGGTTGACAGCTGATGTCCCTAAGATTCGCTTTCCCCTTCCCTTTTCTGTTTTTCTGTTTTCTTCCCACTCTATGAAATAGCTTTATATATACTACTATTGTACGTGGTCACGTTCATCACAGCTCTGTTTCCATCAGGACGGCCCTTCTTGATAAAGGGCCTCTCCGCTCCTCTTTGCATGTATGTCATGGAAGAGTTAAAGCTACAGAGAGAGACTCAGATAGAGGGATTCGGCCTGGGCCCTAGGGAATTGTTTGTGTACTTCAAATCCCAAATATGAGCAACTCTTTTCCAATCTGTACAGTAAACAGAGTTAAATTATTTGGGGCATAAAAACTGTCCTGATCACCCAATATGTCCTAGTCACTTGCAAAAGTTTGTGTACATAGGATGTGTTAAAACAGTTGGAAAATTCTAATATTGATCATCACCGATTTCAACTGGCTTAATAACCGGCTCTATTAATCAGGGTTCTCCAGAGAAACAGAACCAGTAGGATGGAGAGAGAGAGAGAGATTGAGATTGAAAGTAAGAGACATTGTCTGATTTTAAGAAATTGGCTCGTATGGGGCCAGCCCCATGGCAAAGTGGTTAAGTTCATGTGCTCCACTTCAGCAGCCCGGGGTCTGCTGGTTTGGATCCTGGTTGCAGACCTACACACCACTCATCAAGCCATGCTGTGGCAGCGTCCCACATAGAAGAACCAGAATGACCTACAACTAGGATATACAACTGTGTACTGGCGTTTTGAGTAGGAAAAAAAGAAGAGGAAGATTGGCATCAGATGTTAGCTCAGGGCCAATCTTCCTCACCAAAAAGCATACTTTAAAAAAAGAAGTTGGTTCATATGATCTGTGGGGGCTGACAAGTTCAAAATCGCTAGGACAGGCCAGCAGGCTGGAAACTCAGGTAAGAGTTGATGTTGCAGTCTGGAGTCCAAATTTCACAGGTCAGCAGGCTGGAAATTCAGATAGGGTTTCCATGTTGCAGCCTGGAAGAGAATTCCTTCTTCAGGAAACCTCAGTCTTTGCTCTTAAGGGCTCAACTGATCGGATGGGGCCCAACCCACATTATAGAGGGTAATCTGCGTTACCCAAAAATGTCTACTGATTTAAATGTTAATTACCTCTAAAAAATACCTTCACAGCAACATCTGGATTAGCACTTGACCAACAACTCAGCAGCACAGCTTAGCCATGTTGACACATAAAGTTAACCATCACACCAGTTAACAGTAACTGCTTCTCATGGGCAGACTAATTATTTAATATTTTAATATAATGGAATCATATTAAGTTTTAAAAAGCATCCCGCAGAGTAACATACACAACAATTTTAACTATTTTAATTGATCTGAATGGGCTAATTCTGGAAATATGTACCTAATTTTTATTAATATTCATTTAAGTTTATTTAAAATAAAAGAATAATCTGTGGAAGTTTTTGTTTAGGAATTTGGTGTGTATGTGTGTGTGTGTGAGAGAGAGAGAGAGAGAGCGAGCGACCCAACAAAAACTAAAATTTTATTCTGTACTTCATTTAGTCAATTCAATTTTGAAACTAGGTCAAATGTGTATAGAGAAGCCAGAAAATTTAAAGATTTAAATCAAGCATCAGTACATTCCCTGAGTTATACGCTTTGAATTATTTAAATAAACTAATTCTGGAAGGGAAAATAAAACTACTCCATATGACTTTATATTAGCCCAGCATTTTTCAACTGAATGTATTTTGCAAAGACTTTCTCGTTTCCCTGAGGAGAAAAGTAAGTATAAAAAATAATCGCATATTGTGCCTAATTTCTCCAACAGCCTGACGGTTGCGTGAGTTTGTGTAAGGAGTCCTGTAGATGCTTTTCTTTTCTTTTTTTTTTAATAATTAACAATAGCAGTAACCTCCCTCCCTCTCGGCGTGGACCTCTAGTTTATACGTTCCCTCTGTGAGGCTCAGCTTCGGGTCACATGTAGAGTCAGCAGAAATTTGAAACTCTGCTGGTCGACACTAGGGCTAAGAGAGCTGTGCGCCACTCGGCACACAATGCACGGAAAGTGCCTCTACTTCTTTTCGTTCATCAATTTTTACATTTTCCTCCCTTTTTTAATGGAATATTTCAAACATTTACAAATAAGTTTGTACCCAACACCCAGATTTTACAAAGGTTAAATTTTCAATTGTTTCAGAAACTTGGAAAGAGATGAAAAACGGCGGACACAGAAAAAGCCCCTTTCACACCTACTCTCCTTCTGCCAGCCTCCCTACCTTTCTAGAGATAATCAATATATTAATAGACTGTGCATCCTTCCTGGATCGGTTTGTATTACTTTTACCACATCTAGATAGAGCCATCAAAATTATAGATATATTTTACATTATATTAAATTTTGTATAATATATACCTGCCTCTCAATTTTTAATATAACATTATGCTTCCAAATGTACCAAAGTTGATACATGTAAGCTTGGCTCACTTATTTGAACTTCTGGATAGTATTCTATTAAAAAATATGTACCATAATTTATTTAATCAATTCTTCATCAGTAAATATTGAGATGGTTTCCCAATCTTTTTAACAACAGCACTGCAAGGAATAGTCCTACACGTCTCCGCATGTATAGTACAAGTGCTTCTCTAAAGCGTCTACCTAAAAGTGGAATTTCTGGAGTATGCATTGTGCTCTTAGTCCACTTTGCTTGCTGTCATCTGAGTGTTTTTGTAAAGTGGCTGATCAGTTTACACTACCACGAGTAGGGTGTTAGAGTTTGTTTGCCCGCACCACCAAAAGCTGGGTTTGTCAGAGGTTTTAATTGTCAGAGGTCTGCCAGTGGTGAATGTGAAAGAAAATTCCATTTTCAAATCTTTTCCATTTCCTTCTCAACTCTTCAGATTAAAGATCTTTTCACCCGTCTGCCATTCTAGCTTCTTTTTTCATAGAATTTTTAGTTCATATTATTTCCCCACTTTTCAAGTGGGTAATTGGTCTTGTTCATATGGAGAAGACATTTCTACTACATTATATCAATTTTTTGTTATTTATCTGTGTTGTAAATTATTCCTCTCAGATTATTACTTTTCATTAACTTTCTTCAGAGTATTTTACGGTAGAGCCTTGCACTTTAACAGAGTTATCAATGATTTCCTTTCAGTTTTGTGCTTATTATGGTCCTGCTTAAAATGATATTCTCCTATATTTCCTTCCAAAGTTTTAAAGAATTTTTTTGCACATTTAGGTCTTTGCTCCATCTGGAATTTATTTTTAATATGGTATAAACCGAGAGTTTTTTAAATAAAGATAATTAATTTTACCCAGCACCATTTATTACAAACTTTGTTCTTTCATGACTAGTAATGCCACCACTACTGAGTTCTGATATTTGCATTAATCCTTCTCCTGGGATCTTTATTCTTTCCCACTGGTTGATTTGTCTAGACCTGTAGAAATAGTAAGAGAGAATAATACTTAGAATTTTATCATTTGTCTTTATATCTGCAAAGAATTTCCTCTTATTTCTTCTTCAAAAGAGGCTTAGATACTCCTGGCCCTTTCTTGTTGCATAGGAATTTTAGAATCAACTGACCTCACATTGTACAGGATTTATAAATTAATTTGGGGAGAATTTATATCCTTACAATATTGTCTTCTCATCCATTAACATCTAGTTTTCCAGCATTCTCATGCCCTCCAGGAAAAATATAGGTATCTTCCAGTTTTTGTTCTTCATGAATTTGGTCTTCATTTCTACAATAGCTTAAAGATGTTGGGAACGAATAGGAACACCAATGATTTTTGTGTTTGATTCTGTATCCAGCAACTGCTGAACTCTTATTAGTTCAAATAATTTGTTTATATGGCGTCTCATATTTTATGTATATGTAATTACATCATCTGCAAATAATGACCATTTAGTTTCTCTCTTTCCAATTCTCATTTCTCTTACTTATTTTCATGTCTTATTGTGCTGGTTATGAACTCCTATAAAACTCTTGTCTAGTTCCCAACTTTAATAGAAATTTTGTAAGGTTCCACATTGCTACAGGTTTTTGGTAGCTACACTTTGGTAGGTGGACAATTTCCTTTCTATTCTGTTTATTAGAAGTTCCATTATGAGTGAGGGTTGCATTTATTACATGGGTTTTCTGCGTCTATTGAATTGACCACATATTTTTTCTCCTTTAAACTATTAATATAGTGATATATTAAGATTTTTAAAAATTTTTAATGTTAAATCATCCTTGAAATCCTAGAAAACACAGTATTTGATATGAATGTATTTTTATACATTGCTGAATATAGTTAGCTAAAATTTCCTTAGTATTTTTACATCTATTCTAATAAGATGTATAAGAATATTGAAGTAGTTTTCCTTTTAAGCCTTGATCTTTTCTGGGTTTGCTACCATAAAATTAAGAAAAGAAGAGCTAACATTTATTTTGCATTTATTATGTGTGCGATGCGGCTCTCAGCACTTCAATTTTTTGTCATTGAATCATCACAGTTTAATGAGGTGGGCACCTTGGTCATTATCCCCATTTATCCAATGGGAACTCTAGGTACTTCTCTAGGAAAACAGAGAGAGGAAGTTGCTGAGCCTGGAATAGGAGGCTTTTTCTTCCTTTTCTGTTCTGTATAGAAATTTTAAAGTTAGTAGCCATCTAGTCCGTGATGGTTTGATAAAAGTATGTCAGTAACCAGGACTCCTGCGTTTTAAATTTTTTTAGTAGATTTTTAACCACTAACTGATTTCATTTCCTTAGTGGATATAAGTGTATTCAGCTTTCTATATCTTCTTGAAGCCATTTTGGTAAGATATATTCTCTAAAAAATTACTTATTAAATCTACATTTTTATATTAAATTATTACATATGAATAATTTACTATTAAATAATTTAATATGAAATGTAGATTATCTCTGATTTTTCTTGATTAATGTTACTAGAGGCTTAAGTTTTTAATCTTTTCAAACAATAAACTTTATATTATGCTTATTCTCTCTACGGTGGCTTGATTTTCTAGATTCATTTATTCCTGTTATCATTCTTACTCCTTTCTACTTTTTGTCTCTTTTAAAGATTGGTACCTGAGCTAACATCTGTTGCCAGTCTTCTTCTTTTTTATTTCCTCCTTCTTCTTCTTCTCCCCGAAGGCCCCCAGTACATAATTGTATACTCTAGTTGTAGGTTCCTCTGGTTGTGCTATGTGGGACGCCACCTCAGCATGGCCTGACAAGTGGTGCCATGTCCGCGCCCAAAATCCAAACCAGCAAAACCCCAGGCCACTGAAGCAGAGCGAGCGAACTTAACCACTTGGCCACGGGGCCAGCCCCTCCTTTCTACTTTTTTAATAGCTATGATTTTCCTAACTTCTTGAGTTAAACATTTACCTAATAAATTTCCAACCTTTTTCCTACAGGCTTTTAAGGTTAAAATTTTTCCTCTAAGTGTAATTTTTGCTGTAGCCTATTAGTTGTGCTTCTGTTGTTTTTCAGATCTAACTAGTTTATAATTTTCAATATGATTTCTTCTTTGAGTTATTTATGTGTTTTGATATTATTTTCTAATTTAATTATATTGTTCTTAGAGAGCATGGTTTCTGTATTATCAACTCTTAAAGACTTTCTTTATGGGCAAGGACATGAACAATTTTTAAATATATTCTCTGCATGGACTTCTGTTGCCAGCCAAGGGGGAGTGAGCCTCCTAGAGCCTTTTTTTCTCACTGATTATGGTTAAAAAATCTGGACAAAATACTAAAACAACTATCTGAGGACTCTGAAAAGTAAATAATAGCAGAAAGTTGAGGGGAGAAGTCAAACTCTAAAAACCACCAGTATGGCAACAGGAGTTTCCTAGGATTATTTTCCTCTGAGATCTTCCAGCTTTGAATTAAGGATGGGCCACATTGGGAAACTATACAACATGCACAGACAGCAAAAACTTTGATAAAAACCTGTTTTGCCCTAAGACTGGGAAAAGGGACCCCTGCAAGCTACAGAATGTGGAGCGTTAGGGGGACTCCCAATATATTTTTTCCTCTCTCTTTGTTTTCTTACTCTGCCCCAAGGCCAGCTTCAGTGCCTGTGGAGGCAGCAGCAGGGGTGCCAGCCCCTAAAACCTTGAGAAAATCCCTCACTGGATAGAGGAACCAGGAAAATAGGCCTCTGTTGTGTAAAGAGTGTGAGAGGAATCCCTGTTTTTATTTTGTCTTTTTTTTTCACTACTTCCCCCCAGAGTGTATCCAGTTACACAGAATGATACAGCAGTGTAGGAGTCAACAATTTTGAGAGAAGCCTAATCTTCCAGCCAGAGGGACTGGGAAGGGGGCCCCTGGGAGCCAGACAGTGTGAGGGAAATCCTAAAAAGAGAGAACTGAAAAAGGGAATTCCTAGGCTCCCCCCCAAGCTCTGCATGCATGGAACACATCCCAAGAATCATAGCAAAGGCTTTGAGAATTCATCTATGAACCAGATCCAAAGCCCCACGCTAATCCTTGACTGACTCAGATAGCACAGAAAAGCCTTTAAAACCTGAACTGACATTGGAACCACCACCCGCAGAAGGCAAGATAGAACTTGAGGTCTGAACCTAACTGAGTTGATTGACTGGTAAAAAAAACCTTCTTCAGAGGATTTTAACAAGATGCAGTGTCTGACAACACATTCTTTAAAATGTTGAAGATACAATCCAAAATTGCTCAACATACAAATAACCAGGAAAATCAGACCAACTTTCCAGGGAAATAAAAATCAACAGATATCAAATCAAAGATGTTGGAATAAAGATTTTGAAGTAGCTATTATAACCATCCTCCATAAGGTAAAGTGGAACACTCTTGAAATGAATAGCAGTATAGACATTCTGGGTTTTTTTCCTTGAAGATTGGCACCTGAGTTAACAACTGTTGCCAATTTTCCTTTTTTTCCTTTTTCTCCCAAAATCCCCCCCAGTACATAGTTGTATATTTTAGTTGTGGGTCCTTCTAGTTCTGGCATGTGGGACATTGCCTCAGCGTGGCCTGAAGAGTGGTGCCATGTCCGCACCCAGGATCTGAACCAGTGAAACCCTGGGCCGCCACAGCAGAGAGTGTGAACTCTGGCCCCAGTATAGACATTCTTAATAGGGAAATAGAAACTATTAGAAAAAGAAAAGGAATAAAATAGAAATTTTAAAACTGAAATATATAATACCTGAAATGTTAAAATTCCCTAGATAGGCTCAATAGATGAATGGAGGCGACAGAGGAAAAGATCAGTGAACTTGAAGATAGATCAATAAAAATCATCCAGTCTAAATAACAGAGAAGAAGCTTGAAAACAAAATGACCAGAGGCCTAAGGATAATATGATAATAATATCGAAAGATCTATTATTTGTGTCATTGGAGTGTATGAAGAAAAGGAGAAAGAGGTTGGTGCGAAAAAATATTTGAAGACGTGATGGCGGAAAAAACTTCAAGTTTGGTGAAAAACATAAATTTACAGAAAAAATTCAAGAAGCTCGGCAAAGCACAAGCAATTTAAACTCAAATAAAATACCTAAGAGAAATTATACCAGAGGGAAACTTGAAACTTTCGGAATGAGAAAAGAAATGGTAAATATCTGAATAAATATAATTTGATATTTATCTCCTCTCAGTTCACTAAAATATATGTTACTTTTGAAAGTAAAATGTGTAACAATTTCTGGGAAGGTTTCAACGTATGTATATGTAATACACATGACAGAGCAAGTAGACAGCAAATGAGCAAGGACGTAAGAGACCTGAACAACATTATCCACCAACTTGACTTAACTGACATTTGTAGAACGCTCCACCCAATAAGAGAACTTACATTCTCTCCCAGTACACATGGAACAGCCCCCAAGACAGATCAGAAAACAATCCTTAACAAATTTAGAAGAGTTTAATTCATATAAATTATGTTCTCTAAACATCAGTAACAGAAAGATATCTATAAACTATCTAAATATTTAAAAATTAAATGACTCATGGGTCAAAGAAGTCTCAAGAGAACTTGGAGAATATTTTGAACTGAATGAAAACAGAAATTAACAACATAAGGAATGAAAGAGAGGATTCTCCTACCAACTCCACAGACATTAAAGGCTGATAAAGGAACATCTATGCCCATGATTTCGACAGCTTAAATGAAATGGATCTCTTCCTTGAAAGACACAAATTACCAAAACTCATTCAAAAGTAAATAGTCTCCATCTATTAGAAAATTGACTTTGTAGTTTAAAACCTTCTAAATAAGAAAACTTTAGCCCTAGGTGGCTTCACTGGTGCAGTCTACCAAATATTTAACAAAGAAATAATACCAATTCCACACAATCTCTTACAGAAAGTAGAAGTGGGGTGGGGGACACTTCCCAGCTCATTTTACGAAGCCAGCGTTACCTTGATACTAAAACCAGTCAAAGGTATTACAAGAAAAGAAAACTAGAGAGCATTATCCTTCACGAATATAAATGTGAAAGGTCCATATGTTGAAATCTTAACCCACAAAGGTGATGGTATTGGTAGGTGGAGACCTTTGCGAGGTGATCAGGTCATGAGGGTGGACCCCTCAAGAATGGAATTATAAAACCATCCCACAGTGCTCCCTAGACCCCTCCACCATGTGCGGACACAGCAAGGAGGCATGCTCCATGAACCAGGAAGTGGGCTTTCACCAGCAACCACATGCAATCAGCTGACACCGTGATCTTGATCTTCCCAGTCTCCAGAACTGTGAGAAAAAAATTTCTGTTATTTATAAGCTACCTGGTATTTTGTTTGTGATATTTTGTTACAACAATCTAAATGGACTAAGACACTCAACAAATTGAATCCTGTAGTATGTGAAAAAGATAATATAAAAATAAAAATCATGGCAAGATACCAATACACATCTATTAAAATGCCTTTTTTTGAAAAAACTGACAATGGCAAGTATTAGCAAGGATGAAAAGCAACAGGAACTCTCATACAAGGCTGGCAGGAATGCACAATGACACAGCCACTCCAGAGAATGATGTCTTATAAAGTTAAGCATACGCTTACCATACAACCCAGCAGTGCCACACTGTGGCATTTATCTAAGTAAAATGAAAACCTATAGTCACACAAAATACCATGGTAATTTTAAAACAATTTTAATAGTACCACCAAAAGCTGAAAGAAACACAAATGTCCCTGAACTGGGGAGTAGATAAATTGTAAATAAATTGTAGCACATCTATACAATGAAATAGTGCTCAGCAATAAAAAGGAATGAACTATTGATACCTGTAAGAAATTGAAGAATCTCAAGTACATTATGCTAAGAGAAAAAAGCCTTTCTCCAAAGGCTATATACTGTATAATTTCATATGCATTACTCTCTAGAACAGGCAAAACTACAGGGATAGAGAACCAATCAGTGGTTTCCAGACATTAATATGGCAGAAATATTTGATTACAAAGTGTAGCATGAGGTAATTTTTTCTGGAGTGATAAAACTGTTCTGCATCTTGATTGTGCTGGTGTTTACACTACTGTATGGACGTGTCAAAATTCATAGAACTCTGCACGAAAAAGAGCAAATTTTATTGTACATAAATTTTTAAATGGGTTTTTAAAATATTCCATGGGTGTTTGAAAATAATTTGCTTCCCTAGTTTTTGAATGTAGTGTTTTGTATGCATCCTGATTTTTTATATATGCAATCTGTCATTTTCTGAAAAAGTTATATCAAAATCTCCCACTGCGATCGATAATTTGTCCATTTCAATTTTAATACTATCAATTTTTGCTTTATGCATTTTTGAGGCAGTATATGTTTTTCAATATATATACCCTGAGGATTGTTGTATCTTTCTAGTGAATTATGGCACCCTTTCACCATAAATCCTTTTTGGTTGAAAGTTTATCTTGCCTTTTATTAATATTGCAAAAGCAGATTTAGTTGGGTTCATCTTTGCTTACATATGTTCTTCCATTTCAGTATTTTCTGTATCATCATGTTTATATATATTTCTCATGCAGCATATAACTGGATTTTTAAAATCCAATTTGAACCTACCTATCTTTTAAAAAGTAAATTTAGGGGGCTGGCCCTGTGGCCAAGCAGTTAAATTCATGCACTCCGCCTTGGTGGCCCAGGGTTTCATTGGTTCGGATCCTGGGCACAGACATAGGACTGCTCATCAAGCCATGCTGAGGTGTCGGCCCACACAGCAGAACTAGAAGGACCTACAACTAGAATATACAACTATGTACTGGGGGGCTTTGGGGAGAAGAAGGAAAAAAAAAAAAACAAAAAAGAAAATTGGCAACAGATGTTATCTCAGCTGCCAAAAAAAAAAGCAAATTTAGATTTAAACCTAAATTTAGTTAAATTTAGTAGTTTAGCATTTATTATCATTACTGTTCTATTTTTACTTGTTTTTAATATCTCATTTTGCTTTTTATCTCTCCTGTGGTTTATGTGCTTATATCCTTCCTCGTTCCTTTATTGAGCAACAGAGTCTTTTGTTGGTTTGTTTTTGTTTTACACTCTATTGCTCTCCTTATAGTATTTGGCCTTGAATATTTAACATGCGTTCTTGAACTAGCAGACTGAAAGTTTGGTCAGTATTGCTATCTCCCTCCAGAAAATCAAAGAATCTGAGAAAGCTTGCACTCCAATCCTTTATCTCTGATTTTTCTGATGCAGTTTGAGCCTCCTTTCTTTGAGGAACTCAGAATTAGTCACCATTAGCATTTATCTCTTAGTTAGATTCATCTATAGGCTAATCGATTTCTTTGCAGACGTGAATCCATATGTTAATCAATTTTTGATTCTTGCATCCTATTCCTCTGTATTCCTTATCCTTCTTTTCAAAGGGCATCAATTTATGTTTCCTTTACTAGGGTTCTGAGTAATAATTCTCTCAGTCCCAATTTTCCTGAATATGTTTTTATTTTGTTCTGACTCTTCTATAGCAAAGTGCTATTTGGTCCTGGGTACCAAAAATGCATTCCAAGCCTCATAGTTAAGGCAAAAGCGCTAAGCGCTTCGAGACTAAAAGCACTGATTTTTCAGCTGTTGATGTCAACCACCCGTGGAAGGATTGCTGAAAGATGATTATACTGCAGAACCAAGGCCACTATTCCCACTCCTTATTCAAGATAAGAGGAGGGTTAGGAAAACAGAAGGTGAATTTTGGGGGGAATGCACAATTCATGAAGAAAGGTTTTATTTCTCCTCATGCACCCCTCCATGTGGAAGAAATGTGGTTTTCTCTCCCTGAAGCCAGGAAAGGCAGAAACAAAGAGAGTCACTAAAACAAATTGGGGTTATCCAAACCACTTATTTTCCTCCTTGTGAGGTAATCATGAGTGTCTCTCTTCTAAACTTATCCAAGCCATTTATTTGGCCAGGAGAGAGCCTGATATTGCTGGGATACAGAAACAGCAACAGGAAAACTCATGCTAAGAGAAGAAATGTCGGTGAAGCAGCCAACACTTTCACCATCTGTCTTTACAGGGAGTGAATGAGTTTCTCAGAATTTTCGAAAGCCCTCAGTTGCATTATCAGTACACGAACTATGGCAAGAGCGAAAGAGGAAAGGCAGGGGTTAGAACCCAAACCAGATTTCTGCATCAGAGACAACACAAGGGAAAGACGCTCACAGGACTCGGTGAAGAACCAGTTAATGTCCTCCACAAAAACAGCATCCATTTGTACGACTGCAGCTGTAGAAACTAGGAGGCTGTCAGTCTCCGCCAGAGATGTATAGAGGGGGATCTCCAGAATCCGATCGGGGCAATTATTAAAAATAAAATTTCAGGGGCTGGCCCCGTGGCTGAGTGGTTAAGTTCATGCACCCCGCTGCAGGTGGCCCAGTGTTTTGTTGGTTCGAGTCCTGGGCGCGGACATGGCACTGCTCATCAAACCACGCTGAGGCAGCATCCCACATGCCACAACTAGAAGGACCCACAACGAAGAATATACAACTATGTATTGGGGGGCTTTGGGGAGAAAAAGGAAAAAAATAAAATCTTTAAAAAATAAATAAATAAAATAAAATAAAATTTCAATATCCCAATGACTTGTCTTTTCTGAATAAATCAATAAAACCTAAATAATATTTTGGAAAGGAAGAGAATTACAACTTTCTATTTTTGTTTCTGCTGGGGCCCCAGTTAATTTCTTTTTTTTTTTTTACTGATTGGTACCTGAGCTAACATCTGTTACCAATCTTCTTTTTTTCTTCTTCTTCTTCTCCCCGAAGCCCCCCATTACATAGTTGTATATTCTAGTTGTAGGTCCTTCTGGCTCTGCTATGTGAGATGCTGCCTCAGCATGACCTGACGAGTGGTGCTAGGTCCGCTCCCAGGATCCAAAGCTACGAAACCCTGGGCCACCCACGTGGAATGTGCGAACTTAACCACTAGGCCTTGGGGCCGCCCCACCCCCCCCCAGTTAATTTCTTAATTTAGGATTGTGTCCCATGAAGGAAGTCAATGGCAAAGTCTGGCATTGGATTGGGTTTTCAGTTTCTCTAAGATAACTTTTTCTTCTTAACCATAATTCCTAATAAATAACAACATTCCTTATTCCTTCCCTAAACTGGTGGCAAAGTTTAGGTAGTCCCTATTTAACAGTTAGAGTAGACCTTACCAGGTTCTGTCTTTGTTAAAGCCCTACCTCTCGTCCCCATTTGGATGCTAAAATCTCAGCCTTCAATCTTTAAGGCCTATATGCTATTTTAACCTCCTACCACATAGAATCCCATGACTTCAGCTCTTTCTTATGGCCCCAGCTTGAAAATTTCTTCTCATTTTTGCCACTTGAGGAATTTCTTTCTTTGAGTTAATTATATATTGAAAAAAAAGTTTTTACTTGTCCATCATTTCTATATAATGTCACATCAAAATGCCAAATGTCAAAACATGACTTTTGTCAGTTAATGCCCCATATACTCCTTATATCGGGTAAAACCAATATATTTGGTTACACATAGTTAACTTTTTATTAATGATTTAAAAGCAATGGCATTGTTGAAATGCTTTCAAAGTTTAGGCTCTGCTATGATCTGAATGTTTGTGTCCCCCCAAATGTATATGTTGAAATCCTAATGCCCAGTGTCATGGTATGAAGAAGTGCAGCCTTTGGGGGATGCTTAGGTCATGAGGGTGGAACCATCATGAATGGCATTAGTGCTCTTATGAAAGAAACTCCACAGAGATCTTCACCCCTTCCACCATGTGAGGATACAATGAGAAGCCTGTGACCCGGAAGAGGGCCCCACTCAACTGTGCTAGGACCCTAATCTTGGACTTCCAGCCTCCAGAACTGTGAGAAATAGATTTCTATTATTTATAAGCCACCTAGACTATCATACTTTGTTACAGCAGTCCAAACTGACTAAGACAGGCTCCGTAGACAATCTTCTTAAATATCTATGATGGAAAATCCAATTTTGGTGTTAAATGAACTTTATCAGTAAAAAAAAATTAAAATATCAGTTGTAACCTTGTAAATACACATGTGCAGACACACAGACACACACACACACAAGCTAAATTATAACTAGTTTCAAGTACACCTTAGTTGTCTCCAAGATTGGGTCCTTGCTCTCCTGCTAATGTTCACTGAATTTCTTAACTAGAGAAAATGAGAAAATATCAATAGTAGCTAAAGTCATGCTCTGAACAAGTAGGCTTCAACTCCTCTTATTTCATCACTGGACTCCTCCCAAATAGAGCTTGGCAAGAGTCACTCTGAAATCAACACAGAAAGTCACAGAAGAACAAATTGGGGTCATCTGACTCATTCCCCTTGTGACTTAAAGTGCATTTGAACCCACATTTCCAAAGGGGAAAGTTAGTTATAAAGTATTGCAAATCAACTAATGTCACTTGTTTCAGTTTCTTTCAAACTTTGAGTCGGAGAGGAGACAAGATGAAGAAAGAAGAGACAGGAGAAGGAGTACTTTTAAGTAGAACACTTCCAAATTGCCAAAGTAATTGTTTTTATATTATAAATTTGGAAATAACTTCAAAGGAAAGGGTCATATGATCCATAGCTTTACTAAATCATCTCTTAATAAAATATTTAAATCATATTTCTAAAATAAAAAGTATTTTTATTTATTAAAATTCCTTTTTTGATATTCCATTTCTGAGTTCAGAATACTTCATACCTTCAAAGGCTCTAAAACTAAAGTATTAAGCACTCGAACTTATTTATTCTTCCTTCTTTAGATGAAACCTCATGTTCTTAAGTTTTAGACAATTGTGTTGTTAGAGGACTATGGTTTTAATTATATGTATATTACACCAAAATATTGTAGTGAAGAGTAAAATATTCAATTACTCTCTGATATAATTAATCTATGAACATTACGTATTTCCAAAAATGTGGTTAACAGGTACGATCAAACTTTTCTACCTCACACCCAGGAGATTGTGGACTGTCAGTTCTTTGCTTCATGTGACTTATTTGGGGACATAAAAGACAATCCAGAGAAGAACAGAGAAGGTGTTTCTCTAGGTTTGCTTCACTACAAAACTACTGGTGACAGGAGAAGGGATGAGCTTTTGTTATTGAATTTACTGCCACTAAAATCATTAGGACCATCAATTCTATTTGTTCATTCTAGTCTTTACTTAAACTCTTTTCCTCATGTTTCCTTTTCTCATCTTTAAGGCTATTGTCTTCTGATTCTGTGATGAGTATTTCTCTTCCTTCCTTTTGTCCTCTGTATCTTTTCCTATTCAATCCTTTTGAAGGCTGGCTTAAAGACGGACACTCGTGGGGTTGTACTAACAGCCTCTTTTCCAACAGATGTCTCTTCTTTTTTTTTTTTTTTTTAAAGATTGGCACCTGAGCTAACAACTGTGGCCAATCTTTTTTTTTTTTTTCCCCTGCTTTATCTCCCCAAATCCCCCCTGGTACATGGTTGTATATCTTAGTTGCAGGTCCTTCCAGTTGTGGCATATGGGATGCCGGCTCAACGTGGCCTGATAAGCAGTGCCATGTCCGTGCCCAGGATCCGAACCCTGGGCCACCGCAGCAGAGCCATTCGGCCACAGGACTGGCCCCATCCTCTTCTTCTTTCAAAGAATAGCACTTCCACTGAGTGACTGATAATGGATGTGCAACTGGCTTGGAGTAAAGCTGATTAATTTATTCTTCCCTTATGATGTTTGTGTATCATCCAAAAAAACCCACTAAGTTTTATAAGTCCCAAAAAATAAAGTCTTCCAAGGATGATCAAAGTATTTTTTATAAAAATTTTGTTATGTATTCTCCTAAAGAGATTACAGGTGGATATTAATAATACATTTACCTTGGTTTCACTATGATGTTCTCTGAAGAGGCATTCTAAATGCTCTTCATGGAGGGACTAATAAACAACAAGTACAGAAATGGACATGTTTTTCTAGAGATGTGCCATTAATGGCAATGGAGTCAGTCATTGACTACTCACCATATTCCAGGCTCTTAGCTAAACACATTACACACATTACTGCACCTCATCCTTCCAAATAATCTTGCAACTCTGGATATTTTTATTGAGATTTAATAGATGAGGAAACAGAGCCACAGATAGGTTAAGTAATCTCTCCATGATCACATTAGCAATAAATGGAGCTTCAGACACAGGTCTGTCTGTTTCCAAAGACAGAGCTCTTGACTGCCAGGCAAACCGCCGATCAGCTGGAAAATGGAGAACCAAACCCATTGGATAAAAGGAGAAAGAAAAAGAAGCTATGTGAATCGAGATCACCCTGAAAACAGAAAGCCTGAAAAATAAACTAAATTTATTTACTTCACAGCCCCAAGAATGCTGTAGAAATAAGGTACCATTAAATCTTAGCCAATGACAAAAACAATTAAAACACAAATAAAGTAAAACACAAATAAAAATTAGAATTCTTCATGAAAATGTACAGCTTTTATTTAAAATGTCTTTCCCATGTAATCGAATGATCACATTTCTCCTTTTCTAACTCCAAAGCAACATTTACTCTTATATTAAAGCTGAAAAATTGGAAGTTTACTAAGCGTTCAAGACTTTAATCTCCACTAAGTACAGGCTTCACTAAGTTCATTCCTTGAACAAGATTTCACAATTTGTTAGGAGTTGTATACGTAAGTTTTAAATCTCTAAAGTATACAGAACTGGTGATCAAATGTTATAGCCAATTTTACATTTTCCTATATTTTAATGTGCTTTTTAAGAAAAGTAATATAGCAATAACTTTACTAAGACATAATTGCAAAAATGTCCATGGGTGTTACTAATATATCAAAAGAGGACTGATTTATTATCATGTAAAATACACAAACTAGTGAGAAGGAACATTTCCTGTATATATTTATTTAACCAGAATCTAAGGGAGTCTTTATTTGTACCTCGATGCGATTGAAACCATGCAGGGAACCTCAGAGTAACAATAGAAAGAATGGGACTCTTCCTTTAAAGATAATTTTCTCCCACCAGGAAATTAAATGTTTCTCCTGGCAGCAAGTAAAGTACACAGAGGAATGTAGGCTCACACGTATACCTCTTCAAAACTAATCACAAACCGGGGTTACCCAAGGTTCAGACTAAAGGCGGGAGACTCTCACTCCTAGATGTTATTTGAGCATATAAGCCAATTTAGAAGTAGCAGCTAAAATATGTTTGTTCTTCTAGTAGGATTTTATGAAAGAATTAAATGCAGTGAACTGTAACACCTTTATCTTGCTAAAGGGAGGGAAAGAACCAGCAATGCCTTAGAGATGGCCCAGATGACATTTTGTGGGTTCAAAGTTGTCATGTTTGGAGTATGTATTTGATCCACAGTACCTCAAAATATACATAATAAGGAGTCATCTGAAAGTGCTCATTTAGGCAAACGTGGTTTTATGCAGAGGAAAGAGCAGTGCATTGAGAATCAGACAATCAGTGAGTGAAAATGGGGTCAGTCATTAGTTGCTTTGTCAATTTAAAAATGTTCTGCAACATTTCTGGGCCTCAGTTTATTCACCTATAAAATTTGAGATAATGCCTGGCTTACAAGATTGCTGTGAGGACAGAACGAACTAATACACGTGAGAGGGCTCTATAAACTTTGTACCTCTATGCATTTGTAAAATAATATGATCGGTCACACCTGTAAGTCGAAAGGGCCATAGCTAAAATTTAGCCACATGGACACACGGAATCAAAGAGGATACACATTACTGAAAATGCCCCTTTCTCCTCAGGGCCGACACTGGGTGAATCAATGCCTCCTTGTTTGGAGTCCTGTGTAACTCTAGGCTGAACTAGCCCATGTGTGTAACAAAGTGAGGCTGGCACTAGAGAGACATCTAGTGTTGGACATAACAGAAGAGTGGATTTGGAGATTGAAATATTTTTTTAAAGAAAGAATGAAGTCTTCTGTGTCCAAATAAAGCCATACAAAAATGAAATCAGCGTTATAACAATGTTCCTACACCATTTGAAATCTTCCAGAAATGTGAAAATTTTTTACTTGACTTTTCAATTCATAAACAGACATTTTTAAAGAGAGCCAGGAGTCAAGGAAGATGGCTCCTGGAACTCCCTTTTTAAGACATTTACCACCTAACAGGGTAGTGACTGGTGCAAAGGGGAGAGCAGATAGGTCTGGAGAGAGGATAAATGAACAGCAGGGAGAAATTTTGTCAGGTAGAAATCAGTGAAGGACAAATAATAAGGGGCTGCCTCTGTGGAGAGGTGAGAAGAAGCTGTGGGAGTCCAGACAAGAAGTTTCTACATTACTAGTAGTAATGCACCCTACTAAAAATACTTTGTTGACTTTCATTTAATTAGCTCCACACATGTAGAGATTCATCAAGAGTAATTCAGCTTACAGATTTTAATAACTGGACATCAATAAAAGCATTGGTGCTGGTCAATAGTTAACAGATATTAAATGATTACAATGAGTCAGGAATCTTCTAGATATTTGGAACGCATCAATTAACAAAATAGATAAAGACCCTTGAACTGGAGCTTACATTCTAGATGAGAAGAAAGAAATAAGTAACAAACAGAATAAATAAAATGTAGAGCATATTAAAATGAAGTAATTGGAAAAAGTAATATAATAAAAAATAATATGGAAAAATAAGCAGAATAGAATAGAAAAGATAGGGAGCGTCTGGGAAGAGGGAATACAATTTTTGCTAAAGTGACAATATATCTAATCTTCCTCACCAAGAAATTAAAAATGAGAATGCAATTAGGGCCATCTTTAAAACAAAAGTTAATTCTTTGCCTTCCCACCATCAATAAAATTTGACAGCCAGTTCCATGTTAGCTATTCAAGTTTTTGGTGGGCATAAGTTAAGTAGTTGAAGAAACCATATTTATATGTAATTCCTTATAGTTTTCCATATCTCGAAAGTCTCATCTAACATTTCTCTAATTGCTTTTGTTTCAATTTGTAAGCTTATCAAAGTTCCCTACCATCACAAAGATTTCATAAATGGTCTTCAATAATAATAGTAACAACCCAGAACCTCTTCTTTTAATTTACATGTTTAGAGAATGTCTATGATAGATGTCTCTAAACATATAAACAAAATACAATATTAATCAGCTTTTTCTTCCCTAAATTCTAAGACTCACTAAACTCTAGCAATGTCAAACAGAAGCAATAAAGTACTCTTGTTGCCAAGATTGAGAACATTTTTTTAAGGAAATACGTGGTGAAAATGCAATACAAATTGATTCTGGTGTCTAGAAAACTCTTAGAAACATTTGTTGAAAACATAGGTTGTTATTCTTTAGAATCCAACTACCGAACGGGTAAGACGTGATCTATTTAAGGAACATATATACATCATTATTATACTTAACAAAATAGGCGATTATTTTTCAGGAGTTTTTATGCTAGTAATTTCTCCCTGAAACTTTTCTAAATAGTAATATAATCTCTCTTTTTTGTTTAGTTTGTCCCCATCATAAAAGGGACTTTTCTTCTTCATATTGGTATTTATTCTACATCATCTGTTTGTAAATGTATGTCATACGTTACTTTTTAAGAGTTCTCTTATCTCTCAAAACCTAACAGTACATATTATATTTTGCTACATAATTTGGTGTGAAATGGCATGAATTGTTTATTTTTCAGTAAACTTATGCTATCGCAATTCTACAAGTCCCAGGATATTTAAAATCCAATATGTAAAATTTCTGTACCAAACATTTTTTGTAATTAAAATCTGCCAAAAATGTTACTTTTCATTTATTATGATAAAATTTGCTAATATAACTTTAGTAACTATTAGGGTGTTTTCTCCCCAAAATGTCTATATGCATATTCCCTACATAACCAAAACAACTTTGGTACACACAGAGGTTCATCTAGCACCATTTCCTTATTTTCCATTATCTATAGGAATCATATTTCTTGATTCAAAAATCCGCGACTATATACATTTCTTACAGTCTTTTATTGCTTGTTTCCCTCTGGCCTCTGGCCGTGTAATGATAACGTTTAATGTTCAACATCATGGTGAGAAGTGCCTAATTGTATGCTGAGAGAAGAACTGAACTCCTTGTTCACTTTTCATTCTGTCATTAGTGATAGTTACCATCAAACATTCTAATTCTTTTCACTCAACAGAGAAACTTACTTATAGTTTCAAACCCTTTAGCAGAAACACATAGACAGAACAGAAATTGTTGGAATAGAAAGGTTATATGAAAGACTTTAATTCAGATTATTTTCTTACCTAAACTGAAAGGAGATGTTGACCTTGAATGTCAATTTATCTTTAGTTCCTGTCACTTACAGAAATCCATACTTTGTTTCAAAGGTGAATGTCACTGAAACATTGACCTTTCTATGCATCTTGCTACTATGAGACTCCTTGTTGTGCTTTTACTCACTTTGCTATGTAAGAGTCTGAGACGTTATAGAAAGTAACCCATTTCCCATGTGTTATCCACATAATATCCATCCATAACATGGCAATGTGGGATTTTAAAAAGGTATCAGTCCTAAGATGTCATATCAAAGGACTGAATCCAGCAGGTTACCAGAAGTGTGCTTTGGAGACATCCCTGTCTTCATAACAGAGTCTACCCAAATCCTTCTTTGAATTTTTTCTGACTGGTTCCATGCTATTGGAATCCTGTGATTGGTATAGAGACTTTCTTAAGGCAAACTAAAAGATAGAAGGCATCCACCCACAATCATGGAAGCTGTTAATGCAAATCTACCCCTCGTTTTGCAGTATAACTCAACTTTATGCCCTTGAGAAGAGTCTATAAACAATCAGTAAGCTGTGAATCAGCTAGAGTTGAAATTTCAGCCCAAGATCAGATAATTTTCGCATAAAAAGACCATTAACAATAGCTGTATATCCATAATTCAGTTCATAGTTAGATGCTTACAGATTTGGCCAAATTGGAAGATTGAAAAACTGAAAATGTTTTATTGATATGACATTCTTGTTTCAAGTCTGTGATAAAGTTACATAACAGATACACTGGAGCACATTTCCATCTAACTACTCGTGTATAATTATAAAAACAGTAATCACAGCTGACAGTGAGTAGCATGAACCAGTCAGGATGTAAAGCCCTTTGAGGGAACTAATCTCATTTAATCCTCACAACAACCCTTTGAGGCAGATACAATCCCTTCTGTTGTTACCTCCTGATGAGGAAATTAAGACAGAGAATTTAAGCAACTCTCCCAACTAAATAATGTTGGCTGGAATTTATTTTAACTCTACTGTCTCTAAAGCCGACACCACTAAACACTACGCTTTACTGGTATCTGAAACTGAAATCAGCCTGAGTATTTAAATCTCAATATCTAAAAACTAATACATGGGGGCCGGCCCAGTGGCGCAGTGGTTAAATGTGCACGTTCTGCTTCTCCGCGGCCCAGGGTTCACCGGTTCGGATCCCGGGTGCAGACGTGGCACCGCTTGGCAAAAGCCATGCTGTGGCAGGCGTCCCACGTATAAAGCAGAGGAAGATGGGCATGGATGTTAGCTTAGGGCCAGTCTTCCTCAGCAAAAAGAGGAGGATTGGCAGTAGTTAGCTCAGGGCTAATCTTCCTTAAAAAAAAAAAAAAAGAGAGTAAAAACTAATACATGAAACTTGGCCCTGATCTTATGTCTACAAGGGTTCCAAAAGTTGGAAAACAAGTTACAATGCAAACTGGAAAGGTTTGTCACTAGGTTAAGAGCTCCTGGTGTTCAGGGGACCCATATTTACAGTAGACAATAAATGCCTGCAATATTGAATAAAGTTATGCAGCAAGAAGCAAATTTATATCCTCCTACTCTCAGGGACAAAGTGGCACAGTGGAAAGAGCGCCACATTTAGAGTCAGACAAGCCTTCGCAACTCCACCACTGAGCAGCTGTGAGATCTTAGTCATGGAATTTAACTCTCTTTGCCTCCATTTCTTCAGGGAATAATAAAACCTACTTCCTATTCTGTAGTGGGGATTAAGTGACACAACGCACATAAAGTTGCTGACACTCAGAAAGTGCTACGAGTGTTACTATTTCTAAAAAGACTTTCAAAAATAAATGATGGGAAAAATTTTGTTGTAGAAATTAAACATTGAAAACATTGAATTTTGTAAAACATACAAGTTTTTTTAGGCCATAGATTTTTTTTTTCTTTTCTTTTTCCATTTATTCATTTATTTTCGGATGTACATCATAATATATTTCGAATTCTGTGTAGATTACATCATGTTCATCACCCAAAAACTAATTATAGTCCATCCCCTCACATGTGAGCCTAATCACCTCTTTTCCCCTCCCTCCTCCCCCCTTCCCCTCTGGTAACCACCAATCCAATCTCCAATGCAATGTGTTTGTTTGTCATTGTTTTTATCTTCTACTTATGAGTGAGATCATATGGTATTTGACTTTCTCCCTCTGACTTATTTCACTCAGCATAATACCCTCAAGGTCCATCCATGTTGTCACAAATGGCCGGATTTCATCATTTCTTACAGGCCATAGATATTTTTTAACTCTTACATGTATAGTATGTGGACTAAAATTGGGTTAGTGAATTTTCTCTTATCACGTGTAATTTGATAATATATGGCCACAACCTTAACAGGTACCTATGTTAGCAAACTACAAAGGCGAATAGAGCTTAATGAACGTATTTGGACATATTCCCATCTATATAGACAGCCATTATGGTAAAAGCTCCTGAAATATTATTCGCTTGAATGGCTATATAGTTATAATAATTTTGTTTCAAATATGTTGTACTTTTAGAAAATTGTTTTATGAAAACTTTGATCTGCTGATATATGTTTCCTGAACCACAAAATTTTCACCAGTTCTGCCTTTCAAATCATAATCTCAATTATAAGCTAAAAGGATCCCCCAGTCCTTTAGTCCATTCACCACACTTTTAAGAAGAATGAAACATAGGCACGAGGTTAAGTGACTTTGCCCAGGTTTTATGTATTTCTGATTCTTGATCTAGGGCAATTTTCATCAAATAGTCTCCCTCCCTCTTTAGACGCCTTTGTTTTTAAGTTTTTCATTTTGAAATAATTATACACTTACAGGAACTTGAAAAAATAGTACACAGAGTCCTGTGTAGCCTTCACCCAGCTCCTCCCAATGGTGCATCATGTATAACTGTTAACAATATCAAAATCAGGAAACTAACATTGGTACAATATCGTTAACTAGACTACGGATGTTATTCAGTTTCACCATTTTTTACATGCATCTATTTCCGTGCATGCATGTGTGCGTGTGTGTGTGTGTGTGTGTGTAGTTATAGGCAGTTTTATCCCGTATATAGAAGATGTTTTTGCTAGTGCAGTCGATGGAAAGAGTCACTAATAGCTAGACGACAGACAGTGTCAGAATGACTGGACTGCTTATTTTCTTATTTTAAGTTTTCATGTCTTATAAATCAGGTTCTTCTGAATTTGACATAATTTCTTTTCTCCCTGATTGTATAAGCCTGAGCAAATAACTAAAGATTTTGAATGTCAAGTTTTCATTCTATGAATAAAGAAATTAAAGCAAGTGGGCTGAAGTTAATAGTAGAAAATTAGTCACATTATTTGAGGTTATCATCCATATTATGCAAAGGAAAGCAATTAGATGACAACATCTTCACACACAATTCCACCTCCAGAAAGAGGGCTGTGCCTCAGGCTTTTGTGGAAAGCACAGTGCGCGAGCTACTTATGACCCAAGATCAGTGTCTGCCTTGCATAGCATGAGAGAACAGGATCTTAGGTGGCCTTGCATGTTATGCTTAATACTTGACAGTTTCCCTTATGTTTTCTTTCTTTCTGCAGATGTGTCATAAGGAGATTGAGTCAATCTATATTCAGCTCTTCTATAAATATCCAAGCTGATTTTATGAAGGCACATGTTAGTAATAAAATACTCACTGCCTCCTACAAGCCTAAGAAAAAAGTTAAAGGATTATTATTTTTTAAAATACATTTTAAGAAATGTATTTTCATAGATTTGATCAAACATTTAAATGACAAGGTGTTTTATTATTTTATACTTATTTACAGAAAGGGTTTCTCAGATTTTTCTTTTCTAGACACATCCTCTAGATTCTAGGTGAATTAAAAGATATTCACTATGTTGATTGCTATAATGAATTAACAACCAAACTGAAGATTATGAATTTATATTATACGTAAATATGTATATACACATATATCTACATATTTCAATGTAAAAATAAGCCACTGTTATTTTATGTCATTTTCTCAAAGATTTAAGAACTATTGAATCACAATGGATAGAGTCTAGGGAATTGCGGGGTTAAACCTCAGAGGCATTGATCTAAAACTGCTTTTGATACTTTACCTCTTGAAATCTACTTTCAATGCAGCTAATAATACAACTAATTATACAACTAGCCTGTCCAAATATAACTTTTTACTATGTTTTTTAATAACGGGGCAATTTTTATTAATATCTAATTGAAAATAAATTAAGGAAATACATGCTAAAAAAGTTAGAGAAATCCATACCCCCACACAAAAGAAAGAACCTGACAAATATGGGTTTCCTTTTTCAAATAATTGATTGTATTAATTAACAATAAATTTATTAAATAAATCAAGGACTTAATATACTATTCAATGAGAAAATGGCTTCACCACGAAAGGTGTTTTCATCTACATCTTACAATTTAGAATGGAAAGCTATTACCAATTCTGATGTTTTTTAAAACTTCCATTTATTCCTCTACAGTTTCAATTTACAAATATTTATTGTGCACCTATGATGAACCAGGCATTGGGCTGACTCAGAAGATACAATGGTCAACAAGAAGGCAGCCCCTCCCTCGAGAGACTTTAATTTAGTGAGCAAGCAGAAAAGAAAACAACAAATTGCAATACATAGTTTGATAGCATTAAAATAAACATTAATTTTCAACCGATCCTTAATCTTTTTTCTCAGGTATTTGAGATTTGTAGCCCAATTTTTCAAATTTCTTAGAACTCCTATACCTTCAAGATCATAGTGCTTTGAAACAAGTTTTTCTTTTCTCTATGATCTTGCAATGGCTGTAAAATTTCCCATCAATTATTTCTTTTATTTGATATATGATTATCAAATATAATTCATTGATATATAATAATTTGGAATATTTTTAAACTATGTGCCAAAAATGGCCTTAGGATATTAAAAGTCTATATACTTTTTTTGTTTCTTATTTTCCAAAGACTTTATCATCTCTGCACTTTTTCTGTTAATATTCTAACATAATAGCAATAAGGAAGAAACTTCCTTATGCCTTCCATTTTATGCCTTCAGCTTTTTCTCTTCTGAAATACTCATTAGAAAGTTTAGTCCGTGTGTGGAGGGGATCTGAACCCTTAGTAGACACAGTGATATCTGAAGTCATACATATTAAAAATATCAAAGACATAATAACCACAGCGTATGAGTGTGAGATGCACGCACATTTAAATACTTCTCTTGGATTATAAAAGCATGTACTTGGTCTTAGATGAGAAACTCCATTGATAGCCCCCATGACTTTATGTCAGATGGGGAGAGGGTAATAAATGGAAGAGAGAAAGTCAAACCACTAAACACAGAAAAATCTTCCCATCACCATCTGACCTAACTCATCTGTCTTGAGGATACTGACCCAGTGCTGAGTCACTTACCCAACTGGAAAGCAATCCTCACATTCAGACATTACTCTAATGACATAAGCATGGATAGACTTGGTCCTTCCACTTAAAGGTGTCATACATTGAAATTTCTGCTCTGATAAGATAAAAGGTCTTAAAGGTCTGATACATTAATAAAACCCCATAAGTCGTCAAGTTTCTTCTGGCCACAGAAAACCTCAGGCTACCTTTGTCCTGTCTTTTAATGCTGCCTTTAACCTACTTGAGAATGACTACCCAGCCCTCTTTGCTACTTAATCTCTTGCTTTTGTCTCCTAACCAACCATTTAAGTATGAACTCTGACCTTGTTATTTATTTCTGGAGCCATTTCACCTTAAATATTAGATTCCATTTTAAGAAAATATTTTCTTATTTATGATACTTTAGACTCCATCTTCTGCCTAAAGATGTATATTGCCTGACTCGCTTCTCTCTTTGTCTTCTCTTAACTGCCAATCTATGAATGGCATATCTCTAAGTATTATGCAGGCAATATTATAGTGACTTATCATCCGTGAATTCACACAACACCAATAAACAGAATTCCATCCCCAGATAGCTGCCAAGACATTACTGAAGATAGGTGACAGTCATAAAAGAAAATGCACCTTATTTTATTTATTTATTATTTATTTATTTATTTATTCATTTTGAGGAAGATTGGCCCTGAGCTAACATCCACTGCCAATCCTCCTCTTTTTGCTGAGGAAAATGGGCCCTGAGCTAACATCTCTGCCCATGTTCCTCTACTTTATATGTGGGACGCCTGCCACAGCATGGCTTGATAAGCAGTACATAGGTCTGCACCCGGGATCCAATCCAGTGAACCCCAGGCTGCTGAAGTGGAACGTACAAACTTAACCGCTGTGCCGCTGGGCTGGCCCCAAGAAAATACACTTTAAAATATAACTTCTGATAACATTTCAGTTCATCTGCAGAAAATATAATACTGACCACATAACAAGGAAAATGGGGGAGGAGGTTATAATAAGTCTAAATATTTGTATTAAGCTTGGAGTTAAAGAAGGAAATAATATCTGAATGAGATTATTTTTTAGACCATGAAAACACATGCTGAGAAAGTTTTGATGTTTTATCCACTCAGTGTGTTTTTCTCTGCCACAGGCAAAGTTCCTAGAACAGGACTTGGCATGTACACTCAGTAAATATTTGTTGAATGAACAAATAAGTCATTAAAACACTACATTTCCATATTAATCATCCACTAATTAAAGTTTTGTTTGGGTAATTTGAGCTTTGCTTCCATCTTCTGAGGAAGCTGTTTGTTACTATCTCTAAACACCATTGCCAAAAAAAACTCTTAGAATCAGTCTTGTAGCCATTAAACTATCTTTGTTTAAAATTATTAGAATCTAAATTTTGCTTAATGGCTATGATATTAACATTATTATCTCCTGAAGAAATGTCATTAATTGTGACTAATACGAACCTTTTAACTTGGGACTTTGTAAATAAGACATTTTTGATAATTTTTATATCTTGCTAGAATGGGTCATGCTTCTTATAGGTTTTTCTTCTACTTGGTCAGATAAAGAACATGAACATTGACTTTTTCTTTAGGTTTTAAATTTGTTGTTCTGCAAAGAGGACTTTGAAGCCTAAACTAGTTTTAATTTTCCAAACCCCTAGGAAATTTTAGTATTAAAATTAAGTATTAAGCCATAATTTTTTAAAATTCACATATTCAACATCAGAGAAGAGAGGGAGAGAAAGAGGGAGAATCTGGACTCAAGTTAAGTAATTGAATGATTACAACTTATCTAAACAATCATAGAGTATAAAAAATTAACTGGTAAAATTCAATGACTGAGATGATAATGTAAGATTTGATATCTTTTTAATGAAAATAAATTTTTCCTGAACGCATCTTTTCTCTTATGTACTTTTTACTCCCAGTACTGAACTCTACTCTTCTGTCCTTCTTACTCTTTGTGCCTAATTAACATTAACTTCCCTGTCCTCCATCCTTCCAAAATCCAAAATGGCAATTATGATATAGATTAGGGTACAGGAAGCCATTTAAGATAATTTACACCCACTTAAATATCTTATTATGCTGAAGTATTCTTATCAGCTCCATATGTTCTAAATATATAGATACAATTACATCAATTTAAATCAAATTTTCTAGCTGGAGATCCCTCAGCTAGTCTACCAAAAAAAGAGAGACAATTTCCATCTATGCCTAGCTGTTTCTGTGCATTTGTTAAATTGTAAGAAGTTAAAGAAGCCGTATAAAGTATCTTTCTCCATGCAAAGAAACTAGAAGAATTAGAGTTCAGCCAGGCAAGGGGAGGTTTTCCTAGGCCTGATATCAAGGCGGAAACCATGAAGGTAGACAAAGATAGATGCGATTTCACAAACATTTAAAATTTCAGAGCAAAAAAAGATTAATTAACAAAAAAAAATATCTACTGCTCTGTCATCTGGCAATGATGGATGTATAATTGTTAATTTTTCTGAAGTACTATTTGGTTATATTGATATAGATTCAGGTAAAGATTCAGAAATAGATATTGATGATAATGATATAGACATAGATATTAAACTAGGTTTACCCTGTGCCCCAAAGTTCCACCTTCAATAATATATATTAAGCATATAATAAGACTAGTGAGAGAAAATTTATGGATTTTTCACGGAAAAAACTTACATCAGGAAAATTAACCTAAATATCCAACAAGGGAGGAAAAGTTAAATAAACATTGGGCATTCATACCTGCACTGAACAATGATGCAACTATTAAAAATGTTGATGTAATTGTGTTTTTATGCATCTATGCTGTTTCGTTTTAAAAAGTTCCAAACTAATATATGTAAATTGTATTATTCCAGTTTTCATCTTTAAAAAAAACTTGCGTTTGTAAACGTGAGTACACACACATAATGAAAAAATACTTTGAAACAATGAATATCAAGATGCAAATGATAGTTATGTCTGATATGAAGGTCAGATGATTATTTTCGTTCTTATTTATGCTTTTCTGAAAACCCGATTTCTTATTAAAAAAACACTTAAAGTTCACATTGGGGAAAAAAATTAGACAAATGCAAGCAGAGTCAATGCTTTGGAACACAAATGTTTTTATATTGGATTATACATCTAAGTTCTTTTCCTTTCTAACATTTTATCATTCTAAGATAAAATATTTTACCATTCATTAATCAAGAGTTGATTATAACGTACCTTCATTCATAGGATTGCAATATCTAAAATCCATACTTTATTAAAAGGTAAGCTTATGCAGATATTTTTGGGCCCTTTTGATATTTGAATTTCTCCATAATGAGGCAAGTTCTTCAAATCATATCATACAAAACATACCTAATTTTTCTCCCTCTTTTTTGTCTTCTTCCTGCTCTTTCCCCTCCTTTTGTGTCTTTCTTCTTGACCATTCTATAACTCTCTCTCCCACAGTTGTCTCATGATTTCATTAAGCACTCAGTGAATCTCTAAATGTATGATATACAGAGATCTCTGAAATTGTGGGATTTTTATGCTAACAAATTGAGAAGAATTATCATGCATCCCTATGGAATATGGAAATTTAATAACATTTAGTAACATTTTAATTTTCTTTTGAAATATTCAAATTATTATATACTTTTTTGATAATTATAATGCATTTCCACAGAGTGCTTTTCCAAAAGTCTTTCCATCCAGTAATTAAATATGCTCACACAGCAGGGCATAGTTCTTATTTAACGCAAGCTTTTTAATGAAAAATTATAATGTTACTATTAACCAGTTCTTAATTATAATAATTAGACATTTGCTATATATCAAATAGTTTGCATTCACCTTGACATTTAATCTTCCCTATCTCATCTCAAAGATAGTTAAATGAGGTTCAGAAGAGTTTTATGATTTGCTGAAATTGAATAGTTGAACAATACAAAGGTCATATGTGAGGTTCATAACATAACATGAGATTATTTTTGGAAGAAATGTTATAACTCATCTCTATATTAAAAATTGTCAGAATTCCTTTCAGGACTCTACTTGGGAATAAAAGGAAATGTTAAATGCTCAAATTTTAAACCTTTAAACAAAGTAATGTACAATGATCAGACCATTCTAAATAGCTTCTGCTCTCTATTTTTAAATAAAACCTTGACAGTAATCTTCAGTCACAAAATAAGTATTGGTAATTGTATGTCAACTTAACCTGTATCTTAGAATAGGAACAAAAAGCCTAGAATGGTTTCCTTTTGTCTTACCAACAGGGCTGCCAAGGCTGGCAAGGATGGTAAGAAAAGGGTGTGGAGCTGCCTGGAAGTGTAAAGAGGAGTCAGGCACGCGTAGGAACTGCTACTTTTCATAACAATGTCAATTTCATGTATTTTAATTTCTCTTGAAAACTACCTGAGTAGAGTACAACCTAGAAGAACAGGCCAACCACCCAAGATTAGGAAAGAAGCACAGAAAGATGTTCACGCATCCAAAATCTCCTATGGACACAGTCTATAATTTAGAGTCATATTTGGATTGGTAGGTTCCTCTTCTATAATGAAATATTCTCCTGGCAGAATAATTCTACCAGTTAATTCCATCTTGATTTCAATGGCTTAATGCATGGCTGAGATAATCAATACCTGGGGAATAGGAGTATGCTGAGAGGGGAGACAGTGGTTATAATTGAGAACAGGTGATAGGAGAAGGAAATTATTAGCGATTAAAGTAGTAAATTTAAAGAACTAACAGACTTGGTAATTGGAGGAAGTGGACGTCTAGGAATAGAAGATAAGATCCAGAAGATAAGCGGGATTGTACCAAAGTCAAGTTTTTCCAACATGCAATCTTGCTCTCTCATTTTACCCCTAATCTCAAAACACCCAACTCTCTGCCCTAGTTGTTTATTCTCTAAGAATTTTTTCCAGTTGTATCTCTTCCTCCTCTAAATAGTTTATATCAGTCTATATCTCTTCCTCCTCTAAATACTTAATATTTACTATTCATTTTCATCATCGGTATACCACCATTTGCTATTCTTGAATTGTTGCCTCAAACACATGTGAGAGCTCGGTCATGGGAATATGAGGTGGGAAAACCAGGATCCAGATAACAGTAAGGGAGGAGCACTCTCCCCTGAGACCCATGGGCCCAACCACTGTGACTAAGAGCAGAGGCCTTGGAAAGAAGCTGAGCAAAGGCCAAGCAGACTATCCAAAAGAGTCATTAACCCTAAAGGGATGGACAGTAAAAGAGACTTCCTACGTCTGTGAAAAGAAACTAGCCTGGGCATCCAAGGAAGTCAGAAGGTTAACGGTGGAGAGTCATCCAGGGACGGAGCTCTGAGACGGACCCTGAAAGAAAGAGAGCTAACACAGCAAAAAGGGGTCACCTTGGTCTACCATTTAGTGACCGTTGCATCAGTGTTGCTTCACTTCTTCCATTAGACTGCCAGAGAACATTCCATGTGAGTCTCATTGAAAAACCCCGCTATTCCTTTCCTAACAGTGAGGAAGCAGAAGAGGGCAACATTCAGGAGCCACTAACACAGGTGACAAACCTAGAGAGGGAACAAAACAGCAACACAATTAGCACCAAGCTTCCTCTGACCTTGTTTTTGGATTTATAAATTTCTATATCTCTTAATCACCTTTTCTACTAGAACCACAAGATTGACCTTTTAATAACCATAGAACTGGCAGAAATTCATTGCCATATCCCTTTGCCTTCTCTCAGTTCTCCTCATCTCCCCAACTCCCCACCCAGCAAGAGATTTCACTACCCAATTGGACAAAAACTTCCACTACAAGTGTAAGATTACAGGTCTGAAAGCAGGGATGGCAGATCTAATTAAAAGACTCAAGGCAAAACTAATAGGAGCGAAATCTTGAGGAGCAATCAATTAATGCAGTCCCCTTGTTTTACACAGGAAGAACTTAGGGGAAATTAAAGTGATGTGGTTAAACTAGACTCTGAATCTCTTAGATCCTGCGCCAAAATTTGTTTTTCACTAAGAGGTTGTTTTAAGATCTTAGTTATCAAAAAACATTTTCACTTAAAATAAATTAAGTACATAAAGCAAATAGATTGAGGAAATTTTCTTTAAAAATAATGATAGAACCAATGGTACACCTCAGTCAGGCGCCCGTTATTGTTCCTTATGCTGTAAGAGAAAGCCAGGCACACACGCCGTTTGTCTGGCTCCCTCTGAGTCTAGCTCAGGGCCAATCTTCCTCACCAAAAAAAAAGGGGAGTAGAATTACTTGAGATGAAATTTTTTGGTCCAGTTAGATGTATTCATATAGATGCAGAATCAAAATTTGCTACAAATAAAGAGAGATAACTGGGACAATTCCTGCTCGAATAAGCTGTACAAGCTTAGGTCTACATGCAGCCTCTTGCACGTAGGAAAAAGGAAAAGGAGGAAAAAAAATCTAGATCAACCCACTCCACGTGGGTTGAGGAGATGAGGTAGCCTTTCTTGTGAATTC
Source organism: Equus asinus (assembly GCF_041296235.1). NCBI lineage: Eukaryota > Metazoa > Chordata > Mammalia > Perissodactyla > Equidae > Equus > Equus asinus. The sequence goes on along the minus strand of NC_091793.1, from coordinate 123,780,105 downwards.
TTTTTTTATTCCCATTAGTTCAACACGCTCTTTTCCTTCTGAGGTGCCTGATGTCAGGATGAACTGCAGCCCTGCATTGCTGGGACGAGCCTTTGTTTGCAGGATGATGTGTGACTTCACTCTTCCTAGAACTGAGTTTATCACACTCTTCCGCAAAGGACCTGCCAAGTGTTCGTGCCTTCCCAACAGATCCTTGAGGACAGAAACAATGCTCATGTTGTTCAGGACTACTGTTACTCTTGTTTTTTTTACATGAGGAAGATTGGCCCTAAGCTAACATCTGTGCCCATTTTCCTCTATTTTATATGTGGGATGCTGCCACAGCATGGCTTGACGAGCAGTGGGCAAGTCCGCATCCAGATCCAAGCCCGCCGTACCCTGGGCCACCAACGCAGAGCACGTGAATTTAACTACTACACCACTGGGCCGGCCCTTACTGTTACTTTTATTTATGAACATTGGCAGAGATATTTACATCTCAAAATATGTAGAGATATACGGCAACCACAATATGATGGAAGCAGGGGAGGGATTTGTATTCCCACCTGACTGAGGAGCAGACTGAGAGATTCTCCCGTGTCCAGGGCGCATGATGTCTAACCAAGGGAGGAACCAGGACTGGCACAGACAGTCCCTCCTGATTCCGTGCTCTTACCTCTCCCGAGGCCAGTCATACATGGCTGTGCTAAGACCGAGAAATAGATGCTGCTCATACTAAGATAATACCACACAAAACTGAAGGAAAAGGAACTCATTTCTTTGGAAAATCAATGGTGTTTCTTTGACGTTTTTTCTGAGTAATTTCTGGGATTAAATTCGTCCACTAGGTAGACTGATGTCAAACTTGCAGGGTGTTGCCCAGCACTGAGTACCCTGCACGGAACAGGGGCCCAGGGAGTGCTTTACTTCGTGCTGTTCTCCCAGTTTCCTCGCCCTTCATTTAGGAGCAGACAGAACAACTTATGTCAAACAATGACAAAATACTTCTGAAATTTTACCAAGTATTCCAACCAATCACCTCCCTCACTCCAAAGCGGAGCTCCTCCAAATGCAAACACCACGTTTATCTCAAGGATCCAGGATATCTGAAGAATAGCAAAGGTCTGCTCAGCATTTCTTTCTCCTTAGGAAACTGTAAAATTCCACAGACACACCATACAATGTGGCTCTTATTTAGAAAAGGAAGTGAAAGCGAAGGCATGAGACAATGTATTATTTGTTTTTAGTGTTTCTTATGCTCAAATTATTTGACTCCAGGCTGCAAGAAGCAAAGAGAGATAACCCCATATGAAGCTCCTCCTCAACTTCAAAACTCTGTGAAGGGTTTGAAGACAGATGTAGGATGTCTGCCAGCTTTGATAAGGAACTGCAAAAGAAAGGACAGGGCCTTCGGAAGTGGAAAGAAACACAAAAGTATATTCATTACCCAACTTAGTAAAAGTGTGAGAAAGAACAGTTGCACTATTTGTGTAAGGAGAAAGTTAGCTAAAAGTCTTAAATACAGAGCATTTATCTCTGTTATAGCAGCATTCTAAATTTTAATAACAAGTAGATATGCTTCTTTTTAAGAGATTTTTGTCAGATTTGAAAAGTTATGAACCTTACTTGAATTGATATTACTACTTAGTCATTGAAAGAATACATCATGTGTGGGACAAGCTATAGAAAATTTCATTTGAGCCTTTCTTTTATTTTAAAAAAAAACATTTTTAAAAATAAACTTCTTGCCATGGATCGTGCCAAATATGCACTTCCAAGCCTGATTCTCGGTGACAGGACTAGAGGCAGCACGTAATCTAACTGTCAAGGGCTCTTGGAATTCATTCCCCACCCATTCATTAATGAGCTAAAAATATTTATTGAATGATTACAATGAACCAGACACAGGGATTGTTGTATAAAGACCACAAAAAAAGCGTCCCTCTCATAGCTCTCATCTGCAAAGCTTTCTCCGTCAACCTTTGCTGTTGCTCTGATTTCCTGCCACACTTCACTCTGTATTGATAAGTCAGTAGGGGAGAAAGCAGCGGGATGTATTCATCCAGAGAGCCAGGGTAAATTATTTAGAGCTCCAGCAGTTTTCTTTCATAATATTAACCTACTTAAGGCAATAGCCTAGAATCGAGTCAAGATTTTGCTGTTCCCTGTGCATTTAATTTGCATAGACAGTAAATAATTCTCACTTCTAAAATCAATTAAACTATATAACCCTGGGAATTTTCTACTTTATTCAATTGCATTAGAAGAATTGTACACGACTTTTCTTTTTATTACAGAGTAGTTTATTTACTTGCATTTCTTTCATATTTTCATTACTTCTTTGAACTTTATAAATATTAAAACTTTTATGATCGTGAGACTTATGTGCCCTCATTGCCTTAATAAGCAAAACAAGTACTAAAATGTCATTAAATATAGATAGATCTAAAATGTAAATTTTTAAATTATAACTGTAATATGTAATTTTATAATAGAATTTAAAGCATAGCTTCTAAATTATATTAAACTTTTAAGAGCTAGTTATTTACATAGCTTAAGCTACCTGACTTTCCAGAACTTCAACTAATTTGGGGGTTTAATTTAAATATTAAATAAATCAGTGTCTCTAGTAAAAATAGTATTAAATCACATTCCAAATTAAAGGCCTAAAAATATTGACCTGGTAATCAGGTTATTAATTCATGAACATGGAAATACTTTTAATATTAATTATTCTAATCACATATATTTAGTTTAAAAGGGGTTTTTTTTTCCATGAGGAAGACTTGCCCTGAGCTAACATCTGTTGCCAATCTTTTCTTTTTTTTTTGCTTTAGAGGAAGATTAGCCCTGAGCTAACATCTGAGCCAATCTTCCTCTATTTTGTATGTGGGTTTCCACCACAGCATGGCTGATGAGTGGGTTAGGTCCACACCCGGGATCTGAACCCAAGAATCCAGGCCGCCAAAGCAGAGCACACTGAACTTAACCACAGTGCCACAGGTTCGGCCCTTGTAAAAGTTTAAATTTAAACAATAGAATCACAAGAATATTAGAGTAGATCTGAGTGCTACAATTTATTTTAACTTCATTTTTGAAAAGCACATAATGGAAATATAGAAATAATAGACTTTCCAATAGACTAACCCTTTTGAATTAGTAAGACCAATAAAATGTTTAAGTTTCACCATTTTCACTCACATTTTCCTGACACGGGTTCATTTTTTTTAAAACTATTGGAAGAGAGGTATGCCATACTTGGTTTGGAACAGAAAGAACAGAGTCCTGGAGTCATCAGTGCATGACTCGGAGGGAGAGGCCAGGCTGTGGCGCTCAATCTGAAGTTGCAGAAAAGCAAGATAGACTTTTGTAATGAAGCCTTATGCTTAAGGAAAAACTCTTTGAGATCAGTTGTGTGGAAGAGAAACTCTATAGGTTGAGCCCATTTATTCCAGGGATACAGAATTTACTCACCTAGACCTGTGCCAAAATAGGACCTCTGTTCCTTGTCCTGTCTCATGGCAGTTCTGGTTCTTCCAAAGAATTTAGGTCTCTCACTCTCACAGGTGAGGATGCTTCAGTTGTGGTGTCTGAATTAGAGATGTGTCTCTGATCTTTAATTTCCCTTGCTTGGAAAAAATTAAAATTCCTCTAGAGGTTATCTAAGATCACTCATTAAACTTAATCTTCTCAGAGGATCCAGTTGCCCCTTCTCCCCTGACCACCTGGAATGAGGACAGATCTGGAACCAAAAGAATCTAACATGTATAAAATCAGACTGATGGTTTGACAAGCATGTCAGTTGTCACGAACCTCGGCTCTTCCATTGTGCAGCTGATTGGATTAGTGGACACTTTCACTCACGTCAGTAGAAGACACTTCGCGGCTCTGCCTGTATAGTAGACATAGCACCTTCGGAGAGCAGTTAATTTGGAACAGTGAAGGAACAGGGGATAGGAAGGTAACTTTTTTGTTAGTTTTGTGGCAAAAGCTCCAATTTCTAATACCATTCTCCACTTGAAGCTTGGATTTATGAGGCAGGCAGTTATCAAGAAACAAAATTTTGCACCGAATTTGACACAAAAATTTTGTTAATGTGTTTTGTTGTTCAAGTTGTCAAAGCTAAAAGTTTGTCTCTGAGTCATCTCTGTGTTAGTCCCTAGATGAATAAAGAAAAATGTACCTGGCTAGCATAATGCAAAAATAAAGGAAACAAATGATGAAATCATGCTAAATCATAAATAAACAAGTACTGGTTTAGAAATTATAGCAAGAATATATTCCTAACTTGCATAATGTTAACAGCATTATGACTATCAGTGACAGCAATAGGGAAATTGTCTTCAGATTGATATACATCAGGTGTGCTTATGCTCCGTCAGATCCCGTAAAATGTCCGATGTAAATAATTCTAAAGAGCACTGTCAATGGCATGCTACTGAGTCATTTGAACAGCTCGTCTCAGTAAGGATTTAACATTATCCCAGTTTTTTAATAAGAAACTGAAAAAGTCCCCTAATTCTAAATTGGGTATTGAATAAAAATTGAGAATTCTTTCAAACAATGAATACCTACCTAAAGATGCTCTAATTCAACCAGCAAACTTACATTTCAGAAGTTTAAACAGAACCTAAAACATTGACGTTTTCTATAAAGTATTTTGTTACATAGAGAAATTGAATATCTGCATTAAAAAATAAAGTTCTAGAGGCCAGCCCGGTGGCACAGCAGTTAAGTTCACACATTCTGCTTCGGGGGCCCAGGGTTTAGTGGTTCGGATCCCAGGTGTGGACCTACACACCACTTGGCAAGCCATGCTGTGGCAGGCATCCCACATATAAAGTAGAGGAAGATGGGCACAGATGTTAGCTCAGGGCCAGTCTTCCTCAGCAAAAAGGGGAGGATTGGTGCTAGATGTTAGCTCAGGGCTAATCTTCCTCAGAAAACAAATAAATAAATAAATAAGGTTCCAAAACCCTAATCTACAACAGAATTATATATTTTTAAAACACATTTGTGAAGTTTATAAATGAATGACTACATTTATAAATAGCAATTTGAATAAATGTTATCATTTTTACATACCAAGTAATTGAAAACATATGATTATGATATAATCCTTTGATGTGATTTTGTATTTAGTTAGCTAGTTAGTTAGTTAACTAGTTAGTTATGTTTCTCAAAAAAAAAAGATAATGTGTGAGGTCTTAAAGATGTCAAACTCTTCCCAATTTGTGGAATCAGATAGACATGAACTTGAAAGTTTCTCCATGATTTATTATGCAACCTTAGGAGAACTACTTAGATTCTTTTAAAATGTTTCTTCATCTGTTACATAGAAATAATAATATCTCTCTCACAAGGTGGATTAAATAAGATAGACTCTTAAGTATTTAGCATAGTACCTAGCCTATGGTGCACTGAGTATTGATTAATATTAACAATTATAATTATTAACCATGATATGCCAACTACAAATAAGGTTGGTAGTTGAGCTGGCCCTTTAAGGGCAGCAGTACTGTAACAGCTGCCAAAGGTCATGCACATAGAATATGCTAAATCAACATTTTTTAAGTGACTAGGTTAACCTGGTGCTTCGTGGAGTAATCAAAACTGTTCACTAAAAGAAGCCAGTCACAAAGGACCCCATATTCTATGATTCCAGTTACATGAAATGTCCAGAACAGGTAAATCTATCGAGACAGAAAGTAGATAGTGATTGCTTAGAGCTGGAGGACGGATAGGGAGGGTGAAGGATGGCAGCTAAAGGGTACAAACTTTCTCTTTGAGGTGACGAAAACGTTCTAAAATTGATTGTGGTGATGGGTGCACAGCTTTGTGAATATGCAAAAAAAAAAAAACGTTGAATGGTAGACTTTAAATGGGTGAATTGTATGATATATGAATTCTATATCTCACTAAAGGTGCTACAAGAAAAAAACCTGTTCACTAGAGGATCTCACTTTTCCTGTTTTCCCGTAATATGGACAAGGTGTTTCTGAGCTTGGGCTCTCCACCTGCGCAGAATGGAGCTCCTGTAGTGTGGCTCAAGGGCGAGGAAAGAAGGACTAAGCTTCAGAGAGACCACAGCTATTGTCCTTCTGCCCTGGAATTCTTTCTGCAACAGTCTCAAGAGTTTTTCTGGGCATCTGCAGTTGAAACGCATCCACTGTAAACAAAATATCTCAAAATGGTAGAATACATTGGCACGAAAAGAGAAAAAAAATCTTCCTAGGAGAAGTGATATGTTAAAACCCTTGGAAGCATTTATGTCATTTAAGAGGGACCAGTGGGTCTAGAGCCTAAGCAAAGATACAGTAAGATTAACAGAAATTGTCAGCTGGAAACAAGAACTAGAATAAAAGATAAAATTTAATTCAAAGAATTTGTACAGCAGCCCTTAGTTAAAGTGCCTTCAGATGCATTAGTCCTAAGCTGTCAAAAATTCATTGAGCAGCAGACTGGTGAGCTAATAAAAATGCGCCTATTTGCAGGCTGTGAAAGAAGGTAACTCTTCCCTTTTCATATCTTAACTGTAGCCTTTCTATCGTCTACTTATATATGTAAATCATTTGACTCTATTACTAGAGACACAATCACCTGAATTCTCTGACTCCACCGCCCAGAATTTATTCCTTTTTATGATTTTCTTCTTTAGATTATATAATATTCTGCTTATATCCTAATGGTGCATGTTAATACACAGAGACATACCCACATGTTTACATATTCTCAATATTAAAGGAGAGAGAAATTACCGAAAGCTTTGAGTTCTTAATACAAAGCATAACTCATGAAATATTCCCAATGAACAAAGCATTGTGCAGAACACTGTCGAGCCCACTGCCATAAAGGTAAGAATTTACTCTGATTCTTGGGCACTTGGACAGTGGTCAATATCTGGCCAGGTGGCAAAGAATTGATGAGATTGAAAAATTGGAGCAAAGGAGGCTTGGAAAGGAGTGTGTGCGTGGAATACTTGCAAAAGGCCCAGATTATAAAAATGTTTGTACCCCATGTGGATTATAACATCTCCACTCCTCATAAAATGAGCCTTAATAACCCAGATGCCCAGATATATAGGCTGGAATATAAATGTGAGTCATTCTTCTTCCATGGTTAACCCAGGACTTCAGGCTTTTAAACAAAGTTGTTATGGTGACAAGGATGGAGGTTACACATGAGCTTAGTTAACTGATGCTACTACTGAATATCCAATGTGTCAGTAATAGTGGCCAAATATGATGCCTCAAGGGAAGTAGCAGCTATCTGGTAACTGTTCAGTTAAATTGTAGCCTTTTCATTGCCAAGGAAACAATCCATAAAATATTGCCTTTAATCAAGCTACTAGCTTCAAGTTTTAAATCAGCAAGCCGATGTCCGAAGGCAATAATCCTTATAGAATAGTCAAATGCCTTGTTGGAAACTTTGCTGCACTCCCAATGAGCAGACAAGACTTTGTCAGGTTGGGATGCTGACTTGCAGGATGTGGTTTTTGTTCTGAATCAATGCCAAGGTATGTGGTCTGTTTATCCAAAAACGCACAAGTCTTAGTATGAAGGGGAAAGAGGCAGATGATGGCCCTATAATTATATCTAATGATCTTCTTTATGAATCGTTTGCTTTTGAGCCCAGGAATTTTCTTTTCTTTAAGTTTTAGTGCCCAAGAAAGGTACATGTGTACCAATGAACACAATGTTTTCTCTGAATTAGAAATAGAAGCTGCATCGTGATAGTTTTGGTTTTATCCTGTCTCTAGGTAAAGAGTTAAGAATTGCAGCTATGCCATCGTTTGACATTGACTATCAAGGGTAAACAGGATTTCTGGTCTACAATGGGGGCTGGAAAGAGTTAAGATAGAATGCTGTATAATAATGAAAATCAGTGAGTGTGCTTCAAGCCTTTGTAGAAAGGACCAGTAAGTCCTATATGAGATGAAGGATTGGCTCACATCACTAAGGAAAAAGTACCAACCAGCTAGGATTCTGTCCAAATGCAAGAGAAACATGGAATAGGTAGTGGAGAAAGGAAGTGAAAGTTACCAGAGGCGCTATCGGCAGAAGTGAGCACTCTGGCCTGCACACATATTTCTTCATTTTCTAAATATATATCTCCAAATGTATTTGTGTGTGTGTAAGTGTACACAAGTTTTCATCCTCTTTCCTTTCTCTTTATAGTATTATAGAGAGAATATATTGGCAATGGTCAAATTTCACATTTATTCTATAGGCTGCAAAACACTGATCTCTTCTTTTGGTTTTGTGAGTGATGCATTATCCTTTCAAAAATCCTTTTTCAAGGTTAAGTTCATCAGATTCAGTTTTGGCTACTTAGGAGCAAAGAATTCAAACAGTGATCATATACATTAATTTCACCCAGGGCTTTACGGCCAATGTGGACTAAAGATAAAGTCCAAAAAGGCCATAAATCAAATCATTGTTCAAATTCTCACATAACAGAATCATTTAAATCTAGCCTATTCTTTTATAACCAAATTCCATGCACTCCATTCCAACCTACTTTTAGCCTGAGGGAGAAATATAAGATAATATTAATAAATAACATGTACTGAGTACCTACGCTGTACCAGGCTATGATACAGTCCATTTAACACTCATAAGTTATGTATTTTAATTATACCAATATTGACAATGGAAAATTGATGTTAACCTCCCCAAACATCACACAGTTAGTAAGTAGCAATGTGATATTCTTAACTATTGTATTATATTGTCTCCTTAAAATTCAGTCTATTCAAGGTATTTGTAAAGAAGCCTTGGGAAAATTCCCTCTGGGGGAAGGGCATATAATAGTCTGTGGGGGCAACAAGGGACAATACATCTATCATGACCTTAAGAACGACCAGTTCAGGGTGATATGCTGCCATCTCTCCCTTCTACCCAAAATCCCCCAAAATGTCAAAAAACATGTTTTTAAAAACACATAAATAACCATACAGAAAAGCAAAAAAAGAGGGCTTTCAGTAGACCAGAAACTATAATGAACTCTGAAAGACAGAAAAAAGACTAAATTATATTGAAAGAAATATATTCCAAAACATTGCAGAAGACAGTTTGTTTTTAAGGTGCAAGAAGCTTCAAAAGTATTGTAAACAAAGAGATCATGGATTTCAGGTGCTGGAGTGGCCTGGGGCAAACAACGGGAGCAGGGATAAGGGCCAGCCCTTCCACAAAGTCCCTACATCTTAGCCAGAGAGGGATCAACCAATATGATTGTGGGTACTTGGAGACAGAGAGGTAGGACAGTGATCTGGTAACTGAAGACATACAAGAAGAAAAGGGAGCTCCCAGCAGATCCCTCCGGGTGGCGAATCTTCCTCGACACCTTTAGTAAGTTGGCAACAACAAGTAGAATCAGAAGAAGCAGTGGGCCTAAGCAAGAATTGAAACTAAACATATGAGCCTACAGATAAGAGTCACCAAGCAACGGAAATAATCAAAGCCAAGAACGAGAGTTACTTGCCCAAAAGATGGAGACTGCAGCAAAGGTCAGCATAAAACATGCAGAATAGGACTTTGAAGATGTGTAATTTATATCTTCAGAAAAATGTGAAATTATATTACTTTCATAAAAAAAATCGCCTGATGAACTTAGATATTAAAAATAATTATTCATCAAACAACCTTACCGTGGAAAACCCTAGCAAACACTGCCTTGGCCAGGTAATCAGAGTTAACACCATCAGTGATAGGTTATGCTGAGAGCAGGACCCCCTGATATGATGTGATGAGAAGCCACTTCACCTCTGTGGCATTCTTGACCAAAAGTAATAATCCTAATAAGGAGAAAAACATCACACAAACTGAGGACATTCTATAAAATCCCTAACCAGAACTCCTCAAAACTGTCACGATCAAGAAAAACAAGTCTGAGAAACTATCACAGACCTGAGGACACAAAGGAAACATGACAACTAAACACAATGTGGTATCCTGGATGGGAGGCTGGAATAGAAAAAGAACACTAGTGGAAAAATTAGTGAAATCTAAATAAAGTCTGGAGCTTAGTTAATAGTGATGCACAATGTTGGTTTCTTAGTTTTACAAGAGTACCATGGTTACGTGAGATGTTGGCAACAGAGGAAACTGTGTGAAGGATAGACAAGAACTCTCTACTATCACTGAAATTTTTCTGTTGATCTAAAATTATTCTAAAATTTTATTTTAAAAACTTACTGAAATCAAAAACTGAGTATCAGGACTGTTAAGCAAAAGGAGGAAAAAAACAGTTCAACATTCTGATTTCAGCAATATGATAGACTACATATTCTAAAAAGCTACAAAACATGCAGATCCTGGGTAAATTATTATGTATTATATACTTTTTTAAATAAACTCTTTGAATTCATAAAAACTTCACAGAAATTTTCCCCAGAGCAAAAATAAAAACAAACATTTTAGGTCCTCAAATATTAAGCTAAAACCAGAGTGGTAATTTTTAGTATTCAATATTGCCTTGGGTGATTAAAAAAATAGTCCTTTCTGAGAATTTGTAGCAATAGACCTGCTTTCACATGAGTTTGTGATTTGAGTTTATACTACCATACCAATCTGGGAATCCTCATTCTGAGAATTAGATAAACTTAGTCACAGGTTAGTAACAAGCCCTTGCCCCTAGTAAAAATAGAAAAATCCTACCCTGCGAAAAACATTTTTAATTCAAGCACTTCAGTGTTTCGACAGATTAAGTCCAGGCAAATCTGAGTTCACATTTGGAAAAAAAACAACATAAAAAAATGAAAAACTAACACACAATGAAACAAGCCACCATCAGCAAAAGTGAGCAGGAACATGTTATGGTCATCATAGATTATAGTCCAAAGACTTCAGATACAGAAATGATCAAATACAGATTATAACATAATTGTGCACGAAACAAAAGGCTCTCAAAAACAATCAAAAAGATTTGACCTTAATGAAATATAATTTACCAATCTGAAAAATACAGTTTTTTAAATTAAAATAAAAACTCAATGGATAGGTTAAACAGCAAATTGAGGAAAGCTGAAGAAAAAAATTGGAGAACCTACAGATATTTTGGAATAAATTACTCAAAATAGAGAGGATAAGGAGGTAGAAATATAGAAGAGAGACTAAGTACGTTGAAGGATAGATTCAGAAAGTCTAATGTGTCTGATTAGAGTTTCAAATAAAAGTATTAGAAAAAATGGGGAAAGGGAACATTGAAAAAGGTAATGGCTAAGAATTTCTAGGACTATACATAGATAGGAATCCACAGATCAAAGCAAATGCTACCCCCCAAAGCATCACTCCTATAATGCAAAACACCAAGAGAAAACCTTGAAATCTTAAAAGCAGACACAGAATAAAAACCAAGTAACTTAAAAGAAGAGACAATTAAAATGACAGCAGAATCTCAACAACAGTGGCATCCAGAGGCTTGGAATAATATTAGAACAGAAGAAAGACTGGAAATTTGTCTGTTAAGATAGAACTTAAAAAGTTGAAAGAAACAAAAAACTGGAATAAAACTAAAAATAATACAATATAAGAAAAGAACAGGAATTATTAATATAGAAGACAAATTTCAATGTAATAGCAAACAAAGGTAAAACTTTATTCTTTGAAAAGACTAATGAAATTGACAACACTCTGGCAAGATTGATACAGATAAAAAGAGAAAAGGCAAAATCTAAAGTGTGGCAGAATTCGTAAGGCTAACAGAAGAATACCAGTAAAATTTTTTGACAATATTAGAAAATAAAAATGAAATTTACCACTTCCTAGAAAAACTTAACTTAAATAACAGAACATATAAGAACTCCTCTGAATCAATAAGGAAAAGAAAAGAAAGTTCAAGACAAAAATGAGCAAGAAATATGAACAGACATTTCATAGAAAAGGAAACCCAAAGGTTAATAAATATATAAAAAGATGCTCCATCTCATTAGTATCTTTAAAATATAAATTGAAACCACAGTAAGAAATAATTTTATTCCCACCAGATCATCCACAAAGTCATAAATCTCCACATGTTGAGCGACAAAAACTCTCATATGCTGCTGTTCAGTTGATTTAATACAAACTCCATGGAAATCACCTATTATATCAGGTGGCGAGCAGAAGCCACAGCCCAGCCGATCCACCACTCAGTGTGTACCCGATCCAGGGAGACTCTCCAGTAGGGAACTAACTACCCAATACTAAAGCAAATCATACGGAGTCAAATTTTTTTAAGGGTAAGAGAGAAGTCGATAAAAAGAAGAGAATAGAAAGCCAAGAAATACACCTAGATGCATAAGGAAATTTACTGTATAAAGTAGAAGGGGTCTCAAGTCAGTAGAACAGATGGATTATTAAACAATAATGGGTTTAGGACAACTGAATAGTCATCTAGAAAAACATTAAGTTGGACTCATATTTCATATCTTATTGTGCCTTGATAAATTCAAAATGGATACCTGATTTAGATAGAGAAATGAAACTATAAAATCACAAGAAGAAACTATTTGATTATTATTTTTAAACTCAGTATAAGAAAGACCTTTCAACTATAACATAAAACACAAAACTTGTCCAAATCAAGATTTGACTATATTTTTAAAAAATACATGGCAAATAGTACCATGCGGATGGTCAAAAGACAACAAACGGGGGGAAGTATTCACAATTCATATAACATTCAAATAAAAATAGCTCCTAAAACTCAATAGGAAAAAGATTAATATATCCTTTGAATATAAAAATGAACAATGACTACAAACATACAGTTCAAAAACTACAAATGGCTCTTAAAAGTAGGAAAAGATATCCATGCTCAGTCATGATAAGAGATATCCTAACTACTCAGAGATATCGGTTTCCCTCTATCAGATCAATAAAGATTGAAATTGATTCTATTTCCCATTTATCCTGTCTCTGCTGGTTTAGTTACTCACATCCCCATAAGGCAGGGAAAGCTTGTAGCACGCGCCCTCCTCTCTGGTGGTTCTGTGAATACCGTGCTTCTTTATCACTACATCATGAGAAACCACATAAACTTATCAAATCTGGTAGCTCCTCAGCACTACAAGGTCTTAGAGCCATGGAACATTAGATCAGACTGTACAAAACCTCTGCTTCTGGGAAGCTTGCAGTCTAAGGAGAGGAAAACCTCCTAAAGGTCAATAAAATAATCACAATAATAATGCTGATAGTAATAAAGCTGCATGCCCAGCAGTACACTAGGCATGAATTTAACGCTAAATCCTTTCAATATCAATGCTGAACTCTACACTGAGGAACACACAGTCCAGTTGTGGGTCTAATGTCAAAAATGTACATTGTTTTGGAGTAAACTAACATGATTTGACAGAGACAAGTGGCAAGGCATTCGGAGAATGAAATATGAGAATATTTGGTATAATTTGAAATAAAAAATCCTTAAAAAATGAAAAACAGGAGAGAGATTTTCAAAAGCATATTCCTACTATTGTGGCTTTTTGAGCAGATAAATGTGTTCAGAATAACCAATAGATCAAATTCTTAGTTCCATTTCTCTGACGTAGCCGTTATCCTGCATACAGTCCTGACCCAAGCAATCACAGTTGTGTTGGCTTCAGGATCGTGCCTCTGTGTGGTTGCTCTTCACCAAACAAGTTGTATGAAAGAATATCTGGAACAAGGATGTGATTTGCTGCTCTGTAAAAAGGAGAAATTTCTCTGTGCTCATCATACCATGATGTGGTCATTTTGTCTACGTGGAGGGAGACCGGAACGCTGGTCCTAAGTGTACACAATGTGCGCTATTGAACCGAAACCATTGGATGCCTGGTTATGTCAGCTTTGGCACCAACAACATGAATTACTAACTCTGGGTCATATATCAAGAACTACATAAATGAAATATTATGTCTGATCAGCCACCTTCCTCTTCTCTGTTAAAAAAAAAAAAGTGACTAAGAACACTTCTTCATGATTTAGGAGAGAAGCTGCTCCTCCCACTCAAAGCTGAGAAACACTGGGTTCTTTAGCTGCCTTCCCATCCAAATCTTCTGGATAAAACATTCCCAGCTCCATCGACCTTTTCCAGCATATGACTCTAAGATCAAAGTGATGAAATGTCTGATTGAATATCCTCAATAAAATCTTGAAATCTGATTACACAAACTGAAGCTGTCAGTCAGGAAAACACAATTTCATCTAATTAAAAATGAAGCCCACACAGCTAACAAGTGTCAGGCAAATACATGAAAGCATAAGAATGATTAGTTAATCACTCTGATCACCAGTTATCACAACATCTCTAATTCTAAAAACATGCTGAGAACTGCACAGAAAATTCCTATGAAGATCTCATCTGAAAAAAAATCACATGTGAAAGACCAAGTAAACACAGCCACATGTTGCACAAGGAAAGATAAAGGAAGAAAATTTGTTGTGGTTCATTTCTATCTTCATTTTAGACCTAGAAAAGGTTCATCTTAACCCAAACTTAAATTTTCTCCCACCTTCATTCGTCCTTCTTATGGATCTATATACAAGATCGCTCTAACCCTTGGTAAACTGTTATCTAATAACATTTAAGAATTAGACAAAAATTTATTATTAAGTTCTTACTACTTCCAGAAGCTTTTGAATTTTATTTAGTTAGGCATCTGGGCTGTGAAAACAATAGAAAAGTAGTGATATTCCAAATTCCACATTTGGAGAGAGTTTTGGAGACAGCCGGGACTTACCAAGGGATGCTAAAGGGCATCACATAAATGGGTGACTTGTGCGCATGTTGTTCTTGAAAGGAAGGCAGTGGCATAGCAGTAAACTTTCTGAATCTCAGTTCTACTTTCTACTCAGATAAGGCACTGCCTTGTTCTGAAATTTAACCTGTTGCTTTAAAAGTATCTTATCTATTTCACTATGATTTAAAGTAAGGATATTAAAGTACTTTGTAAACTGAATAAAAAATATTTTCATCATTTTAAAGGTATTTTCTTCTTAAAAACAGAAGCAATACTAATGAATTATGAAGATCTCTTTCAGACTTTTGTCATTATTAAAATAAAATCTGATAAGAATATGGATCTGGAACATTAAATCCATTCAAAATGTGCTTTTACCCAAAAAAAAAAGGCACTCATAAAAAATCACAGAATAACATTACTTATACAGGAACATTTTCTGAATAGAAAAGTGGAAATCCATTGTCTACTTAGCTTCCAGCTCCTAGAAATTCATAACAGTCATCCAAACAATAAATCCTTAAAGCTACAAAATGGGGTGTGTGGGTGTGGGTGTAGTGGGCTGTGTATGTGTTTTTGAACAATATATATTCTTTGGATACAAACAAAATTAATAGCCTCTTCTATCATTAGATACAGAATAAACATATGATTTAGTTTAATATATTTCTAAAAGAATTTTAATAAATTCCTAATAGAATTAGGACTCAAACTTCATAACTTTTAAAATCTATAATCATCTTGACCTTTCAACAGAATCTAATCTCAGATGATTCAATTTATTTAATCCTTGCCAAGATATAACACTCTCCTGGAGGAAAAGTTTTTCCAGAGGAAGGAACAAGCTTCTAAAGGTTATAAAGCAACAGAGTAATTTTTATAAACTTAATTCTAAGATGTTTAATTAAATCAAAAAACAGCTTTAGTTTTACTCATGTGATACCTAAATTACAACAGTTATGGAAAGGTTTTATGGACAAAAATAAATTACTCAGTCAAAATATCTATATATCAAAATTCTTTCATCCTGAAAATAAACATAAATCTTCACTGTATAATGTGAATTAAAGATTATGATAAATTTGCAAATGAACGTGAAAAAATTAACCACTCACAAAAATATTGACACCTGACATCTGTAAAGAATGTATAGCTCATAGCTGTAAGTTTTTGTCATTTGGTATAAAAGTGGATGGTTATTTTCCATGTAGGTTAAATATGCAGAGTGATTTTTACCAATTTATGGATCTAATCATATGCCATCAGGGGTGAAAGACACATCAGCAGAAACAAGAAAAATAGGATTCTTTTCAAGTTTACATAATGAACAAATGTTAGCACTTTTGTAGAGTATTAATTTGGTTTCCTTAAAACCTCTAGACACAGAATGTACCTTATAAAGCTTATTTCTGCACAAATCTCTTACATGTTACTCCCAAATTTAGTATTATAGCAATCACTGATCTCAACAGTTCGCCAAAGTTACAAGCCTTGACATATTTTCACAAAGTAACGTAAAACATTGAAGCAGATGCTTAATTTATTTTATTTGTTTGTTTTTTTCTTTCTTTACTACTTTTGCTTGAATTTTCTAGGATCCTGTGTCTGAAATATACAGCCAATGTATTGGCAAAATTCATTTTGGCTATAGACAGCTGTGACAAGAACCTGAATGGAAAAACTTAAAGTGCTTGTTCACTTTAAATGAAATTCAAATTTATTTTGAGAACAAAAGTATGTTTG
Source organism: Equus asinus (assembly GCF_041296235.1). Classification (NCBI taxonomy): domain Eukaryota; kingdom Metazoa; phylum Chordata; class Mammalia; order Perissodactyla; family Equidae; genus Equus; species Equus asinus. The sequence goes on along the minus strand of NC_091793.1, from coordinate 123,763,685 downwards.
AAGTTTACTAGCTGCCTTACAGATACTTATAGGAAAATTCATTCATTTACCAAAAGAATGTCAATTTTATTTTTCCTTATTGACAGAAAATTAACTAATGTCCAGTGTAGCATTTAACAAATATATACAATTAAATAATAAACAAATACTGTTTAGGATGTCACCAAAGGTTTGATAAATATAAATGAAGAAATTAAACTACAGAAATTAAAACACATCTTAAAAGAGATTCAAAATCCTATCAAAAGATAAAGCAGAAAAATGCAGTAAATTTCAAAAGTATATCAGTTTTGGACAAGTTGATTGGAGATGTCTAAGAGATAGCCAAGTAAAGATGTCAAGTAGGCAGTTAGGAACATGTTTAGAGCTCAGGAAATGTTCTGGAGTAGAGAGAATCATTTGATAGTCATACGCATACAGAGAGTAGTTCAAGTAATGAGAAAGGATAACATTTCCTAGAGAAAGAGAACAGACAAGGGAGCGTAAGCCTGAGCCGTGAGCCACTTGACTATCTAAAGGTCCCACAGTAGATGAAGAACCAAGAGGCTAAAAAGGAACAGCCAGCGACATAGGAGAAAATCCAGGAAAGTGAGATGTGATGGAACCTGAGAAAGGAGAATGCCTCCAAAAAGAGGGAGTGGTCAGTTATGTCCAGCGCTCTCTCATGAGGACAGAGGAGAGTCATTGGTTACTGGTGATGTTGACGAGGAGAGTTTCAATGCAGTAATGTGGAAGGAAGCTGGGTTACAGAGCTGAACAATATATATGGGGTGAAAAGTGTAGACAGTGAGGGCATACTAATCTTTTGAGATATTTTGATGTAAAGAGTGGTATAGAAATTATGTATCTTGAGAAGCATATGGAAATATGAGATCAGGGAGATTTTCTTTTTAAGATAGGAATTACTGGATCATGTTTGTATTCTGAGGAGATGATTCAGAAGTAGGGGTGAGAATGATGACGTGAGAATGAATGACTGAAGGTAAAAGGAAACTATTTAAATTATCTCCTAAAGTCTTTTTAAAATATGGAATTTCCTTTTGGCAAATTAAGCTTTTCTTTATTTTTTCTGCTTATGATGAAAATAGATGATGAATTGAGGTCTATTTATGAAGCCAACTAAATCCAAAAACTGTTCTAGAAAGTAGTGAGGTATTAGTGAATAAAATTCTTGCCTCAAGCAGCTTATATTCAAGACAAAAATAAAAAATAGATAATTACTGAGTATAAATTCTATTAAAAAGTAATCAGGAATATGTAAAAGAGAATAAATGTAAAAGAGAAAAAAAGAAGACATCGCTGCGACAAAAACAAGACAAATAATTCCATGAACCAAAAGCAGGTAGTGGCAGCTCAGAGCTGGGCTCCCATAGAGTGAGAGGTATGACAAACGTCCTCTGTAAGACATCGACAGCCTCACTGCAGGTTGGGGCTGGAGTGTGGCTTCCCTGCTCACTAATGAAAGGACACTGAAAAATAAAGCGGATTGTTGTTGTGCTGCTGTTTGGGGCAGATGAAAGGACGAAGGCTTAGCAATGCAAATAAAAACTACGCTGAAGCCATCCAGTCGCTGTGTGTAGATCTGTGGTGTCGCCAACATCATTCAAGAGCAAGAGCCCAACATGCCATTATATAATCCCATTCTGGGTTGAGAGCCTGAAGAGTGAGTGGAAATAACCACAAAACCAATGGGAATGGGAGAGGGGAAGCAGGGAGGGGAAGTGGGAGATAGAGAAGGAGAAGGGAGAAGAGAAAATGGAGAGGGAGATAAAATGAGAAAACTGCCACACAAAATGAGCTTACAATCTTCAGTTCCAAAGGACAATTAAAAGGTTAACGCCAAGAACGACACTCAAAGAACAAAAACAATCGTAACAGGAATTCACTCTAGATGATACTAATTTTGTGGCATAGACTTGTGAAAACTTTCAAACAACTATGTTTCGGGTGTTCAAATAGACCAAAAAACACAGCCATTTGCTTGCTAACATCTCTTCAAGATCCTGATTTCAATTCTTCTAGATAAATACCCAGAAGTGAGGTTGCTGGATCATATGGCAGTTCTATTTTTAATTTTTTGAGGAATCTTCACACTGTTTCCCATAGCCCTGTGCCATTTTGCATTCCCAACAACGGTGTGCAAGGGTTATAATTTCTCCACATTCTCAACACTTGCTGTCTTTTATTTTTTTGATAATAGTCATCTTGACCTATTGTGGTTTTTGATTTGCATTTCACTAATGACTTTGAGCATCTTTTTATGTACCATGGCCATTTGTATGTCTTCTTTGGAGAAATGTCTATTTGATTATTAGCCCATTTTGCAATCAGCTTCTTAGCTTTTTTGTTATTGAGTTGTAGGAGTTCCTATGTATTTTGGAGATTAACCCCTTATCAGATATTTGGTTTGCAAATGTATTTCCCATTCCATAGGTTACCTTTAGTATTCACCTGTTTATTGCACCACTATTCACAATAGCTAAGATGTGGAAATAATCTAAATGTCCGTCGATAAAGCGATAGAGTAAGTGTGGTATATACGTACAATAGAATACTATTCATCCTTTTAAGAAAAAGAATTTCCAGAATATGTGATGACATGGATGAACATTAAGGACATTATAAGTTAAATAAGCCATTCACAGAAAGACAAATCCTGCATTATTTCACTTATGTGAGATGTCTAAAATCAAATTAATAGAATCAAAGAGTGGAATGGTGGTTGCCAGAGGTTTGGGGAAGGAAAAAATGGAGAGTTACTAATCAATGGACATAAAGTTTCAGTTAAACAAGATGAATAAGTTCTAGAGATCCACTGCACAACACTGTACCTATAGACAATAACGTATTGTATACTTAAAAATTTGTTGAGGGTAGATCTCAGATTATGTGTTCTTACCACAATAAATACAAATTTTTACAAAAGAATACAGTCATTTAAAACAAGAAAGTTTAAAACAAAAATAGGCAGAAATAAGATAAGCCCAAGCGGACAGGAAAAGATAATCAGCTAGAAAAAAAAGAGTGTTAGAAATGAAGACACTAAAAACAATTTCATTACGGACTAAACTCTGGCTGAGAAAGACGATGAGTAGATTACATGATAATTACAAGGTCTTGCCATTGGTCATGTTATCTAACTTTGCTGCTATTTAAACTACAGCTTCTGTTTGAGCTGCTTCCCCCAAATTTGCTAATAGTATTTAGCCCAAGACAAAGCATATCTAGCCAGTCTATTGAAATCCAATGCTTCATAGGAAAACTGAATAACATTATATATGAAGAAACAGATTCCAATAAATTAAATATGCCATCTTCCTGTTCACCCTGAACTTATCCCCAATAAGCAATTATACCAACTCATAACCAAATCATGAAATAAAAATAAAGGAGAATTGAAGTGAAGAAAAACTGAAGTGAAATAAAAAGAGAATTTATTTTATGAAGATATGCAATCTCCTTGAATAACTGAATCATTGGTATGTTAAAGACAATAACCACACAGAGGATTTTGGGGGCAATAAAAATTCTCTGTATGATATTATAGTGATACATATATGTCATTATATCTTGTTTAGACCCACAGAATGTACAACACCGAGAGTGAATTCTAAGGTAAATTACAGACTTTGGGTAATTAGGAAGTCTCAATGTAGGCTCATCCTTGGTAAAAAAAAAAAAAAGTACCATTCTGGTGGGTGATGTTGACAATGAGGAGGTTATGTATGTGTGCAGGCTGAGGGTATATGGGAAATCTCTGTACCTTCCTTTCAATTTCAATTTTGTTGTAAACCTAAAACAGCTGTAAAAAAAATTGTTTTTTTATGAACAACCCAATCAAAACATGGGCAGAGGATATGAACAGCATTTTTCCAAAGAAGATATACAGATGGTGAACAGGCACATGAAAAGATGTTCAACATCACTAATTATTAGGGAAATGCAAATCAAAACTACAGTAAGATATCACCTCACATCCATTAGAATGGCTATAATTAATAAGACAGGAAATAACAACTATTGGAGAGGATGTGGAAAAAAGGGAACCCACATATATGCTGGTGGGAATGCAAATGGGTACAACCACTATGGAAAGCAGTATGGAGATTTCTCAAAAAATTAAAAATAGAAATGCCATATGATCTAGCTATTCCACTACTGAGTATTTAACCAAAGAACATGAAATCAATAAATCAAAAAAATATATGTACCCCTATGTTCATCACGGCATTACAATAGCCAAGACATGGAAGCAACCCAAGTGCCCATCAATGGATGAGTGGATAAAGAAGATGTGGCGTATATATATACACAGTAGAATACTACTCAGCCATAAAACAAGACAAAATCGTGCCATTTACAACAATATAGGTGGACCCTGAGGGTTTTATGCTAAGTGAAATAAATCAGACAGAGAAAGACAAATACCGTATGATTTCACTCACACGTGGAAGATAAATACACAGATAAGGATAACAGATTGGTGGTTACCAGAGGGGAAGGGGGTGACAGAAGGGCAAAAGGGGTAAAGGGACACATACGTATGGTGATGGATAAAAACTAGTCTACTCGTAGTGAATACGATGCAGTCTATACAGAAACTGAAATATAATAATGTACACCAGAAATGTACACAATGTTATAAGCAATATGACCTCAATAAAATAATTTTTTTAAATAAGTTTTTTAAAAAAGAAATGACTGTAAAAAAAAAAGTCATTTTAAACTGTCGGGAATACTTACTGTTTCTTTTAAAGCAACATAAAATGTTTTCTATATTTTCAATGTGATTCAACCTAGAAAATGTTTAAAAATTATGGCTGTATCCTCAAGCTCATTTGTGAGTGGGAAAATCATCAAAATGTATTACATTTCTGAATAGTAGGGGGAAAAAAGACAGTAACCATGTGTTTTCTTTGTGTCCCACAATCCCTAATACTGACACAAAATAAAATCCATTGATTGTTCAGGCAAAAAATTTACCTGGGAATTTCTTCCACATTATGTCCCAAGTTTGGTTCATATATGCAGTTGCCTTTTGCACGATCTGTTCCTATTACTTGATAACTCCCATGGCAGTAAAAACCTGACATAACTACATGGCATACAAAACCTTTTGATCTGGCCCAACCTGCCTATCTGACTTGTCTCCTGCAACTTCCCCCACTCTGTATCCCTTCCCAGAACGCACTCTACTCTCCAACAATTCTAAACAATTCTAAGGACGTTCCCCAACATGCCACTTTCCCCATCCCTCACCTTCACACGTGTTCTTCCACCCACTAGCATCCTTCCATCATCTGCTCCGTCTGACAAGCTCTTACACATCCTTCAGATTCCGCTCAACTGCCGTGACTTTCCCATGGCTCCCTAGGCAACACGGGCTGCTGCTCCTCCTTTGCTCCTCCTGAACGCTGTGCCATCCCCCATTGTATCAATTACTGTACTAACTTACAGTAAACGTTTTGCTTCTTTGTCTCTCCAACTAGACCCAAAGCTCCTGGAGGGCAGGATATTCGCTTTTGTTTCTTTGTGCTCCCAAGACCCAGCTGCACATTCTGTCCATCATTGTACACAAAAATGCCTATTACACCTTAGATCAAAAAAAGCCAAGCAGGGAGCCAGCCCCATGGCCAAGTGGTTAAGTTTGCCCACTCCACTTCGGCCACCCAGGGTTTCACCAGTTCGGATCCTGGGTGCGGACACGGCACGGCTCATCAGGCCATGCTGAAGCAGTGTCCCACGTACCACAACCAGAGGCACTCACAACCAGAATATACAACTATGTACTGGGGGGCTGTCGGGAGAAGAAAAGAAAAAAAAAGATTGGCAACAGCTCAGGTGCCAATCTTAAAAATAAAAAGCCAAGCAGCTCTCAAGGGGAAAAGGCCAGTCTTTTCTATCTATTCTTTTATCTGGCTGCATCACTTAATTTTGCCCCTGAAGGTGCTTTGAAAACTTGTCCGTATTCTTTTTTTTTTTTTTCATACTCTGTGCCCCCTCCTGCCTCTGTTTTTTTTTTATTGAGTTATTGATAGGTTACAATCTTGTGAAATTTCAATTGTACATTAATGTTTGTCAGTTGTGTTGTAGGTGCACCACTTCACCCTTTGTGCCCACCCCCCACCCCACCTTTCCCCTGGTATCCACTAAACAGTTCTTGGTCCATAGTTTTAAATTCCTCATATGAGTGGACTCATACACAGATTATCCTTCTCTCGCTGGCTTATTTCACTTAACATAATTCTCTCAAGGTCCATCCATGTTATTGCAAATGGAATGATTTTGTTCTGTTTTGCAGCTGAGTAGTATTCCATTGTATATATGTACCACATCTTCTTTATCCATTCGTCTGTTGATGGGCACTTAGGTTGCTTCCACGTCTTGGCTATTGTAAACAGTGCTGCAATAAACATTGGGGTGCACAGGACTTTTGGGATTGCTGACTTCAGGCTCTTTGGATAAATACCCAGTAGTGGGATGGCTGGATCGTATGGTAGTTCTATTTTTAGTTTTTTGAGGAATCTCCATACTGTTTTCCATAGTGGCTGCACCAGTTTGCATTCCCACCAGCAGTGTATGAGGGTTCCTTTTTCTCCGCAACCTCTCCAACATTTGTTGCTATTAGTTTTAGATATTTTTGTCATTCTAACAGGTGTAAGGTGATATCTTAGTGTAGTTTTGATTTGCATTTCCCTGATGATCAGCGATGATGAGCATCTTTTCATGTGCCTATTGGCCATCAGTATATCTTCTTTGGAGAAATGTCTGTTCATGTCTCCAGCCCATTTTTTAATTGGGTTGTTTGATGTTTTGTTGTTGAGTTGCGAGAGTTCTTTATATATTATGGATATTAAGCCTTTGTCAGATATATGACTTGCAAATATTTTTTCCCAGTTAGTGGGTTGTTTTTTTGTTTCAATCCTGTTTTCATTTGCCTTGAAGAAGCTCTTTAATCCGATGAAGTCCCATTTGTTTATTCTTTCTATTGTTTCCCTTCTCTGAGAAGGCATGGTGTCCAAAAAGATCCTTTTAATACTGATGTCAAAGAGTGTACTGCCTACGTTTTCTTCCAGAAGCCTTATGGTTTCAGGTCTCACCTTTAGGTCTTTGATCCATTTTGAGTTTATTTTGGTGAATGGTGAAAAAGAATGGTCAATTTTCATTCTTTTACATGTGGCTTTCCAGTTTTCCCAGCACCATTTGTTGAAAAGACTTTCTTTTCTCCATTGTATGCCCTCAGCTCCTTTGTCAAAGATAAGCTGTCCATAGATGGGTGGGAAAACTTGTCAGTATTCTTTAATACTTGCATAAAAAAGCCTAATGGTCAGGTACACTGGCTGTGATGTCCAAGAGCTCAGAGTTCCTATTCTAATGCCAACATTTATAAAATATGTAATCTCAAGTAAGTTACCTAAACTATTTAGTTAGTGAAATAGGGCAAATACTAATAACAAACATTCATTGAGAATTTATCATGTTCCAGGCATTGTTCATACAATAATTCATTTAATCCTCCCAACTCTTTGAGGTATTATTTACCCTTCTTTACAGATAAGGAAACTAAAGCACAGAGAAGTTAAGTAACTTGATCAAAGTCACACAGCTCAAAAGTGGTAGAGCCAGGGGCCAGCCTGGTGGCATAGTGGTTAAGTTCAGGCACTCCATTTCTGCAGCCCAGGGTTCATGGGTTTGGATGCCAGGCATGGACCTACACACCACTCATCAAGCCATGCTGTCATGGCACCCCACACACAAAACAGAGGAAGACTGGCACAGATGTTAGCTCAGGGACAATCTTCCTCAAGCAAAAAGAGGAAGATTGGCAGCAGACGTTAGCTCAGTGCCAATCTTCCTCACCAAAAGAAAAAAAAGGGGGGGGGAGAGGGGTGGAGCAAAATGGCAGGGTGAGCTGACCCGGGATTCTCTCCCCTCCAAAATACAACAAAAGATTGGAAGAACTGAATTTCAGAGAATAAACATAATGCCAGCTCGTTAGAGACCTACAATCCCAAGAAGTTGGAGATCATAAATTTTGCTTACACCTTCGGAGGCGCTGGAACGGTAGGAGAGAACATCGCTCCCTCCCCTAGAGTCTGCACTCGCTGTGGCGCGGGTCGGGAAGGAGCGGGGGAGGGGCCGCGCGACAGGGGGATCATCCAGGACTCCTGCCACTGATTCAGTGGAGACCCGCTGACGGGGGGAAAGCTTCTGTCTGCGGGGACCCCATAAATCAAGGGCCTTGGGAGACCAGAGAACAGAACTGATCTGAACCCAGACCGGCACGTGTGAGTAACAGCCCCTCCCCCCAGCAAAGCCAGTGGGTGCAGCCATCTTGCCCCAAGGCGGAGAGCTCATAACACGCTGCTTTCGACCCCCATCTAGTGGCGACAGGCTGTAACTGAAACCGAATTCTACCACCATGCGAGAAAACCGCTCCTCTACCATCCAGCAATTTATAAACGCCCCAGACCAGAAGGAAAACAATAAAAACATATAATTAAGCCCTGAGGACTTGGAATTAGGTAAACTAAGTGATAATGAGTTCAGAGCAGCTATAATCAAAAAACTGAATGAGGTAGAGAGAAAGATAAACAAGCCGAGTTCTGGAGTTACTTCACAAAAGAGATTGAAATCATAAAGAAGAATCAAACAGAATTACTTGAGATGAAAAACACAATGGACCAGATAAAACAGATTCCCTGAATGCCCGTGTAGACAACATAGAGGAGAAAATTAGCATAATCGAAGATAGACAGGCTGAATGGCACCAGACAGAGGAAGAAAGAGACCTAAGAATAAAAAAAAAATGAGGAAAATCTCCGAGAGATAATGGATTCAATGAGGAGTAAGAACATAAGGATCATAGGAATTCCCGAGAATATGGAAAAGGAAAATGGAGCAGAAAGTGTGCTTAACGAAATTATTGAAGGGAACTTCCCAAATCTAGGGATCGACGGAGAAATGTGTGTAGAAGAGGGTTTTAGATCTCCTAGATTTGTCAATGTAAAAAGAGCTACCCCATGGCACATAGTAGTAAAGTTGGCAAAAAGGAAAGATAAGGAGAGAATACTCAGGGAAGTAAGAAAAAAAATGAGAATAACCTATAAAGGAGCCCCTATCAGACTGTCAGCGGATTTCTCTACAGAAACCCTACAAGCTAGGAGAGAATGGAGTGACATATTCAAAGCTTTAAAGGATAAAAATCTTCAGCCAAGAATACTCTATCCAGCAAGAATTTCCTTCAGATATGAGGGAGAAATTAAATCTTTTCCAGACAAACAAAAGTTAAGGGAATTTGTAACTAAAAGCCCTCCATTACAAGAAATCCTCGAGAAGGCTTTCATACTTGAAAAAAGAAAAAAGGGAGAAAGGGGTCACAAACCACAGACTAGGGAGACCAGTGGATAGAACCAGAACAGGATAGCAAATATTCAACTAGAGCATTAGGGTAAAGGTAAGGAAACTACCAAAACAAGGACGATCTTAGCACTCTAACTCCAAATGAATAAGACAAGTTGGAATAAAAAATGAAAATAATTATTTAGGAGGGGAAGAGCAAAGGGTCTAAATCAGTATTGGTCAAGTAAGTAAGATACCACCAGAGAATAGACTGTATTATACACGAGATTCTAAATACAAACTTCAAGGTAGACACTAAAATAAAGTACAGAACAGAGTCACAAATCATAAATAAGGAAAAATCTAAGAAACCCAGCATAAGAAATTGCAGTATTAAATGGGTAGTCTAAAGCACACAGGAAAAGAAACACAGGAAAACAAGATAATGAGCGACAGATTGACAGCATTAAGTCCACATGCATCAATAATCACTCTCAATGTGAACGGATTGAACTCTCCAATAAAAAGACACAGAGTGGCAAAATGGATTAAAGAACACTATCCAACAATTTGTTGCCTCCAGGAAACACACCTCAGCCCCAAGGACAAACACAGACTCAGGGTGAAGGGGTGGAGGACAATACTTCAAGCAAATAGCAAGCAAAAAAAGGCAGGTGTTGCAATTCTCATATCAGACCAAGTGGATTTCAAAATAAGACAGGTAAAGAGAGACACAGAGGGACAATATATAATGATCAAAGGGACACTTCATCAAGAAGAAATAACGCTTATAAATATCTATGCACCCAACACAGGAGCACCAAGATTCATAAAGCAACTATTAACAGACCTAAAGGAAGATGTTAAAAACAACACAATAATAGTAGGGGACCTCAACACCCCACTCACATCAATGGACAGATCATCCAGACAGAAAATCAACAAGGAAATAGTGGAGCTAAATGAAAAACTAAAACAATTGGACTTAATAGACATATGTAGATCACTTCACCCTGAAAGAGCTGAATACACATTCTTCTCAAGTGCACATGGAACATTCTCTAGGATAGACCATATGTTGGGAAACAAGGCAAGCCTCTACAAATTTAAAAAAATTGAAATAATAGCAAGCATCTTCTCAGATCATAGTGCTATAAGGCTAGAAATTAATTACAAGAAAAAAGCTGAGAAAGGCACAAAGATGTGGAGACTAAACAACACACTACTGAACAAGCAATGGATCATTGAAGAAATTAAAGAAGAAATAAAAAAATACCTGGAAACAAACGAAAATGATAGCATGCCATACTAACTCATATGGGATACAGCAAAAGCTGTATTAAGAGGAAAATTCATCGCAACACAGGCACATCTTAACAAACAAGAAAAATCCCAAATAAGCAACCTTAAAGCACACCTAACTGAACCAGAGAAAAAAGAACAAATGAAGCCCAAAGTCAGCAGAAGGAGAGAAATAATAAAAATCAGAGCAGAAATAAATACTATTGAAACGAAAAAGGCAGTAGAAAGGATCAATGAGACAAAGAGCTGGTTTTTTGAGAAGATAAATAAAATTGACAAACCACTAGCCAGACTTATAAAGAAAAAAAGGGAGAAAGCTCAAATAAACAAAATCAGAAATGAGCGAGGAGAAATAACAACAGACTCTGCAGAAATACAACAGATTATAAGAGAATACTACAAAAAACTATATGCCAACAGAATGGATAACCTAGAGGAAATGGATAAATTCTTGGACTCCTACAGTCTCCCAAAGCTCACTCAAGAAGAGGCAGACAATTTGAACAGACCAATCACAAGGAAAGAGATTGAAACAGCAATCAAAAACATCCCAAAGAATAAAACCCCAGGACCAGATGGCTTTCCTGGGGAACTCTACCAAACTTTCAGAGAGGATTTAATACCCATCCTTTTCAAGCTATTCCAAAAAATTAGGGAAGATGGAACACTTCCTAACACATTCTATGAGGCCAACATCACGCTGATACCAAAACCTGACAAGGACACCATGAAAAAAGAGAACTACAGGCCAATATCACTGATGAACATAGATGCAAAAATTCTAAACAAAATTTTGGCAACCAGAATTCAGCAATTCATCAAAAGAATCATACATCAGGATCAGGTGGGATTCATACCAGGGACACAGAGATGGTTCAACATCCGCAAATCAATCAACGTGATACACCACATCAACAAACTGAGGAATAAAAACCACATGATCATCTCAATAGATGCAGAGAAGGCATTTGACAAGATCCAACAGCCATTTATGATAAAAACTCTGAACAAAATGGGCATAGAAGGAAACTCCCTCAACATAATAAAGGCCATATACGACAAACCCATAGCCAACATCATACTCAATGGGCAAAAACTGAACGCCATCCCCCTGAAAACAGGAATGAGACAAGGATGACCTCTATCACCACTCTTATTTAACATAGTACTGGAGGTCCTGGCCAGAGCAATCAGGCAAGAAAAAGGAATAAAAGGAATCCAAATAGGGAGGGAAGAAGTGAAACTCTCGCTGTTTGCAGACGACATGATCTTATATAGAGAAAACCCCAAAGAATCCATTGGAAAACTGTTAGAAGTAATCAACAACTACAGCAAAGTTGCAGGGTATAAAATCAATTTGCATAAATCAGTAGCATTTCTATACTCCAGTAATGAACCAACAGAAAAAGAACTCAAGAATACAATACCATTCACAATCGCAACAAAAAGAATAAAATACCTTGGGGTAAATTTAACTAAGGAAGTGAAAGACCTATATAATGAAAATTACAAGGCCTTTCTGAGAGAATTGGACGACATAAGGAGATGGAAAGACATTCCATGTACATGGATTGGAAGAATAAACATAGTTAAAATGTCCATTCTACCTAAAGCAATCTACAGATCCAACGCCATCCCAATCAGAATCCCAATGACATTCTTTACAGAATTAGAACAAAGAATCCTAAAATTCATATGGGGCAACAAAAGACCCCGAATTTCTAAAGCAATCCTGAGAAAAAAGAACAAAACGGGAGGCATCACAATCCCTGACTTCAAAACATACTACAAAGCTACAGTAATCAAAACAGCATGGTACTGGTACAAAAACAGGTGCACAGATCAATGGAACAGAATTGAAAGCCCAGAAATAAAACCACACATCTATGGACAGCTTATCTTTGACAAAGGAGCTGAGGGCATACAATGGAGAAAAGAAAGTCTTTTCAACAAATGGTGCTGGGAAAACTGGAAAGCCACATGTAAAAGAATGAAAATTGACCATTCTTTTTCACCATTCACCAAAATAAACTCAAAATGGATCAAAGACCTAAAGGTGAGACCTGAAACCATAAGACTTCTGGAAGAAAACGTAGGCAGTACACTCTTTGACATCAGTATTAAAAGGATCTTTTTGGACACCATGCCTTCTCAGAGAAGGGAAACAATAGAAAGAATAAACAAATGGGACTTCATCGGATTAAAGAGCTTCTTCAAGGCAAATGAAAACAGGATTGAAACAAAAAAACAACCCACTAACTGGGAAAAAATATTTGCAAGTCATATATCTGACAAAGGCTTAATATCCATAATATATAAAGAACTCTCGCAACTCAACAACAAAACATCAAACAACCCAATTAAAAAATGGGCTGGAGACATGAACAGACATTTCTCCAAAGAAGATATACTGATGGCCAATAGGCACATGAAAAGATGCTCATCATCGCTGATCATCAGGGAAATGCAAATCAAAACTACACTAAGATATCACCTTACACCTGTTAGAATGACAAAAATATCTAAAACTAATAGCAACAAATGTTGGAGAGGTTGCGGAGAAAAAGGAACCCTCATACACTGCTGGTGGGAATGCAAACTGGTGCAGCCACTATGGAAAACAGTATGGAGATTCCTCAAAAAACTAAAAATAGAACTACCATACGATCCAGCCATCCCACTACTGGGTATTTATCCAAAGAGCCTGAAGTCAGCAATCCCAAAAGTCCTGTGCACCCCAATGTTTATTGCAGCACTGTTTACAATAGCCAAGACGTGGAAGCAACCTAAGTGCCCATCAACAGACGAATGGATAAAGAAGATGTGGTACATATATACAATGGAATACTACTCAGCTGCAAAACAGAACAAAATCATTCCATTTGCAATAACATGGATGGACCTTGAGAGAATTATGTTAAGTGAAATAAGCCAGCGAGAGAAGGATAATCTGTGTATGAGTCCACTCATATGAGGAATTTAAAACTATGGACCAAGAACTGTTTAGTGGATACCAGGGGAAAGGTGGGGTGGGGGGTGGGCACAAAGGGTGAAGTGGTGCACCTACAACACAACTGACAAACATTAATGTACAACTGAAATTTCACAAGATTGTAACCTATCAATAACTCAATAAAAAAAAAAAAAATAGTGGCAGAGCCAGAATTCAAACTCAAGCTACTGGGCTCCAGAGCTCATCATTTAAAATGACCTTAAATTGTCTCTCTACGATAATATTACCATATGCAAGGATTAAAGGAGATAACGCAGGTACATAGCTTAGCACATAGTAAGCCTTCTGCAGATAGCAGTTATGCTTATTGACATATTAACAATTCAATCTTACTTTTTAGTTCCATTAGCAGCAACTGATAAGTCTGCATTTTTATTTAATGCTAAAAATGATGAATTGGAAATTGATCATGATAAATTTGGCCCTAAAAGGCTTAGTATTCATACATGCACAGCATTAGACCATGTCCAATTAATCCAGTTCAATTAAATCTTAATAATTTAAATGAAAAACATAAGTCAAAGCATGCATTGGTTCTATGTTAACAAACTTTTCCCCTTTTCTGTAATGTAACAACATCAAAACGTAGTATCTCAAACAATTTGAATTTTGAGTTTTACAAGTATTTCAACTGCCAGGCAGTGTTGAAAAGCATAACTGCCCCTCTAAAATTACTACTATGAAGTCTTTCCAAAGTTGATTTCAGCAATGGGTTAGAATTAGAAGGTTCATGTTATTTGAGGTTAGAGGTGAGATAATCACACTCGGATGGCTCATTGAAAAACAAGTGTGGCTGGACGCGCAACAGGAGAGGGAGCGTTCTTCAGGCACATTACCAAACTCCCAGGAGAAATCAAGCAAGCCAATAGCCTCATCGAAGATAATTGCAGCCTGGAGTCGCTGCCCAGAAGAGTTTTATTCCCACACTCACAGGGTGTGCCCTCTTGGAACAGAATATATGTAAGCAAAGGGCAGAAATAGCACCAGGAATCCCTTTCACAAAATTTCTATGGTAGGAAGGAAGATATGGGAGATGGAAGTGTTACTACAGTCTCAAATTCAAACTCCTGACTGCACTGAGTAGCTGCAATCAGATTATCAGCACTGTCTCAGAGATCAAAAGCAAAACAGTTCAAAATATTTTATGTAACAGAAGATACACAGAGTAATCAGTTATTGTATGAACAGTATATAAATAAATCTTCATCTAGAAACAAGTTAATTGTAGATAAAAACAATAAACTACTGGAAGAGTTGTATAAAGATTTTGAGTTGTTTTAAATTTTCTTTTCTTTTTTTTTTTTTTTTTTGGAGGAAGATTAGCCCTGAGCTAACTACTGCCAGTCCTCCTCTTTTTGCTGAGGAAGCCTGGCCCTGAGCTAACATCGTGCCCATCTTCCTCTACTTTATATGTGGGATGCCTACCACAGCATGGCGTGCCAAGGGGTGCCATGTCCGCACCCGAGATCCGAACCGGCGAACCCTGGGCCGCCGAGAATCGGACCATGGAACTTAACCGCTGCGGCACCAGGCCGGCCCCTTGAGTTGTTTTAGACTAACGTTATTAAAAATGGGAGCGAACATTTAAACAGTTCCAGGTCATTTATTAAATATAAAGATTATCAAAGCCAGACTGGTTATATAGTTTAAACAAAAATTGTATAAAGCAAATGGAAATAGGCAGTTCATAAGGTAGCAAGGCAGCAAATTTTGATTGGAAAAGACAGTGAAGCAGAAGTCAGGGGGATGGCCCCGTGGCCAAGTGAGTGGTTAAGTTCTCCTGTTCTGCTCCGCAGCCCAGGGTTTCGCTGGTTCAAATCCTGGGCATGGACATGGCACTGCTCATCAAGCCATGCTGAGGCAGCATCCCACAGGCCACAACTAGACGGACCCACAACTAAAAAAAAAATACACGACTATGGGAAAAAAAAAAAGAAGAAGACAGGCCACATGGATTTTGATCCCAGCTGTGTCACTTAAAAGTCTATATCCCATCCTTAAGTGACAAAGCATACTTTTTCTCTCCACTTTTTGCCACTTAAAATGAACTAAATATTATCCTATGATTTTAATGTAAAATTCACATTCAATAAATTACAGTGTGATGACAAATGCTTATTTTGAAGGCCTGGCTAAATAACTTTCAAATGAATAAATGGTGCTCTCATGGGTGGTAAGAGAAGATCTAAGCTCTCCATTTATCACTCATGGTTGTTCTTATCCCATTTTTGCCATTCTGTTCCACATTGCTCAATGTAATTGGAGAAGAAAGGCAAAAATGCCAAAAATATTCAGTTATTTGAAAGTCATAAATATAATACAACTTAAGAATATCCTTTTGAATTTCATAGGTTTACTATTAAAAAAATTAATTTTCTAACCTGAAATATTCTCCTATCGTATCTTAGTCGGTGGTGCCATCATCAATCTATTTATTCAAATAAGCCAGAAACACAAAGGAATCATCAACTCTCTCCCTCTCCATCATCCCTCACAACCAAGCAGTCATCAGCTTGTCATCTTATATCCTAATTTTCAGATAGATTTCTTTCTCACTCTCCTTATTTCCACTGCCTTCGTTAATGTCTTTACCATATCTCAACTGTATTACAGCAGCAGCTGCCCCACAAGTAAATTCTCTTCTCTGAATAGGTCCGCCTTACACAATCATCACAGTAATTCATCTAAAACACGAACCTGACCCACTCAAATCCCTGACTAAACTAATGTGAATGGCTTCCCACTGCCGACAGGATAAATTACAACCTCTTTAATGTGCCACTAAAGGCGTCCACGATCTAATCCCAGACTGACTCTCCATGATGGCAGATACTGTTTACATATGGTTCCCCATGGCATCCAGTGTCCAGAAAAGTTTCTGATGAATAATAAACATAACTTGATAATAAACAAATTAGATAATAAATATCAGTTAATAAACTTTGTTGACTAAATAGATACATAAATGAATAACTCTGTTGGTCTCATTTCTGCCACCCCCTGTTTAGCAATTTGCTCTCCACAAGACCAAAGGGCATCTCATTCCCCACGCAATCCAGGCTGTTCTCCCCTGGTTCCTTCCCCTTCTTTGTCTGGTCATCTCCCACTCTTCCACTGACGTGCAGCTGGCACACTGGCTACTCCTCGAAGCTTTCCCCAAATCCTTCTGCCTTCATCTGGGTTTCCGAAATACCCTGTGAGAAATCTTTAGAATTAAACTGAAGATGACATGAAGTTATAAATCATGTTCCTGTTCCCAGCACTCGTCTCATATTGAGCATGCAGAGGGTGACCAATAGCTATTAGGTAATAAACGAATGAGTAGTTCTAGTCCAAATGTCATATATATGTCTATGTCACTTATTCAGTTCAATTCAAATCAGCTAAAAAGTCACAAAATCTGTTTCTTCATAAAATTGCAGCATTCTGTAAAACATAATCAAATGCACAAATTCTGATTTGACATCTTCAAAAACAGGTCTCTAGGCTTTGATTTACCACAGTCAAATGTGAACCAAAAGCTTACCTTCTCCATTTTGGTCAGTATTTTCTGAACAACCTATCTATGAGGCAATTATATCATTTAAAAAAAAGATAATTTTAAAAGTGCTATAAAATAAAGGCAGTATATTAAATTATTATTGCTATTAAATAATTAATATGTCATTCATATATGCAATTTGTGGGTGTGACTTGTATTTGGCTGCTCTGCTACGATTATTTCAGTTGCTAACCACTGCTTAACCTGGACACAGATTAAGATATACATGGAATACTACCAAATTAATCCGAGTTTGGAATCATATTGAAGTCTCTTAATTTTACAGTAAGCTGATAATGTTTGAAATGTCTACGTACATATATACTTATAAACACACTATAGTGACAGGCATGGAAATGACGGACTTTATAGGGTATTTTCACAAATATGTAAAAGAACACATGATTTTTCTAGTAAATCTAAATTTTCATAAGTACTCACCAAACATAAAACTAGTAAGGGAATTTTGTTATATACTTAATAGACATATTTTTGCAATAGAAAATTAAAGAGCATAAAGGCATTTTGATATTTTTTCAACACGCCTACTAACAGGAAGGTTAAAGGAGCATTGCGTTGTTTAACCAGCTGAATTCATTTACCCTATGCTTTTTACAAGTATTTCTGAGCACATGTTACGTACAAGGCATTGGAGCAGACAGTGAAAATAGGAAAAATACAAAGATTATCTTTTTAAGTAATATATGTTCTCAAAAATGTTTATAGATTTTAGGGATATTGTTTGTGGTCTGATCATATCAAGAATTAAATAGAGAGTAAGAAGTTCAAATTTATTTTGTAACAAATTTTAAACCATGGATCATTTGTGAGCTTTAGTCCAATGAATATCTAGAAGGAATATAGACAATAGTTTGAAGGCGACAAGACCAGACAGGAGATACTGCACTAGTATGAGGCCCTATGGCTACGGAATTAAATATTAAACATGGGAAGAATATAACCTATAAAACATTTTTTCGTCATTGTATGTCATTAAATAGGACCAAATATCTTTTATTTATCCAAAGAACATGAAATCAACAATTCAAAGAGACTTATGCACCCTTATGTTTACTGCAGCGTTATTCACAATAGCCAAGATGTGGAAGCAACCCAAGCGCCCATCAATAGATGAATGGATAAAGAAGATGTGGTATATATGTATACAGTGGAATACACTCAGCCATAAAAAAAGACAAAATCATCCCATTTGCAACAACAGGGATGGAACTTGAGGGTATTATATTAAGGGAAATAAGCCAGACAGAGAAAAACAAACACCACAGGCACTCATATCTGGAACATCAAATAAACACATGAACAAAGAGAGGAGATTAATGGTTACCAGAGGGGAAGGGGGCTGAGGGTAGGCGAAAGGGGTAAAGGGGCACATATGTATGGTGATGGATAAAAACCAGACTACTGGTGGTGAGCACGATGGGGTCTATACAGAAACTGAAATGTAATAATGTACACCTGAAATTGCACGATGTTATAAACCAATATGACCTTAGTAAAATAATTTTTTAAAAAATCTTCTAATTCCTCATTGGAGACATTTTCTCTGGCAGGATCTTTTGCACCCACAATACTTTGACTTTACCTGTATCATAAAACTTACTGTGTTGCATTTTAATTATATATTTACATGCCTATCTCCTTGGCTAAATCACAACTCCCCTGAGAGCATGGACTGGGTCAAATCATCTTTGAAAGCCCGTGCTTAACAAGCGACGGCGAGGAAGCAGTAACTCACTGTAAAAACGTTGTTGAGGGCAGTGTTTATCAACCGACAGAGTGTTGTCTCTACGAGAAACCAAAGGAGAAATACCATTTTCTCTGCTCTCAATATCACAAATAGTTGTGCTTTTTAGAGAAGTTAGATTATTTTTATCTTGAGGAATAAAAATTTCTGTTTGTGTTTCCTTCTTTCCCACTGGCTGTTGGAAAATGAAAAAAAAAAAAGTTATACTCTCCAGAAACAAGTGTATAGAATGCCATTTTATTTTGTGTAAAATACTTACTTCCTGTTTCCATCTTATTTTTTGCTTCCTTATTTCTACTTGCTTCATCTCTTCTACTAATTTCAAATTATTTTCTCTTCTTCAATTATTTACGTTTACGTAAGTCACCTTAAACCCATTTTTAAACAAACTGGATTAAAATGATTAAGCAAATGGCAGGTGTTCAACAAACATCTTTCCAATAATTGAAGAATGGATTCTTGAATTTAAAATTAGATTGAATTCAGACATATACGTCTCTTTTAAAATTCTCTTCTCTTACATTAGGTAAATTTTACATGTTCTTTAACCTTCTATCATCAATACAAGTTCAATAACAGAAGTTATAGATAGGACAAACACTAAGTGCTAGAAGCACTCTATACAGGTCTTCTCTTCCACATTTGTAATATAATACATGTAATGAAACTCTTTCCAGAAGATAGTTCTAGCAATTTAGCAATTCGCTAAATAATACGAGACTTTAGAATTGTGCTATTAAGATAAAAGTATAACTTGTATTCTTCCATGTAAAATAACTATGATCTAACTGCTCTGAAATTTTTATTTCTGAGGTTATTTAAAGTCATTTCTTTTGAATTTTTATTACAAATGACCCTTAGTAGTCATACTTTAGTAAGTTTAAGCCACATGAGGAAAAAAAAAAAAAACTATGGGAAACTTTAGGAGCAATGGGTGGAGTGGGAAAGCCCTGTGTTTCTCCAGGATTCCCAGAAGTTTGCATGGACTGAGCTGAAACGTGTCATAGCTAAGGCATTAAAAACAATAACAAGGGCTTCTTTCTCAGTTTGTGGTTCCGACTGCAAAAGTAAAGTTTACAGATGAAAAGTAGGCTGCAAAATCCTTTAGGTAAAATGACACAGCCCAGACCCACATTTTTTTTTAACAGTTTTCACAGATATTCCAAAAACAAAATTTCTAGGCCATTTAATACCTGTATATTTAGCCAAAAATAAGGAAGGATTAATATATTAAGCTACATAATTTATTTCATATTAGTAAATATCTTGCTCTCCAGTCGTTATCTTTGTGAGAATTTCAGGTTGGAAAAAAACCTATAGCTTATATTAAACCTAAAAACATTTGTACAGCATCAGTTTATCATAATACCTGTTCTATATTCATCAAGCACAGCTTATACATGACCCATACCATATTAAGTTTGGGAATTCTTTCCTTAAATAGCTACTAGATACTTGGGTACTCTTATTTATATCTAAGTAGGAAGAAGCAATCTTTAGGGGAAATTATATTCATCCTGTTAAGGAATATAAGACAGACATTCACGTGAACTTTTGAAGACCTCCTCTCCTGAAGAGGAGATTATACAAATTTTTGTTTGTTAAGAATCTTTTCAAAGGTCATCAGTGTTGCACTTTCCAAGGAGGTATTTCAGACTTTTACTCCAAAAACTGCCGAATGATCTGTGGAATACCAAGGTACATGAAATGATTGGGTGCACCTCAGCACATAGCTTTTCAAAGAAAACAATAAAGTCAGAAGAGCAAACAGCACGTTGTGATAAATTACAGACATCCTCAGAAGGGAATTTCAGATTTTCCCCTAAAAGATTATTTTCCACTTTTGCAACGTATTTCATCATTCTGTTGCATCATTATCAATAAAACACAGCTTTGTGTGCAATCACTTACATGTTGAAAACATGACAGCTAACTCAGGGATATTACTCAAACAGTATAAAAATTACTTTCAGATCTTTTCAGACCATTTGCAAAATGATCCTTTATTGAACATAAAGATTCTAACATTTTTATGAATTTAGCTTTTATCGTTTGGATACAATGTCATGTCAGTTCAAAATTAAGAACTAATAAAGGAGTTCCTAGATGGATTAGGGAAAAGAGAAATCATTTTCTCATTAGAACTCAAGGGGATTGTTTTCACACAACTTATCTTGGAAAAAGTTTGAAAATATATAATATTTAGTAGGCTTCTTACTCCCTCTTGTGACAGATAAATGAAATGTAAATGCTACATAACAGTTTCAACAGGGTTTTTAGTGAAATTCCCCAACTCTGGTTAGATCATAAATGTTCATTAGAATTTTAATATCTAATATTTTACATGTGTAAAAAGAATTCATTGAAAAGTTCTTTGTGACAGTGACATTAAAAATTTACCTTTTTTGTGATTTCTGTTTATTTCAAGATACATATCTTTAAATGTCTAAATTCCTTGCTAAATAAAACAAAATTAGCATGCCAGATCAAAAGTAGGCAGCAAAATTCTTCAGGTGAATTTAAACAGAAATGACTTGTAGCCAAGGCCCATCTTTTTATCGAACAGTTTCCGCAGATATTTGTACTGTGATATAGCCAGAGAGGTGGCAGAAGAAAGGACTTGTCCTGAGAATGTCAAAAGACTCACAGACATGCTCCAGTATGCGCAGATCTGGATCCTTAGCATAACTGTGTCCTTTCAGTTCTCAGAGAACAGCTGAGAAAAACCAGTTAAAACTGCCCCAAGTTAAAATATAAGGAGGTGGGAGCTTATCTGAGATGCACTCTTCCCTGTTCCACAGAACTGCTCCTAAGCCTCAGCATTCAGCCTTTATCTCCTCTTTTCCAAGAATCCAAAGTTCTCTAGGGGCCGAGGACCAACATGCATGCTTAAACCTCCCCTACTCTATGTCCTGTATTCCATACCATCTCACCATTCCTCATACCTGTCGAAAGTCCATAAGCACCCCATCTATTCCTTTCACGATTGATTCTTTGTGTTCTATTACTTTAGAGATGAGATTAGATAGATAGATACACTCACATACACCCATCCTATATTTGCATTTAACAGGGGTTCCCGGAGATATGATCCTTTAACCCAAAATAGTACAGCATTTTAGGCACCACTGTATATGAAGGAAAAGCATGGAGCACCTGTTTTAGGAGGTACTACATTTGGCACTTTACATACATTATCACATTCAAACTTCATGATATTCCTGTGATGCAAGCTTAATTATCTTCAGTTTATAGGTGAAAAAATAAGACAAGAAGTAACTTACTCAAGGTTACATGTTTAGTAACCAACTAAACGGATCCAAGTTTGACACCCATGTTGTCTGGCTCCTCAGTCTATGTTGCTTACATTTAGCAAATAAGGACATAATTTTGGCCCAGAAGATTTTTCAGGTGATTTTCAGACCTCAAATATAGGTTGCTGTCTTCTTTATCTACATCTAGTGATCTTCCAGCTAAGATGTGAATCACGCTCAGTGCATCAAATATGGGAAAGTTCTCAAAACTAAAGTATGAATATGAGATCACTAAACTAAAATCCGCTCAAATCCCAGGATTTTCATTATTATTATTTATAGTCCTCTAATGGGTGCTTTATTGCATTACGAAATTCAGTGGGGTTCTAGCTGAACTTTATTATGCACCATTAAAAGCATTTGAACATTCACTTGAATTTGTCTACCCATCATTTCTTGAAACTTATTATGATTGAAACCTATTATATATTATATGAGATTATATTTTATATTATATTAAAACCTATTATAATGTGAACACAGTTGTCATGGTCCCTGCCCTTACAGTTTAGCGGGGAATACATATAAGAAAACAAACCTTCAAAGCAGTGGGCTAAGTGCTATGATAGACGTAGGAGAGCAAAGAAGAATGAAGTCAGGTAGTGGACACGGGTCCCAGGCAACATTAGAGACTGGCTTTCCAGGGAAAATGATGCCAAACTGAACCAATGAAAGAGAGGAAGTAACAATGTTCCAGGCCAAGGGAACAGCACTGAAAAGTGGACAAATATTTAAGATTTGTAAGCAACAGGATTTTGCGAGACCTTTGATATAAAGCAGCAGAGAAAGATGAAGGACAGACTGTGGAAGGCCTTTAAATTCAGGCATTTGGACTTGAGCCTAAGGGTAAAGCTGACAAAGTGACAAGCAAAGGAGAGACACAATCTGATAGGCTTTTAGAGGTATCATTCCAGAGAAGAGCTTGGAAAGAGGCCAGACTGGAGGCAGGGAGCCCTACTGGAGACTGTTTCAGCAATCAAGAAGAGAGTAAGTGGTTGCTTGGCCTAAGGTTATAGTTGCAGTGATACTGAGAAGTAGACGTATTTTTAAAATATATAAGCCACAGAATCTTCTATGTATTTGATATAAGGAGGGAGAGAAAGAAGGATTCAAAGGAGACGTTCATATTTCTGCCAATTGAATGAAAATACCATTTGTGAAATATAAAGCAATAAGGAAGAAAGTTTAGCCAAAGGGAGGAAAAACAAGAACATTTCATATTTCAGGAGAAATGAAGTTAGTTTGAATTCTTAAATCTAGATAGTTTGTAATTTGAGAAAAGTGAAGCATGTTTTAAATAAGCGCTGTGGAGAATGGGAGCATGAAAAGACTAGAAAAATAAGGAAGGTTTGTCCGGCATCCTGAGAACCCAGGTGCAAGTGGCAAGGAAGAACCAGTGCTGGCAGCATCCTGCCCAGTGATGTGATTTCCACCCCCAGTGCTCAGCCGTCCCCCTCTGGGGCATGGAGGGGACCATCGGGTTGACCCAAGATTGATGCTGTGCTAGGGAATGAAACAAAACGTCAATGGGGCGAGGAACGGTTGGGGGGAAACGTGGACTGGACACAGCTGAGGAGTCAATGTTTCAAAACCAGATGAAGTGGAGTAACTGAATGGGAGTTAAAACTGGTTCTCAGCCTTGACAGCATATTGGCATTACCTGGGGAGTTTTAAGATCTACTAATTCTTGGATTGCACCTCTAGAGATTCCGGAAATTCTGATTTTATTAATCAAGGATGTGGCCTAGCCTGGGCATCAGGATTCTTAAAATTTCTCCAGGCAACTGTAATGTGCAGCCAAGGCTGAGAAACATGCCTTGAGCTATAAGGATAGGAGATTGAGAACTGGTTGTTTGACTTTAACATCTGAAAGGGGGAGAAGCAGTGAGTGACAACAAGGTCCAGGATGTGGCCAAGGGAATGGCTGACCAGAGTGCTACGGAAGTAAAGGTCACTAAAGATTTGGAAAGAAAGGACCTGCACACAGAGCCAGATGGACTCTAACACTACCCAGGGAGATGGCAAGACCTAGAGCAGAGAAGGTTGTGAGTCAAAGGCTTAATTTAAGCTAATCTTAGATTTAAAAGACAAGTATAAACCAGGTGTTGATGATTCACTTTACAAAGTATACAACATAACTCCTGAAGTAAACCTAAAAATTATTTTATATCTACTTATAAAATATTTATAGTTCATCTTTTTATGTATAAAATACAAAATAAGATCCGTAACACTAAACTTGTGGTATTAATAAAATAAATTCAGATGACTTAATTGACCTTTCCAGGAGGAGAAAATATATTATTGTATCAGTGACCTATAAAACATAGTATATGGAAGAAAGCAGCCTTCTGTTTCAGCAAACGTCCTTTTATGGGAGTGGATTTTAACACGAATGAATGTGCCTACCCTCTTTTCAGAGCTTATATTCATCTAATAACAATCTATTCCTCTTCCCTGATGTTTATCTACCTCAAGCCACTTATCAAGGTTCGCAGCGAGAAGGCAGAAAATTTCTAGCAATTTTTACCTGGTTCCAAAATATACCCTCCTAGTTCCCACCAGTTGGTCCAAAGGAGAAAAAATATATAACACTACAAATTATTTGACAGTGTTATAATAGCAACGGCGCCTAGTTAGGCTGGAATCTAACTATGTGGCTGCTGACAGGACCATTCCATTCAGCATGACTATCATAAGGAGCCCCTTTAGGCTTTTGAGTAAACAAATTCCTTTGGTTGCAGTTCAAAACTGATTCATCTTACAGCAAAATATTTATGTAGTTGACATAATTTTGGAATTTTCTCTTTAAATTTCAGAGAATTGTACCCGTTGGAATTATGCTAGATATGTGATGTATGCTTTGTTTTCTAAACTACACATGTTGCATTTGTTTTCTGACATAACGTGAATATTTTTTCCCTCTCTTCAGAATTTCTTGGTAGTTTTGTCAATTCTGATATGTCTATACATTCACTGATAGCTTGTAGACTTGACTAGCTGGGAACACGGCATTAACAGTAATTGGAGAGTCTAATTTCCCAAGTACGTGTTCACTGTGTAGATATAGTTGTTAAGAACTAAATCAAGACAAATCTTCCCCTGCAGGGGTCAAATGCAGCTTTTGATCTAATATTCACCATAAATTGGAATATCATTTAAAGAAGCTCCAAAAAAGAATAAATTGTAACTAGAGTAAAAGTATTTTAAAAATACAAAGAAAAAAATGTGTAAATCATGAAGAGTATATCAGCAACAGAATCAGAAAGGCAAGTGCTGGCACTGGCCTATCTAAGCAGTGTTGAGTAGAACTTATTTCTGTTGTAGAAATGCTGATAAACCCTCAGATCAAATATGTCACTTATTCTGATTCCATGTGAACCAAATATAGTTCTGGAAATTGTGGGAAAAAACACTCTGGCCAGAGGACAAGAGTGTTGGGTTATGTTGGTTATTATATTTCTTATTGTCAAATAACTCACTAGCTTTCTGATTTATATACTTCAATCTCTTGTGAGTTTAGTCAGTGTGACTCATCCAACACATCTGACTAATTGTAAAGTATTGGCAAGATTGAGTCTCTGAATCTTTTAAACTGGACTAGAGTGAAATCACCAATGTTGTAATTCTACCTTGTGAGGCCTCTCGGCCTCTTGAAATTGGACCAGCTGGCCTCCCCAACCTCAACACTTCCAAACCTCCAAAATGGATTTCTTTGTTTATAAGAAGAGATTAGATATAACACAAATAATAGATAGGTTCTCCTGTCAATTAAAGTGCCTCAATGTGATGGACATATGAACACTATAATTGAACATTTATATCAAGACTTTCTCTTCCCATGATTCATTTACACAGAAAATGTGTTTTCTAAAAATGAAAACATTTCAATCATGATAAAAAGGGAGAGACTATATAGCACATTTTGAAGCAAAGTTGTTAAGCTATTTTCATAGTATTATTGCACATATTCAGGAATGGACAGAGCCTGCACAGCATCCTTCCTCCCTGGGTTGGGAGGCAGGAGGGGAACAAGGGAATCAACACAAGGACAAGAGGAGAACGAGAAGCAAGGGATGCTTTACTAATATCAGAGCAAGCACAGGATCACTCAGAGCTGTGCCCTCCTCGTGAGATCAGGAATAAGACCTATGAGAAGCCACGGACAATCCACTTTTCCCTACGGTGATCTTCATCTTCCATCCACTCCACTTACACAAACAAACAGGAATATAAAGTTTGGGATCTTACCACTTTCTGGATAGCTGTATGGACAAAGAAAGGTGAGAAAAGGAGGTGTCAGCCCTGGATGCAATTACTATACAGCTTTATAAAGTGGAAAACCAGAAAGAGCCAGGCTGGTGCCTTTTCAGGTACGGGGACCCTCCCCACTTAATTGTGGCCAAACAAGGTGTGAAAGTAAAGAGTGGTCAGAAGGCCCGGTGGTCAAGGGAGGAGGTAGAGGCAGGTTTGGCTCAGAGTGGAGGAGCTGGAAGTTCCCCTAGGGCTACAGCATAAAGGGAAAAACCACAGGCCCTGGTATCAGATAAACCTGAGTTCATTATCAGTTCATCCCTAATTAGCTTTATCATTTCTATATGATACTCAATTTCTAGTTTGTGAAGTGTAGACAGTAATTTCTACTAGAGATATTATGAAGATTAAACAAATGACTAAAAATAGTGACTGGCACAGAGTAAGTACTCAATAAATGACAGCTTTGATTATTAAATGCTATGTTTGTAGACCATTCATACTTTATTTAAGGGAGAGTTTATCTAAAAGATAAAGAGCCAGGTCTCTTTAATTTGTTATGCTTGGTAATCATTTATTGAGCATTTTCATTTATACCAAAAAGAGCTTTAAAATATCTCTGTTAAGAATAATTTTGTTTGTGTGACTTACTATCATAATCGTCCAAAATAATAAGAACTTCATTTCTAATTATCCAGAGACTGAATTGTTCTCTCACATACATTCATTTCTATCAACACTTAAGAGTTTCTAAGAATCTTTGTTTGGGATCAATCTAGACAATCTAGACATAAATCTCTGTTCAATGTACTGCATTCATTTAGATAAATATTCTCAATCTTGGTCACTAGATCATTTATTTCCTTGTCTAGGAAATATATACAGGCCTTTTTTCATTTTCTAAAAATTAATTTTATTCAACATCGCCACCCCCTGGGATTTAAAGTCATGCCAAATGTTGCATAGCATCAGATTATTTCATCATGGAATTGTGAAATAAAAAAATTGTTCTGCCAAAGGCATTTGGTAGACAGTAAAAGGTGAAACTCAATATGCTCTTACTAACGTATGTCCTTAGCAGCTTGTTTTTAAGACAGCAGTACAGAAGGTCACTATGTGATTAAACTTGAGTAAACTTTAATTCACAGTTAAATTTTACCTCCCTTCTTCTTTTTGTAACTTATTTATATTGAGATATAATTGACATATAGCATTGCGTAAGTCTAAGGTATGTACAACATATTGATTTGATACATTTGTATACTGCAATCTGATTACCACTGTAGAATTAGCTAACATCTCTATTACATTACATAAATATCATTTCTTTTTTGTGGGGGGAATAATTAAGATCTACTCTCTTGGCAACTTTGAAGTTAAAATACAATATTGTTGTGTATACTCACTATGCTGTGCATTAGATCTCCAGGACTTATTTACTAGTTGCAACTTTCTACCCTTAAACAACATGTCCCCAGTAACCCAACCCCTCAGCCCCTGGTAGTCCCCATTCTTTGTTTTTCTGAGTTCAGCTTTTTAGATTCCACATATAAACGAGATCAAACAGTATTTGTCTTTCTCTGTCTGACATTTCACTTAGCACAATGCTCCCAAGGTCCATCTGTGTTGTCACAAATGGCAGAACTTCCTTCTTTCTCGTGACTGAATAATATTCTTTTGTATACATACACCTCATCTTTTTTATCCGTTCATCTGTTGACAGACACTTGGGTTGTTTCCATATCTTGGCTATAAATGCTGCAATAAACGAAGTGCATATACCTCTTCAATATTCTATTTTCATTTCCTTTGGATGTATACCCAGAAGTGGAATTGCTGGGTAATATGCTAGTTCTACTTTTAATTTTTTGAAGAACTTCCATTCTGTTTTCCGTAGTGGCTGAAAAAATTTACATTCCCACCAACAGTCTACAAGGGTTCCCTTTTCTCTATATCCTCACTGACAATTTGTTAACTCTTGTCTTTTCCATGATAGTCATTCTAACAGGTGTGAGATGATATCTTATTGTGGTTCTGATCTGCATTTCCTTGATGATTAGTGATATCGAGCATCTTTTCATATACCCGTTGGCCATTTGGAAAAGTTGTATGAGTTCTTTATATATTTTAGATATTAACCCCTTATCCAATATATGGTTTGCAAATATTTTCTCCCATTCTGTAGGTTGCCTTTTTATTTTGTTGATTATTTCTTTTGCTGTACTTTTTAATTTTATGTTGGCCCACTTGTTGATTTTTGCTTTTGTTGCTTGCGCTTTTGGTGTCATATCCAAAAAAATCATTGCCCAGACCAATATCAAGGAGATTCTTCCACAAGTTTTCTTCTAGCAATTTTACAGTATCAGGTCTTGTGTTTAAGT
The DNA here is from genome assembly GCF_041296235.1 of Equus asinus. NCBI lineage: Eukaryota > Metazoa > Chordata > Mammalia > Perissodactyla > Equidae > Equus > Equus asinus. The sequence goes on along the minus strand of NC_091793.1, from coordinate 123,734,773 downwards.
TCTTGATCCATTTTGACTTAGTTTTTTGTGAGTGGTGTAAGGAGTCCAATTTCATTTTTCTAATGTGGTTATCCAGTTTTCCCATAGCCATTTTTTGAAGAGACTGCCCTTTTCCCATTGAGTATTCGTGGCTCCCTTATCAAATATTAGTTGACCTTATAGGCAGGGATTTATTTCTGAACTCTATTCTGTTCCATTGGTCCATGTGTCTATATTCATGTCAGTACAACACTGTTTTAATTACTATAGCTTTGTAGCATAGTTTGAAATTAGCAAGTGTGATGCCACCAGCTTCGTTAGTCTTACTCATGATTTCTTTCACTATTTAGAGTATTTTGTGGTTCCATACAAATTTTAGGGAATTTTTTTCTATTTCTGTGAAAAATGCCATTGTATTTTTGATAGAGATTGCACTGAATCTATAGATGGCTTTGGGTAGTATTGAAATTTTCACCGTATTAATTCTTCCAATGCATGAACATGAAATCTCTTTCCATTTGTTTGTGTCTCCTTCAATTTCTTTCATCAAGGTATTATAGTTTTCATTGTACAAATCTTTCACTTCCGTGGTTAAATTTATTTCTAAGTATTTTATTGTTTTTGCTAAATGGAATATAATTGACATATAACATTATATTAGTTTTAGGTGTACAACTTAATGATTTGATATATGTATATATTTTGAAATGATTACCACAGTAAGTTTAGTTATCTATTACCACATGTAGTTACATTTCTTTTTCTTGTGATGAGAACTTTCAAAACCTACTCTCTTAGCAACTTTCAAATATACAATACAGTGTTGTTAGCTATAGTCACCATGTTGTACATTACATCCCAGGACTTATAAATCTTATAACTGGAAAAAATTTGTAACTTTTGAGCATCTTAACCTATTTTGCCCATCTCCCACACCCTGCCTCTGGCAACCACCAATCTATTCTCTATAAGTTCAGGTGGTTTTTTGATTGCACACGTAAATATCACACAGTATTTGTCTTTCTGTCTGATTTATTTCATTTAGCATAATTCCCTAGATCCGTCCATGTGGTCACAAACAGCAAGATTCCTTCCATTTTATGGCTGCATAACATTCCAGTGTGTGTGGAATATATGTGTACACCACATTTTCTTTATCCACTCATGTGTTGATGGACATTTAGGTCATTTCCACATCTTGGCTGTTGTAAATAATGCTGCAGTGAACATGGGGGTGTAGATGTCTTTTTAAGATAGTGATTTGGTTTTCTTCAGATAAGTACCCAGAAGCAGAATTGCTGGATTGTATAGTAGCTCTTTTTTAATTTTGGGGGGAACCTCCATACTGTTTTCCATAGTGGCTGAACCAATCTACAATCCCACCCAGAGTGCACAAGGATTCCCTTTTCTCCACATTCTCACCAATACTTGTCATTTCTCATCTTTCTTATAATACCCATTTTAACAGGTATGAGGTGATATCTCATTGTGGTTTTGATTTGCATTTCCCTGATGATTAGTAATGTTGAACACCTTTTCATGTACCCATTGGCCATTTGTATAGCTCCTTTGGAAAAATGTCTTCAGATCTCTCCCAAGTTTTAATTGGATTCTTCATTTTTTGCTATTGAATTGTATGAGTACTTTATATATATTGGATATTAACCCTTTATCAGATATACGGTTTTCAAATATTTTCTCTCAGTTGGTAGGTTGCCTTTTCATTTTGTTGATGATTTTCTTTGCTGTGCAGTAGCTTTGCAGTTTCATATAGTCTCATTTGTAGATTTTTGCTTTTGTTTTGGTGTCAAACCCAAAAAGTCATTGTCATAAGGACAAAAAATCATTGTCATCACAAAGGAGCTTACCTTCTATTTTTTCTTCTAGGACTTTTATGGTTTCATGTCTTATGTATAAATCTTTAATCCACTTGGAGTTGACTTGTGTGAATTGATGTAAAAAAAAAGTGATCCAGTTTCATTCTTTGGGCATGTGGCAGTCTAATTTTCCCAGTACCATTCGTTGAAGAGACTCTCCTTTCCCCATTGTATATTTTTGGCTCCTTTGTCCATATTGACCACATATGAATGACTTTATTTCTGGGCTATCTATTCTGTTCCACTGGTCTGTGTGTCAGCTTTTATACCAATACCAATACCAATACTATTTTGAATGCTGTAGCTTTGTAACATAGTGTGAAATCAGGAAGTGTGATGCCTCCAGCTTCATTCTCCTATCCCAACATTGCTGTGATTCTTCGGGGTTTGTAGTTCCAGACAAATTTTAGGCTTGTTTGTTCTATTTCCATGTAAAATGCGGTTGGAATTTTGATAGGGATTGCATTGAATCTGTAGATTTCTTTGGATAGTATGGACATTTTAACAATATTAATTCTTCAAATCCATGAGCATGGAACATTTTTCCATTTATTTCTGTCTTCTTCAATTTCTTTCATCAATGTCTTATACTTTTCAGTATACAATCTTTTGCCTCCTTGGTTGAATTTATTCTTAGGTATTTTATTCTTTTTGATGTGATTGTAAATGGGATTGTTTTCTTAATTTCTCTTTCTGATATTTCATTATTACTGTATAGAAATGCATCAGATTTTTGTACATTGATTTAGTATCTTGCAACTTACAGAATTCATTTATTAGTTCTTCCAGATTTTTGGTGTAGTCTTTAGGGTTTTCCATATAGAATATCATATCTTCTGCAAATAGTGACAATTTTAATTTTCCTTTCCTTTTTGGATAACTTTTATTTCCTTTTTTTCTTTTTTTTTTTTTTTGTCTAATTTCTCTGTCTAGGACTTCCAATACTATGTTGAAAAAAAGTGGTGAGACTGGGCATCCCTGTCTTGTTCTTATTCTTAGAGGAAAAGTTTCAGCTTTAAACCATTTAGTATAATGTTTGCTATAGGCTTGTCATATATGCCCTTATTATGTTGAGGTACATTCCTTCTATACCCATGTTGTTGAGGGTTTCTATCCTAAATTGATGTTGAATTTTGTCAAATGTTTTTTCTGCATCTATTAAGATGATCATATGATTTTTATCCTTCATTTTGTTAATGTGGTGAATCACGTTACTTGATTAAGGATATCAAACCAGGGGACAGCCCGGTGGCACAGCACTTAAGTTCACACGTTCTGCTTCTCAGTGGCCCGGGGTTCGCCAGTTCAGACCCTGGGTGCGGACATGGCACTGCTTGGCACACCATGCTGTGGTAGTCGTCCCACATAGAAAGTAGAGGAAGATGGGCATGGATGTTAGCTCACGGCCAGCCTTCCTCAGCAAAAAGAGGAGGACTGGCAGTAGTTAGCTCAGGGGCTAATCTTCCCCCCCCCCAAAAAAAAAAGGATATCAAACCATCTTTGCATCCCCAGGATAAAATCCTCTTGGTCATGGTGTATTTTTTTAAAGTATTGTTGAATTCTGTTTGCTAATATTTTGTTGAGGATTTTTGCTTCTATGTTCCGCAGGGATATTGACCTGTAATTGTCTTTTTATTATTGTTTTAACCTCCTTACTCACTATTTGTCCGTTCAGAGATTCTCTTTCTTCCTGATTTAGTCTTGGTATGTTGTATATATCTAGGAATTTACCCATTTCTTCTGGGTTGTCCAAGTTGTTGGCATATAGTTGTTCATGGCAGTCTCTTATGATCCTTTGTATTTCTGTACTATCAGTTATAATGTCTGTTCTTTCACTTCTGACTTTACTTATTGGAATCCTCTCTTTTTTCTGAGTTAGTCTAGCCAGTTTTTTCAATTTTTTTTACAGTCTCTATTTCTACTCTGATCTTTGTTATTTCCTTCTTTCTGCTAACTTTAAGCTTTATGTGTTCTTTTTCTAGTTCCTTGAAGTGGAAAGTTAGGTTATTTATTTGAATTTTTTCTATTTTCTTGATATATCCATTTAGTACTATAAACTTCCATCCCAGAATTGCTCTTGCAGCATTCCATAGGTTTTGGTATGTTGTGTTTCTATTTTCACTTATTTAAATATTTTTTACATCACTTTTGATTTCTTCTTTGACCCACTGATTGTTTGGGAGTGTATTGTTTATTTACACATAGTTGAAGATTTTTCAGCTTTCCTCCTGATGATTTCTTGTTTCATATCATTGTGGTGTGAAAAGATACTTCATATGATTTTGATATTCTTAAATTTGCTAAGTCTTGTTTTGTGTCCTATCATATGATCTATCCTGGAGAATGTTCCATGTGTGCTTGAGAAGAATGTACATTCTGCAGCTGTTGGATGGGATGTTCTATATATGTCTGTTAGGTCCATTTGGTCTAATGTACAGTTCAAGTCCAAGATTTCCCTTTTGATTTTTGGTCTGGATGATCTATCCATTGCTGAAAGTGGGGTATTGAAGTCCCCTCTATTATTGTATTGTCTATTTCTCCCATCAGATTTATTAGTATTTGCTTTAGGTGCTCTGATATTGGGTGCATATCTATTTATGATTGTTATATCTTCTTGATGTACAGACACCTAGATCATTATATAATGACATTTTGTCTCTTGTTACTGTTTTTGTCTTAGTCTGTTTTCACTGTTTATAGGTATAGTTATCTCTGCTTTCTTTTGGTTTCCACTTGCATGGAATATCTTATTCCATCTCTTCACTTTGAGCCTATGTGTGCTCTTAAAGCAAGGTGAGTCTCTTGTTGGCAGCATATAGTTGGGTCTTTTTTTTTTAATCAATCCATCCACTGTGCCTTTTGATTGATAAATTTGATCTATTTTTGTTAGGAGTTATTATTGATATGTAAGGTCTTACTCATGCTATCTCATTAATTACTTTCTGATTGTTTTGTATTTCTATTGTTTCTTTTCCTCTCTGTTTCTGTCTACCTTTGTAAATCAGTAATTTTCTGTAGTGGAATGCTCTGCTTCCCCTTTCTTTGACTTTTGTAAATCTATTGTAGAATTTTGTTTTGTGGTTACCATGAGGCTTACATAAAACATCTCATAGACAAACAGCCCATTTTAAGTTGATAGCAATTTAACTTCAATATCCTACAGAAGCTTCATGCTTTTACTCCCCCTTCTTAGATTTTTATGTCATTATTTACCTCTTTTTGTATTGTGTATTTGTTAACAAATTATAGTAGCTATAATTATTTTTAATACTCTTCCTCTTTACTTTTACACTAGAGTTCAGTGGTTAACAAATTATCCTATTACAAAATAAAAGTTTTCCAAATCTGGCTGTATATTTACTTTTACCAGTGTGTCATATACTTTTGTATGTTTTCATGTCATTGATTAGAGTCTTTTCATTTCAACTTGGAGAATTTCTATCATTTCTTGCAAGATAGATCTAGCATTAATGATCTTTCTCAGGTTTTGTTTGTCTGGGAAAGTCTTTATTTTTCCTTTGTATCTGAGTATAACTTTGCTGAATAGAGCATTTCTTGGCTGGCAATTTTTTCTTTCAACACTTTGAATATGTCATGCCATTCTCTCCTGGCCTTTAAGGTTTCTGCTGAGAAATCCACATAGCCTAATGAGGGATCCTTTGTAGGTTTTAGTACTTTTCTCTCTGGCTGCTTTTAGGAGTCTCTATTTATCTTTAATTTTTGACAGTTTCATTATAATGTGTCTTTGAGAAGGTCTTTTTGTATTGATATAATAGGGTGATCTATTAGCTTCATGAACTTGGATGTCCAAGTCTCTCCTCAGATTTGGGACATTCTCATCTCTCATGTCTTTAAATAAACTTTCTGTCCCTCTCGCCCCCTCTTCTCCCTGTGGAACCTTGATTATTCTAATTTTTTTAATGGAATCCCACACATCATGTTGGCTTTCTTTGGTATTTTTCATTCTTTTTTCTTTTTTCTGCTCTGACTGGATTATTTCACAATTCTTGTCCTCTAGCTCACTTATTCTGTCTTCCATTTGTTCTACTCTGATGCAGATGTTCTCTGTTAAATTTTTCATTCCATTCACTAAATTTTTCAGCTCCAGAATTTCTGTTTGGTGCTTTATGATTACTATCTCTTTGGTAAATATCTCATTTTGTTCATGTATTTTTTTTTCTAATGTCATTGATTTGTCCTTCTAAGTTTTCTTGTAACTCATTGATTTTCTTCAAAACAGCTATTTCGAATTTTCTATCAACTAGATCTCAAAATTCCATGACTTTGAACTTAGTTTATTAAAACATTTTTTATGTTGACATGTTGCCCTGATTTTTCATGTTCCTTGTAGTTTTGCATTGTTGCTTTTGCATTTGATGTATCAGACACCTCCTTAAATCTTTATTAATTGTGTTCAGATTGGGTATACTGTTCACTGGTGCTGTTATATCTAGGGTTTTCTCTGCCTTCTGGGTTTTCCAGAAAGTGACTCTATAGCTCATGTTTATGGTTTCTCCTTTACCCACAGATCCTGTTCTTTTTTTCTGATAGCACTCCATTCACAGAACTTTCTTTCACTGCTGCACTCAGAATCATGCACAAGGGAACGGTCACAGAGTGGAGGAAGGTGTGGGTTTAGCACTCAGGGTGTTAGGTGTGCCTGTGGACCTGGTGGGGAGATCCTCAGGGAAGGTACTCCCAGATGCTCGTGGGTGAACTTCCTGCCGAAGTCCTGACTCAGTCAGCAGGAAACATGTCCCCTTAATGCCCTTTGATATTCTCATCTGCATCTTTCCTGATCTTCTCCCTCTTCCCAGTCATGGAGCTCTGCCTCACTACTGAGTGCTGCTGGAGAGAAATTGGTTTTTCCAGCCACGTCCTACACAACTGGGACAGCTGAGCACTCACTCACCACTCTCCTTCTCCCCCAAGGGAAAAGTTACCACTCAATAGATAGTTCCATCCCATGCAGTGTTGCCTTGGGGGTGGGGAAGGGCAGTGCAGGGGAAAATGTTTATCATCTCCATTGCTACCAAATTCATTTTTTTTTCTCCAGCGGTGTGCTGGAATCTCCCCTTTGGAAGTCTGGACTTCCGCAAATTCTCTCTTGTCTAAGGGTATCTACCCAGGTCAGCACTCTCCAGATATTTTCCCCCCACTGCAGCAAGAGAAGCTGGGTCAGGCTGGCTGCCTCCACTGGCCCTGCAGCCCATGCAGAGTCTGTCTGCCTATCACCAGAGGCACAGGTGGGCGAGACTTCCTCCAGTTTCCCTGGCATATGGTGCCGGATCCCACAACTCCCACAAAGGTGCTTCTGTCTGTGAAGGGATCTCTAATTTGTTGTTATAAAGGGGAGACAAAGGAGGAATGTCCTGCCACAGTGATGCTAATGTTGCTCCCCTGCCACCCTCTATCACTGTCATTTCTCACATTTATGTTTATGTACAGAGAGATCCCAAAAGAAAAGATAAAGTCTGTATAGTGGGAAGAAAAGGTCACAGGATTTATAATTTTAAAATGTGAGATTCACTTTCTGGTTCCAACAAATTCTAGCCATGTGACTTTGGGTAAGTTACTTGAATAATACTCAGCTTCAACTTCTCAACTGCAAAATCTAAAAACTATATACCTTCCAGGGCTGTAGGGAGAATTCAGCGATAGATTTGTAAGGAGCCTAGCCTAAAATAGGTACTAAAAACTTAATGAACAAATGAAAGTAAAAGTGCTTGGTAAATTGTGTTACACAAATACACATGCACAAATATTCACTATATCCTTAAGAAGTCAAGGAGTAAATCTGTTTGGATGAATCTTCCCCCTCATCTGTTTCCCTTTTGGTTTGACTTCAATAAATTAACAGAAAATGAAAAATTACCTTAAATTATATACACAGGTTCAAGTGAGCAGACGTTATCAGTAATGAAATAAATTTTTAAGTAGCATTCTGGAAACACAATTGTAGGAACTTTTTCCTTTATCAGTGACAAGAATACATTAATGGAACATGAATTGCTAGAAGAATAGCTAAAGCTTGGCTTATGGTTATAAAATTAGAATTCTATTAGATTAAATCATGTCCACTACAATAGTTTCATAAATGTCATTGATTTTCCTGTTAAGTTTTTTATTATTATTGCAATACACTACTCTTCCTGGTGAAAGACATTGGAAACTCAATAGCATCATTGCTTGTGAAATTTTTAATCTGCTTATCAAATCTCTTCCTTGACTAGGAGGAGGAGATGGGACGGGGAGAAGGAAGAGGCTAGCAGACTCAGCAATAATAAGGATAATGTCTCTGGAGCCAAGAGGGCGAAGAATAATATTCCTGGGGCCCATGATAGCTACTCTGTAACAAACTATTCCTTGAACTTGTGAGATTAACTTTGTCCTAAGGACCAAGTCCTTCTTTAAGCATGCTGAAACAGCTGCTCCATAATTCAAAGAAAGTCAGTGGCAAGTACAATTAGGAGTGTTTCAAAATGCATTTTTAAATAAAGAATAATATGGGGCTTTTTTAACAATTACAATAATCAATACTCTAATGAAGTATCTGTAAAACTTTAAATTTAAAAATTAATATTGCAGAAAATGTAGACTTTTTTAAACTGACAACTAAATTTGAGATTCTTCTTTGATATAAAACTGTTGATGTAACATTCATCATTAGATTTCGAAAAGCAAGTGAAACATTTTTCAAAGTGTCTGACAGCTATGAACGATGTATGTGAAATACCAAGAAAAGGCAAGCCCTATTTTAACATTTAGGGGAAACAGATCAGGTTAGCAACTCACCTCAAGGGATCACTTCTAAACTTTCTCAGAGTGGGGGCGGGGGAAGAAACAGCGTAGCCTTGACCGGCACCCAGCAGACCAAGAGCTGTGAGTAGAAGTACTCCACCCACACACAGCTGCATGGCCCAGTTTAAGCATGTGATCTTGAGAGGGAAAAGTTGGAAAAAAACAGAGTCAGAGATTGCACAATTCAGGAGATTTTTGCCAAAGTGCTCCCCAGCTTGCCTGAGACACTCTGTATCTGGCTCTGAGACGTGCTGAAAGGGCTTTCCTTGATCTCCACAAGGCCAGAAGCAGGACTCTCTAGCAGCCAACTGATTCTCCTGGGTCAGTTGGACCCAAGTTCAACAGCCTCATAACATCTGGGCTGCAGCAGAGAAAGACTCTTCTCTTTGTTATTGTGTCCAGCATCAACCCAACACAAAACTAAATAGCTGAAGAATATTCTTTCTTTCTTTTGCTATTTTCATGTGTGATTTTCCTAAATAAAAATAAGGCAGAGTTTGTTTATTAATCAAGCTGTGGTAGTAGGCGTCTCTTTTCTTTCTATCGTGGTTTTCCAGAAAAATTATTTGGGAAAAAAAAATCAAATATACTTATTCAATGATAAACTATTTGAAAACATGGCCATAAATAGGAAAAATGGAATTCTTCAAAGTGAAAATCTGATAAGGTCAATAGAAAGTTACAGTTATAAATAGAATTATTAAAAACATTGATATTCCCATCAAGAAAAAAATGACAATTTATCCCATGTTATATTCTGTATGGCAAAAGATACTCTATAGCTTGAATATATTTGATTTTTTAAAAATATGGTTGTCAAGTCCTCTCCTTTTAACAAAGAGAGAGTGAGTGGGGGGAGAGAAAAGAAACAAAAAAATTAGGAAGAAAAAATAGAAAGAAAGTCTAAAGAAATAATAAAATTTCCCTTCTTTAGTGTGAGAGGACATATAGTAAGGTTCCTAGAGACAATGATAAGCACTCTCTGATAAAGTGTGGTATGCATTAGGACTTCCGTGTTTGATTCTTCACAAGCAATAGTCAGAGAAGACAATTAATGTATGACTATTAAAATTTTCCTGGGGTCCTAAGAGCAAAAATGCACAACCAGCAGTTTTTCCAACACAAATAGGTATGTAGATATCACATATGGCCCTAGTGTGGTTAGTAACACATCCGAACACAAAAATGCACTTTAAGACACTTTTTCCATACTATTTTTTCTTATTAACCCTGGTGTTGTCTCAAGCACGAGTCTTCTCGGTGTGGACTCTGGCAGGGGACCACCATCATTCTGCTGTAACTGACACCTGGATGATAGATATTTTAAGCTTCTTTAGCAGTCTACAACCTCGTTCTGCTTGAATCCAAACTAAATGGCTCCTGTATTTGGACAGAATCACGACACTACCTATGCAGCACCATTAACTATCCTCTGGAAATGGTTAACTTCATATTTTAATATTAACTTTAATATTTAATTACTTTATGCTAAGGGCATGTGCATTACAATAGGTCTGCTCATCGAATAGTCAATCCAATAGTTGGTGGGCCTTCTTGATCATGGCCATAAGAAGATACAAGATAAAGGGAGGCTGCCCCTAACATAACCATAAGATTTGAAAGAGGTCAATAAAGAAAGATATTTGCAGATCCCACACACTTGATCACCCAATAAATAAATTATGCCTTCTTCAATCAATGAAACCTTATGCAGCCATTAAAAATGAAGATTATGAAGAATAAAAAACCTGAAAATGTATATATTAATTTTGATATTAAATATTATTTATATTTATATTTATATTATATATTATGCAAATATATACACACAGACATATCACTGCAATCTTAAAAATATGTTGAAAAATATACATGGAAAGAAAATGAATCAAAATGTTCACAGTGATTGTGTCAAAGTAGAAGACTATACATTATTATCTTTGTTTCTCTTCTACTCTTCAGAAGTTTCTGTAATTCATTTTGTTTTCAATCTCTTTTAAAGGAAATTACTTGTAAATCATTGTGAAAAACTTCTTCAGATTATTTTCTTAGCAAATCCAATATGGCACATAAATGTACATTGGCAGATATCTGCAGAACATATCCACCATGACTAAGGTAACTTTCTAAAACCAGATGCACAACCCAATTAAAATACACAAAATAAAATCTCTGAATGAAATGAGGTCTTTAGTTTCCAAAAGGCACAAATTTTTTATTTATGACAAAACTTTAGCCACAAAATGGAAATCCCTTTTCTTTTGAAATAAGAGAATACAATTGGAATTTTTACCATACAAAACAGAGGAGAGCAATTTTTAAATTATTAAGAAATTCCTTAATTGTAAGTTTTGAGAAATTGCATTGTTTCCTGACATAACTGTTTTTAATTTAACTATTTTCCTATTTTTAAAAAATGAGGTCATCATTCCAAAGAGAGAAAGATAAATGGCTGCTTTTTATACCGTTTTTAAATGTTTAAGGATTTCTAAGTATTTCATGCTGAAACCTAATCACATATCTCCAGTTCTGCCTGTAATATTATTAGCATAATATTCTCTCAGCACAGCTCCACCAGCTTTTAACCTGCCTGACACTTTTCCTGTATTTGTGCTCTAACACAAGCAAGCCCGCAGCTTCCTTCGTGATGGTGATAACATATGCCTGGCTTTGTTGTTGGCTGCTGGAGTGAAAGAGAAGACAATGCCCTCTAACCTGTGCAGAGTAGAATAAAGCTTATCAGATCCTCCCCAGATATCATTAAAGGAAATGGGCCGAGAAGGCTGCCTCTGGTAGGAAACATATATTTTAGCAAACTGTCACTGCTAATCTTTTTTCTTATGGCACTAGAAAATCACTTCTGCAAATTTCAGTCCTTCCAGACAATGAAACCCTACTGAGATAAACTGAAGAAAGTAATAAGAAAAGCATAACAAGCAATAAATTATCCTCTTGCAATCACTATGGCAAATGCTCTTCACCAAAAGAATTTATTCACTATGTTTATTGGAAATTGAGTCTAAAATCCATTCAGTGTTTAAAAAGTAAAAACTAACGCAAAACTTTATAAACTTGTTTATAAAATACAAACATATCATTTTACCTACATTTAAGTTGCAATAGCTTTATTCCCAACTAAGTTTATTCAGTCTCTCAGGAGATTCCATTAGGCAGAATATTGATGGTCGCACATTCAGTTCTCCTTGCCCCTCCTACTCTCTACCTTCACATGGACAAGAAAATTGTTAGATCTAATAAGTGAATTTAGTAAAGTTGTAGAATACAAAATCAACATACAAAAGTCAGCTGTGTTTCTATACACTAAGAACAAGCAATCTGAAAGGAAGTAAGAAAGCAATCCTATTCACAATAGTATCAAAAAAGAATAAAATACTTAGGAATAAACCTAACCAAGGAGGTGAAAGACTTGTATACTGAAAATTACAAAACATTAATGAGTGAAATTAAAAGAGACACAAATAGAAAGACATCCCATGTTCATAGATTGGAAGATACAGTATTGTTAAAATGTCTATACTACCCAAGCAATCTACAGAATCAATGCAATCCTGTCAAAATCCCAATGGCATTTTTACAGAAATAGAAAAAACAATCCTAAAACTTGTATAGAACCACAAGGGACCCCAAATAACCAGAATAACATTGAGAAAGAAAAAAGCTGGAGGCCTCACACTTCCTGATTTCCAAACATTACAAAGCTACAGTAATCAAAACAGCATGGCATTGGCATAAAGACAGATGTATAAACCAACGGAACAGAATAGAAAGCCTAGAAATAAACTGATCTTCAACAAGGGTGCCAAGAGTACACAATGGGGAAAAGATAGAGTCTTCAACAAATGGTGTTGGGAAAACTAGATATCCACCTGCAAAAGAATGAAATTGAACGTTTATTTTATACTATACACAGAAATGAACTCCAAATGGATTACAAACTTATATGTAAGGCCTGAAATTATAAAATTCCTAGAAGAAGACATGGGGGAAAGTACTCATGACATTGGTCTTGGTGATGATTTCTTGGATATGACACCAAAGGCACAGGCAACACAAGCAAAAATAGACAAGGTTGGTGTGTGGGGGCTGCCCCGTGGCTGAGTGGTTAAAGTTCCACACACTCCACTTCAGCAGCATGGGTTCACAGGTTCGGATCCTGGGCGTGGACCCACTCCACTCAACAGCCATGCTGTGGAGGCATCCCACATACAAAATAGAGGAAGACTGGCACAGATGTTAGCTCAGGGCTAATCTCCCTCAAGCAAAAAGAAAAGAGGAAGATTGGCAACACATGTTAGCTTAGGGCAAATCTTCCTCATCAAAAAAAAAAAAAAGACAAGTGGGACTACATCAAACTAAAAAGCTTCTGCACAGCAAAGGAAACAACAAAGTGAAAAGACAACCTATGAAATGGAGAAAATATTTGCAAACCATCTATCTGATAAAGGGTTAATCACCAAACTATATAAGGAACTCCTACAACTCAATAGCAAAAAAAAAATAAGTAACCTGATTTTTAAAATGGGCGAAAGACTTGAGTAGATATTTCTCCAAAGAAGACACACAAATGGCCAACAGGTATACAAAAAGTTACTCAACATCACTTATCATCAAGAAAATGCAAATTAAAACCACAATGAGGTATCACCTCACACCTCTTCAGATGGCTATTATCAAAAAAAAAAACCCAGAAAATAACAAATGTTGATGAGGATGTAGAGAGATTGAAACCCTTGTGCACTGTTGAGGAGAATATAAAATGGTGCGGCCACTGTGGAGGACAATATGGAAGATCCTCAAAAAATTAAAAATATAATTACCATGGGATCCAGCAATCCTACTTTTGTGTATTTATCCAAAAGAATTGAAATCAGGATCTCAAAGAGTTATCCGTACTTCCATGTTCGTTACGGCATTGTTCACAATAGCTAAGAGGTGGAAACAACATAAATGTTCATCAACAGATGAATGGATAAAGAAAATGTGGTATATGCCTACCATAAAAAAGAAGGAAATCCTGTTATATGCTGCAGCATGGATGAACCTTGATGATATTATGCTAAGTGAAATAAGCCAGTCACAGAAGAGCAAATACCGCAGGATTCCACTTCTATGAAGTATCTAGATTAGTCAAACTTATCAAAGCAGAAAGTAGAATGGTGGTCGCCAGGTGCTGGGGGGAGGAAGAAATGTGGAGTTGCTGTTCAACGGGTAAAAAGCTTTAGTGACGCAAGATGAAAGTTCTAGAGATCTTCTGTACAGCATTGTACTTGTAGTTAACAATACTGTACTGTACACTTCAAAAATTAAGAGGATTAAAAAAAGAGTACTATACTTGGGTAGCACATAAATCACTTCCTTGATGATATGGTTGCAATTCAAAGATATAATTCAAAGAATAATCAATGCAATAGCATTTGCATCAACTTGTCCATTTTTTCTTAAAAAGAATTACTCAGGTAAAACATAATACTCTCTGTGTCATGCAATACATAGAACTCAATGTAATTTGACCAACTTACAAGTGTCAAATAATAGTGCAGCCCTCTTTTATTGGAAACTTCCTACAACAGACACCTCACTCCCCCCTCAGCTCTTGGATCCCAGCACAGTTTCAAATTCTGAGCCCTAATCTGTCTCACATGCATTTTCAGAATTTCTAGATTTTCAATATGATCAAGTTACCCACAGATCTGTATTCTCTTCCTCTTTGCATTGTTTCTGTAATCCATACAGCTTACCTCCAGCTGGAGATGGCATTGTTTAAACACTACCCTGTCTGTATTTTGTACACTGTGTAAAAAGCTCCCATAGCCTGTTGGCAAACCTCTCTGCAGTCTCTGTTCTCAGCTCCTGGTTTCCCAACATTTAGTAAAGGCTTTTTTTTGTTTAAGGAACAAATTTAGCTCATGTAAAAAGGTGGAAAAAGAGGTATATGGGGAACCTCATAGAACCCCAAAGTATGAAGAACACACAGCCTTTATGGAAAACTAGACCTGGAAACTACAAAATTATTAATATCATTTGCTCTCCAAATCTCTGCTTCTCCCACTGCTTAGGAATGTGGGCCCTGAGTCAGACTACCTAAGTCTAGAATCTTGTTCCACCATTTGCTAGCTATATGACTTTGAACAAACTAATACATCTAATCCTGATTTTCCCCATCTCAAAAAATGGGGGTCTAAAAAGTACCTTTCTAATAAAAATATGGTGACATCAGAGATGTAAAGTTCTTAGAACAATACTTGTAGTCTGTAGTAAGTGTTCCATATATGTCAGGTATCACTTTATTGTCTTGCTTCTTTCTTTGTCTACACTGAATCACTCGCGCTCAACGTGGCTGCTGCCCAAACTCTACAATCACCACCACCTTGTCCTTCTTCAAAACTGACTCATCATCCTATTTGAGCCATGCAACACAAACAATGGTGTAGTTAATATTAAGTCAACTGTCCTCTGTGGCTAAAATAATTGTTGCCCACAACCAGAATTTTGAGACATGAAGGGTAGCCCTATCCAGGAGATGAGAGTATACTAAATTCACACAGGCAATGGGATATGTCTCAGACACTGTGTCCTGAATCTATAAACTACTTACTGTTGGTAAGTTAATGGTCACAGTCCCAGTCCTTTTTCTGCTGTGTTTCTAACAAATTGGTGGCACATACAGGGCTAGATCCAAAGGGAACTAATTTCTACTCGAGGATTTTTTTCCTCTACTCTCTGCCTCTAAATAGCTATTTTATACTAAACAATTCTTTCATCTCTCTGACCACTGGTTTTCTCAACCGTATAATGCAATTTATATAGGTCAGTGTTTCTCAAACTCTATTTCCATGCAGCCACAGCAGATGGCAGCTCACAGGCACGACACTCTCCTGTGGATTGTACCACAGATGAGATGGACAATAGATTACGGGCAATTTGTGGTACTTTCTCTGTATCTTCACCCCTTTCCTCCAACTCAAAAAAATATATACAGATCAGTGGGTAAATCAGGGCACTTGAAACAACATAAATAGATGATCTCTAAAACCTCTTCCGTTCTAACAGTTACAACTCTAAGAAAGCTCAAGACAAATTCAAAGATCCTTCAGATCATCTAAAGTAATATAAATTTGCTACATTTCTCTAGTCATCTAGGAGCCTTATTACATTAAATGAACAAAGGTTTGGGTAAGTATTCTCAGGAATGAATGTTTCAGATGTACTGGAAAAAAGCAAAGTAGTTGTTCCTTAGACTGGTTGAAGGGCTAATAAAATCATAAAGCTGTTCCTTGTCAACTAACATTTACAGAATTATTTTATGAAATATTGACAAAGATACACAGAGTTTATGATTCAGTCCCAAAATTAGCCTACTTTCTTATTCTTAGCACTAACGCAAGAAATAATTCGTATAATATATAAAAGAATAATTTATTTCTAACATCTTTCAAGTTTATTTTTGGGTTGTAGTTAATGTGGGCACTTCCTTCAGTCAAAAACTTTGGCCCTCTTTGCAAAAGAGTTTAACATAAGGTAGACAAATCTAAAATTATCTTCCCTCTAAATTATTAGGATAAAAATGTTTCATTAACAAAAACATTCCATAGTTTTATATTATCTTATTCCAATATTTCTGCAGGGCCAGTTGCCCTCTCAGGCTATTCCCACTGGGCACATTCCTGCATTAATGGCAGAAAGAACAATTCTTTAAGCACAGGATTTCCTTTTCAGTGGCTGCAAAGTTACAAAGATCTTGGTTTGGAATACCTTTGAGCCAAGTACTTGATAGTAAGTGATAATAGCATGTATTTGACAGACCCCAGATAAAAATGTGGATCTACCTTCAGAAATAATTTTCATTCATTTTCTATTTTGTTTTAGAGACATTAACTTATGTTCCTTCAATTCTCCAAAGTAAATGATATATTCTATTATTTACTTTAAGATTATATATGCCTAACCTAATGTAATAAAATGTACCAGCTGAGCAACTCTACATTAACAGTTATGTGACTACAGTTATGAGTAGCGTGGGCAATAGGTTCCTATCAAGACATTAGATTTTCTGATTAATTCTTTCCTTTTTTTTTAGAGAATAATCTGAAAATCATGCTTACATTTGGTTCTAGAAGAGAATTGCAATATCTTAATCAGTGAACAATATAGTCTTCACAGTTATGCAACCAGTCCAGAAAATATCAGAGCAAGTCTACGAAAAGGATCCCAAGGCGAATCATAAAGGTGTAGAATTGTAATCATTTAAGTGAACTAATAGGTTGGAATTCCCCAGGACAATGTTTAGGTGCCAATCCATTTCATGGACAACATGAAGTTACTGTCAGGAGTAGCAGTGGAGATTTGCAACTATAGTAGTCAGAATTCTAAAACTGTGAGCCCCAATTCCAACCTGAACTGGCTTCTAGGCTGGATGACGCTTTCTCAGCAAGGAATGCCATCTACTGCGAATAAAATAAAATGGCTTAAATAACAAACACATTCAGTTATCTCACATAATAAGAAACCTGAAAGTGGGCAGTTTCGGGTTTTGTTGACAATCTAATGATGACAATGTTCTGGGACTTTATCTCTGCAGTTCTTTTGGCCTTTCTTACCTTCATGCTTGCAGGATGGCTGCCATAGCTCCGTATATCTTTTGTCTAAAGGCAGGAATCTGGAAGGGGAGGGAGCAACCAGCGAAACTAAAGTAGGAAAAATTTGTGATCCTCCCACCTTTTTATAAGAGAGGGAAAAATATTTTCTAAATGTTCTCCAACTTATTACTCCTTACTTTTCATTTGTCTGAACAGTCATATGGCCATTCCTGGGTGCAAAGGATTATGGGAAAGGGACTACTTGTCTAAGGAAAATATGATTGCCATGGTTGGCTCAGACCACTTTTGAGTCTGCACAAATAAGTTTGGGATTTTGTTAGCATTAAAAGAGGGTAAGTGTCAGAAAAAAAAAAAAAAGGAATAAACTACTGATACATGCAATAACATGGATAAATCTCAAAGGCATTACGCTAAGTGAAAGAAGTCAGACTCAAAAGGCTACATACTGTATGATTCAATTTATGACATTCTAAAAAAGGCAAAACTGTAAGGACAGAAATCAGATCAGTGGTTTTCAGCGGCTGGTGTTAGGGGAAAGGGATTGACTACAAAGAGCCATGAAGGAGATTTTTCAGGTCCTGGAAATGTTCTCTATCTTGATTGTGGTGATAAACTACTATATAAATTTATCAAAATTCATAGAACTGTACACCTAAAAAGGGTTAGTTTTACTATATGTAAATTATCCTTGAATAAACAAAAAATGTTTGCAATTTCTCTTGCAAAGGCAATTAGCAGTATATAACTCCCTCTGTTAATATTTCTCCCTGAGACCCTTAGGATATTCTAAAACTCCACATGGAGATCTAGAATTAAATCAATTATTTTAAGACCCTACCTCAAAAGTAGCCTAGGCCTGGAAAATCATTTCAGCAGAGACTATTCAATTAAGAATTAAAAAATCCAGGTGTGCCAGAAAGTTCCTGGAATAATCTCAGCTTTTGTTTTGGCCAAAATCTATTTCCCATGGTCAGTGACAACATGTGGAGCCAGAATTGGCCAGAAAATAGTCCTCTGGCTGCGTTCTCTGTGCACAGCATTCAGAATCTTATGTGCCTTTAGAGGAGGACTCATTAATATAAAAATGTGATCAGTTACACATGAGTGGTCTCATTTCAGGATAAAAACTTTTAGAAAATGTTAATCTTACAAAATTTCTTTAAACAGAAATTTCTTACACAGAAAACCTTAAGTTTAAGGTATTAGCCTCTTTATACTTCTTTGATTAAATCATTAAAACTCTAGTTCAAGAAAATAAAATATAAAATACTAAATATTCTCTTACAATAGTAAAGCCCCAGTACTTAATCTTGTTAAAAGAGACACGTTTGCTTCTCATTTTTATTTTAGATGATGCCTCTGAGTTAATAACCAAAGTTGTATTGGTAAAAATTCTAGACATATTTCCAAGTCAGTATTAGCCACTGGTCTAAAGCTTAAATGAAAATAGTGTCGGCACAGTGAGAATTGAGCAGTGCAGTCACTAAAACTAGGCAACAGGCCTGGAAGGCTTATAAATGACTCCCTGCAACATTACTCCTTTTGGTTGGTTCACATCACCGTGTTTTTCACAAAGTTACTAACATGCCAAATATACACAATAGTGAGTTTGAATAAAATCTGAAGAAGTCGATCATTTCCATTACTTTAAAAATCCAGATGTCTAAATCACAGAGCCCAAACATTCAAACATTTGAATATTGCTTCTTCATTTTCTCCAGATGTTTGGAGATTTTAGAGGCAAATTAGGAGTGAGAAATAGTGAGACAAAAACGGACCAAGTAGAATTTTTATTTTGAATAAATTCTGAGAAAGAGTTGATAGCCATTTGAATGACTATTTGTGCTTTTTGAAACAATGGACAATCTCCAATATCTATTCTAAAATTTGAACAGTGATTTGCTACTACCTTGCATCCATTCTCTTGATGTGGTTAATCTTGAGAGGTCATTCAGAGATCAAGAGCTCTCCATTAGTGTAGCTTTAAAGAGTGCAGAAACTCCCACTAAGTTTGCCAAGCTTCTCTACAGTGGGATCTGTGTTTCCTAGTTGAAGATTCAGACATAATACCCTTATAAACACAGCAGTTCTGCTGAGTAACCAAACTTAACCTCTCAAAACAAAGCATTTCTATTAAAATAACTTGTTTGGCACATCATTAGGGTTGTACTATTATTAGTTCTAGACAAACAGATGTCTTCCTGGATGAAATCCAAGCCAGGCATCTTTTTTTTTTTCTTTTGGCAAGCGAGTGATATGTTAAATTATACTTTTTCCAGTTCAGTAAGCTTTTAGCATTACAAAGAGTTGCAATCTTGCAATTCCCTTTCACTTGAACTTTTAATCTACTCTTTTACAGTAGATATTACAATAACTTGATTCTTTACAAAAGCAATACAGTAAATTTCATGTTTTCTAAAAATGTAGATATACTGACCGATGACTTTATATAAAAAGTTCAAGAACAAAATATTTATAATCCTTTTGAAAGCATCAATATCTATTCTTTTAAAATGAAAAATAGGCATTAATATTTCTAAAATGTGCATGGTAATGTCAAAAATTAAAGCATCTTTCAATGGTACCATCATTTGTGAAGGACTTTAAAATGTACTAAACACTAAACATTGCAACTTTTTCTTTTAATATAGAAGCAGAAATCCTCTTTTCAATTTTCCCACATAAAAATACATTTTAGTAGTGTTTTCCATAATAAAGAATTTTTTTTAATTTGCTCTGTTTGTACGCCTAAAAGTTGAACGAAGTAAATGTTGCAGAGGCAAGTAATTGTTCCATTACACATTCTCACTTTCTTCCTTTTAGTAACAGAATCCCCCTGAGTTTTAGCTCAACACATGGTTGTCTAGCTAGATGTCATATTTCCCAGGCTTCTATGCCACCAGGAATGGTCATATAAATATGATCTGGCCAATGGGATATGAATGTAAGTGATGAGTACCACTTCTGGATCCTTTCCTTCAACAGAAAGTCCTTCCTTTTTTTTCTTCTTCCTCTGTGTCCTCTTTCTCCCCTCCTGTGGGCTGCTGCCAAGGAGCTGGATTCAGCACTAGGGAACAAGAAACAGCAGGATAGAAGGAACCTTAAATTCTGATTGACATTAAGGAAAAGAGCCACCTACATTCCCTGAACTGCTTACTTACTTCTGGAATGTTCTTAGAGAGACAGTTTTGTCTGAGCCACTGTTCATTTAATTGTTTTTGTTACAGTCGCTTATCCTAGCTGATGCATCAATTTTTATAATGTGGTTAATCAGCACAAATATAACACATGAAGATGTTTTAGAGGTCGTATTATTTTGTCTGCTAACAATCTATTTGGGGGGATGTTCAATCCGTGTTGTTCAGGGAGGAATGCCTCTATCACCAGACTTTTCTACAGAGGTACAAAGAACCCAGATCTGGTCACTCAGAGTATTGCATTGTGCTGACTGTATGAATGTTTCATGACTGGACGCATGGCCCATGCCAGGCCCATGAAAGCCTTCCCAGCTTTTTTGGTTAAAACTATCAGCAGAAAGACTCATCTTCTCCGTCAGAGTTTACAGGTATTAAGTACCAACAAAGCCTGGATTCTTGAGGCTCTCTTCGGCACCAAGTGGTGAAAATCTACCTAGAAATAAAAGCAACACAAAAGAAAACAAAGCCAAGAGAGGAAGAAAGAGGGGGTTCTTGATGCCACTGTGTAAGCTCCCGCATCCAGCAATGCTACAGCTATGTTCATCCTGGGCTTCCCACTTTTATAGGCCAATAAATTCCCACTTTTGGTTAAAACTAATTAAAGTTGGATTTCTATAATTTGCAATTAAATGACTAGACTAAAACAGTTGTTAATTATAGTCATTTTAATTGACAGAAAATATCATCAAGACTTTTCATCTAAATATAGGTCTTCACTTCAAAGTCATCCCCGTGTTCCCAGCAATGTCAGCTGGAGATTGTTGCTAGTCTTCTTATTTTACATGATTATTGTGGCTTATTAACAGCTAAATCTGTGACATTTTCAACTCCATGACACCAAGTCTGATGAGCAATTTTAGCCTATTATTTCTCTGCTGTCATCCAAACACATAAATGCTCTTTACTTTAACACATATAATTTAATTATGATATATAGAATGTAATTTAATAACATTATCATTTGAATTATACTTTTTTTTGGTAATATGTAGCACCTTTATCTCTTCTTTGAGGTAATGAAAGAGATATGTGATTTATTTGGAAGAGAACTTTCAAACTGAATTATATAAATATAAATATATAATTAGACCTATTTTTGTTCCATTCTATGTGGAGTAAACAAATAATACGTAAATTTAAATAGGGTCTATTACAAATTGGCGACTCACATTTGTTCCACTAGGTGAAAACTTGGGAGTCTTGGCTACCTCCAGGCACTGCCGGTTCATTCAATGGAAAATATTTGAGCCAAACAGGCAGGGTTCTAAGCACTGAAAATACCGCATTGAAGAAAACAGTCAGCTCTTATTCCATAACAGGTGAGTTCTCTTAGATGTATTGAATCTCCTCGCACCACCTTATGGGAGGGTTCTCTTCAGTATCCACCCAATCACAGTTGTCATTGTCTTGAATGTCTTTCTAAAAGTCATAAATCCTGAGGAAAAATTAGAGTCACAGACAGTTGGTCTCATTGGACAGCTGAGATCACCTGTAGCTTCTGTCTACATTTCCTTAGAACCTTCACCCCTGGAGGCATTAATCCCATTTTGTCTCTGTTTATCCAGCACAAACACAAGCCCCTTAGGACTCTTCCTGTCATATGTTCTCATTCCGTACCACCCAATGCTTCTTCAACCCTCAATGCTAATGCGCTTCTTTCCCAATCCTGTCCTTTGTACTCTCTGGAATTCTTTTTCATTGTTTAACTTTGTTTTTTAATTAGTTTATGTTAGAATGAATAAATATCACTTGTGATAAAAGACAGTGTTCAGCATGGATTTAATTTTCACTTTGTTGTGTTTTTTAATACTGAGCAAAATCGTTCACGTAACAACGTGGGATGGGCCAGATGGTAACAGAAGTTTGGTATTAGCAATACAACTCAACTATCTGAACTCTTTTCAAGTTATATGCCAAAAATCACATAATGATCTATTATCAAAAAGTGTATTTTAATGATCTGTCAGCTCCTTCAATTGTTTTGAAAGCAAAGAATTAGAAATGCTTTGACTTTCAAAAGGATTTGTTTCTGAGCCATTAGAGATATTCACTGTCCTATCATCAACACAAATTTTCCTTTTGTTTGATGTCCCAGTGATTTTCACACCCTGGGGTGATGGACACCAGATTGTTTGTAAGATATGATTTTGTTTTCTAAAGTGCGAGAAGTATGGTTACAAAAAGAAAGCAGGAAAAGAAGACAAGCATGATGTTTTAACCAAAGTTCTCAGCCTGATTAATATTAAGAGAATGAATATGGAATTTGCGGATGTGGACGTTGACTCTTCTAAAATTATTGCAAGGCTACAACTTTGTAAAGTCTTTGTGGACTTTAAGAAGTGCACATATCTCAGTCTAAACACTGCTGATCCACTGCCACATAAAATCTCACCCTTGGGTTGGCTGGCTTTAGTGACATTAAGTGCCGTGTTCTCTTTCTCCCTTTCTTTGAATATACATATTCCATCAAAATATAAGTCTGTATTCACTATCTTCACTTTCTTACCTCTTACTTATCCCTGAATCATACTGTAAATGGTAATCCATTTTTCTTAACTCCACTGAATCAGCTCATGTAAGAGTCACTGACAATTTCCTAATTTACAAGTCCATTAACCTCTTTTACTGCTCAAATGGCTGGACTTATTTGCAGCATTTGACCCTGTGACCACTCCATTGTTTTGGATTTTTTTTTTTTGAAAGTCACTACTCTGTACACCTATCCCGCTTTATTCCTCTCTTTCCAAGGCCCCCTTTCACTGTCAATCCTAAAATGTTGTTCTTCTGTAAGGTTTCTGCCATTGGCCTTTTTCCTTCCTCACTGAACAGCTCTGCCTGGATGACCTACCCGACTTCTCTGCCCTCTCCTATATCAGGATGATATCTGTATCTCCAGCTCAAACATTTCCACCTAATGCACATGCTTTGCACCTAATGTCTGCCAGACAGCTTCACTTTGCTCTCTGCTACACGGCCTCAAAAAGGCAAAATCTGAACTCATTATCTTTCCTGCCAAACTTGTGCCTTTTTCTGGAGTCTCAAATTTTAACGAATGCCATTACCAAGGGCTTCTAAATTAGAAACCCCAAAAGTCTTTCTTAAGTCCCCAACCTTCTGCTTCCATAGTGACCAAGTCTAATGATCAAATCTCTTAACACATGTATCTTCTCTATACAGGTCTTTATTAATCTATTCTTTTAACAAATACTTATTGCATATCTACTATGTTCCAGGTACTGTTCTAATCATAAATAACAGAAGATAAAAACAGACACGCTTTTGCGTCAGCCCCACAGCACTGTGGTTAAGTTCAGTGCACACTGCTTTGGTGGCCCAGGTTTGCAGGTTCAGATCCTGGTCGCAGATCTACACCACTCGGCAGCCATGCTACGGCAGCAACCTACATATAAAAGTAGAGGAAGATTGGCACAGATCTTAGCTCAGGGCTAGAATTCCTCAGCAAAAAAAAAAAAAAAAAAAAAACATATACATGTTTCTTGTATATATATTCACACACACACATATATATGTATTACATGTGTCTGTGTACATACACACAGAAAACTCCATCTTAAGAGTTTTAATATAAAAATAAAACTTCTTTTATTTTGAAAATAAAACTCCATATAAAATTTCTTCAATCCAAATTTTCAAAAGATTATTTTGCCAAAAAAAATCAGACCTGTAGATATAGCAATTTACCTAACATTTCTCTTTCTCTACAGTATGGAACAATTTAATATTCCAAAATTTCTGTAGTTACACTATTTGATATTGACATTTTATTATGTAATTGGTTAATATTGTGAGTAAATTAACATTGAAAATAAGTCTGTTACTATGAAAAAATAGCACGGAGGGGTGGAATTTCCTGTGAATCTTAAGAAAAAATTTCAAAGAAAAACTACAAGATTATAACTAAAAATTAACTAATTAATGAGAGATTTACAATACTTCCTTAAATTCAGAATACATTGCCACTGAGTATCTCCCTATCCCCTGCAGCTGATCACTTATTAAAATGTTGACCACATTAAAAAAAAGTGTCCAAAGCAGCACACTTTAGGGCATTTTTATGTACTGTTACTTGAAAAATACTTCAGCATGTTATTTTTTTTTCCTTTAAAGTGTAGTAACAGTTGTTTTAAGCAAAATGACAAAATTTTTGCATATGAGGGAAAACAGAACTCAGTATGAAATAACTTTCACAAATATTCAGCTGTTTCTGGCCTATGAAGATAGTACCTACAGCACATTTTCACTATTTAATGGAAGTTGAAGCTAATGTTCAGATGAATTAAGGTCAACACAAAGCCAAAGCCAACGATGCCACACTGGGTAGTCAGAGTGGGAAAAAATAAGTTAAAAATATCTAACTCATGAAGTACCCAGCACGTCCTCTTAACAAGAAAGCTTATCAGTCAGCATGACACTAAGCTGGTCAATTATTGCTCATATCCTTTAAGGCATATTTATAAACTAGATAACGGAAGGGGAAAATGTTACACTTTTGATCTTCTCTATTGGCCAAAAGTTTTTCATAACCTATTGAAGAAAAAAGCCACTGACTGAAAACCCAAAATACAGATGCAGGAAACATGCTTGTGACTGTCATTCCTGTGTATGCTTGTTTTCTTTCTCCATTCCTTTGATGTAGATTAGCACAAAGTTTAACTAATTAAGTGACTGATGTTAATTTGAATAGGTAAAATAAAAATGAACATTTGGGTAGAGAATAATTATGATAATACACAAGATAATTACATTAGTAAATCTACATTTCACAGCATCATCCTTGGAAAGATAAATAAAAACCTGAGTGTGAACAAGCAGTGATTTAATAATTGTTCACCTAGTAACATTCAGATTCATAGTGCTAGGCTGACACCTAGTGGAAGAAAAACAGGATCCCAGGGCTGCCAAGGAATCTGTTTTTAAGCTTTTCACACTTAAATTAACCAATAGAATAAATAATACAGACACAGACGCAGACAAGATACACATATCATAAATATATGCCAAAACGTAATATGGCCTTGGGGCCAATTTAGTAGGAAATTACTTGAAAGCAATTGGAAGCAGATGCTTTCGGATCTCAAACAATAATACCTCACCAAATACTATGAAAACTAGATTATTTAAAAACAGCCGTGGGGTTTTCTTTATTTTTATTTTAATCAAAGTTTTAAATGAACATAGTTTAAAGAATCAATGTTTGTTAAGACCAAAAATGGATCCTGCCCCCTCTACAACCCATTTTCTTCCCCAGAGGCAAATACTTTGAATTATTTTAGTTGATTCTTTCTATTTTTATGTCTATATCTTCAAACAACTTCTTAATTTTTCCATTTACTTCCCACTATGAAAGTTAAGGGGTTAGCTTTTTCTCACCCCTACCCCACCACACACATTTGCCCTTCCCATCCTCTCATTCTCCCAAAAGAGTTCCATCATACTTTTAGTTAGGTCATTATTCAATATGTTAAAATGTGATGAATATAACGCTAATCAGAATAAAGCCATGTAGTAAACTAAGATTATGTTTTGCATTTCTGTACAATGTTTTTTCTCCTAGAACTAATAATTGTTGAGGAAGGGTGTGTTTGGCCCTAAGCCTGGGCTCCCTAGAAAATAGAGCCTAAGGGAAAACTCGGATGTGAGAATTTCACTGGGAGGTGGAAACCCAGGGGCGCAGGATAAAGAAAGGAGACGAGGCAGGAAAATCGTGCACGCAGATACCAGGCGGTGAGTTCTTGAAGTTATCTCCGCTCGGGATCCAGCGCAGCTGATTGCTCCATCTTGCAGGACCAACTCAGAGTCTGTATTTCAGGACAGTCCGGAGTGGCGGCAGTGAAACAACTTCTCCACCAGTCCCCGTATCCCATTAGTCTCCTCGGGGATGTTAAATTCCCAGCATTTCTGAGCCTCAGTCCTACTTGTTTGGCCGTAGTTTCATCGGGTTCAGTATGGAAAGTCCAGCTTCCCAGGCACTGCCCTCAGACCAGGCAAGCCAGGACGGTTGGTCATCTGAGGGACATCTCACACCCAACAGCAACAGGTGCGCCGGGGGAAAGTAAGGCCGGAGAATGGAGCCCCAGCACGAGAGGAGGCGCGGTCAGATTGGACCCCCATAAGGAAACAAGTGCCTAAAGGCCACCAAACGAGTTGTGACTAAAATAACCTGAGGTGGCATATAAGAGGTCTGATACAGTTTGTTTCTTAATTTTATGTCCTTGTCACTGATTCAGCCAGAATCTCTGAAAATTATACTAAAAACATCCTCTCAAACCTTTTAGACACATCGCATATTCTATCAATTTCATCTTCTTGTAAAAACAAATCTCCTGGACTTTTCTGAACTGCTCCAATCTGGACGTTTTTCCTTCTGTTCCTTGTGCACAGTTGTCATCCTAGGCATTCCCTCCACCTATATCTTCTGTTAGATTTCCCCTCTGCGGTAGCCTGTGTCTTTCTCTTCACTGGTTTACTTCTGTGTTTTGGTAGAGCACATACTCCAGAAGCTTCCTGAGGAAAAAAAAATTTGATGGGAGGTAAATATTCTAACACCTTGCACGTCTGAAAATGTTTTTATTCTAGCTGCATAATACTAAGTTTTGCTAGGCATAGAACTCTAGGTTTGAAATCACTTTTCTTTAGAATTTTGAAGGCATTACTCCATATCTTATAGCTTCAGTGTTGTTGATGAGAAGTTAAAAAGCAATTCTGATTCCAGATCCTTCAGTCTCTCTCTCTCTCTCTTTCCCTCACACACATACACACACACACTGTAGAACTTTCTCTTTGTCCCCATGATGATGAAATTTTACATTCATGGGCCTCGGAACTGGGCACTCAGGGCCGCCGCATACAGCACACAGGTGTGTGCTCCAAACTCCTCGGCTTATGCATACGGGGTGCCCTCTTGGAGATGTTCAGTGCCCAACCTATACAACCACCTCAGCAGACGTGTTTTTATACTTGATAAACTCTTTTCAATCGGTTAACTCTTGCCTTTCATTTCGAGCAAATTTTTTTGAATCATTTCTTTATTTTCTCCTCCTTTCTTTTCTTTGGTCTTTTTCTGGAACTTCTATTAATTGCGTTTAGACCTCTTGTACGGTCTTAAAATATTTTCTCACTTAAATTCTGGTTTTTTGTTTGTTATTGGTGGTGGTTAGTTGGGTTTTGTTGTTTTGTTATGTTGATTTTATTTGGGGGGGACAGTCCCTCAGCTTTTAACAATCCTCTTGAGTTTTCTTGTGTCATATTTTAAACTGCTAAAAGCTCTCCTGTGTTCTCTTAATATTTCTTAATTACAGCATTCTGTTCTTTCTTATGGTTTCAATAGACTTACCTCTCTGAAAAGATTATGCAGAATTTTTCATATTTTCTTCTCCCTGCTGAATCTCTGTTTCTTCCTCAAAGTTGTTTGCTTTTAGCTACTTGATCTCTATCTTTTGTGGTAAAGGTCTCCCTTAGGTTTCTATTCCTTGGTTTACAGCTCACATTTAAGAGCGGGTGATAGAAAACCCCAGTTTGAAACTCTGAGTGCACAGGTGGGGCTTGCTGACCAGAAGCATCACAGCAGGTGGTCTGGCCAGGCCATGTCGCCGTCATTGGGGAGCCCCTCTTGTAGATGTTAGGTCTTTCATCTTGGAGCAGATTCCTAGAGAAGACTCTTCCTTTCTTCTTCTTGGAAAGTGAATGCCTGACAACCAGCGATCTAGTGAATAGAGCAAGGGGCTGGGATTCAGCCTCTAAAATGCCTACACTTACTTAGTGCCCTGTTTTCAGTACGATACCACCACCCTTGATTATGCTTGGGATTCCTCAGTGAAAAGCCCTTCTGTTTTAGCTCCTCCAGAGAAGAAATCTCTGCTGATTCACCTGGGTGGGGTCTGTTGTCTAAATGTTCAGAATGAGGAAAGGGAACTAAGGTTATAACTCCTCCCTAAGCAGCTTTCGATCAACTTTCCTTATTTTAGAATATCATCCCCCTGCACCCTCCAACTGCCAGAGGTAGCTGATCCGGTAAATCCTTAGGCTCTTTATTCTTCGAGGTAAACTGGACTGGTTCTCACCTTTTGCAACACAAGTTCAGTACACGGCCCTCATCACTTTGCTATGACACCACTCATCAGTCATTCCATTTTTCAAAGTTACATTACTGTTGTCGCTGCTTTCCTCCTTTTGTATTGTGTGGGTTCGTGCCTTTTAACATATTCCTTTGCGGTAGCTTCCGTGGGATTTTGGAAGGTATCTTAATTAGATTCATATGTTTAATTTACCAAGAAGCAACTTTTTATCTCCATCAGCCTATAGTTTTTTTGTTGTTGTTTTGTTTTTTGCCACTTGGGGCACTGAGAAGGAAAGCCAAAATATACCACAGATATCAGTTTATAAGTGTTTCAGTGCAACAAAACCAAAGATGGTATCTACAGAGTCCACCTGTCCGCCTCCACATCTGAATTCCCTTAGATTCCTCAAGTTTGTGCCTCTAGAAACACATTTTATTTTTAAAACAATTAAGGCTTATTTCCAGGGGGAAATAGAGATATTGCATTAAGATAAGTCCAAACTGATATATCCAACTCTTTTTTTTTTTTTTTTTGGTGAGGAGATGGGCTCTGAGCTAACATCTGTTGCTCATCTTCCTCCGTTGTTTTTTTTTTTTTCCTTTCTCCCCAAAGCCCCAGCACACTTGTATATCCTAGTTGTAGGTCATTCTCGTTCCTCTATGTGGGATGCTGCCATAAGTGGCACATAGGTCCGCACCCAGGATCCAAACCAGCAAACCAGGCCGCTGAAGCAGAGTGCATGAACCTAACCACCTGGCCGTTGGGCCAGCCCCCCAACTTTTTAATATGCGTCTCCTTTGAAAGCCCCACAGGCACCACAATCTTAGCATGTTTAAACCTGGATTCAACATCTTCCTGCCCAACCCTGTTCTTCTGTGTTACCTATCCAGGGGTTTGAGACTCATCTCTAACTTTTCTCTCTCCCTATCATGCATATCCCATTGGCTTCTAAGGCATTTTCATGGACCTGAGACCCATTCTTTCTTCTGTATCTCTATAATCATGAAGTTAATGGAGAGCCTCATTTTAGTTACTCATTTGGTCGCAAAAAGCCAGAGATTCACGCAAGCCAATTCCAGCAAAGAGGTTTTATTGCAACAAGCGTTAAAAGATAAATCAAGACACATTAAAATTTTCAAGAGTTTATTTCAGCATCTATCCATTCAAATCAGGCAGTGCCAAACCAAAGGTGATTAGGAACACTCCACTAACAAGAGCTAGGTGAGAGGGTTTTATAGAGAAAATGAGGAAGCAAAGCAAGGAAATTATTTGATGGGCTACAGCTTAGTAGTTGCTTTATTTGGAAAGTTTGCTCTTTATGATTAGTTGTTCTTAAGTTTAATTTTCTCGGATTTGAGTGCATTGACTCTGGTTTAGGTTTTGGTTTGCTCATATAGGCTACCAAGGCATTAGAGCCACCTCAGTCTGATGGCCTCCTTGTTTGGTTACTTTAATATAAGTAAGTGGGGAATCACACCATAATCTGGAAGGAGGGACTATAATCAGGATGGTCCTCGGTGATGTTAGAGCCAGAGAATTGTTTAGATTCATGGTAGCTCTGGGGACTTGGGCAGCAGGAGTCCACAAAGCTTTACTCTAGTGCTCTGCCATGTTGTGACCATGTGGCACTTTACAGGTCTGCTTATTACTATCCCCCTAAGTCTAAGTATCCCAAGTGTTAGTTCAGTCTCCAATAAAGGAAGCCTACATCATCTTCATGAGCCAGGCCACTGAAGTCAGACCGGTCTACAAACCCTTGTTGAAGGTAGTCTCCACTCCTGGTCCAAATAGCTGTAAATAGAGGTACAGTGATGTGTGCTACCTCCCATGCACTGGAGAATCTAGAAAGGAGAGTCACGAGAGGTAGACATGGGTGTGCAGTAGAACCTTCTTTTTTTTCTTCTTTGCCTTACTTATGCCAACATTGCCTAGACCTATCTAGAACTATACCAGTGGAGTTCAAGAAACAACCTTTGGAAATCAAGAGATGAGACAATATTCACACAGATATCCATTCCAGAGCATCATCTTATTTTGATATTTCCCACAGGGTTATGTCAAAGTACCATATTTTTTAGCTGACGCTGAAAACACACACACACACACACACACATTTCTGTTCCTTTTGCTTAGGGAATGCAATATTTTTCTACTTATAATATTTATATAGCTCTACCCTGAGAATTTCAGGTGTTGTCATTTCTTATAAAGGCAATGTTCAATAGTATATTGAAATTATAGATGAGCTAAATTCAGTTCTTGTTGTGCAGTTAATAGTGCCAAATAACATTTAAAAAATCACCATCTGGAGGGTACAGAGACAAGACAGACAATGTTTTTTTCAACTTAATGATAAACAAGACAAAACAAGATGCTACTTTAAAATTAATTTAATTTTTTTGATTTACCTAGACCTTAATGTCAAATATTTACAGTGATGATCTTATGACCCATGAGGCCCACAAGAAAGATTCTTCAATGAATAAGATGCTTATATTTATACATAGAATACTGGAAGTTGTGTACATGTTTAGAGAACACTCAAAATGTTTTCATGTTGATTTTCTTTCAGTATAGTAACTAAGATAATATTTCCATATGTCACATTTATAGCAAAGATTCATGAATGCTACTGAAACTGTATCATAAATCTTAAATTACACATTGCTTCTATGGCAAGTGAACAGTGAGAGGCAGCTGGTTTAAATAAGTTTTCAAACAACATTAATCTACATAGTTATAGACTCTTAAGGTTAAAATGTCCCTTAGAGGATGTTTGGGACAATCTCTCACCTGTGCAAGAAAACCTTCCACAGTATCCCTGAAATATGCCCAGTCAGGATGCCCTTAAATGTCTTCTGTGATGGAAATCTCCAAACATCATAAGAGAGCTAGTTCATTTTGGATGGCTGAAATCATCTAAAATTTTCTTGTTATCATGAGCTAAAGTCTGCCTCTCTAACACACCAAGTCCTCCAGAATAATATAGATCAAATGTTAACCTTTGACATGTGTGCCTTTTAAAAAAGTATTTCTTCTTAAGTGTTCTAGAAACCCTTCATAAGATGTAGTGCCGAAAGGCGTCTGGATGCAGTTGGAAGCTAAAACAAAGGAGTCTGCCTGTGCTTGATTCCTTTATGGCATAAAGATTAAATAACTGCAAAACAATAGGAGAAAATCTGGAGCGCTGATCTGGCATATTTGAAGAGAACTGTGCCAGAGGAACCAGGGAGATGTACCGTGTAGACCGTGCTGCTAATCGAGGAACTTGTCTACAAAAATCAGTGACTAACCCTGACCTCATCAGCCGTGGCAACAGCGGGGAAAGCAAAACGATTTCAAGAACAACAGTGTCAGGAGATCTAGAGGCAAAGAAAGCACACAAAATAAAACATTAGTGGCATTAGGAAGGAGTTTCTCCCTTTAACATCAGGCCTCTTCTCTGACGCCGTAGGCAACCAACTTAGAAAGGAGCTTGACCACACTGAGTAAAGCCCCTAAAAAAATAATTGTTTCACAAAATACGTGAAGAAACCTCACAGAGACAAGTTCCCCTAGTGGTATTGACCACAGTCCTAGCTTCTTCCTGTTCCTGGATCACTGAAATATGAACCACCCACCAGCCTAAAATGTTGCAAGAGGATTCTAACAATTCCAAGTAGATATCGATGCAAAATAAGAGGACTCCATTTGCCCCTGCTTAGGGGCAAATACCAAGCCTAGAAGATATTACCACCATCAAGATGAATAAAAAGAATGAGGCAACTTAGAAAAGATCAACAAAAAAGGCACACCTCTTAAGAAGCAGAGAAAGGATGTGCTTTTAAAAAAGAAATTGCAAATGTTAGATAGCATCTATTTTAATGCTTGGTAAAATTCACGAAAACATGGTCTCATGGTTTCATAAACAAAGAAACAAAATTAAGGGTGATAAGATACCTGTCTGTAATCAAAGGAGAAGCGGCTGAGACAAAAGGAGAACTGTATGAAAAATTGGCAGAAACAGCAAATGAACTAGATTTTTTTAAAGTGTTGTGAATTAAACATGCAGTGACATAATTTTCAAATGCTTTAGGACAAAGAGGGAAAATATGAAAACTTCTCTCAGAAAGCACAAGAAAAGACTGAGGAAAGAATGATGAAAGAGTAATTAATAGATAAGAATGACCAAAAATAAGCAAATAAAATCAGACACAAAATACAGATAATTTGTGTTCCTTAAAAAGAATCTGAAGCATTAGAACCGAAGCAATAATCCATAACATCATAGACCAAGCCACTTGGTTGATCAAGTGCCAGAAAAATTTAATGAATAACAACTCATGAAATGATCCTGATTGAAGCCTTAAATACAAAGAGTTTTTAAGCTTCAGGAATAAAAATGTTACCAACACACAGAGGATGAAAAATTAGGCTGGCCTCAGATGTATACTGTCCATATTATGGATCACCTGCAGAATATACAGCAATATCTTTAGAATTGAAGAAGAAAGATTTTAGTCCAAGTATTTTATAACCAGCCAAATTGTCATTCACCTGTGAAAGCAATTTTAAGACAATTTAGGTTGTTCAAGACTACAGAAAGCATGCAATTCACATTCTCTCCCTGCAAAAAGTATTCAAAAAGTTATTTAAACCAAACAAGAAATGAATCAACTAAATAAAGAGAATAGAGAAGCTATGATATAAAAGGACAGATGGTAATTAATAGGAATCATTTAAACATAAGATTAAACAACTCTGGTTTTTCTAGTATGTATCCTCTGGTGCCTTACTCATTAATCATGCATGGGAGATAAGCCTTCTGGATCCTACGTGTCAGAAAATGACTTTATTTTGTCCTTACACTTGTTTGATAACTTAGCTAGACATAAAATTCTAATGTCAATGTCATTTTCCCTCAGAACTTCTCCAAGTCTTTCAGCCTCTGATGCAAATGAAAAATGTGACCCTTATCCAATGTTTGTCTCTTTAAACCTACTTTTCCATTCTGTAAAATGTTAGGTTTTTCTCATTCTCTTCAACGTTCTGAAATTTATTAACCATTTATCTAGATATGAATCATTCACTCTACTCAGCACTTGATAAGCTCCCTCCATTTGAAATATAGCTCTCCCCTTTGTTGTAGACTTCTTCTATTCTATCTTTGATAATTTCCTCACCTCCATTCTGTCCTTTGGAAGTCTTTTTGTTTTTATTTTTATTTTTAAGATTGGCACCTGAGCTAACAAATGTTGCCAGTCTTCTTCTCTTTTTTTCTTCTTCTTCTCCCCAAAGCCCCCCAGCACATAGCTGTATATTTTAGCTGTAGGTCCTTCTGGTTGTGCTTCGTGGGACATCGCCTCAGCATGGCCTGATGAGTGATGCCATGTCTGCTCCCGGGATCCAAACCGGCAAAGCCCCAGGCCACCAAAGTAGAGCGTGCAAACTTAACCACTTGGCCATGAGGCCAGCCCCGCTTTGGGAATCTTAATAGTCTGAATTTGTCTATCTTAGATTAACTCTCTCTCTTTCTTTCTTTCTTTTTAATATTTTGCACCTTGCTTCTTTTTTACTCTATATTCTAGATCCTTGACTTCATCTTTCAAAACTTCTACTGAGTTTTTTTAATCTGACAATCGTTTTTAAAACCAAAAAGCTCTTTCTTATTCTCTGATTGTTCCTTTTGGCTGGCCAAACTGCTTTAACCTCCCCTCTCTTACCCATTTTGATAGCTCTCCAATTTGTTAATATCACCTTCCCATATTCTTCAGATTTGGGGGAGGCCCCTCTAGACTGTAAACACATGGCTAGCTTCTGCCAAGACTTGAAAGGCAGAAGTGAAGTTCTCCAGACCATGCAGCCCAACTAGCAACCACAGGAAGGAAGTCCTTTGGTTTCTCTGCAGCAACAGTAGTTGAGGTACCGATGTCTAGTCCCTAACTTCTTGAGTGACACAGAGGGATTTCCAGTGGAAAAATCTCCCAGTATGCGTGAACGACTTTGTCAAGTGCCTCACTTTAGTGTGGGATCAAAGATTGATTCTGTGGCCTTTCTAGACACTCTACAAGCTAACCTATGTCCCATAATAAATTCCTTCATACTTGGAACCAACAAGAGTGATTCTATTGTCCAACCCAATGCTGGCAGATAACAAGGAGTAAACTGTTTCATACTCATACCCTCACTTATTCCCCCTTTCATCAGTCAGCACTTTCTATCCATATTTTGTTCTAGTAGTCTGTTGAAATTTGCCAATAGCCCCAGATTCATTCACCAATGGCCCCAGATTCATTTTCTATTGCTATGGAAATACTACCATAAACTTAGTGGCTTAAAATGACACCCATCTATTAGCTGGCAGGTCTGGAGGTCAGAAGTCAAGGCAGGCCTGACTGGTTTCTCTGCTCAGAGTATTACAAGGCTGAAACCAAGGTATCTTATCTGCAAGCTCTGGGAAAGAATCTGATTTCAACCTCATTCAAGTTGCTGACAAAATCCAGGTCCTTATAGCTATAGGTCTAAGCTCCCCATTTCCCATCTGGCTTTCAGTCAGAGGCTGCTTTCTTCTTCCAGAGGCCCCAGCATTCCTTGTCACCCAGGCCCCTCAATCTTCAAAGCCAGCAAGAGAATCATGCTTCAATTCTGACTTCTCCTTCTGCCACCAGCCAGAGAAAACTCTCTGCTTTTAAAAGATTTGTGTGATTAGATTAGGGCGACCCAAATTATCTCCTTTTTAGTTAACTCCATCAACTGATTAGTAACCTTAATACATCTGCAGAATCTTGACTTGTAACATGATATATTCACCGAGGAGAGAATTAATAAGGGCAAAAGTCATTGGGGTCATTCTTAGAATTCTACCTACCTCAGCCCTTTCTCTTCAACGTCAGAAGTTAAAACTTTTTTAATTTTTTTGTTATTTTCAGAGGCTTTTCAGATGGAAGAGGAACTAACATTATCTACTCAGTCTGGCATATTAAACTAAAAGTCCCAATCACACTCGTAGTGAGTTGCAAATTTATTTATATTACACTTGGGTGTGCAAATTATTGAAGTATGTTTTCTTTATACATGATTCAATCACCCGTGCTAGCTGCTGTGTCCCTTGATCACAGCAGGGGGAAAAAACCTTAGTAAACTGTAAGTTTCGTCTGATTTAATGATTAAAGTCTTTTTAGATAAATGGTGTCTATTGTCAAAGAAAAATTGCACTGGACAGACTTAAATAGGCAAGCAATTCAAGACACTAGCAGTAGGGGAGAGATTGACCTCAACGACGCTGAAACTAGAGGCAGAGGTTTTGAAGCCTGGGGTGAGCTAGTGGGAAAGTACTGGAGGACGTCAGGGGCAGGTTGGTCAGTGTTATTAGGACATCTGTGCTTACTAATTGGTGATTACTGAAGTTAGACTCCATGCTGCCACAAAGACTGGGAGAAAGGGGCATTATCTTTCTTGATGATTCCATTTCAAAGGGGATGGCTCACAGGTCCTTGAGAAAGATATTATTGGCAGGAGGCTGGCAAGATTTACATCTCAAACGGGTAGAGAAGAATTTACAATTGAAAGTTTTCTAAAGTAAATGCTCTAAAAATAAAGGGATGTCCGGGTCCTACAGTCAGGAAGAAACCTGTCTAGAGTTTAGTCAAGCTAAGGGGAATGTTAATGCCGCCTTGGTCACTATTACGGATAAAAATGCTTAGCATTTCAGATTTTCTCCCATCCCCTATTTCTCTCCAAAAAGGTATATGAGTGTAGGAGGAAAATGAAGTTTATGTAACCACGTGTCTGATGACAAAAATGAGGACCTTGAACCCATAAAATGTCCGCTGGATACTTGCTGGTCACTTCCGCACTATGGCCAGTTTGAACTGCTCCCTTTTGGTAATCACTGGGTTTTGACTGGCCCTATTTGACTTTTTTTAAAAATGGAAGGTGTCATGTTGGCATCTCCCCCTGGAGTCCTTGGTTCTATTTGCTTCCAGTCTTGAAATCGTTGAGTTCTGCATCCTCTCTGTCAGACCCTAACTAGTATTCTGCCTTTCTTTTGTGTTCATTCTCTAGAGGTAAACACAAACTCTTATATGCACTGCATGTCTTTAATCCTTGAGAGCCAAGGCATTACATCCATTTCATTTACCTGTCTTCCACTGGCGTCTCTGCATACTGCTCATCCTGTGTTAGGCTTCCTGGGAGCCTGCACCTCCCTAACACTATTCCAGAAGTAAGCATACTGCCCACACACACATGTTCCAGGTGTTCTCATTCTTTCCAAACCCATCTCAATGTTTCAATCCATCCCTCCACCTACTCCCACCCTCACCCCAACACACACACACCCAGGTTGAGATTGGCAGCTGACTTCTTCCACTGACTTCTGTTACTCTTCTCCCCATGACCCCCACCCCTAGGCCATTCTCTTCCATACAATTCCAAGGTCTAGGCCCAGCTTTTTATATCCTAATCTGGAGCTATAGTAATTTATGAATTCCTATTTTACATGACCAAATTGTATTGTTAAAGATGCTAAAACTTAACTCATGAAATTCAAAGCTTATCAATGACTTATTTCTAGCTCTAAGCACTTCCCTCTTCCCTGGGGCAGCATGCTTCAAAACGTAACTTGGAGGGGAATGCTGTGAATTTAAGGGAGAAATCTAATTCCCTGATTTAATATTTGTAAAATATTACCCCTGTCACAAACTCTTAAGAGATGAAGCAAACATATGGGATAGTCACCTGGCTATAAAAATGTTTTTAAAGTCTTAATTGACAGATACAAAAACAAATGTCTTTCAGCTAGACTAAAGTTCTGTTTAGCAATCTGTGCTTTCTCTTTTTAATTTCCATGAAAGCATGAATATTGTTACTTTTATCATCCCCCAAAATGGAATTTATGAACCTATATTCAGTTCACATAATGAATATTGTGTCTTAAACATGTGACCCTTATGAAAATGGTGTTATCACACACAGAGCAAGTATCATTATCTAATTATAATAAATAAAACACAACAGTTTTAATTATTCACTATTGTTTTTTTTTAAAGTTCTCGTCAGGTAATGTTTAAATAATTATATATACATAATGCATATATAATATATATGGAGATATATATTACGTGTATATATATATGTGGAGAGAGAGAAAGAGAGGGAATGGTGTTTGACTAAAGTGCCTTCACTCTAAAACCCAACTCACTTGTTAAATAGAAAGTGTAGATTGTCATTAATTTATTTTGGGTTTTTTAATTATAAGTATTAATAAACTAAGAGAATTCAATTTATAATCTCTTTTGGTTTCAGTATGAGGTTTTTTCCTAATGTATAATGTTTTAACATCTGACACCATTAAATTGATGATAAAGTTGGGAGTATAGTAGTATGTATATTAGTTATTAGAATAGGAGACTAGAAATGAAATTTAGTAAGTTAGAACCTTAGACCTAGGACCAGACGGTGTTTATCCAAATATCTCACATGTGAAAGCTGCCACTTCCATCATCTTTCATACTGTGACCTTTGCCATTTTCTCCTCTCCTGTTCTTGACATAACCTAGTTGTGGCTTCCTCCCATGATAAAACGGGACATATATCCTCCATCTCTGTTTATGTCACTGGACTATCAAGTGGCTCTTTCCTGATTTCAACTTCCTGAAGAGATTCCAGTAATAGGGCTTCTTTGCTTGAGTCATATCTTAACTTGTTACAGCTCTCCCCTAGAACCTGGTAACAAAGCTCACAGACAATTTGAAGTATTGGGTCAACACTGCAGACCTTGGAAATCTTATTCCTTAGAACAGGGGTCTGTTAAACTAGAGGGCACAGTTAATGGGCCCTACCCAACATGCAATTTAGAGATGATCTCTTCGCTTTAAGACCACACACACACACACACACACACACACCCCGATTTAAGGATCTAGCTTCCTAGGGTTAGACCTCCTGTCTTCTGCATCTTTGCTCTTCCCCAGCAGCTCGCTCGGATTATGCACGTAGGGACCAATTGGAAAATGTTTGTGGAATACTGCTGAAAGTAAACATCACTCTGGGCTTTCCGATAAAGATGATGAATCATCACAGGATAACTTTAGCATCCAGGGCCCACACAGAAACTTGGCTGCGAGACTGTCCTAACACAGATTTCATGAGCCCTGCCTGCGAGGATGCCGCTGAAGGAACGCGAGAGAGTTGACAGCTCCGCTTTAGGCCGCCAGCTTTTCAATCGGCCAGCCGGTTATCAGAAAAACTCCTGAGAGAGGAGCATCACTTCCGGAAGGAGTGGAGGCGGCTGCGAGCTGTGGAATCCACACCCGCCCGCACCTTCGCCGCCAGCCAGCCGGAGCTCTGCGCAAGGCACGCTGGGACCCGCGGATCTCAACCACCGTCACCAAGGCAACCGGCGAGCGCGCGGTCGTCACGGAGACCGGCTAGCGCCTCGGGGAGCGTCGGCCGGCGGCAGCCTTCGCCCGCAGCCCAGGCAGGATGCTTCGCCGGGGCTCTAAGGCCTCTGAAAGGCGAAGGCACTTGAGCGACCGCGTCAGCTGGCAACAAGAGCAGGCGCTGAGCAGCAGCATCTACCTCCTACGAGAGATGGGCCCCACCGGCTTCCTGCTGAGGGAGGAGGAGCCGGAACCCAGGGATTTCCGAGTAACCACCGCCCCCTCCTGGCCTCGCTCCCGCCCTGCCGCCGGGCCCCCGGGGCCGCCCTTGTATCAGGCCCCCCGCAATCCCTGCAGCCGCTCGCTGCCGCACCCCACCTGCCAGTGTTCCAGACTCCAAAGCTATGCAAGTTACAGGGAACTCGAATTTGTTAGAAAAGTTTCATTATTGAAAGTTAGGAGTCCAAATTGAATCCAGCTCTTGGACGATGATGACCCTTAATCTTTAGGCTTGAGAAACTGAGACGTTCTATATGAATATATGGTTTGCATTACAGGCGTTCTTGGATCAGTTGTTAGCAGTCACTAGCCCTGTAACGCAAACGAAATGAAAATCCTTCAATCTGTTTACGTATCGTAAATATTTGCTAAATAAGATAAATCGGTTTTTCTTTACTCTTTAGTAACTCTCAAGCTATAACAAGAGCCCTTTAAAGTATTGTTTAAATGCCGATGCCTTGGAAAGGTCTTAATGAATAAAAATTCTTTTTAATTTTATTGAAAGACTGCAGATATTTCATATTCGTATATCCCACTCACCGCTCAAAAATCAGCCTCTGCACCACCTCCCAGGAGTTAACTTGGAAAATTTTAATTTAGTGTCATGCATTTTAGGTACTGAATACAGATTACTAGCCGGTGCTTATTTAAGGCATCCTTCTTTTATTTTGTTGCTTACAAAATATTGTATTTAATAAATTGTTTAGTCAATATAGTCTTGGTGAATAAAATTAGTTTCCCTGAATAAAATTAAAGTCAAACAAAAGTACAAAGTACAAAAGTACAAAACAAACAGAAGTCCAAGATGAGCTGTCTTACAAAAGGTTTTTATGGCCATTGCAAGATAGCATTTCCTTTCAGTAAGAAATTTAGAGATTTTTTTTTTCTAACTTATAAAATTAGATTTCGTTTCACCCACCTGAGTGCAGGTCACTGAAAAAGTCTTAACTGATAATGCAAGTTGTTGACTGAGGCAAAGAATATGGAAGTGAAAAACCAGCCTAGAGGCTCGTGTCAAGACTTTAGATGTCCCAGTAGACTATTCAACATTTTGGAGTCACCTAAACTGAATTGAATTCTCTCTTGAAATCTCTTTTAATCCTGTTATCTATTAACTTAGGTTTACTCTAGCTCTAAAAATTAACTGGAGTGGTTTTTTTTTTAACAATACATTTTTCCCTTAAAGGTTTTTCTAGGAAATCCTCATATTTGTAACTGTTCCACGTTTCTGAAAGGAGGGGAGCTTTGTAAGCATATATGCTGGTGAGTAACTTTGTAATGAAGGTCTTCCACAAAGAAACATCTTGGTATATAAGATGTTTTGCCTTTTTCATGGTTTGAGTACTGCAAGATTAAAGAAATTTGATGTTGGGAGAGTATAAAGGTCAAATGGTCATAGTTTATCAATATACTTGTGGATATTTTATTTCATTCTGAAATTGAGTAAGGTTTAAGTTGAGAAACATACTACCACCTCTGTATGTTTGCAATGTTAATGTTTTTAATAAGAAAAAAATCAACTTTTAGACTCTCATTAGGTACAAATGTGAAATCTAACTACAAAACAGAAAAAAACTCCCTGATTCACATCACTGATGAAAATTATGTGACTCATTATGATGTTTGTTTAATTTATTTTCTAAAATAAACATTTGACTATGAATCTTTCAAGATATGA
This sequence comes from Equus asinus, assembly GCF_041296235.1. Lineage (NCBI taxonomy): Eukaryota > Metazoa > Chordata > Mammalia > Perissodactyla > Equidae > Equus > Equus asinus. Next base: position 123,693,905 of record NC_091793.1, on the reverse strand, counting down.
GTAGCACTCTACTGAAGATTACTTCTATCGAATCTGAAATTTTTCTTCTAGTGTCAGGACCTATTTGTAGAAGAGTCCTAGAAATGAAAAACAAATTCTTTCCATTTAAAGCCAAATCAACTCATTTTGTTTACCTAAAGTTATACCAATAAATCATTAATTCTATTATTATAGAAAACTTGTAATTGATATTTGAGGGAAAAAAATTAAACAAGAAATTGAGAAAAGAGTATGTATCTCATATTTCTAATGCTTTTCTTTTTGGCAAAAAAATGGTTATGTAGCTGTTATTTCTAATGCTTTTATTTACCAAGTGTTTTGTTTTGCTTTGATCAGTTTTTATTGAGCATCTACTAACATATGTCATTAGCTCTAGTTAGCATAAAGATATAAAACATAGTCCTTTAAAACTTGCAATTTGGTTTTGTTATACTTAAAATAGGTTTTTTCTATTTTTATTTTATACCAGTTTCCTCAGGGCAAGGGCATTCTGTTTTAATTTTTATGTAATGTAACTCATTTTTTACAGTATATTAAACCATAAACTGAATGGAAATATACTCCAAGTATTTAATATACTAAAGTATATTTAATATGTTTAAGTAAGAATTTAATATATATTTTCCACTTTAAAAGGAAGCCATATTTCATCTTAATTGGTGATATTTTAAAATATTTTTTCTGTATACATTAAAGTGGTCTATGTAGAAAGTCATTTGGTACTCTACCCAGAAAATTGTTCCATTTCCAAAACTTCCAGGGAAGTTTAAAGGAAGTGCTATGAATACCTGAATGCCCTCACTAGCCTCTCTCTGTGAATGACTGTGTCATAAAAAAATTCATGGACTCACTCTGGCAAATCTCTTTACTGCAAATATCTTTTGTTTCCATTTAGTATACTTTTCTCACATATGCTTATTTTAAAAGATGAATTTAACGACTAACAGAAAACTAATGAAGTTTTAAGTTTATTCATAATACTTTCAGCAATATAAATTCTATAATGTTATTCCTATTCTGAAATTAAAACAAAATAATATCTTTTGAGATTATGTCAGAAGTAAATGTTTTATTTTTCTACTTGTGAATTTTAGGATCTTGTTGAAAAAATTCAAGCTTCCAAGGAATCATGAATGTAAGTTGTATTTTTACTAATTTGAAGTTAGGAAATTTAATCTTTTCTTTATACACATATTCTAAATTTAGACATTTTTCTAGACAATCTGACAACTCTCTGTATCCCCATTTGTTACACTTAAGACAGATGGAACATTTTTCTTTATTAATAAAAAATGTAAATTTATGTATCGTTTTCAAATTTAAAAGAACTTAATGAAAAAAGGAGTGAAACAACAGCCAGTTATTCAGTAGAAAAAATCTCTCTCATGTGTTCTAAGCAAAGACTCACAGTAGTTTCTGTATCTAAAATTATTTTAATTCTGAGAAAAATCACAGACGTAACTTTTTAAATCCCAGAAATAGAAGTTGACATGACACAATAATTTCATTCAAAAGTGTTTACTGACTGACATTTTTATGCAAGAAAAAATATATTTTTTAGAGTAAAATAGTTTTTATGTCAGTACTTAACTTGAGTTTAGAGTCAGGCATATAGTTGTGTAACTTTAAATTCTAGCGTCCTCAAAAATAAAAAAGAAAGGAAAATAATTTTATTACAGGCCATTTGGATTTGTACATTTTATAATAAAGAAACATCATTAGGGAAGTGTTCCCTGCCGTCAAGGAGTCATTTGACCTAAATAAGCCCTAGACCTATCTAAGAACTGCCGTGGCACTTTTACATTTATTAATAAATGTCCATAATATTCATAAAGAATTAAAGTAATAATCAGTTTTTAATTTTTTTCAGAGTATTGGCTCTATTTAGGCAAGTTCATTTCCCCCCAACTATTAAATAAGTATAATCACAATAGGCATTTAAAAGTTATACTAGATAATAATATTAGTTTCGTAGGGATTTTTCTTTTGTGTTCTTCTCTCACTCTACACATTCCCTGAGAAATGTCTCCCATTTTCTGTGTCTCCAGCTGTTACCTCTATGCCAGTGATTTCCATGTCTTAGCAGACCGGTATTTCCATCTGCCTTCTGGGCAGCTAATTTTGAAGGTCCCGCAGGCATTTTAAATACCAAATTTCACCCATATGTGCTCCACTCTTATATTCCCGACCTCACGTATTGGCTTTCTTTTTTCTTTAGTCTCCAAAACTAGAAACCTTAGGATTCTCCTTGATTCCCACCCCCTTCTTCTTCTCTCATATATCTGCTCATTCCACAAAGTCTGTTTGTATGACATCCTACTTACTTCTCAACAGTATCCTCATCTCTCCATCCTCATTCTCACCTTTGTTCAAACTTCATCAGCCCTTAGTACTCTTCTTTCCAGCCTCCTTATTCTCAGTGCCTGCACTTTGTTGCTCCCTCCTTCACACTGTAGACAAAAGATTCTTTCTGAAAGGTCACTTCTCTCTACTTTGTGCTCTCTGTTAATCCCTTCATACGCAACGATTAGGTTGTATGATTTCATACGTGTTGTTTTCTTCTCTATTTCTCCATTTTACCCACCTGAATTTAAATGTTTACATCCTTTCCAAAATCTTAGTTGTTCTGTACACTATTTTCCATATCATTTTCAAAAGCTTTTATGCTGGGGCTGTCCGTTAGAAATATGTGAGCCACATATGTAATTTTCTAGTAGCCATATTATAAAAAGTAAAAAGAAACAGGGGAAATTAATTTTAATAATATATTTTAATTTAACCCAATACATCAAAATGTTATGTCAACAGATAATCAATATGAAAATTATGAGATATTTTGTGTGTTTTTTTAATTGTCTTCAAAATCTAGTGTGTGTTTTACACTTAACAGCATATCTCAACTCAGACACTATACTTTCATTGGAAATTCTTGATCTTCATTTAAACTTCATAAAATTTTCAGTTGAAAAATAGTTCACATAGTACCCAAATTGTTACAAACATACTTATAAATGTTCCAATAACTACAGATTATCAGTTTTCAATTTCAATTTAAATGAAACAAAATTTAAAACTCAGTTTCTCACTCACGTTGGCCATATTTCAAGTGCTCAATAGCCACGTGTGACTAATGGCTATCATATTGGACAGTGCAGCTCTACTCAGTTAAATTCAACAGTATTTACTGTACTGCGTATCTACTAGGTGCTTTTTATAAATTGAATCATATGAATTGCTAATATTTGGATTTTTTTTCATCCACCAAAACAACAATTTCATATGGATCACCCTAATACTTCATATTGTTTTATCCTGTGTACTTCTTAAAGGCAGAAGCCATGTCTTTTGAAAATGAAAACCATGAATTTTGAAAATTCATGCTTCCTACTAAAATAAAGATTTTCCATATCTCCTGTATTTAAAACTTTTAGTCAACATTGAGGAAATTCGATATGCACAAATATTCAAAGAAAAAACAAGTCTTAGTGACCTTGAAATTTATCACTTAAATGAAAGCTAGAACAAAAATACATGAAAATTAAAATAATTCAAAGAACGCTATAAACAATTATTTATTAGGATTATGTAAAATATGTACATAAGTGTGGAGGAGATGATTACTAGTAATGAAGGAGGAGTGTTTTAAACGTCATTCGTAGATTCTTTTCTAAAACAAATCTGGAAACAATTATTTGCACCCTGGTGTTATATATCAGAAACCCGAACTCTTTTATTTTTGAAGACCTGTAATCATGATCACGCAGAAATTTTATATAAAGATATCAGTTTTTGGACACTGAACATTCTTTTTCCCATCGCCCAACAAAAGTTTCCCAGCAAAACCTAGATTTATTACCTACTGGTTTCTTCTAAATACAATGTCTAGTTAATGCCATCTGTTCCTTTTTCAATTAAATATTTACAAATAAAATTAAAACCACATTAAAGGAATTTTTTTTAAATTCCCACCACTAAGATATACTCAACTTTTTTATTTTCTATTTTCCTTTTTGACTTTATGTATGCCTAACAGTCTGTGGGAATTCTATGTTCTGCTTTTATCACAACTGTTACCTTATGAATATTTTCAATGCTACGTAATCTCTGTAATTAAAGTCATCAATGGCTAACATATTTCACTGAATATAGTATATCATAATTTATTTAACATTATTCCATTGTTAAGCATTTATTTCTAACTACTTGTTATCTTTTTGTACTTGAAGATTTTTATTCTTTCAATTATTTCTTTAGCCTAAAGTCTCATTAACTAGATTTTAAAGTAAAAATATTAATATTTTTGTGTCTGCCCCCTATATGTACTGTCAAACTCGTCTTTAAAATACTTTCACGATTTCTAATTTCAGCAATATATCAAAGTTCTGCTAGTTTTGTTAGTTTTTCGATTTATGTTTTAGACACATTTGACCACGTTACCGAAGCATGTAATGAAAGACATTAACAGCATAAAGTCCCCAAAGAAAATAATTAAAGATACATAGAACTATTTTGTAATGTTAATAATATTTCTATAATATTATTTAAAAAGATGAAGTCACACAAAACGGGAAAAAATGCCAGATACGAAGTTCATAATAACCTATTCATTCCTAGTAAATTAAATAAGAAAATAGTTTAAATTCTCCTATACATCTAACATATCCTTAGAAGATCTAAAATGCTTGCAAATAACTTTTTAAATACAAAATACAATATACTTTTGCATTTTTAAATACAAAAATAAATAACATAAAGCAAACAAAACATAATATTCTACTTCTTTATTATCGCTTATTTAGTGTTTTATTCTGTGTCTGTGCCTCATTCTCATGTTGACTCACTTTTCTTTGATGTTAATGAAATTGAATACCTCCTACTGCCTTGTTTCCTATTTGTACTTCTTGTATGAATTATACTTTGGCTATTTATTTATTGGGATAAAACTACAAACTCTTCCTAAATATAGTGATTACCCCTCTTTGCAAATGTTTTCCTAATATTGTAATACACTTTTATATGGCTTTATTAAATTTTGTTATACATATGGATTTTTTGTGTCTTGTTAAAGCTGACTATCTTTTCCTTTCATATGTATTGTTTCAATTCTTTAAAAGCTATCTTTCTTCCATACTATTGATAAAGAGCCCTTTGGAGGTTTTTTCCGCTAGTTTTCTATTTTATTTTTATTTCTCATTATAGCATCCATGTGTAGTTGTGTTGGTGTAAATTGGATGTTGGTATTTGGTTTCAATTAATTAAATTTTCTCCATATTGCCACTCAGTCATCTCAATAACAGTTATTGAATAGTGCTTCTTTATATCTTTGTTTCATAATATTTAGTACTTAGTGAATTCTTATATACTATTTATAGTTTTTTTATAATACATTGTGATGTCCGATAAGGTTAGCTACCTTGTTCTTCCATATAAAAGAATATTCTTTCATAGTCTCATGCGTTCATTTTTCCAAATTAATTTCAGAAGAATTTGTTTTTCCCTTTTATTTTCCAATTCATGTTATACCACATGGAACAGTTTATGGCCAGCTCTTTTTATGAACTTTTATGTTTCAGTATTTCTGCTGCCCTAAAAAATCTTTATTCCCAAAAGCACATCTTTTGTTCTTCATTTTCCTCCCCCTTTTTTTAGAGAGCATATGCTGCTGTGTCTCTGTGACAAATAGCCCTTATCCTCCAAAGTAATGGTCAATTAAAGTATGATACCCTCCCACGTCCCACCTGCCACCCCACCTCAGACAAGGAACAGAGATTTCTGTATTGAAATGTATCTATGATATTTTCAGTGTTTAATTGGGAGTCTTTCTAGTAAAATGGAGCTTTTCATTATCTGGCAAATAATTCTTTAACCTATATGTATTAAAGAATATATAAAGTGAATAGAACTCAGGGGGACCAATAACACCTGGCATTTAAATTACGGCAGGTTAAGGAGAAGGAGCATGGGGACAGGCAAGGAATAAAGAATTTAGGATGCCCTGATCAAAACAATATGTACTTAGAACACAATTTCTTGTAAGGACAGTAGGATGAAGAAAATTTAGCATTCAAAGAACGCACATACAAGGGTACAGACGATATAGCTTCTAATAGATTGTCCTGAGGAATACTGACCAAATCACTGAAGGACGCTTGTAGACACGTGAAACTGAGACAGGAAAATAGGCACAATTATTTGAGTCTTGCTCTCCCATTATCCGTTCATTCATTTACTTATCTAACAAATATTAATTACACTAATTACTCAAACATGCTTGTTTCCCCTTGATGTATTTGCACCTATTTGTTTTAATACTCGTGTATCTTGATAAAATATTTGTTTATGGACAAGTTGAACAGATCAAAATGTAAGACATGATTATAACACCAACCCAAGGATGAACACTATCATATAATAATCCAAAACTCTTCCAATGCACTGTTTGCACTGACTTTTCAGTAACAAGAAAAAAAAGAGAGAATTTCCATTCTTTTTATAAAAGACTCTTCCCTGACTTTTTGGCTCTGAAAGAAATACAAAAGTGGTAAAAGTCAGTGTAATAATTCAACCAAAACCGTCTTTCTGATCTTTGAAAGAAAATTCTAACTTTCAGCATAAGTTGTTACATTTCTATATCTCCAATTTGCCACTGAATTTTCGTACTTGGGGATTTTTCCCTAGCTGCGTTGCAGTTAGGTCTTGTGGAAGGAGAAATCAATGATCTGCTTCGGGGGATACACCGAGTTCAAACTCCTCAACGAGGAACGAATGACACAAATGCACATATTGAAGAAGATGGGTACATTAAACAGAAAGAAATTGCTTCAGATGATATCTGCTCTATTTGTCAAGAAGTACTTTTGGAGAAAAAGCTCCCTGTCACCTTTTGCAGGTGACATGTTTTTTTTCTTTAGATTCTAAAAACTTATGAAAAAATTCTAATTTAATAAATTTGTAATTGATTGTGTTATAAGACATGTTGATAGAGAAACAATATATATTTAAACAATTATATTTAATTGGCCTTCTTTTGTTTCCTAATGTGTATGTTGTGAGATGTCCTGTTCTTACGCTAAATATTTCTGGGCTACATTGTAAAGGGTGAAAATTAAAACAACGCCACTTAATTCCCCTTTCCACTTTAAGTTATTAAAATGGGATAATTTTTACTTTTTTGTTTTATAGACGTGAATAAATGCCATAACTTCGAGGAGTTACAAAGAGTTTTCTGAAAGTAAAGATTAATTTACCTTAAAATTATAAAAATTCTTTTTGCTTTTTCAAACTTCTATCTTTAAACTTAAATAGTTCAAAATTTCACTTATAGACAAATGTTTATTGAGAGTGTAATATTTATATTATTCTTCAAGGCACTGTAAAGTTGGACTTGGAAAATTTGGGTAATCATTTGCTACTAAGCTTTTTTATTCTTTTTTTCACCTGATTATTTGCCCAAATTCTCATCCACATTGTAGTTTTTTATATGGCTATGCTTCTATTGCATATTTTAAAATTATTAACTATTTCCACAAATATTATTTCTCTCAGATATTTACTGAGTGCTACCACATATTGTGTGATTTCTAGAAAAATGAGGTGACATCTCTGCTTTCTGTGATGCCTTCTATTTAAAAAATAATTATTATTGTTACCGTTTTTTGTTTTGTCAAGACTGTATTCATTCTCACTTTTAAAATAAAAAATAATTTAATAACGCAAAATATTTTACCACCATTTCATTGGACTGGAGGATTTGTTTGGAGTTCTGATGTACTAAATTTAAGATGATAGATTTATTGTGTTCCGATAAGATAAATAGATAGATAGATGGATAAAGAAATAATAAAATAGAATAAATAAAAATAGAATAAAAATAAAATAGAATAATAAGATAGAAAGATGGAAATAGATAGATAGATAGATAAAGATAGATAGATGGATAACTTTGCTGTATACAAATTGGTAAACAAATTTTATTTCTAACAGGTTTGGCTGTGGCAATAGTATTCATATAAAATGCATGAAGATCTTAGCTGATTATCAGGATATATCGAACACTTCCATGCTGAAATGTCCTCTGTGTAGGCATGAGTTTGCACCCTTAAAACTTATTTTAGAGGAATTCAAAAACTCTAGCAAACTTGTAACTGCAGCTGAGAAAGAACGACTGGACAAACACCTTGGAATTCCCTGTAATATCTGTAAACAATTTCCAATTGAGGGAACATGTTACAAGTAAGTGTCATCAGTGAAATTATAAACACGTATTCCTTTTTTTTAACTTTAGGAAACTCTGAGCGTTAGAGCACCAGTCTTCTAGGCTGCCTTCCTCCTCTGCGTAGTGTGTTTGCCTTAAGTGAGGGCTGCTTACTGGGATTTCCAGACTGGTGATCTCTGTCAGCTCAGTACCTCAAGAACTGCAGTTGTTATATTTTCTTCACTTACACCAAAGTATTGGCCATGCACTCCAGTCTAGATTGAGTCTAAAGTAGCATCCTACCCTGGAAGCTCTGGACATAGGCTTTGTTGCTTTGGCCAAGATAAGTTTCCAAGCTAAGAGCTCTGCTAGACCTCTCACTCCTGTAACTTTCTTTGAACCACCAATGAGATCATGGCCAGAAGCTCCTAGGATTGAGCCAGAGGGATATTGACTAGATTGACTAAATATTTAATCGAATTCTCCCTACTCCATATTGCAATGAGTACATTTTGTTTTCTTTCGTATCTTATACCTCAACAAAAACAACAACAAGATGCAGGTATTTCTCATTTTATTACACTTCACTTTATTGAGCTTTGCAGATACTGCGTTTTTTACAAATTGAAGGGCTATGGCAACCCTGCATCGAGCAGATCTATCGGTGCCATTTTTCCAACAACATTTGTTTACTTCGTGTCTCTGTGTCACATTTTAGTAAGATATGTTCATTGTTGTTTTAGATATAATGCTATTGAACACTTAAAAGACTACAGTATGGTATAAACATAACTTTCATATGAACTGAGAAAACAAAAACATTGTGTGACTTGATTTATTGCAATATTCGCTTATTGCAGTGGTCTAGAGCAGAACCTGCGGTATCCCCAAGGTGTGTCTGTACTTATTACAGAAAACAATTTTCATTACTTTTGTGAGTAATCTCCAAACTTTCCCACAATTGCCACAATAAAACATCTATTAATTCCTATGCTTAGAAAATTCCTTTCTTAATTAAAATTTGAGTTTGACTATATGTTTAAGAAGAAAATACTTTGTTTCAATCTTAAAAAATTTTTGAAAATTTTTACTTTTCAGTCTTCTTGGAATAACATTATGATGAACCCAATTAATATATCTTTTTAAACCCTCTGATAAGACCATAAAAATTTTTTTGTCACCCCAACAGCAAATGATACCTTTCTCCTTTGAACTGTTTTAGTCCTTTGTTTTCTCTATGTGTCACATAGAAGAAAATCAGCCAGAGCACCATTAGCAAAAGTTTTCATTGGAAAATGGCTGGCCAGAGAAGGCTGCAAAGGAGCATTTAACTTGAGGGAGAAGGGCAGAATTTTCATAGAGGTTTAGGAGAAAATGTTCAGCTGGTTTCAAGAATGTTGGCTAAAGAGGGCTCTAGGAAAAGGAAAGATTTGGATCTTCAGTATTGACAGCCATTGTTCAGGCAATTTAAATTTTTTCAAGAGGGATGGATAAGAACAGCAAAGGGCTGAGGTGACAAGTGAAAGAAGGGGTTGAGAGGAGCAGCCCTGGAGGGCAAGGACATGGAAGAGCCACAGTGTAAAATTCTCAGTCCTCACAGTCATGTATTCCTCAAATTGTTCTTGTGTGGTTTTAGTAAACTATTTCAAATCTTGCTTTGAAGTATTTTGTTAATGACAGTGCACTCCTCTGTCACTCTGAGCTTTCTGACTGATCTTTCTGTCCTCGTGGATGGCTCTTCCTCGTACACCTCAGTACGGGCATCTCCACTGTTCTGCTGCCTGCCCACTGCTCTACACACGCCTTTGAGAATAATTCTCCTCTGTGATCTTGGCTCACAATTATTCACCTCTCTGTCAATCTCCTTTTACAAATTCAAGAATGCATTTCCAACGTGTGTGACTTCACCCTCCTTCCATTTCCTCAAATGCTGACATTTCAGTTATCAGCATGCAAAACTGTTTCCACAAGTTTTATGGACAGATTGAGTAGGAAACAAGATAAACTAGAAAGCTTTTCAGTTCCTTCTTCATTCGAGTTTCACAATGTAGCTACTTATCTTTTGGGAAGTTAATTTCAAAAATATGATATATATGTTAAAATATAGAGATGGTTAACTTTTTCTAGCCCAGCATATTTTGATGTATCAAATAAACTGCACCATAGCTCTGACCAATTAATGTTAATTATTAAGAATCTTCCCTGTATGTATAGATAGCAATAATGAATAAATTAGTGCTTGCTGCTAAGATGTCTAAAAAACATATTTTCCAAAATTTCTCATGGAGATCTTCTAAATCTTTGATAACTTGAGGAAGAATATAAGTTTATTTGATTACTGCTTAAAATATTTTTTAATGAATATTGATGCAAGTAAATTAAAATTCTGTGCTGTGGCAAAATTTTTATAAATGATATAAGTTTGAGATAAGCTTCTGTGGAAAGTGAAGTTTTTTTAGATTTATCAATAGTTTTAATTGAGAACTTTTTATACATATAGCTTTTTCCATTTTGTGAGGGAAAAGAGAGAATAGAATACAATTCCTGTCTTTAAGAAGTGTTCTGCTAAGTATAACTCTAGCATTCATGAAAGAATTGGAAAACACTGGATAATCAAATGGTAGAATATCTAATAGGCTGCAGATCCTATAGGAATTTAGAGAAGGAGGTAAACAAAGGCTAAAGTACTGCAGGAAGACATCAAGGAAGGGATGGATGATAGGGAAAATAATACCCTCCCAAATACATCCACATTTTTATGCTGGGAACCTGTATGTTAGGTTATCTGTCATAGGGGAATTAAGGTTGCAGAGATGGATTTAAGATTGCTAATCACCTGACCTTGAAATAAAGAGATTATCCTAGATTGCCTGGGCCCAGTATAATCAGAATGGTTCTTAAAAGTGGAAGAGGGAGGCAAGGAAGAGAGTAAGAGGGAAATGTGACTATAGAAGACAGGCACAGAGAGATGTTGCACTGCTTGCTTTGAAGATGGAGGAAAGGGCCACAAGCTAAGCTAAGGAATGTGGACAGCCTTTCCAAGATGGAAAGGGCAAGGAAACAGATCTCCAGAGCCGCCAAAAAGAAATGCAACCCCGCAGACCCCTTGATTTTAGCCTGTTGAGACCCATGTCAAACATCCATCCTACAAAATTTCTAAGATAATAAATTTGTGAAGTTTAAGCTGCTAACATTGTTGTAATTTGTTATAGTAGCAATAGGAAACAAATACAGGTTGAGATTTAAGGTAGGCTTGTCATATCTGCATAGTTCCCAGGAAATTTTGGCTAAATTTTTTTACCAAAAAAAATCAAAATAATTGGATTTTCTTCTATGTTTTGGTGTTTTTCATCTTTAGGTGTACCAAATGTATAGAATATCACTTATGCCAGGAATGTTTTGATAGCTGCTACCATCTTTCTCACCCATTTACATTTCGTGAGGTACAGTATCCATCTTGATTTCGTATAGCATTTACATTGTCCTGTTGTAAATCTGAGTAAAGTAAATCTAAGAATAATAAGAATAGATGACACTTTGAAATAGAACTGACCTGTTTTTAATAAAAACCTAAGACCATATTTTTAGGAAAGCTCCTTTTCATAGGGACTTACAAGGCAACTAGTTCTCACATTGGTAATTTACAAAATCCAGCACAATAACAAACATCTGATGACATTATACATAAATCCTAAAGATAGGAATTGCAGCCATCAAACTTGAAAGTTCATTTTTAAAAAAGATCTTGGCATTACAAATTGACTTACCATAACCTTAACAACCATTTGTGGTTTTAAAATTTCTTACATCAACAATAATGAAATTCATGGAATTCTATGCAAACTTTTGAACCATACACTTAAAAAGTAAGTATCTCCTGGTGCTAAAGAAAAATGCAACTTTCTACTTACTACGAAAGGTAAAACATCTACAGTTCCCATTATCAATTAATATTTTTACCTTAAAAAGTAATGTTGTTATAGTAGCTGTGCAATAGTATATTAGCCTCACTAATAATTTCTAAATTCTTTAATGTGGTAAAAAAATAGGTCTGTTAAAAAATGATGTCTTTATTATTCATATTATTATGTTATTGATATTCAACTTACTAATTTTAATCTACAAAATAAAAATTTCAATGATTTGCAAAGTAACATCTACTTTTTACCTATTACAGAAGAGAAATCAAAGATGGAAGTCACTAGAAGGAAGATCAGATGAAATTGTAAAAAATAGAGATGTTAAAAATGAGATAGAAGAAAAGATGCCACATTTTCAAGAAAAGCAAGGGTAAGATTCTCACTGAAGTTTACATTTCTTGTATGAGTGGGGATATTTAAATGTTTTTTCAGTTTGAACAAGTTTTATTCATTCCTTTATTCGATAAATATGTGTTGAGCACTTATTATACACCAGATGACGCTATAATGTGCAAGTGAAGCGCGAGGCTCTAGAGTCCGGCTGTCTGAATCCAGTCCTATTTCAACCGCAAGTTGGCTATTGTGACTTTTGGCCTAATTACTTCACTTCTCTCCACCAAATATTTTTCATCTTTAAAATGGGGATAATTATAGAACCAGCCTCATAGGAATTTTGTGAGTATGTAATGAATTAATACACACAGTAAATATTCAAATAACGTCTATTATTATTATTAATTCTACCAGAGATTGTACTAGATATTAGGAAGATAGATGTTTCCTCAGTAATTAAATGATCATCTAAATAAATGTAAAATTAAAACTGACATAAGTTATATAAAGAAAAAATATAGGGGGATTTGATATTTGCTTTGAAGTAATTGGCCTCTAGGGGAAGGAAGTCTTCTCCGCCTCATTCCCCGTCTCTTCCACCTGCCTGGAGGAAGAGAGCTGAGTGGGTTGGTTGTATTTCAGAGCACTGGGCTATTTACTAGTCGACAGGCCTCCAGACCTTGCGTCATACTCCTTATCCATTAAAGAATATTAAACATGCTATGTATTATTAACATATTAGGTACACTATAAAACATACAAAAGAGATCATTTAAAAGGATGGGATAAAATTGAAATAATTAAAAAAATGATTTCAATGAATTAACGCAAAGAAATTTTGCTTATGTATATATATATATATATATTTATATTTATATGTATATTTCTATCCAACCCAGTAGATATTTAGCCTGAGGTTACTCCACCCTCTCAAGACCACAGTTCCTGTGGAGCGTAAAATGCCTTGTGGGTATAAAATGAGCCTATACAAGGGCTCTCCAGCTCCATTTCCCCTGGCCCTGGCTAGGTATCACACTTCAACCTATTAGAATGAGAAATTGTGTAACTAAGGATTTAGGAGATATTGTTGGGGGAAGCAAGAGAATATTAGGGGTAGCAGGACATTCTAGGCAGAGAAAGCAGAATAAATGAGAGAGTTTCAAGATAAAGAAAGTGGTTAACATGGGGCCGGCCCGTGGTGTAGTGGTTAAGTTTGTGCGCTCTGCTTAGGTAGCCTGGAGTTCACAGGTTTGGATCCTGGGCGTGGACCTAGCAGTGCTGGTCAAACCATGCTGTGGTGGCATCCCACATAAACTGTAGGAAGATGGGCACAGATGTTGGTTCAGCAACAGTTTTCCTCAAGCAAAAAGAGAAAGATTGGCGACAGATGTTAGCTCAGGGCCAATCCTCCTCACACACACAAAAAAGTGGTTAACAACCTTAAATAATAATAAAAATACACAGTTTCTTTTTTTTCACTTGATAAATAGATGACTCTGGTAAAAGGAATTTCTGTAGCATGGTGGAAGTATAACTACAGAGTAATAAGAAGTGTAAACTTTTCTGAAGAATACATTTGAAATTTGTTCTGAATTACTTTTGAATAATATAGAAATGCATCTCACCTTTTAACCAAGATTTTGTTTTTAAATATTTGTTTTATCTGTTGCTAATGCATCAAATAGCAGTTAATTTACATTATATGATCTTAGCTATGTTGGTTGGTACTTTTAGATTCATATTAACATGGTGCAACAATACTGAAGTAGCAAGTCTATACCCCAAGGGAAAATGAGTTTCCTCATAGATTACGATCTACCAATTTTCATAGTAGCCTGGAATATTTCATGTGGCTTACCGTGCACCTAACTTCCTACCAGATGGCTGAGTGAATTGGGTTGTATTTTTCTAAACGCAAGCTTAAGTATTTGCTCAGACTGAAATAGTTTGAGTATATGCTTCTCTGATTTCACTGATGTGAAAAGTGCAAATCAAAAAATTTCAGGTTGGTATTTTTATTTGAAGTGACTAAATTGAATTTTGTTCTTTATGAAGTTGATGTTGAAGTTGGGTCCATCTTGTTCAGGACCAATACAATAGATTTTTTTTAACTTTACAATGTATGAGATTTATTATCTTCAGTTCAAGAAAACATTGCATGCGTTTGCATTATTTATATGGAGGTTATTACCTGTGCTATTGATTACTTCCCGATCTGTAATCACTTGTGAACATCTGTGTCTCTCTGCTGCTTCTCATTCAGCCAGGTTTACACACCCAAACACGTGGTAAAGTCACTGCCTCTCATACTGATTACAAAGAAGAGTAAGCTGCTTGCTCCAGGTTTCCAGTGTCGGCTTTGTTTGAAGGCATTTTGTCTTGGTCAACATACAAGATTGCTACCATGTACTCACAAGGTAGAAGTCATATCCTTTTAGTTTGACTTTCCCTGTAGGGCCAGTTTTCACAAATGAAATGACAATGTAAGTCTCTCCTTTTACTCTTTTAGTCGTGTTATGTGCAGAGATGTCCAAATTGAACAGTATCCATAGGAGAGTTTCAGCAGACACTATTGCGAAGGCAGCTCTGTGCACTAAGGATGGCTTCCTATTGACTAGGACTCGTTTCTGTGTATACTGTCTAGGAAAGATAAAATGGCATTTTAAATTAGATTCTTTTATCTACATTTGATATTAGTAAAAAAAAAAGCTTATAGAATACTAACTTCATGTATTTTTTTGATTCTTTGGATGGAACAGAAATGCTTAATTTGACATGGTTAATTAGTATTTCAAATGAACTTGTTACAGCACCAAGTGAGTCCTCTCCTTGGTAAAGTAAAATCAAAACCTACACCAGGAATAGTTGTCATACAAAGCAGAATTTTATTTACATCATGCAGCAAACAAAATGGAGACCATAGGGAATAATTTCACGGAGCTATGGCTCCCTGAACAAGGAGAATTCATGCCTTTTATTTGGGGTAGAGAATGAATATGCAAGAGGGAAATTTTGTTATTCCATGTAGAGGTGGGCGTGGACTGGCGCATGTGCAGTTTAAATACGTTTCCACCTACATCACACATCGTGTTAATAAGGCTGTAGCTCCTCTCGGGTCAGTGAGTCTAGTACAATAATGAAGCAAAGGTTACTTTTGTACATTTTTTCATTCTTTGGCACAGGTGTTCTTCCTGTGGTATGGTTTGGGCCAGTCTGAGCCAGTTTAAGCCGATGGGTGGCTGTTCATCCCCCTGAAAAACAACTTTAAGGAACAATTAAATGTTGTTGGAACTTCCTTTAAGAAACTCGGGGCAGATAGCTGGTGACAGACTCACTGGAATCAAAGTCTAGCATTGCTTGATCTCTATATAGTTGGTAACCTGTACGGTAAACTGTGTAGTGTATTTTCTGAGATAAAGTTGTTTCAGTAAATAAACATTTGTAGCTTTAGAATCACCCTTGCTTAAAATGTCTGAAAGTTTTTCTTCCCAAGAATGTGGTTTGTTCTTTTGTATCTTACCATCATCAGATCCATTTTCAACTCCAGTTAGTTATGACTGTTTTTATTACTTAATAATTTTCATTCATTAGAAAGCAACAGTGAAAGTAATGGCTTGAGTAAGTAGTGAGTTTTTAACAAAATTACAAAAATGATTATCTTTGGAAAGCTTTCCATTTTAATGTTGAAAATGGAGATCAGCCCATAACCAATTGTATTTTTAAGAGAATCTCTTCAAAATATTTCCAATAAACTTGATAAATTATAATTACCTTCCAATTTAGCTAAATAGTTGTAATAGTAACACAATAATGAAAGTGTGGAAAATTTACATAGGCAATATACATTATAAACATGATAATTATATCTCTGATTAACATAACTTTTTTTTTTAAGTTTCATAGGAAATGTATTGACAGTTGGTTATTCCAAAAGTGCAATTCATGCCCTATTGATGGACAAGTTATATATAATCCTTTAATCTGGAACAATACAGCAGTGAATGGACACGCACATCAGTCTGTTTCAAACACAGACATCACTCATCTGTCAAAGCAGCAAGAATCAGAACTTTTTATTCCTGGTACTGGATTAGTCTTAAAACAAAATAGACTTGGAATTTTACCTGGCATACCTGAATGTAATTCTGAAAAGTTAAATACACCTCAAAGTCCGACAGATACCTATCAGAATATAACAGTTGATGATCTATTCTCTATCAAATTAGATGATTCAAATTCAAGAAAATTAATCTATGAATATAAAATTAGCCAGCATTTCCCCAGGTATCTTCAAGATTTACCGTCTGGATCCTTTGGGAAAATATCATCTCAAACATTTCTTCCTTCCATTGCTCACAAGAATATTATATGTCCCGCTGGAATGGAAATCCCATGTATCAATGAAAAATACCACACTCGTCAAAGCCAGAAGATGACCAAAGACTGTAAACGTATTAAGCACAATCCAAAGAAAACTCTTGGTACTAAAATAAGAGAGAACAACACGAGATCAAATTCTTTCCTTCCAGAAGATTTAAATCATATTGCCAACTGGGATACAACTAAACCTAATTTGTCTAAAAGGTATAATAATTGTACGGGGAAAATTAGACAAAAATGTAGTCATCTATCAAGAAGGCCTATATCTCACCCTTTAAATACAAAAAGTACTGAGCTATCTTTAATACTGGAGGGAATTCAGTTATAAAAATGTATTTTTGATTAACATCAGAAAATATTTGAATATGGAACATAAGAATGTTTTATGTAGAACATAAAAAACACTACATACTGGTGACAAATGTATAGAAAATTCTCTGTTGTTATTTTCCCTACTCGTCTCTGAATAATGACACTTAAAGGAAATGACCCCATTCCTTATAAAACTTAGAGCATCAGGTGTCTTGATGAAAATGTTCAGGATGTTTTGAATTATAAATAATTTTTGGAACTTTTATATCTGATTTTACACTAATTAAAATAATTACTTTTGCTAAAACTAAGAAAATAGGTTTTCCTTGTGTTGAGTCACTGTTTTCAAGCATTCCACTTGGTAGCATATAACATGCAGGGATTCTTTCCAGGTACTTAGATGTTTTTTGCATTTTCGTGCACTAATAATCACCACAAACTTAGAGATAAGTCCAGATGGTAGTTTTCTTTTTTATTTTATTTCCTTAAAGAAGTCTTCTTATATGTAAAATGAAATAAAAATGAAATAAAAATAGAATACTTATAATGCTATAAGCTATGCCAAGTTAATAACAGTTTTACTATTTTATTTTCAAGAAACTTAGAAGTACTACTAAATTTCTTGATACAATCAATATTAAAGGATCTGTTTTTTGGAACTAGCTCTATTTTGAAAATAACTAACATTGTTCCAAAATGTCGATTTGAAAAATGTAACCCTTAGGTTCTTATTTTGTCTATTTTTAAATGTTGTGGGTCAGTAGCTACTTAAATTTTATTTTTTTAAAAAACTGATAATTTCATTGATTTTTATTATCTGTAACAAGGGAAAAAACCTCACATAATATTTGTCATGATCGTGATGGAATGCATAGTTTTATGAAACAAATCTTGAATCTGTCAAGCAGAGAAAGTTCTTTGAAAATAGCATTTGAATTTAAAGAAATAATTAATTAAGTTGAGGTTAATCACAGACAGAAAGTAATTACTAAAATGTATTTCAAACACAGTAACTGAGAGTTAATTAGAACGTGAGCTGCATTTAAAACATGA
The DNA here is from genome assembly GCF_041296235.1 of Equus asinus. Taxonomy (NCBI): domain Eukaryota; kingdom Metazoa; phylum Chordata; class Mammalia; order Perissodactyla; family Equidae; genus Equus; species Equus asinus. The sequence goes on along the minus strand of NC_091793.1, from coordinate 123,675,713 downwards.
ATGGAAAGTTTGGCTTGTTTCTGATGTATAAATGGAGGGCCAAATATATTTGTCAGCAATCCAGGGTTTTATCAGCCTTTTTTTTTTTTTTTGGTAAGGTAAGGTGAAGGAAACTGAAAAATAACTTTCCAATTAATAAAATATTATTTATGTTCTAATAGATATTGCACTCTCTTTTTAAAAGAATCCTTCAAAAAAGGATAGAATATGCTTTAAAAAGCAAAACATATGAAATAGCTATAAAAGAATAATAAGAAATTGGGGTGCTAGTAGAGAAAAATAATGATGCTGGAAAATTCATTTTTCAGTTAAAAGAAAGATATAATATGGACACTATTCCTATAGTAGTCAAACTCATTAATGATCATTCTGCAATTATTATTTGTTTTATTACTGTAGTAGCATATACACAAAGTAGTCTACCCCTGATTACAAAAGGAGACTAGAGACCAACTGCTAGAGTAACAGTTTCTTGTGACTGTCTGAACAAGCTTCCCCAGCAAGAGTCAGGGATGTGGATTAGGCGACAAAGGGGGGGAAGTTAAATAGTTCTTTGGTTTGTTATTTATTAGACAAAATAAATTTCACAAAAGGAGTCTGATTTCTAAGAATAAACGTCACCCTGTTTATGAGGAAGTCTAAATGGCCTGAAATGAATGTAATACAGACCCCTGAGCAGTGGTGAATGACGTGGCAGGCTGGTCAGAGGCCTAGAAGAAGGATTGAAAGATTGCAGACAAGCAGGTTAGGTGTGGATGGACATATGGACTTCCCAAAGCTCCACGCATTGGGAGAATTTTCTGTCATTGCTGTCTTTCAAGGCCACTCCTAGTGAGGAGTTGGCCATGCATTTTCGATTTGTACTCACATATCCAGCCAACCCATCCAGAAACCAAGCCCAGGTTTTTTTCTCTGTCAGCTGGTCATAGGTATTAGCCAAAGGAGCGACACTGGTCTAACATTATCCAACTTTGCTGGATAACATCAAGGGCTGGGCTCTCTGCTCGTGTAGCTTGCCTTCTGATACTGCTCATGCTGTCTGGATGTACCACTTCCATATCATGATGGACTGCTGCTGGGCCCAAGCAACTTTATGACCTGATGGATCTGACAGATCCCAGCTCATGATGGGCATTTGTGGATACGTGATCAATCAATTGATGTCCCACGGTCAGAGACTCCAACTCTACCAGGGCATGCCATGTGTTGTTTTTCAAAAGGCAAATTTCATAGCCTTGTTCCAAAACCTCTGGAACCCACATGACATCCCTCTCTTGGGCTTGCCATCCAGTCCACAGGTCATCTTTACCCATCACCAATACCTCTAATACCATAGGGTCTTCCAGGTTGTATGGCCCAAGCAGCAGAACTGCTTACACCACAGTCTGGACCTGTGGCAGAGCTCTTTCCTGCTCTGGGTCCCACCAAAGCTGACAGCCCTTAGTGTCATCCAGCATATGGGCCACAGCAGTATTCCCAGGTGTGCATTAGTGGAATATGCTGCTCCATAACTCACAGACACCAACCGGGTGTTAAGCTTCCTTTTCTTGTTGTGGGAAATGCAAGATAGGATCATTTGGCTTTTATTTTGGAGTAGAAATCCTGGCATGCCTCTGTCCATAGGAACCCTAAAAATTTTACTAAAGTGAAGTCCCTGAATCTTTCTGGGTTTATCTCCCATCCTCAGGAGCACGTGTGTTTTACGAAGGAGCATGATAGCATTTCTTGCTTATCTGACCTAATTAACATAATGGCACTGATGTGGTGAATTGATGTAATGTTCTACAAGATGTTCAAATGAGAGCAGGAGAGTTAACAAAGCCCTCGGGCAAAAGTATAAATCTATATTATTGCCTATTCCATGTGAATGAGAACTCTTTCTGGTCCTCTTTTCTCACTGGAATAGAAAAGATGCATTCATCCTATCAATGGTTTTATACTGTGTACCTGAGGACATGTTGACCTCCTGTAGCAAAAATATCACATCTGGCATAGCTGCTGCAATTGAGACTACAACTTCATTGAATTTGCAGTTGTCTGCTGTCATCTTTCCAAGATCTTTGCAGTTTTTGCAAGGGCCATAATGGTGAATTAAATGGAGATTTGATAGGGACTGACACCTCTGCATCCTCTAGATTCTTAAGGGGGACACTAATTTCAACAATCCCCCTTGGGATGTAATATTGTTTTTGATTTTCTATCTTGGCTGAGTTTGGGGAACAGTTTTAAAAGCTTCCACTGGGGTATGATTACCTTCGTGCCACAAGCCAAGAACTCAATGTGGGGCTTGAGCTATTTACTTAGTATATTATTCCCAATTATACTTGCAAGGACTGGGGACATAACTGCGGGATGGATCTGAAGAAATAGTGGACCCATCACAAGGCAGAAGTTTCTCAGAACTCCGTTTATTACCTGGCCCCCAGATGCCTGTAATACAGAGAACATAATAATGGTTCAGGTTTCTGGGTATCACTGTCAATTCAGACTGTGTCCAACAGTCATCGAAATGTTTGGCTATTCTGCTTTCCCCAACACAGTATCAGGGTGACCAACTCATCCCAATTTGCTTAGGACTTTCCCAATTAAAAAAAATGTCCTGTGTTCCAGGAAGCCGCCAAGTTCTGGGAAAACTGGGACAACTTGCCACTCTAATACTTACCCAAGTAAATGACTTTTGGGGAAGGAGTGGGAAATTCATTACTGAGTATATTTGCTATTCAATTGCAATTTCCTTCCTACTAGGGACTCGGCCTCCTCTTCAATCAGTGGGTTCTGGGTCTGAAAACTACCTCAAGTCCAGATACCTGGCACTGCATCGTGACTTTTACTTAGGGCAATTGCCCTTGGCCTCCTGATCATCCATCCTGATTTCTCATGATAGCAAGCTGAATAGAATACCCTTGTTGGACTCCCATCCATTTTGCCCCTATTGACACTCTAATTAACCATTTCTGTCTCTTAGGTCAGGCCTCCTGGCTGCTACTCTAACCCTGCCACTTATTATAATTCCATCCACATGGATTTTGGTAGGTTAGTGCTACCACCTGGCCTTTATTTGGGTCCTGTCATCCTCATTGCTATCAGTAAGCTTAGTAGTAAGAGCCTTTCCTACCACCAGCCCTGGGTTAGAGAAGAGGGCCATTACCAAACTTTTTTAGTAATGGTGGTGCCCCACACTGGCACAATGTTTATGGCTTTGGTAAAGTGTATTTTACAATCCTTCCCATGGAACATAATCCTCTGTTGGGCAACTGGCCTTACAAAGTATATTCACTCCAGCGTGACAGCTTCCATGGGTTTTTAAGTCCCTTGGTCTACTGTCTCCTATGGCATTCTGGTATTTCAACTTCATTTGGCATTGGCCATGGCTTTTTCCATGCCTCTAGGAGTCATCTCAGCAGTGAGTATGCACCATCACCTCGAGTCTTCGCCGAGCTGTTAAATCCAATATCACTAGAAGGCTCCCAAGTCAATAAACCCTCTCCCAGCCCAGTCTTGATCAGGCACTCTCAGAATGCAGACCCGCAGGGCTCTTCCAGTACTGGCCAATACACAATTGCTCCATCTTGCAGCTTCTTTAGGATATTAGGCTTCGTTAGCACCAGCACATCCCTGGCTGAGTTATGCTGTGACTTAACCCTAATTATATGCTTACTGGCCATAACAGAAGGTTAAGGCAGATCCTGAAGGAGGCACTTGATGTTTCGTGGGGAGAAAACAAAACATTGCCTTGAAGCAAAGGGTGTAGGCAGCCTGGCCCTGGAGGAAGGGACAGCTTGCTTCTGCATTTTCCAAGAGTTCAGAAGAGTTTAGGGGCTCAAAATGTTTAGGATCATCCACCCAAATGTTCTCTTCCCAAATGTCGGGATCTCATTTTTTTCCCCATCAAGCCATGATTGTGTCGTAACTAATTTGCCTTGAGTGGGCATTTAACATTTACTGGAGCTCTGTCACCCCATTAACTCCTGGTCCTCGGCTTCCACTGCCCTCCTGCTGCAGGAGAGTGTTTCTGTAAGCCATCAGGAAGGTCCATTGGCTTTCAAGCTTCGTGTTCAATTGCCCAGACCTGATCATGATCTTTTTCTAGGGTATTAATGGGCTTAACAATGGCCATCATTGCCATTGTCCTTGTAGTTAGATTCCCCAGGACTTTTCAAAGGTCTGATACTTTATACCAGCTAAGGCAGACTGTCCTCTCCCAGTGGTATACCGTCATAACTCAACAATAGAAAGAGTTTTAATAATTGGACATCCGCCTTATGCCCAGGGACATCTGTGTTCCACTTCCCAATGACGGGGTCCTCATTGTCAGCTAGGCTGAAAGTAACCCACTTCCCAGACTCCAATTTAACACCTACTTTCTCAGACCCTTCCCACTACCAATTGGCATAGGTTATTTCTTCCAAAAGCAGATGCTTAATAGAATTTGGTGTGCAATCTATTTATTAAGCATTAACACCTGTGGAATGGAGGCAATAGATGCTATCTTTATCAAAAATTTTGGTGTTTTGTTCATCATCTCTCCTCACCCTAGTGCCTTCCCTGGGCAAGGAAAACCAAATTTGTCAGAAGGAGCAGTATAACTGTAAAGCCTGGTCATACTCCTGCCACAATCAATCAGGGGGTGAAGGCCATCCCAGGAAGGGTGTGCTCCTGGCCTGTGGTGCTCTGCAGCTGAGGTGGACTCTGAAGAAGCTGACAGCTGCAGGCTGTCTGCGGTTTGCACTGTCAGTAGCCCAGGCAACAAGTCCTTCCTTGAAGGCTGATCTGGACAATGCATCTCCTGTGGATTGTAAGTATAGATGGAGAAAATCATTGAATTAAAGACATATTGAGGAGGTTAGTGGTAAGGGAGAGAAGGAAAAAGAAATCTAAATTCTTTTCGTAGTAGATATTACTTATGATCACCAATATCTGTCTCCTTTCTGGGCATTTCGGAAACAACACTTGCCAGCCCCCATTGTAGTCAGGTCGAGCTCTGTGACTAGCTCAGATAAATGAAATGTGAGAAAAAGTGAAGGATGTCATTTCCAGGCAGAGACAGTGAAAAGCTCGGGCATCATCCGGTCTCTCTTCCCCAGCCGCTGTATTTGGGAAGCCACATATTCCAGGGGGTACAGCAGCAAAAGAGCAGAGCCCCCAGCAGCCTGCATCCTTGAGGTAAGCACTTAAATCTTAAATAAATATGTGTGGAGCCCAGAAGAGGTTTGGGGTGAAAATATCAATTTAGGGGTCATAGAAGCTGTGTGATTACATAATGTGAATAGATAATGTCAGGCAAGGAGTGAATACAGAGTAAATTGGGGGCACTGGACAGAGCTCTGGAGAATTCCAACATTAAAAATTCAGGAGAAGATGCTCTCAAAGGAGGCTGAGAAAAGAGTGAAAAATGTTCTAGTTTGGGATCTAATCTTAACTATTCTACTATCTTCATGGTACTTTTGAAGACAATATGAAATTACTTAATCCATCCTCCCTTAAAATATAAGGTACATGGGGCAAGGACCTTGTTTTATTCACTGTCATGTGCTCAACATACAATGCTTGACATACGTGGATGTCCTATAATATCTGTTGAACCATTGATTTACGAAGACAAGTGGCCAGAGAGAAGGGGGAGAAAAGAAAAAGTATGCGGTATTAGAAAACCAAAGAAAGTAAATGCCGTCAACTAGCAGGGATTGGTCAAGTGAGATCAGAACTGAAGAAGGAAATTTTGCTTTAGCAGGAGAGCAATAGCGAGCTTAGCGAAGAGAGTGTCAGTGGAGTAGTGGGAGCAAGGTCCAGACTGGACTGCGGGTAAAGAGAGAATGGCAGGTGAGGACACGGAAACAGGGAGTATACCTAACTCAAAAAGGGAGATTATGAAGGAGAGGAGAAAGAAAAGTAGCTGGAAGAGGATATTTGTTTCAGGGGTTTTTTAAAGCTGAGATTTGAACATGCTTAAATGTCATTGAAGATACAGCTGGTATGTGATTATTGACATTATCAGATAGATACAGCTAATGTGTGTGATAAAATTGATAATAACAGAAGGATCTAGAGCACAGACGCCAGGAAAGCCTATAGTACGATGCAGGGACATATCCGTTATAATGGAAGGAAGGCCGGGGGGTTGGGGGGGTGGTTATAGATATAGGCAGGTTTGGCTGTTTGCTGGCAGGAGGTGGTGAAGTTGCAATCTAGGTCAGCAGAGAGTGAGTAAAGAATGATGTCTGAGGTCATTGAAAAGGATTAAAGAACGTTTTAGTATGTTCTTCAGAGAAATGGAAAGTGAACTAAGTAGTGAAATGTGATAGAAATTCAGGCAATTTTAACGTCCTTTTAAGTTTGTTAGCTATGAATTTATATAATATTAGTAATCTGACTTATTTGAATGATTTTTAGGTGCACAAAGCAATCAACATGCGACCACAGAGAAAATGGAGAGTTGGATCATTCCTGGGCACAGTTTTGGTAGGCAATTGCAATTGCAGGAAAATGAACAAGAAAGTTTGGGGCCTCAGCAAGGGAGAGATTAAAGAGCTAGACTCAAAATCTAAACTAGATAGGAAGGAACATAGGAGAAGGCTGACTCACAAGGCAAAAGAAATGAGTGAATGAATCAGAGGACCAAGAATGGTCAATAGGAGTAGTGAGGCAGGCAGACTGCAAAAATGGGAGGTTTAGGTCAGAGAAGGGATGGCTGAGGAAGAGATTTAGAGGTGGGGCACGCTTGAGTGAGGTCCCAGGTGTGGCCATAGCTTGGTGGAGGTGGCAGAGAGAAGGCGGCAAGAGTGAAAACATGAAGGAAGCTGAGAAGCGCTGGTGATGACTGAGTCAGCCTCATAGACATTAACATCCTTCTGGATAACAGGAGTCAGGGAGGAAAGAAAGGTTTGTAAACCCATTGCCAAAAATTCTCAATGAGAGAGTGTCTGCAGATGAGGGGGTGTAAAAGGAGAGGCATAAAGAAATGGTAAACCCCTCAAGGAAACAGGCATTTTTATAATAAAATCTGGAGCTGTGATCTGAAACTGACAATAAGGGGTAGAGAGAAACTGACCCCAGCCCACCATTCTGAGAAAATAAACACGATTGTCTGACAGGACCACAGCGAAGTGGAGTCCTTAGGAGGAACGCAAGTTAAGGCAAGAGGGGAGGGCGGGAATGAAATATTTTATGAAAAGTTCACAGGTATAGGGAGCTCATGGTAGTGGAATCAGAAGTCCAGAGAAAAAAACGTCAGGGTTTGGGTTGGGAAGAGGAGTAAGATGTCAGCAGAGAAGAAAAAAAACAAGTATTGTAGAGATAAGAATGAGAAGAAAGCAGACAGGACTTGACGTGACCAAGAAATGGGAATTTGAGGCAGAGGGAACAGGCAATTTCAAAGACTAAGAGTTTTAGCCCCTGCTCAGCTGTGGCCAGGTGGAGAGACCTGCAGTTTCCTGTGAGCTTCAGCATTGTATGCTTCTTAGCCTCAGTTTCTCAGCAGCAAATTTATCGTGTTGCCAGGTGTTGTGGCAGCGAAGGCATATAGCGGCGGCAGGAGCCTAAATCACCAGGAGGCTGGTGGCCATGGGGTTTTGCAATGATGGGAAAAGCAGACACAGTGGGAGACTTGAGTGAAAGGAGCCTGGAGGCCAGGAGTTGTCTCAAACCCTCTTGGCTGCTCTCTTAATTTCCCCGAGCCCTTCATCTGCGCCGTAGAGTTTAAGAGCTGCAAGAATTTTTGGAGGAATTTTATTTTCTTTATGAAGAACATGTTTTCTTTATGAGGATAATGAAGTTTAAAGGGCTTTAATGTCCCACCCAAGGTGAGGAGGCAAGTCTAGAGGAAAAGATCCCCATTTTCTTGCTCCTAGTCCGAGATTAATGTTCTCTGTCTCTTTCAGTCGCAATCTTTCTCGATCTCTCTCAGCTTTGCATTGAGAGAGTATTATATTATCCCATTTTAAACTAATTTTTTTGTTTATGGCTAGAGAATGTTTTCTGGAGCTTGTAAAGGCAAAATACTGTTGTTAACAATGGGGTGTGGTTAACTTATATTTATAGAATCAGTATTACACTGAGTGAATACCTTCATGAGTATTATCATGATTAGTTACTACATGTATAATGTGTTGCTTGTACATATTGTAATAAATATTTTATTCAAAGAAGCTATTATAATGAAATATTCAGAGGTACATGTTGCAGGAACCTTTCCAAAAGCAATTAGAAGATTCAAAACTGACGGAACGGCTTCTTTCTGAGTGATGACTAGTGTGAAGCAAGTTCTGCTTTTAATGTGTTCTTTGAAGAGGATGACCAATTTTTTTTAAGTTAAAATGTCATTATTATTGGCACTTTATGATGAGTGACTGTTCTTCCTGGGACGGAGGGAGCATTTTTCAAGCTTGAATGGGAAACATTGATTCACATAAAAGACAATTTGGCGTAACACAGAGGTTGAAATCACTTGGATTTCAGTCTGTAAATAAGTTGTACTATTTTGTGGCCATCTGTTTCACAATTGAAACACAGTTCCAAGTTGTATACTTGTTCAAATATTTGAAATCCTGAGAGTAAAGACTGGAAGATGTAACACTAAAGATCAAATTGTGCTTCAGACACAACTTTAAGATAGTAGCGATTTACTAGTATGTTACTCTTACAGTACAGAGGAGAAAGGTAGTAAAGAAAATTTAAACATTTTAAGTAGTTGCTTTTGTTAGAAAAATGTCAATAATGGGCTAGAGGTATGTTTCAGAGATACTTCATTAACATCTGAATAAGACAATCAAGGTATACTGACAAAAATTCCTCTCTTCCCAAAAATACCACCATATGAGTTATAACTTTGGGAGAAATCTGTGCAAGCTGGAAATACTAAAATAGTTTCCTTTTACACTTTCTAAAACCACTAAAATATAATAAAGTTAATTTTCTAAAGTGTCACATACCCATGTCACTGATTAATTAAAATAAAAATAACAATTTGCTTCTTATTGGTTTTTTCTAATTATTATAAATAATTAACGATTTTAAAATGCTAAAATTCTAAATTATAATTACAGAATTAACTAGAAAAAGAATCTAAAGGTCATGGTTTTCAAATACAAGATTTCAAAAATCAGTTATTTTTCAGAAAAATGAAAATCATTAAAATATTTTGATCCTGATTATTTAAATAAATTTTATGGTACTAATTATATAGTTACTTCAAAATAAAATGATGAAACTATTATAAATGTGGCATGGATTTTGAAAATAAAATATGGCACCAGCACAGATTTGTATTCTTTTGTTTATAAGAAAACTCCTTTCAAAAGATGTAATTTAAAAAAATCCGAGTTCCTGATTTTACTATACTGTAGGGTGCTAAGGGATTATGCACAAAAAAATAAAACAATATGATAATGATAATTCTCAAATGTAATATTTTTAAACTTCAATTGATTATTTTGACAATAGGGAGTTTTAAAATATATTACTTTGTATTGTAACCAGTGTAAAATTCACCCAAATCCCTCTGGATACTTACTGTTTTATCTGGTGTTTAAAGTGTTTTAAAATTAAATCTGAAATGCATCATATCCACATGTATTCTCTAACTTTCCAAATGCCTCCATTATTTTAAAGAATGATACAAAAAAATGACAATACCTGATTTCCTAGAAGCCAGAAAGTCCTAGACTTTAACGAGAGAATATTACATAATTTAATGGTGACAAATGTTGTCTAGAGAAAAAAATGACCAAAGGAATATGAAAGAATATATCTTTAATGTTCTGTATGGGAATTTAGCTGTACAATTCCTTGTAGTTCTCCACACAATGCATTAAAGATTGACTTTCTTATTTTTTTCAGCTTTATTGGGGTATAATTGACAAATAAAATTGTAAGATATTTAATATATACATCATCATGATTTGATATATATATAAACTGTAAAGGATTCCTCCCATTTAATGTTTTAAATATGTGTATATATGTGAAAATTTAAGTTCTACTTTCTTAGCAAATTTCAATTATATAGTGTTATCAACTGTAGTCACCATAATATGTTATTCTTGAGGAAGCTGCATACTGTTTTCCATAGTGGTTGCAATAATTTGCAATCCCATTAACAGTGTACAAGCGTTCCCTTTTCTCCACAACTTCGCCAACACTTTTTATTTCTTCTCTTTTTGATGATAGCCATTCTAACAGGTGGGAGGTGATCTCTCATTGTGGTTTTGATTTGCAGTTCCCTGATGATTAGAGATGTTGAGGATGTATTCATGTACCTGTTGCCCATCTGTATGTCTTTAGAAAATGTCTGTTCAGATCTTCTGCCCATTTTTTCAATCGGATCGTTTGGTTTTTTTGCTATTGAGTTGTATGAGTTCTTTGTATATTTTGGATATTAACCCCCTATCAGATATATGATTTGCAAATAATTTTTCCCATTCCATAGGTTCCCTTTCATTTTGTTGATGGTTTCCTTTGCTGTGCAGAAGCTTTTTAGTTTGATGCAGTGCCACTTGTTTATTTTTGCTTTTGCTGACTACTTTTGGTGTCAAATGCAAAATATCAGCAAGACTGATGTCAAGGAGCTTACAGCATATGTTTTCTTCTAGGAGTCATATGGTTTCAAGTCTTATGTTCAAGACTTTAATCCATTTTCAGTTGATTTTTGTGTATGGTGTAAAACAGTGTTGCAGTTTCATTCTTTTGCATGTGGCTGTCCAATTTTCCCAACACCATTGATTAAAGAGATTGTTCTTTCCCTATGGTGTATCCTTGGCTCCTTTGTCATGAATTAATTCACCATATATGCATGGGTTTATTTCTGGGCTCTCCATTCTGTTCCATTGACCTATATACTGTTTTGATAACTATAGCTTTGTAATATAGTTTAAAAGAAGCATGATGTATAGTTTTAAGAAGCATGATGCCTCCAGCTTCATTCTTCTTTCTCAAGATTGCTTTGGCTATTCAGGGTCTTTTGTGTTTCCATACAAGTTTTAGGATTGTTTATCCTATTTCTGTGAAAAATGCCATTAGAATTTTGATAAGGATTACACTGACTCTGTGGAATGTGGACATTTTAATATATTCTTCCAACTCATGAGCCCAGAATATTCTTTGATTTATTTGGGTCTTTGATTTCTTTTATCAATGTCTCATAGTTTTCAGTGTTCAGTATTTTACCTCCTTGGTTAAATTTATTCCCAGGCATTTTATTCTTTTTGATGCAATTGCAAATGGGATTGTTTTCTCAATTTCTCTTTCTGATAGTTCGCTACTAGTGGATAGAAACACAAGTGATTTTTGTGTATTTATTCTATATGCTGCAATTTTACTGAATTTTTTATTAATTCTAACAGATTTTCAGTGGAATCTTTAGGGTTTTCTATATATAATACATCATCTGAAAATTAAAAGAGTTTTACTTCTTCCTTTCCAATTTGAATGCCTTTTATTTCTTTTTCTTGCATAATTGCTCTGGGTAGGACTTCCAATACTACATTGAATAAAAGTGGCAAGAGTGGGCATCCTTGTCTTGTTCCTGATCTTAGAGGGAAAGTTTTCAGCTTTGCACCATTGAGTATGATGTTGGGCTTGTCACATATGGCCTTTATTATGTTTAGGTACATTCCCTCTATACTCATGTTGTTGAGAGTTTTTATCATAAATGGATGTTAAATTTTGTCAAATGCTTTTTTTTGCATCTATTGAGATGATCATATGATTTTTATCTCTCATTTTATTAGTGTTGTGTATCACATTGATTAATTTGCACATGTCGAACCATTGTTGCATAATCCTTGGAGTAAACCCACTTAAGCATGGTGTATGATCATTTCAATGTATTGTTGAATTCAGTTTGCTAAAGATTCATTGAGGATTTTTGCATCTATATTCCTCAGAGATATTGGCCTGTAATTTTCTTTTCTGGTACCATCCTTGTCTGATTTTGGTATCAGGATAATGCTGGCCTCACAAAATGAGTTTGGATGTATTGCCTCCTCTTCTTTTCTTTGGAAGAGTTTGAGAAGGTGTGGTATTAATTCTTCTTTAAATGGGAGAATTCACCAGTGAAGCCATCTGGGCTTGGGTTTTTGTTTATTGGGAAATTTCTGATAACTGATTCAATATCCTTATTAGTAATCAGTCTTTTCAGATTTTCTATTTCTTCATGATTCATTCTTGGTAGGTTGTATATTTCTAGGAATTTATCGTTTCTTCCAGATTGTCTAATTTGTTGGCATATAATTGTTCATTCTAGGCTCTTATGATCCTTTGTACTTTTGTGGTATCAGTGGTAACATCTCTTTCATTTCTGATCTTATTTATCTGAGTCTTCTCTCTTTTTTCTTGGTGAGTCTAGCTAAAGTTTTGTCAATTTAATTTATCTTTTCAAAAAATCACCTCTTAGTTTCATTGATCTTTTCTATTGTCTTTTTAGTCTCTATTTCATTTATTTCCATTCTAGTCATTGTTTCTTTCCTTCTACTAACATCAGGCTTAGTTTCCTCTTCTTTTTCTGGTTCTTTGAAATGTAAAGTTAGGTTGTTTATTGAGATCTTTCTTGTTTCTTAAGTAGGCATTTATCACTATGAACTTCCCTCTTAGAATTGCTTTGGCTCGATCCCCTACGTTTTGGTATGTTATATTTCCATTTTCATTTCTCTCAAGGTATTTTTGACTTCTCTTTTGATTTCTTCTTTGACCTATTGATTGTCACCAGCATGTTGTTTAATCTCTATATGTTTGTGAATTTTCCAGTTTTTTTCTTGTAATTGATTTCTAGTCTTATACCGTTGTGGTCAGAAAAGATGCTTGATATGATCTCAGTCTTCTTAAATTTATTAAGAACTGTTGTGTGGCCTAACATATGGTCTATCCTGGGGAATGTTCCAAGTTTGCTTGGGAAAACGTACATTCTGCTGCTGTAGGATGGAATTTTCTGTAAATGTATGTTAAGTCCACGTGATCTTAAAGCCAACATTTCCATATTGATTTTCTGTTTGGATTATTTATGCATTGATAAAAGTGAGTGTCAAAATCCTCCACTATTATTATATTGCTATCTATTTCTCCCTTCAGGTATGTTAATATTTGCTTTATTTATTTAGGTGCTCCTGTTTTGGGTGCATAAATATTTACAAATGTTATATCCTCTTCTTGGATTGACATCTTTATCATTAAATAATGACCTTATTTTTTAATAAATAAATACTTATTAACACAATATGATTAATAAGTGAGTAAAGTGGCTTGGGTCAGTTTGGAACAGAAGACGATTTGCCCAACATCACATAAATTGATTCCTACTACCATTAAATGCCAAATAATTGGACCCATTTTATTAAGGGAAGCCAATCAATATTGAGTCAAGGTAAACAATGCAGTATTTTAGGAAGTTCAGCACACTGAAGTCTGGAGAATGAGTTGGGAAAAAAACATGAGAGACAAGAACATCAGTGAGGAGATTGTTGCTACAACCCTGGTGAGGCAAGAGTCAGAGGTGCAGCATGGTGCAATAGAACAAACCTGGCTATGGACACATGAGAGATCCTTGTTCGGATGCTCAGTCTGCCACTTATCAGCCATGTAGCTGTCAAGAAGTCACTCTTTTCTCAGATTCAATTTTCAGTTTTATAATGACCTTCTTTGCCTGTTATTAAAGTCTTTCTCTTAAAGTCTATTTTGTCTAAGTATAGCTACGTCAAGTTTCTTTTGGTTTCCATTTGCATAAAATATCTTTTTCTATCACATCATTTTCAGCCTGAGTGTGTCCTTAAAGCTGAAGTGAGTCTCTTGTAGGCAACATATAGATGATTCTTGTTATTTATCCATTCAGCCACTTTAAGTCTTTTGATTGCTTTGGGTAGTTGGACATTTTAACAATATTAATTCTTCCAATCCATGAACATGGCATACCTTTCCATTCATTTGTATTTTCTTCACTTTCTTCCACAATATCTTATAATTCTTAGCGTAGAGATCTTTTACCTCCTTGGTTAAATTTACACCTAAGTATTTCATGATTTTTGATTCTGTTGTAAAGGAATGGTATTATTTCTTTCTTTTTCAGATAATTTCTTGTTAGTGTATAGAAACACTACTAATTTTTGTTTGTTACTTTGTATCCTGCAAGTTTATTGAATTAATTGATCTAACAGTTTTTTGATGGAGTCTTTAGGATTTTCTATATATGAAATTATGTCATCTGTAAATAGGGACAATTTTACTTCTCTCTTTCTAGTTCAGATACCTTTTATTTATTTTTCTTGCCTGACTGCTCTGGCTAGGACTTCCACTACTTTGTTGAATAGGAGTGATGAGAGTGGTCACCCTTGTCTTGTTCCTGATGTTTAAGGAAAAGCTTTCAACCTTTCACTGTTGAATGTGATATTAGCTTGGGCTTGTGACATATGGCTTTTGCTATTTTGAGGTATATCCCTTCTAATTATATTGTTCTTTTTTGTCTGAGAAAGATTAGCCCTGAGCTAACATTTGTGCTAATCTTCCTCTGCTTTACATGTGAGTTGCCGCCACAGTGTGGCTGATGAGTGGTGTAGGTCTGTGCCCAGGATCCTAACCCAAGAACCTGGGCCACCAAAGCAGAATGTGCTGAACTTAACCACTGAGTCACAGGGCTGGCCCTAAGATATGTCCCTTCTATTCATACTCTGTTAAGAGTTTTTATGATGAATGGATGTTGAATTTTGTCAAATGGTTTTTCTGCATCTATTGAGATGATCATGTGATTTTTCTTTCATTCTATTAATGTGATGTAGCACATTGATTGATCTGTGAATGTTGAACCATCCTTGTATTCCAGAGATGTGTCACTTGATTATGGTGAATGATCTTTTAAATGTGCTACTGAATTCAGCTTGCTAGTATTTTTTAAGGATTTTGACACCTATATTCATTAGGGGTATTGGCCCATAGTTTTCTTTTCTGGTAGTGTCCTTTTCTAGTGTTGATATCAGGGTCATACTTGCTTTCAAAAATGAGTTTTGGAGTATTTTCTCATTTTCATTTTTTGGAAGAGCTTGAGAAGGATTGGTATTAATTCATCTTTAAATGTTTGGTAAAATTCACCAGTAAAGCCATCTGGTCCAGGGTTTTCCTTCATTGGAAAATTTTTGATTATTGACTCAATCTCCTTACTAGTAATTGATCTGTTCAGATTTTCTATTTCTTTCCTATTCAGTCTGGTATGTTGTATCTTATAAGAATTTTCCCATTTCTTCTACATTGTCCAATTTGCTGGCACATATTTGTTCATAGTAGTCTCTTATAATCCTTTGTATTTCTGTGGCATCAGATGTAATGTCTCCTTTTTTCATTTATAATTTTTGTGATTAGGGTCCTTTCTCTTTTTTCCTTGGTAAGTCTAACTAAAGCTTTATCAATTTTGTTTATCTTTTCAGAGAACAAACTGTTAGTTTTGTTAATCTTTTCTATCTTCTCTCTATTGCCTATTTCAATTATTTCTGCTCTAATCTTTATCATTTACTTCCTCCTGCTAACTTTGGGCTAGGTTTGTTCTTCTTTTTCTACTTCCTTAAGCATAGAGTCAGGTTGTTTATTTATGATCTTTCTTGTTTCTTAGTGTAGGCATTTATTGCTATGACATTTTCTGTCTTAGAACTGCTTTTGCTGCATTCTGTAAGTTTTGGTTTGTTGTGTTTCCACTTTCATTTCCCCTTTTATTTCGTCTTTTCTCCATTAATTATTCAGGAGAGTGTTGTGTAATTTCCATGTGTTCATGAATTTTCAAGTTTTCCTCCTGTTATTAATTTCTAGTTTCATACCAAATGGTCAAGAGAAGATACTTGGCATGATTTCCATCTTCCTGAATTTGTTAAGACTTGTTTGTGGGCTAAGATATGGTATATCCTTTTCAGCTCTAGGATTTTTATTTGCTTGTTTTTAATGGTTTCTATTTCTTTATTGAACTCATTTTTTTCATGCACTTGAGAAGAATGTATATTCACATATTCTGCTGTTGTAAGACAGAATGTTGTCTATATGTCTGTTAGGTCCATTTGGTCTACAGTGTTGTTTAAATTCACTCTTTCCTTACTGATTCTCTGTCTCGTTGATCTGTCCATTGTTTAGAGTGGGGATATTAAAGTCCACAACTATTATGATATTGCTGTTTATTTTTCCTTTTATCTCTGTTAGATTTTGTGTGATTTATTTGGGTGCTCCAATGTTGAGTGCATAAATATTTACAATTATTATGTCTTCTTGATGGATTGACTCCTTTATCATTATATAATGACCTTCTTTGTCTCTTTTTACCACTTTTAGTTTAAAGTCTATTATGTCTCATATAAGCGTAGTTATCCATGCATTTTTTTGGATAGCATTTCCTTGAAATATCCTTTTCAATCACTTCACTCTCAGTCTGTAAGTGTCTTTAAGTCTAGTGAGTCTCGTGTAGGCAGCATATTGTTGGATCTTGTTTTTAATCTCTTCAGTCATTCTCTGCCTTTTGAATGGAGAATTTAATCCATTTAAATATAAAGTAATTATTGATAGATAAGAACTTACTATTGCCATTTTGTTCATTGTTGTCTGGCTGTTTTGTAGATTCATTGTTTTTTGTTTCATATCCTGCTTACTTTTTTATTTTTGATGTCTTTTGGTATCAGTATGCTTTGATTTCTTTATCATGTTCTTTTGTGTAATTACTACAGGTTTTCCCCTGTAGTAACCATGAGGAATACATAAAATATCTTAAAATTATAACACCTTATTTTAAACTTATAACTTGAATACAATTCCTAGACTTTACACTTTACTTCTTCTCCTCCTCACATTTTAAGTGAATGATGTTAAATTTACTTATCTTTTATATTGTGTAACTAGTAAAACAGATTATTTTAGTTATGGTTATTTTTACCACATTTGTCTTTTAACTTTTAAACTAGAGTTTAAGTGACTTAAATACTACCATTACCATATTACAAAATCTAACTTTGACTATATATTTACCATTACCAGTGAGGTTTTTGCTACTTGCTTATGTTTTTGTGATGTTAGTGTATTTTTACTTTTCATTCAAAGAACTCCCTTCAACATTTCTCGTAAAGTAGATCTAGTGGTGATAAACTTTTTCAGCTTTTGTTTGCTCAGGAAAGTCTTTATCTCTATTTTTCTGAAGGACAGCTTTGTCAGGTATAGAATTCTTTGTTGACAGTTTTTCTTCCAAAATTTTAAATATATTATCCCATTCTCTCCTGGCCTGAAATGTTTTTGTTGAGAAATCTGTTGATAGTCTTGTGGAGATTCCATTGTATATAATTTCTCTTTTGTTCTTTTCCTGCTTTCAAAATTCTTTCTTTGCCTTTGACTTTTGACAATTTAATTATTATGTGTCTCACTGTAGCCCTATTTGGGTTCAACTTATTTGGGACCCTTTGGGCCTCACGCATCTAAATGTCCGTTACTGTACCTTGGTTTGGGAAGTTTTCAACCATTATTGCTTTCAGTATACTTTTTTCTCCCTTTCTCTTTCTCTTCTCCTTCTGGAATTCCAGATATCACAGATCACATTATTCCAATAATGTGGATATTGTTTCTTTTCATTGTGTCCCATAAGTCCACGGGCTTTCTTCATTCTTTTTTCTTTTTTCTCTTCTGATTGGATAATTTCAAATGTCTTGTTTTCTAGGTCACCAGTTCCTTCTTCTGCATGGTTGAGTCCCCTTGTGAAGCTGTATATTGAAATTCTTCATTTCAATCCTTGTATTTTTCAGCTCTAGTATTTTTATTTGTTTGTTTTTAATAGTTTCTATTTCTTTACTGAACTTATTTTTTTCATGCATTGTTTTCCTAATATTGTTTAGTTGACTCTGTGTTCTTATCGTTCACTAAACTTCTTTAAGAGGATTATTCTGAATTTCTTTGTCTGACAGTTCATAGATCTCCACTTCTTTAGGGTCACTTTATTAGTTTCCTTTGGTGGTGTCATGTTTACCAGATTTTTGTGATCATTTATTCCTTATGTTGGTATCTGTGTATTTAAGTAAGTGGTCTCCTCTTCCAGACTTAAGAGGTTCTTTGAGACTTTACAGAACTGGCAGAGACAGTTCTTCATCAATCAGCTCAGTTTCAGTTTCTGGACATGGCTGCTAGTAACATCTTTGGGCAGGAGGGACTTGCTATCAAAGTCTATTTTGGGATGAGGCAACTGCTCAAGTTCTGAGATTGAGGGGGTGGCACTGGCCTAGAAAAGTTGGATAGTACTGCTGGCTTGGTTACCTGCCTAAATGAGGCTTATGATGGGCTCTATGGTTGCCCGAATTCTCTAGTCATCATACTAGATTGTTAGGATTGGATACCATACTCAGCAGTATATGGGACTTATGAATTAGCTTCTCTGCACTTTCTGGGAAGCAGAACAAGCCCCAGGGCTTGCATCGCTCATCGTTTGGTGACCTGACCCTGGCAAAACTGTCCACTGCATTCCCTGGCCAGATGGGGCCACAAGTTTTTCTCTGCAGAAGGGGAAAGCTCTGGGCTGTGCTCTCTGTTTAAGTGCCACTTTAAGCAGGGCTGTTTGATAGACTATGCCGCTTCCCATGTGCTCGGGTTAGGTTCCCTAGCCAGGTGCACTGAAAGCTGTATGCAACAATGGATGGAGCTATGAATTACTTTCTCTGCCTGGGCACAGTGGGAACCAGCTCCAAGGTCAGTAAGGCTCTTTGTCTGTGGTCTTGACTCAAGCCAATCCATGCCGCAAGTTCCCTGGCAAAACGGGATCACTGATTTTTCTCTGCAGATAATCAGCTCTGTCTGCTGGACTTTCTATTCAAGCATTACTGGGCTGTGCAGCTTACCATGCTTTATGGTCAGGTGGGCTGGGAACTTTAGTCAGCAGTGAATGGGGCTATGAATAAGCTTCCCTGCCTGGGCAGGGGCAGACTAGGCTCCAGGGCTAGCAATGCTCTTCATCTGGGGACCTGAATCACAGACCTGTTCTCAACTGAGTTCCCTTGTCAGACTGTGCCACCAACTTCATTCTGCAGATGGGCAAAATTGCTGATTGAGACTACTGGTTGGGCACTGCAGGTAGGAACTCAGTCTGCCAAGATCTGAGTGCTGGTTGTTCCAAGCCCCTTTCCCCTTCTCCATTACAATCAGATTCCCAGTGGTCAAGCCCCACAGACTGACGTATAATCCCTCTGGGGCAAGACTGGAGTGGGGCTCCCAAGAAGTGACTGACCATGCTGAAGGAGCTAGATATCCACCCTGGGCCCTCTTTTCCCCCTGGATGAACTAAAGATGCAGAAGAGTCCTCTCAGCATATCGCTTCACTGGCCCTGGGGAGAGGCAATGCAGTCAGCATGTGTCCAGTCCTCTTACCCTTCTAATGCAGTCTATCTTGGTCTCTATGGTGCAGAGGGGTTCCTCAGCCTCACCCTCATGTTCTAGGATTCTCTCAGTGGTGTTTAGTCCATAAATAGTTGATAGTTGTTATTCTTGTGAGGGGAAAAAAAGTCAGGAATGACCTATTTCACCATCTCAGTGATGTCACTCTCCTATTGAGGGTTTTTGCACCTATGTTCATCAGGGATATTGGCCTGTAATTTTCTTTTCTGGTAGTGTCCTTGTCTGGTTTTTGTATCAGGATAATGCTGGTCTGGTAAAATGAGTTGGAAGTGTTCCCTCCTCTACTATTCTTTGGAAGAGTTTGAGAAGTATTGGCATTGTTTCTTCTTCAAATGTTTGATAGAATTCATCAGTGTGGCTGTCATGTCCTGGACTTTTTGTTGTTGTTGTTGGGAGGTGTTTTATATTACTGATTCAATCTCCTTACTTGTTATCAGTATGTTCAAATTTTCTATTTTCTCATGATTCAGTCTTGGTAGGTTGTATGTTTCTAGGAATTTATCCATTTCTTCTAGGTTTCCCAGTTCATTGGTGAATAATTGTTCATAGCAGTCTCTTATGATCCATTGTATTTCTATGTCATCAGTTGTAAAGTCTCCTCTTTCATTACTACTAATACTTTTGACTTCTCTTTTGATTCCTCTTTTACCCATTGGTTGTTCAGTAGCATGTTGATTAATTTCCACATACATGTGAATTCTCTGTTTCTTTTCTTGTAATCGATTTCTAGTTTCATACCATTGTGGTCAGAAAAGATGCTTAATATGATTTCAATCTTCTTAAATATTAAGAATTGTTTTGTGACCTAACATATGATCTATCCTGAGAATGTTAAACGTGTGCTTGAGAAGAGTGTATATCCTGCTCCTGTTGGATGGAATGTTCTCTAAATGTTTTAAGTCCACCTGGTGTAACATGTCATTTGAGTTCAGTATTTCCTTATTGATTTTCTGTCTGGATGAAATATCCATTGATGAAAGTGTGGTATTGATTCTCCTACTATTATTGTATTGTTGTCTATTTCTCCCTTCAGGTGTGTTAATATTTGCTTCATATATTTAGGTGCTCCTGTGTTGGGTACATAAATATTTACAAATGTTGTACACTCTTGTTGGAGTCACACCTTTACCATTATATATTGACCTTCTTTGTCTCTTGTAACGTTTTTTGGCTTATACTCTATTTTGTCTAATATGAGTATACCTACCCCTCCTTTCTCTAGGGTTCCATTTGCATAAAATATCTTTTTCCATCCCATGACTTTCTGTCTGTGTGTGTTCTTAAAGCAGAAGTGAGTCTCTTTTAGGCAGCATATAGTTGTATCTTATTTCTTTTTATCCATTCAGCCACTTTATTTCTTTTGATCAGAGAATTTAGCCCATTTAAATTTAAAGTAATTATTGATAGGTATGGACTTACTATTGCCATTTTATTAAATTTTTTCTGGCTCTTTTGTAATTACTTTGTTCCTTTTTCTTCTCTTGCTCTCTTCCTCTGCAATTTGATGACTTTATAGTTGTATGTTGAGATTCCTCTTTTTTTTTTTTTTTAAAGATTGGCACCTAGGCTAACAACTGTTGCCAATCTTCTTTTTTTTTTTTTTTCCTGCTTTATCTTCCCAAACCCCCCTGCACACAGTTGTATATCTTAGTTGCATGTCCTTCTAGTTGTGGGATGTGGGATGCCGCCTCCACGTGGCCTGACGAGTGGTGCCATGTCCGCACCCAGGATCCGAACCCTGGGCCGCCACAGCGGAGCGTGTGAACTTAACCACTTGGCCACGGAGCCGGCCCGAGATTCCTTTCTCTTTATGTTTTGTGTATTTAAGTTTTTGCTTCATGATTACCATGGGGCTTACATAAAACATTTTATAGCAGTATGTTTTAAGTTGATAACAGTTTAATTTTAAATGTATGCTTAACCTCTACCTTTCTACTCTCCTCCCCCACACTTTATGTTTTTGACGTCACATTTTACATATTTTTACTTTGTTTATCCATGAACAAATTATTATAGTTATAGTTATTTTTAACATTTTTGTCTTTTAATCTTTATACTTGAGTTACAAGTGATTTACCCATCACCATTACAACATTGCAGTATTCTAAATTTAATTTTATACTTTCATTTACCACTGAGATTTATTGTCATATGTTAATTAGTGTCCTTCCCTTCAGTTTGAAAAACTCCCTTTAACATTTCTTCTAAGGCTTGTCTAGTTGTGATGAACTCCTTCAGTTTTTGTTTCTGGAAAACTCTTTATCTCTTCTCCAGTTCTCAAGGACAACTTTGCCAGGTAGAATATTCTTGGTTGGCAGTTTTTCATTTAGCACTTTGAATATATCATGCTACTCCCTTCTGGCCTGCAAATTTTCTGCAGAAAAATATGCTGATAGTCTTAGGAGGGTTCCCTTGTATGTAACAAGTTGTTTTTCTCTTTCTGCTTTTAAGATTCTCCCTTCGTCTTTAACTTTCACCAATTTAAATAAGATGTGCCTTGGTGTGGGTCTCCTTGGATTTATTTCGTTTGGCAGTCTCTAGTTTCCTAGATCTGGATGTCTGTTTCCTTCCCCAGGTTAGTGATGTTTTCAGCCATTATTTCTTTAGATGAATTTTCTGCCCTTTTCTCTCTCTCCTTCTTGAATCCCATTAATGCAAATATTGTTCCACTTGATTTTGTCCCATACGTTCCTTAAGCTGTCATCATTCTTTTTCCTTTTTGCTGCTCTGATTGGATGAATTCCACTGCCCTGTGTTCAAGTTCACTGATTCCTTTTTCTACTTCATTTAGTTTGATGTTGAATCTCTCTATTGAATTTTTCTGTTCAGTTATTGTATTCTTTCAGCTATGTAATTTCTGTTTGGTACTTTCTTATATTTTCTATGTGGTTATTGAAATTCTCACTTTGTTCATGCATTCATTGTTCTTCTTAGCTCAGTGAGTGTCCTTATGACTGCTATATTGAACTCTATCAGATAAATTACTTGTCTCCATTTCAATAAGGTTTGTTTCTAGAATTTTATCTTATTCTTTTGTTTGGAACATATTCCTTGGTTTATTCATTTTGCTTGAGTCTCTGTGTTGATTTCTGCACATTAGATAAAAGAGCCACCTCTCCCAGTTTTGAGGAACGTTCCTGTGCAAAAGATGAACCTTATCATTCATCCATGCCTGAGCTCTTGGTTGTTGCTCAATCCTTTGTGATTGTTCAAGCTGCCTTATTTGTTCTTAGCAGCTCCCAGTAGTTGAGCGTGTACCAAGACTGTCAGTGTCCCAAAGGGGAGGTCACAGTCCACACCTAGATGTAGGCTATTTGGAAGCCAGACCTTCAGGCAGAAGCTGAGAAAGTGTGTAGCTAGGCACTCTCCATGGAGAAACTGGGAGATGGGCTTTTTTGCCTTCTTCCTCTGTGCTGATCCTGAGGGTAGAGCTGCAGGGAGCAAGTGGTGCTGCTACATCCATTAAGAACTGCTTCTTTGTTTGCTACTGTCCTATGGGACCCTGAATCAATCCATGGAGGGACACCAGTTAAGAACTGTTTGTTTGCTACAGTCCTGTGTGAATCCTTGTGAATGTAAGCCTTGTTGGCTATCAGAAGCAGATGATCTAGGGATCTGTTCCTTGGTTGGCAGCCCCAAGAGCAAGGGCACCAGACATCTGTACAAGCTCCTTCCAGGAAGATGCTGATGACTTGGAATGGGCTAGATGAAGAGGGCAGAGGAATATTTGCAGGCTTTCCTCGTCTCCAGGGAGGATCACAGTCAGCCCATAGATGCATGTTAGAAGTCTGACCCTCAGGCAGCTGTTTTGGGGGTATGCAAATAGGCCTCCTTCAGGGAAAGATGGAGGTGGGCATTTTTTTACCTGCTCTTTCTATGCTGAACCCTCAGGGGATAACCACAGTGAATCCTTGTGATCCCTCTAAGAACTGTTTATTTGCTAAAGTCTTGTTGGTGTCATGAATGCAAGCTTCATTGGCTTTCAGAGCTAGGTTTTTGGGGACTTGTCCCTCAGTTGGGAGTCTTAAAAATTGGGGCACTAGCTTTAGGGTCCAAGCCTTTTGCTCCTCAGGGAAAAGCTTGGGGTTGGGAGTTCCCTCCAGATTGTATGGCTCTATGCTAGGGGTGGGGTTTATGGCTAGAGGGTGTCTCAGCCTTTCCTATCTGTTCCAGCATTGGTGATGCAGATATTGTCTCGTTGACCTGATATGTAGGAGTCACTCAGCTAGTCTCTGAATTTCTTTTTGAAGGAATTGCTCAATGTATAGCTGTAGATTTATTGGGTCCTCGCAAGGAGGTGAGCTCAGGAGGCTCCTATGTTGCCATCTTAAACTAGAACCCCAAGGACTACTTTTGTGTGTGTGTGTAGTTTTAGTTTTACAATAAAGTTGAGAGAGAGGTATAGATATACCCTCTGCCCCCACACAGGTGTGGCCTCCCCCATTATCAACATCACTCACAAGAATGATACATTTTTTATTGAGGATGAACCTATATTGACACATTATAATCACCCAACATCTATAAATCACCAAAATCCATAAAGAGTGAACTCTGGAGTTCACTCTTGGTGTTGTACATTCTATGGGTTTGGACAAATGTATTATGACATATATCCATCATTATAACGTCAAACAGAGTATTTTCACTGCCCTAAAAATCCTCTGTTCTCTGTATATTCACCCCCCCAACAACTGATCTTTTTTACTGTCTCCTTAGTTTTGCTTTTTTATAGAACATCTTATCATTGGAATTATACAGTATATAGCCTCTTCAGATTGACTTCTTTCACTTAGTAATAAGCATTTAAGTTTCCATCATGTCTTTTCATGGCTTGATAGCTCATTTCTTTTTAGCTCTAAATAATATTCCATTGTCTGGATGTCCCACAGTTTATTTATCTATTCACCAACTGAAGGACATCTTGGTTGCTTCCAAAACTTTCTCTTTATACAAGGAGATCTTTCCAATGATTATTTTAATTAAAAAATGGTTTATTGGGGGTTATTTTATTTCTTTTAATTTTATAAAATCTTTGTTGTGGTTAGAACCCCATTATAAATTCTCAGAAATTTAAAGAGTTCCTCTTCTACAAATATTATTTCATTGAAGACGTGTCCTCTTTTTCTCTTGGAAAAGTACCTCAAATCAGAATAAATATTTTTTTCT
Organism: Equus asinus; assembly: GCF_041296235.1. NCBI lineage: Eukaryota > Metazoa > Chordata > Mammalia > Perissodactyla > Equidae > Equus > Equus asinus. The sequence continues at coordinate 123,651,173 of NC_091793.1, read as the reverse complement.
AAAATAATTTCCATTCAATATATCACACCAAAGTTCTATGCTTCTGACACTTAGAACCCAAGAGACTCTGTATATGTGTGTGTGTGTACACAGATATGTATACTTTGAAAACTTTGGGAATTCAGGAAAATGTTAGTTTCAAGAAGTAAATGAATAACTACAGAAACAATTTAAATTAAATCCAATCCAACAGTTCAGAAAAACAACTAGCCACTCACTATACTATTGAATCTCTGTTCCAAGGGACAGAGAGGGTCTTCATCCTCAAGAAGCTTAGTATCTACTGGGGAAGGCATATACGTAGGCAACCTACGTAATTTCAGATAATGAGAATGAATAGAAAAAATAAGGGCTGGATGACATGATAGGAAGTGCCTGGGAATTGGGGGTTAGAAACTAACTTAGATGGGGTGAGAGAAAGTCTCAGAAATTCAGCAGAGGACTGAGTAACAATAATCAGAAATAGGAAGGAGCATTCCAAAGAGGGAAGGCCAAATGCATCATCCCCAGGCCAAGACATGCTGGAAACGTCTTGGAAGTTTCAAGGAACTGGAAAAAAAAGAGAAAACAGTGAGTCTAGAACTGTTGCAGTGTGGGGAACAGTCGTGGAAAGAACAGTTTTTATATGGGGCAAGCGAAGAATGCACCAGGCAGTGCACATAGAAAGGCAGTACTTTTTCCGGATGGTTAATGAGGTTCCCATAGTGTGTAGTTCAAATCCTAAGATTTTACTTAGCAAAGATGAGTGTTAGAGTCCTGCCTCTCAGACTGTATTGTGTTTACAAATCACTTGGGAGAGCTTGTTAAAATGTGAATACTAATTAAACATGTCGGGCGCAGCTCTGAAAAGTCTGCAGCTGTAACAATCTCACAGGTGATGCTGATGTTGCTGATCTAAGGACCACATTAGAAAGGTATGAGGTTTACAAAACTTGCTTATCATCAAAATCATTTGTATCTTCTGATAACTACATTGTTTGTGGGCCCACCCAATCCAAATTTCTGGAAATAGGACCCAAGAATATCTACTAAAAAAGCCTCTGGAGGCTGGCCCCATGGCCAAGTGGTTAAGTTCACACTCCAGTTTGGCAGCCCAGGGTTTTGCCTGTTTAGATCCTGGGCACAGACCTAGTGCTGCTCATCAAGCCATGCTGAGGCACCATTCCACATAGCAGAACGAGAAGGACCTACAATTAGAATATACAACTGTGTACAGGGGCCATTGGGGAGAAGAAGAAGAAGAAAAAAGATTGCCAACTGATGTTAGCTCAAGTGCCAATCTTTCAAAAGAAACCCTTTAGGTGATAAAGCTAGCAAGTTTGAAGAGGACTGACAGAACACTACAGGCTGAGGAAATGGAATATGTTGATAAGGATGAAGATATTATCTACAAATACAAATCTATAAATATGTTAGCTCCTCTCTCTTGTTTAAAACAATGTTTTACTGTTATGGACTCTAGAAAATAGATTCTCTAACTGTAATCAACCAAAGACTTCTTTAAAATGGGATAACATAATGATCTCTGGATTAAAAGATCAAGAGAGGAAAAGTTCAAATTATTGAGAGAAAGAAAGAATTGAGCGAACTGGAACTAAGAAATTTGATTCCTGTCAGATTTTGGCTTCTCATTGGCTTTGTGTCCTGGGGTGAGCAACTGAAGCTCTCTAATCACATTCTCTCATAAGTAAAATATGGGGATCTCTGAAGCTTCCTTCAGCCCTTACATGCTAGGCCTCTCTACTAAAGAAATAATTCTTACTCCCACCTCTCCTGGTGGCATCACAGTGCCATCTCCCCCAGTGCTTTTTCCCCCACTTGCACTGGGACAGGGCAGCAATCCAATCATGGAAAGAGATGTCTGTGTCCCCTTATTGCAGACACCCCCAAACTTTACCAGGGACCCTCTTGTCCCCTTACTCAACATTTCAGTCTATTCTCATACAAGTTTTAGAACACAATTAAAACATCAGTGATCGAGAAAAACTAAAGGTTTTCTAGAAACAGTTTTTTTCTGAAGGAAATTGTATAGTTAAATACTTTGAAATTGTATAACATACTTAATATTAATAAAAATTTAGAAAAAAACTACTGGGGTGGGGGGGGTAAAAATAATCCAGGTTCCTTTGATTCATGAGTCAGTGGATAACAGGCCCATATAAAAACCTCCTCTTCATCCCTCTTCAATGGTTGTTGCTACATCGTTCTAGACCACTGAGCAGTTATTACTGAGTTAAATGACACAATATGATGTATGGGAGGCAAACTATGCATGAGAGCAGCTGAGCAGTACTACCCCAATCCTGCTACATCCTCTAAGTAATTTCAGTGGTTATCTTCCTTCCCCAATACTCAATGGTCCTAATGAAAAAACACAATAGTGGCTGTAAAGAGAACTCTGGCATCTGGAGGTTATACCTTGATAACTGACTATCAGAGATACCTGTAGGTGTTAGTTTGCAGTGATGATAATCAGCTTTTAATTGGAGATAATCTGATTGGTTAACAAGGTTGAATCACAAAAGTGATCCCTGATAATTTAATTAAGTTCATCAAAGGTATTCTCCTAGAGTAATAACCACTATTTGCCTAGCCTGTGCTTTTCCTCTGTACCACCTTAAAAGTCTTACATCGGCCACGTAAGGGAGGCATTACTGTTCTGAGCACTGGCAGACCCATGTGACTCGGCGAAACTGAAGTTTACTAGGAATGTGAAGTGCCAAGACTTGAACCCAGGTCTCCTGACTTTTGCTCCCGTTTGTCAAATATTATTTGAAAATCTATGTTGTGAAATTGCAATATAGAAAAAAAATGTAATAATCAGGGAAGAAATTAATACGAAAATAATTATTTTCCACTTATTTTTAAATAAGATTCTACTTACAAAAATTGAATTTATATCCAACTTGAGATATAAAGTGAGAGAAAGTCATATTTATGAAATTTAAAGAAGACACTGAAGTCATTGTCTTTTTTCTTTCAACTTCAGTACAAACATATCACTTTATTTTTAAAACTCAAAATTATTAAATGGAATTGATATTTTACTTATATTTCTAAGTTTCTTATTACACAGATAATTTAATGACCTCGACGGATGGAAATCTTTTCTCATCCTACATAACTTTTCTGGGCCATCTCACCTTGACCTGTTGCTCCAGACAACCATCTGGAATTCCCCAAATCTCTAATCCCTGCATCAGATCCAACACCTGATGGTACCCTAACAGCCCAAGATTGCTTTAAAGATGTATGGGAACTCTCCTGGATGTCCCACTGACCCTTATAACTCAGACTATCCAAATGAAAAGGACAGCTCTTCTCTCAAGCCTGCCCCCAGGCACCCAGTTACCTCAATAATTGCTAATAAACATTAAATGAAAAAATTAATGAGAATTTTTAAAATGCAAAATTCAACTGAGTAAATCTGAAGATCTAATTGACTTTATTCAACAATTCATGAATTGGGCAGCATCCCATCTAGTAAATGAAAGGGAGCTCCAAGGAGCTGTACAAAATGAAAGGCTTTAATAGGCAGAAGTGAGGCAGGACAAGGAAGTCATTAGAAAAAGAAACAAGGATTGTTTCAGGCAAGGTCACCTTCCCTTAGGGGCCTTTAACAGCAGGGGTCTTATCAGGCAGATGACTTCACCAGTGTTGATCAGGAAATTCCAGGCTGATTGGTTTAACACTCCACTCCTGGGAGAGGATGAAACTACAATTAAGTCTTGATTTGCTGTCTTGTGGGCAAGTGACTCCATTTTGGTCAGTTGTGTTCTTTTTAACAGAATAAAATATCTGTAAAAGTACTTGTTAATAATTAAACATTTCTGTATTTAATGGGCACAAATCTTTTAGAAGTTACCTAAATTAGAAATCAAGATTTCAAAATAGAAGTACAGGGTCAGCCCCAGTGGCCTAGTGGTTAAGTTCAGGGCACTCCACTTCAGCAGCCAACGTTTGGTTCCCAGACACAGACCTACACCATTTGCCTGTCAGTGGCCATGCTGTGGCAATGGCTCACATACAAAAAAGAAGGTTGGCAACAGATGTTAGCTCAGGGTGAATCTTCCTCAGCAAAAAGAAAAAATAGAAGTACAGAATGCTAGATATTAGAGAAAAATTTAACCTGAATAAATTCTAAAAAGTACTTTCTAGTAAAACAAAAAAATATATTTTCTGAAGTATGGGAATATATAAAATAAAAATTATTTTGAGATATTTCCTCCACATTGCATATTAACCACAATTATGCTTTTCAATGTAGTCTTTAGGAAAGGTTTGTAACTAAGCTGTCCAAGTATAATAAGGCCAGACTCCTGGGAATGCAATTATCTGATTTGTTTTGAATCAGACTGTCTGCAGCTAGTAGACCTTGTTTTAATAAGGTCTCCAGGGATTACAACCAGTCAACATATGAATTATGAAACTTCTGGTAACCTGAAGAACAGAAGGAAAAAAAGGATTAAATCATGTGAGAAATCGGGCAATCCCTACAGGAGTGTAGAGTATTATTTACAACCACAGCAAGTATAAGGTGTGAAAACCAGGAAACATAGGGTTTAACCAGGAAAGGTTTGGTAACCAAAGGAAGAAAAAAAACCACCATATATTTCTCAACATTGAATTTTCCCAACAGAAATAGGAAAATATTCCTTTACTATAGCTACAAAGTGGAGTAAAGTGTTAAGGCAATGTTTCAACAAACACTACAGGTAATTTTTAAATGTGATCTTTAAGCTTAGCTATTTTGGAAAGAAAAGTTATGAATTTTTTTCCCTAAGAAATTTGCCATATATTTTTAATGAAAATGTTGTTCCATCATTTGTAATTGAGTTTATTAACTTTTTGGCATTTAACATTACAAATCGTGATTTATTTCTAGACAATTCTCTAGTCAAATTCTGAAGATGTTTTTATAAAAAAACTTAATGGATGGAAGTCCACGGCCCAAAATAAACAGAGGGTCAAAATAAAGGGAAAAGATAAGACAGAAAACAGGTCAAGGAAAGAGTATTTATTTTGATGGAGTAAAATCCAAATCTAGGACAATAGAGCAGATTTCTCAAAAGAAGTTCACCCCACAATTGATTTAGAGAGAGCTTACATTAAGCTGTTTCAAGGAATATCATGATAAAGAAATCTACCCATAAAAAGAAGGCCAAAAGGTGACTTTATGAAGCCTAGATAAAGCAATCCTGGGGTACAGTTTACCTACTACTGCACAAACAGCACGTGGTTCAAGGGAAGGGTCCCTGATTAGTTGTGACAATTATCAAGTACTGATAGGTGAGTCAGTAGGTGAATGATATACTCGTTAAAATAGCTCCTAACTCAATCCAACCACCTTTCCTATAGTTCTTACATATCAGCCTTCCCATATTAATTTCCCTTCTGAGATGACATTGTGATGATGGCTCATGAACGTCATCTGCTTGGCAGCTGTTTCTGATTGTGATTTCTGAAATCTGTTTTCTATTACAACCAGTTCCATGTGAGTCTGGGTCCTGCATGACTCCTCCCAGGGGCTGCATCATTCCTGTTATGACTCCAGACCCTCCTAGAGGGAGACCAGGCCCAGACAGGCGCCACCGCCTGGCTTGCACTTGACAGGGATCCAAACGGAAGTGTCTATCTCAGTGCCAGTGTTGGGGGTCATAATCTCCGCTGTGTATTTGTGAATGGATTCAGAACCCAATTCCCATTAGAATTGACCAAAAGTATTTCTAGTACTATAGTAATTTGTATGTTAGACAGAATGTCTAAAAACGTAGCAGCCAGGATAACGACTGCAAATGATATTTTAAAGTCCAAAATACAAACCGCCTGAACTTAAGTATCATTCAGTCATCTGAGCAGAAGGGCTCTCGAAGGAGCTCTGACACTCTAAGTGTAAATAGCTTCTCAGACTTGGTGTTATTTAGTCTAGGTTTAAAGTCTAAGGCATTTCTTTTAAGGGAGGAGGGCATATTATACTCTTTTCTCACTTAGGTATTTTTAGAATTACAACTTATTTTATATTCTATTAGATTATCTTAAGTCTTCTCATTAAATGGAAAAATAATTTGTCTATACTCAGCGTTAATAGTAAAAATATGAACTTTGGAGAACATGAAATACAAAGAGAAATCAAGTTCATTATGTAAATAAAAGGTATTCAAATATATAACATTTATTTTACTATAGGGAATGTAATAAGGAAAAAAGTAATAATAATTGAAAATTGGATTAAATGACAACTTAGGGAAGAATGTTTCGTAGTTTACACAAAATTAAACAATGCATCAAATATATTTTTAGATTTTATTAGCTTTAATGAACTGTTTAACATTTTACAAATCTTCAGATTGTTACAGTTTTCAGCAGTAAATATATTAGTAATGGCAATAAATACACTGAAATGTGAGATTCCTCTGATGAAAGAATACAAATGATAGAAACACTTGAAAACAAGAGGGCAAAATGTCAACTCTAGGTCTGAGATGGAAATTAACACGATCCAATTCCTCACAATGCTAGTCCATGCGGAAATGACGAACTCATTCCCTAGAAATGAATATGGAACTTCGAGCTTCACCTTTCTGGGAAGTTTTGAGGGACATTATAACCCACAGATCCCTAAAACTCTAATATGTACTGATACCAGAGGATTCAAACACAGAGAAGTGATCTGAAAATGATTGCCGAAGCAAAGAAGTGCTTCTATTCCTCAAGATTTGTGACCTCCGTGGTAAACTGTGTATTACAAAAGGGAATAATCCCTATACAACCGCATAAATGTCATAAAAATGGATTTTATAAAGTCTCAAGATCATAATATGTATTCAAAAATACATATAGCTGTGCTTTAGTAAATGAATCCATCAGTTAATTGAGGGATAATTTTGCTTTTAAGATATATCCAAAGTATATACAAAGGATCCACAAATGTTAACAATTTGTGACCAAAATTCTCTAGGTTTACATTTGCAAAAAACTGTCTTAGTTTTCAATTTAAAAATTTAAGAAAGTTGTGAATATTGTAGGTTTATTATCACTTGGGTTAAGAAAAAGTAGATGGCTTCAGCGTTTTAACAGGAAATTTGCGAACTACTCAGGAATGAGAAGTTACACATTTTTGATTATTAGAAAAGATAAATTGCCTATACTTCCCAATTGAGAACAGAATGTGCAGTGTATAAAAAATGTTCTATTCTGAAATCAAAAACAGTGTTTCTAGAAAAGCCCTTGGGGATACATCTTCTCATTTCCTTTACACAAGAACGATAACTGGCATACTCGAATGGTATATCCTTATACCCACATGTGTATTCCATTACCAAGCTGAGAGATGAAACATTTTTATTTAAAGGTGGGAAAAATATACACTTAAAATACTGAAGAAGTGCAACGTTTTCCTATGTAGTTTCAAACTTCATTCCAACATGAACAATATATCAATATAAACTGGATTCAAGAAAGAATTAAACACACGAAAGAGAGAAATGTTACTTGCATGCAAAATTCATTGTTCCAACGTGAAACACTAGGTCTATATTTTTTAATTAATAAAAACCGCACATCTGTTGAATTTGGCTAACAGAAAGAAAATGCACATTTAAGAAAGATGTCATCATATCCTTCTAATAAAGCAAGTCTATATCAAAGGCACTTCAGCAGAGCACTAACTCCTTAAGCTTTTCCAAGTCATTTTCATTTACGCCACTTTGAATGCATCTTTCCATATCAGACCAAGAAAAAGCCTCCTCTACCTTGGGGTCTTACTACTACCGCCCTCCAAAAGTAAACCTAGGTATTACTCAAAACATTGATCGCTTCCGCGGATTGGGGTGAAATATAGCAAAGCTTTGCCTAGCTCTTTACGTTCTCTGGGTTAATACAGACAGGTAGGAGCGTAATCTGACAAGTCAGATGCTTCATAAGTGGCTACAGGAAAAAACTGGCTGAAGTCACTATCTTGGGAAAAAAGCTGTTGTATTTCATTGTCTATCCATCTGTAATTTGACTAAAGCTAATGTGGCTAATTTTGGTTCTTTCAACTTGTTTGTGTGCCTTGGGTCTCTATGCTGCTCCCATGCATATTAGTACGGATGAGAAATAAAGCAATTTAGTTTCATTTGTTTCCCCAAGGGAAAAGGGAAGCTGCTTCAGACATTTGCCTTCATGGAAATTTTAAGAAAAATAGAATGAGTTGATTTTAATTAACAAAGAGCTTTATTTTTAGGACACATGAATGATAATTCAGAGTTGAAGACATTTATAATTAAAAACAGTTGTTGAATGTATTCACACTGAATTCTTTGCTATGATAAAAAGAATATGGATATGTTACTTCCAAAACTGGACAAAAAAAGGTTGCAAAATGTTGCAAAGGCTATAAGTGATAAGTGAAACTTTTACTCCTCCCATGAACTTGAAACTGTTTTTCTCAGACATCTTTTATGAACATCAACAGACAAAAAACATGTGGATGTCTCTCTCATATCCTGAAGGTATGCTTAAGTCTCAGGGAAATAGCATTTCTTTTTCTGCTCATTGACATTTCAGAAAAAATTGAAATGTTTATTACCTTTAGCTCCACATACTTAATTTTTTGGTGTTCATAAGAAACTTTTAATTCACTGACTTTTTAAAAATCAAGTTTAATAGTGTTTAAGTGACTGAATTCGTTTTTTTTTTTTTTTGAATAGAAGAAATATCTTAAAACCAATTTTAGCTACATGTATCAGTGAGTTTTAAACTAAAAATATGGGTTTTTTTCTAGATCAGTAAAAAGTTTTTCTTGACAGCTAAGCTCACTTCACTTTTGGCGGGGGATTTAAAATAAATATTGAGTATCACAGCATTCACTTCTCAGATTTATAAATAACAAGCTAACACTTTATCATTTATTCTGTGAAGTTACATTCAAAAACAACCGAAGAGCTGGTGTTTTCCTCTCCAACAACCAAGTTGCTTCTTGCCCGTCTTCCAGGAGGACGGGATTTCCTTTTGGGTTGATACAACACACATGCTGTTGATTACAAAAAGAAAATGTTTGGTCTTTAAACTCTACAATAACATCAATCCAGAACATTTATCAAGTTATTTCCAAGTACAGTCAAAAAAGAACATAACAGTAACATTTCACAAGAAGATAATGCCTGAAGAACAGTTTCATTTCTAAATGTTTCACAGGGGTAGTCATCAAAGCAGAGGCAAGATTTTTGGAAGCAACTTTTAGGAGTACACATTTCGCTGTTATTCTCAAGAGAGTCAGGGCTAAATTGGCTGAGTGAGCAACATTTTCGGGGAACCGACATCTTGAAGCTATTTTACATTTTTAACTCTTGGATACTTCATCACCCAAAAATAAACGAATAGGCCAGAAAAAGCATCGCTCGGTATCCTTCTCTCATTACTGAATTAACACTTTACTAGTTACTCTGCTTGAGACACATCCAGGGACCATGAGATTGCTCAGTCTCAACTTCTTCAGTTCACACTGCAGTTTACAACAAGAAGCAAGAATAAACAGCACGAGACAGCAGACACAACCACCCTTGGTGTTAATTTATGGGAATCAGTGGGCGTTCCTCTCGCTTCTTCCAGATATTAGTCTTGCTATCTCTTTTGGCTAGTGGTGGTCTGCCCCTTTTTTTAGTGGGGGATGTATTGGCTTCAAAATCCTCAATGGTACTTTTTCTTCCTGGAGACTCTTCCCCAGGGTGCTCCATGATAGCTCCGCTCCCTCCATCTAGGATGTGCCTTAAAGCTGGGTCCTCAGGGGAGCAGACAGTGGTTCCACTCTCACTACTGCTCAGGTCTAAATCTTCTAAGTACAGGATCTTAGGCTGATGCATGCTTTTGATGAAAGTTTTCTCCCTCTCAAGTTTTCTACTTGAGTGATGCTCATTCATGTCCACCCCAGAGTCCAGACTCGTGTCATTGCTCTGGGTTCTCTTGCCCTTTTTCAAGTCTATAAAGGAATGCCTCACTTGTGCAACTGGCTTTCCATCAAGAGACACAAACCAGGCTCTGGGATGTGGGGAGGGCTTTCCTTTGGACAGCTCCAGGAGGGTCTGTTCTGAAATCCCTTGAAGCTCTGATGAAAAGGGAGTCATCACAACAGCTTCGTTTAGTGTTCCAGGAACAGAGACAGATTCCAGTAAGCTGTTCGAATACCGGCTCCAATCTGAAGTTTGGGATGGTAAGCTCTGTTGACCTTCGAGGGGGATATTCTCTTCCCTGGCATCTGGAGGCTGTGCATGAGAATGCATTGGCATTTTGGGCAATGTCTGTGTAAAGTTCTCTCTATTTACTGGTTCCATCAATTGGCCATAGACTAACTGTCCTTTTCTTGGCAAAGTAGCTGACTTAGCAGTATGCAACTGCTCTGGGGTGGAGAAAAGGTCAGACGTTTGAAGAATGGCAATGGGCTGGCTGTAGATATGCATAAGTTGTTCAGGAATGTGTGAACGCCCATACACCTCTTCATTACCTGTGAGATACCTCTTTTCCTCTTGAGCATCACCTAGAGATGAAGATAAATTGTTGTTAATATGTTTAGGTTGTTTGGACCCGACATTGGGCTCCAAAGACTGTGGTGGGTTTCTTGAGTAATTATTTTGATTGACTGATAGAAAGGAAACATCTTCATTGTAGATTTTAAAATTGTCCCGAGTTTTTACCATGGAAACCCTTTCTTCTGCTTCTGCCTTGGACGGTTCCTTTTTCTGAGGGCTGTATGAGGAGTTTTTGGCATTGAACAACTGTGACTTGTCCTCGGCTTTTAATGCAACTTTGACTGAACTGATGTGATTTATGTGTGTTGTTGAAGTTGTCTGGTCTCTTTTGAGGACCTCAAGTTTAGTGATATTTCTTTCTCTTTTCTGCGGAGTACCACATTTATCCCTAGAGTAGAAGAGAAGGCAAGAAATGTTTAAAACTTGTGATCTAGAAGGTTTGTTTTAAAAAATCATCCCACAACATGTACATTATATATGCAATGCTATTGTTAGACGATATCCATTTTTAATCTACACATTTTAAAGATCATACAATTGATGTCTACAGATAAACTTTGTAATACATAGAACCTACTGACATGATACTATAGGTTTGAGTTTTCTGTATTTAAACACATTGAGTAATATTGTTCTTACCTGCAATAACAAAGAAGTACGGCAAAAAATCCAATGACAATGACTATTGTTCCTCCTAATATGGCTGTGAGAAACACTGTGTGGTAGGCAGTTATGTTCTTTGAATCTCCATTTATACCTGAACCTAAATGGCCCAATATAAACCAAGAGAAAATACATTATTTTAGATGAAATTTTCAACTATGTCCTATCCTGGATGAGGCAGATTAAATATGTGTACCCTGTTCTGTTTGCTCCCTCCCATGACACGCTTCCCTGTGGGTAGGTTATATCTTCCCTCCCCTTTGGGTTTAATCAGTTGACTTGCTCTGCCCAAAGAAATGTGAGCACCTTCAATGAGGTTGCATGATACGGCCCTGCCGTCTTGCTAAGGCCCTCTAATATGTGAACAGCATTTCCTAGAGGGTTGATACTCCTTCAGCCTAGGTTCTGGAATGATAAAAAAAAAACGTTGAACTGAACCAAGCCAAGCCCAACAGTCACGAAATATAAGCAGCAAAGAGATGTTTGCTATTGTTAGCCACTGAGAGAGCAGGTTTGTTTGTTACTGCAGCAATGGCTGACTATGACAGACATTGGTACCTAGATGCTAAAATGCTACCATAACAAAAACCTAAAATATATGACACTGGTTTCCAGGCCAGGCAGTGAGCAGTGAGGAAATTGTTTCAGGAGGCAGTAAAAATGGTGACCCAAGTTATGTAGTAGCAAAATATTTGGTGGAATAAACTTGGAGAAAATATTTCTAATTAATTTGAGCCTCGTGCAGAGAAATTTTGAGATAGAATGTTGGTTGTGAGTGTTGACAGTTTTGTATTCAATTTAAAAAGAAACTATAAGGACAAATTCAAAAAAGAATTTTCGAAAGTAAGCAAGGATGAAAAGACTAGAGAGAATCCAATAATTCTGGGACATGAAGGATTAAAAGTTGTGACTCTTTCTGCCTGGGCTTCAGAATAAGAAGACACCATGATCCCAGTAAGTTACGCCCAGCAGAGGCACAGTTGCTCCCAGGTCCTCCTTTATAGGAGCACACATACACAATGCTGTTGTCATCAGCTTAACCGCAGTAAAAGCGGACTAAGGCCCTGGGAAGATCAGTGTGGGCTTTTAAGATTCTGCAGGAAAATAAATGCAAGTAATCTCGAGGTAATCTGTTTCAACATCACTAAGACTTCATTTTGTTCAAAAATGCATATAACAAGTCTACTGATCACTATCAACTAGCTTCTAATATGTACTCAGGATGATAAAAGAGTGGTGAGACAACCAGTTTTCCGGTAATCTCTACCAGTAGAGAAAGTCCAGAAGGAGGCTTTCAACCTCACCAAGGACAATGGAAAAGACTGAGGATCACAAGGTCTTTAGATCCTTTAACTTTTGCATCAACTGATTTGATAAAAAGTAATAATAACAGTAATATTAAAGGTTTTGGAGAGAAGTTTTGTGTTATGCATACAGACTTAGGAGCCAGAGTGCCTGAACCAGAATCCTGGCCTCACCATTTCTTTCTATGGGGTCTTGGGCAAGTTGCGTTTCTTTCTGTCTCAGCCCATATCTGTCATAGCTCACCCATGTGGGTTGTTACCAGGATTAAGCGAGTTAATACTTATAAAACACTTCCAACAGAGCTTAGCACGTGACAAGCACTCCATAAGTGTTAGCTATACCACACCGTTGTTGTTAAGTGAAACTTCAAGGTTACAGAAGAACAGGCACTCCAGCATCGACCACACTTTCTTATATGGGAACAAGTAATAAAGTGTTATCATATCTAATAGGCAACCTAACACAGCATCACATGATAAGAAATTTCTTCAAACAAAAAAGAAGTAAGAGTAACAATTCTATCTGCAGATTCTTATTCAGGATCCAGAGCTGCGACAGAGTGAAGTTTGATTATAACCGGGTGAAATTCAACTTCTGTTCCCAAGAATATATGAATATATGTTTCCACAACAGAGTAATGCTAACAATTTTCACTCCACGGGATTCCAGGGGACTCACTTTTGGAAATATCAGGCTGATATGCATGACTATAGCAAAAAAGTATGCATCTGCATTTGTGGTTGTGTACATGCCTAAAAGGGGTCAGAAAGGTGGAAGTTACAATATATTTTAATTCAAATATATTTGAAAATGTATATTTAAAAACATATTAAGAAGCACTTGATAATTAAACTCTACTGAGCTGCCACTTACCTATAGCAATCTATGAAAAACAACTTGATTTTAATTTCTTGCACTTAATATTTTTTTCAAGGAATTCTAGGATTCTATTTGAGATTTATTTAGAAACACATTTAGTGTATTATTAATAAAATTATATCTAAAGTAGTTCCAGAACACCAGACACTAACTAGCCCATCATAGGACCAATTTTGACTACAGTAACACTCACATCCTAAAATGTTTATGGACATTAAGGATCATCATATCCAACTCCTGCAATTTAAAACAAGAAAACTAATATTCAGATGGAGAAGTACCTATTCCAAGCTCACCCAGTTAGTTATTGGCAAAGCAAGAGCTATAATCAAGCTACCCATGTTTCTAGTATAGTGTCCCTTTGTGATATGCTTTCAGAATGAATTTTTCAAAAGCCTCACTAGTAGGGATCCAATTCAAACTAGAAGGTATCTAATTCTAAATGGGATCCCACACTTCTAAGTTCTCTGATTCACACAAAATCTTTCCAACATATAGGCTAAAACAAAACTTCCACCTATTTTAGAAAATTATCTCAGCTTTTATAATTCAGAGTCATCTTACATAAATTGGTTGTTTCAGGTATGTTTTTAATGGAAAGAACACTTCTCTATAAAACTCAAGGGCTTTGTAGGTTATTTTTATTAGAAATGAAATAACTTGGATTTAGTTGAGTTGAAGTATTAAATTAAATATTAATTGTTCTTCTTTTTAAATCAATATTTCATTACAGTTGCAAATCTAGAACGAGATAAGGTCAGACAGCTGGCAAACCTGCATGAGATTTCGCATCATGAGGAGCAAAAGTAACCACCCTCTGCTTTCTGAATAAATAATCTCATCAGCGCTAAGCTCAAACAGAAACAGGGAGAACCTCCCTCCTGATCACAATGGTTAATGGCTCATATGTCTTCTATTTGGAATACTAAATTTTGGCTTCCTTAGAAAAAAAAGTCTGTTACCTTGCATGGTCCAAAATTCAAAGGCTGTCAATGTAAAATGAAAATATAAATCAAATTATTAAAATAAACTTTCTCAGAAACTCTGGAGAGCCTTCAAATTATTAATAGACAGCCCTGATAGGATGCTATAGAAGAGAAATGTATGTAAAATGTCATCCACGTCCTTGATCAGGGTGCGCGCTGCTACTATGCCTGACAGGCAGAAAGTGCCAGGTCGCAGCTGTCTCTCAGTTGGGAGCCAAGATACTCGATAAACCAAAAGAATTACCTCTGACATAGAATTAAAAACGAAGGAATGACAAATGCATTCAACTTTCACACTCTCCCAAAACTTCACTAAAATGACACCGCAAGTTTTGCTTTGTTTTCTTTTTGTACATACACAAACCCAAGGATTAAGAGAGAGTGAGATAAGAGCCAAGAGCAACAAGATGCTCAAGGCTGGAAAGTTGACTTAGCAAAGCTGGCAACAGGGACAGCCAAGAATCAGCTCAATCCATACCAGCAAACACCCAAAAGGCCCAGAAGTGGCAGCAGGCCCAGGGTGCAACCAGACTACAGTACAGCAGGTTAGAAGACTTTCCTTTTTTTAAGAAGCTTTAATGGATAAAAAGTGCAATGTTTGAAGATTTTGAGAGATTTACACAAGTCAAGATGAAAGTAGGATTTCCTTAGATGCAAACTATATAGCTAATTTCATACCATGTTCAATCTAGGAAAAACGAAATACTCATTTCTCCTAGAACGTGAATAGAGCATTCCTGGTGGACAACTCTTGCTTTTTGTCCACCTTCTGTTCATATGTCGGGACAATCATTTGGGGTATCGTTGTCTTATCTTGGAAACAGTCTGGGGACGCTATTATTCAACAGCCCTTCCTCATCCCCACCCCCACCCCCAGCAAGGGGTGTGCCCACGACCCAAGTCTGGGCCAACCAAATTCTTCATCCCTAGAATGACCAGGAACAGTGTGAGGAAAAGACTACAGAGGGCTGGAGTCAGCCACCACGCAGCAGCAATCTTGCCAAGACAGGCAAGCAGGGCTGCTAACCGGCCCTCTGGTAGTCCTGCCTTTTACAGTTTGCTCCTTCCACCTTCCCTGGGATCCTGTGAACTCTCTATATCCTAATACTTTTTTTTAATTATCCAAAAATCTGTTCCTGTTGTTTGCAACCAAAAGCTCTAACTGATCTGGGTAGAATTTATTTATGAAAAGTAAACTAAGAAAAGAAAATACTTGAACTGAACATACTTCACAGACTCGTCAGACGTTAGAGTTATAAAGAACCTTAGAGTTCATGGAGCTTTATTTTTTTCAAGCGTATAAGAAAAGACGAAGGTGAGATCAAGAGACTAGAAGCTTCTTCCAGTGTCATATAGAAGGTAATGGCAAAGCTTAGAATAAAATCGAGATCTGCTGCTATCAACTCCAGTAGGACTATTTGGATTTTGTTTTTAATTTCTTTGTTTCATGTTTACAATACCTCTAGTTCCTGGAAGTGGAGCTGCTATCCAGTAGCCCAAATGTGGTGCGTCATATGTCCAAACCAAATGACTGTTATATTCCTTGACCATTCCCTGGCCGTGATTTATCCAAGCACCTAAAAAGGAAGGCAAGTGAAAAATACCCATCGGTCAGTGTCTAAATCTTTACTGCTGAGAGGAGTTTGCTGAAAGCCTGTACAGAATACTATGCAGGACTTTTTCAAAGATTATGAAAACTGTGGCAATATATTATCATTGGATAATATATACATTATTTAATAATATTGTACATATTATAATAATACATAAAATAGAATAATTTGAATGATTTGTTATTGACTAAAGAAAATAAAATCATTATAAAGATAAAGGTATATTTAGGGAAATCATGACTCTCTAAATAACATTTAAATTGTTCTTACTGAGATATGTCTTGAGGAGGTGAGTAATGAAATCCAAATTTATCAGTAGGTAGTTATTTGTCATCTGTTCTGGGACTCTGATTAAACACTTCTGGATATATTTTGTGGCCTTATTTCTTTTTAATTAAGTACTGTTTTGTTCTAGTACTGTTGGTATAGCGCTTTTGGAACTAATGTGGTGTGGGCTCATCACTCCTTGTTTTTGTTATTGTTTTTTGGTAACTTAAAGACTTCTAGCCTATTTACATGGAAACGCAAGAACAAAATCAAGGGAAGCAGAGGAGGAGAAAGTGCTTCTGGCTGCTATTTAGGAGACTAAAAACAGGGAACAAAATTGGCACCTAAGATTCTTTTGGAAAATAATCATTCTTTCTATTTCTTAACAACACAATGTTATTTATTTTCATGAAATTAGCATACATTTCTCAAGCGCTTTAAACAAGCTTTTAGATATAAGTTCTATTGCCTATCAAAACAAAAAGAACTCATAAGAGCAGAAATACTTTAAAAAATAAATTTCATTTCTCCTCAAAATGTTAGAGGATATAAAAAAAAGCATGGGAATGTGAGTCAATAATGCTTTTTGTGTGTATGGTGAGGAAGATTAGCCCTGAGCTAACACGTGTGCCAATATTCTTCTATTTTGTATGTGAGTTACCACCACAGCAAGGCTTGATGAATGGTGTAGGTCCGTGTGCCCAGGATCCGAATATGCAAACCTGGGCCGCCAAAGCACACCGGACTTAACCACTATGCCAAGGGCCTGACCCCAATAATGCTATTTTTTTCTTTCCTTTTTTTTTTTCTGGCGAAGAAGATTGGCCCTGAGCTAACATCTGTGCCAATCTTCCTCTACTTTGTATGTGGGATGCCTCCACAGCATGGCTTGATGAGAAATGTGTAGATCCACACCCAGGATTCGAACCTGCAAACCCCAGGCCACCAAAGCAGAGTATGTGAACCCAACTACTACGCCACCAGGCTGGCCCCAATAATGCTATTTTTAGTGTAATACATTGGCACCATTTTCCCCACAGTTGTATTATATTAATTGAAGTGGGGCCAATTTTGGTTGTTGACAAAAGTCCTTAAAATTGCAACATCACTGATTTAATGCTCTACTAAAGATAAAATGTTCAAATATAAAATATATATTTTAATGTTTTAGATAATAAGGCAAATTAAATTTGAATATTAAAATTTAGCATTTAATATTAATTTTTAATATAAAAATTAAAATATAGAAATTTTATTTGTCAATATACCTCAATAAAGCTGAAACATTTTCTTAATAAAAATAACAAAGAAACATATTTCTACGATAAGACATTCAAATATTCAAAATATTCACATAACTCACATACCTGTGTTCATATCAAACGTCCAGGCAGGTACGTGATCCCCTGCACTGACATCACTTGTATGCAGAAGGGGCAGAGAAACTTGAATAGAGCCATCCACCTTTAATTCTTTTCCCCCTGAATATATTTTCACACATATTGCAGCAAGAGGAGTCAATTCAATGCTTTCAAAACCTAAAAAAGACAGTTTATTAAAATCATATGTAAAACACAGGTTGTAGTTACATATTAACAACACATTAATATGGGCCTAAAATATCTAGTTCCTCTCTTTCACCCCGGGTTATCCATTTTAATATCATATAGATAGCAGATCTTCATTAAGGACTTTTAAAACATAATTTAAAAATAGATCATAAATATAGGCTATACTTATGTAACACTGACAAGTCAATATGAGCCTAGAGATCTAATGCTCTCAGCGTCGTCTGATGTGAGGTCACTGGAATCTAATTCAATGTTTTGAAAAACCTACAAAACCAACAACCGAAAACACATCTCACTAGTATCATACCCAAATAAAGCATCTACCATACCGGGTCATCAATGCAGCTACGGGTCTAAAACAGCAGTCTCTTCTCCCGAGACCATCTGTTTCAAGTACTAGAACCAACACAGCTGGACTCCTTACGGCTACCTCATGTAAAAAACCTTCTGATTCAAAATGCAATTTTTAATTAACAGCTTTGACAAACATGACACAAAATCAGCAATACTGTTAGCTGATAAAAATAATAGGCCTTGATATACATTTGATTAATAGTATAATTGAAAGAATTAATATAAACAGACTAAATATTAATATTATAATATTAGACTTCAAAGCTTGAAAAGTAGGCGAAAGGAGATTAATAAAAGAATTGCTTTGCCTAAGGTTTTAAAGATTTGATTACACAATTTATAGTACGCCTTCTCAAACATCAGGAGCTTCTTATATTTTTCTATTACTGAGGGGAAAAAAAGCAGAAAATGCTTTTGTTTTGTTTTTGAAATATTAGTAATGCCAAAGTTATAATATACACCAGAATATTTACAATGAATATGGCTATAGATGATGTTAAAATTGTAACACAAATTTTCTACAAATAATTTGATAATTTTAGATCTTCCAAGTAATTTACTGACACATTAGAAAGAGCTGACTAAAGTATACTTATACATTATTTGCTGTTTGTGGCTAAACTTTTGGATCTTTGGCTTAGAAGCTGGAGTTTCGTTCATTCGACAAATATGTACAACAGAGCCCAATGGCAGCACGCGCTCATCTTGGCTCCAAAGACACAGTGAGTACGTGATCTCCTACACCGCTGCAAGATTTTTTCCACAATCCTCATTGCTATCAAAAATCCTCTTTTTCATTTCTTTACTCGTTGTCCGTTTATCCTCCACTTGAATGTAAGCGTATGATATAAGACACCTTATCAATGCTTCGAAGAAAATATGAAACGCAATTAATTGGGTGGCCAGGAAGGCTGCCTCTTTGAGGAGGGGACATATGAGCTGTGGCCAAATGATAAGGTGCCATCCATGAAAAGATCTCAGAGAAGAGCTTTTCAGGCAGAAGAAACAAGTGTCAAGCCCCCAAATCAGAAGTGATCTTGGCAGATGTAAGAAAGAAAGAAGGCTGAAGGGCAGAGAGAGAGGGAATAGCATAGGGCCTTGGAGGCCATGGAAAGGCATTCTCATTCTTGCTACTACTATATCTGGTTCACATCTTCAGTCATCAGACAGGGCAACCATGGGCTTTCTGAAAAATTTCAGTGAAATATAGGAGAATTAGCCCTTGTAAACTTTCTGAAACACTAATCCTAAGATAAGCAGAGTCATGTGATACCTATTTTGTGGACTAGTTGCACTGGTAAGCAATCCAACACAAGCACAAATAAAATATTACATAATCTGTAAATAATTATGATCTCATATCAAATTATTCGGTAAAGCCAGCTGGCTTTCTGAAGTGACGGCTCTTAACTCCACCCCCCAGTTCTACGCAGTCAGTGGCTTCACATAATGAATGCAGTTGAAACTGATCAGATCGACACCCACCATTTGGGATAAGGCCAACTCAACAAGGAAAAAAGAGACTGAAAGACAATGAGAAGTAAAATACTGATCGAACTCTAAAACTGTGCAATCCAATACAGTAGCCACCTGCAGCATGTGCCAATTTAAATGAAAGTAGCAGGTTAGCTCCTCAGTGCACTAGTCATATTTCAAGAGCTTGATAGCCACACGTGGCTAGCGGCTACCATATTGGACAAAGCAAAGAACATTCCCATTTGACAGCACTGCTCTAGAACTTCGAAAATGTTAGCAACATTCCTAGGATAATTAAAACTTTTTAATGAATAATCACAAAAGCAGGTGGTAGAGGAATGTTGGAGGGCAGAGCACATTATGACCCCTTCCCACTCAATCTAATGAGTCTTGTCCATAAAACCCCTCCAGGGCAGCATGAGCTTCATTTGTGATAGTTTGTACTGGTACCATTCTTGTCAGTTTTTTTATTTTGAGCATCCTATAACTTACATCTGGACAATTTTCACAGGTGTCTTACACTGGCTTCTTCCAGAAGCAGACCCTGAAATAACTTGGGAGGAAGCACCCACCATGGAGGGGGTGGAGGAGTAAGAGAGAAGAAGGAAGGAAGCCTACCCAGGATGTGTTAATGAACAGATAGGTACCCTTTATGTACTCTTCTCTGCCATTGGTTGAGAGCTTGCCCCTTATGAGGGCTGAGGCTGCCTCCCGAACCAGGGAATGCCCTCAGGCAGAGTCGCAGGTCTGTGCAGTAGGAAAAAGGCTTGGAACAGGAGAGTGAGGGTCATCTGGCTGCGGTACCCATAGCATCAGCCACGGCAGGTGATAAAAAAAATACCTATCTAACCAAAACACCTATATGCTTACTACTCTAATTTCTGGCTGTTCTCCAAATAAAATGGAGCAAAACTGTGACACAGCTGAAACCATCAAAATCACAGATTGTCTGAGGTGATTTTAAAAATAGTGGGGTTTGTTATGTTACAAGTGGTGGAACAAGTGTGGATACCCAGAGAGAACACGCAGTTTCCATGGGGGGTTATTCACAGGTTAATTCTTAAATAAAACATAAAATTCCATCATCCCCTTAACTTTTGGGTCATGACAGCCTTATAAAAATATAGTCGTGCTGTTGAAGCTGGAAAATATTTATAATTTTACTCATAGAGAATAGTAAAAGAAACATTTCCAATTGCTTACTCCAATCTACAAACGTTTTCATATCTAACAATTATTGACACTTCTGATCAATTTGATAAGAATGAATATGTGAAATTATAAAAAGATTTGGGTAAATTTCTTTCAACCAAATTTCCATTTTTAAGTGTATTTAATTCGCAAAGTTTTATAATAATCATTACTGTTTTCTACACCTTGTTTACCTCCTTTGGATAAAAAGAGCCTGTAAATTAAATTTTTCATCAATGTGAAAGACTCTGGTAATATCTTTCTTTCATTGGATAAAAGGGAATTGCCTATAAACGTTTTACTAATTAGATTTATGTTTCCAAAGTGACATGTATCCTCTGAAGCTTAAATGAATATCAAATATCTAAATAACTTAAACAGTATTTGAGAGACTTATGTATTGTTTCTTATAAATATGATTATATTATGTAAAAATTAGAGAATACCTGATTTATTGAGAGTAATTCCAGTTGTGTACAGAAAATTGTCCACCTTCAGAAACTGCTGTAGAACTGTAAGATAGCCTGTAACGTTGTTGATGTGATGGCTGTCAGGCAGTTTAATTAAGGCTTTTGAAAACTGAACACTTGGTTGGGATTTGGCATCTGGAAAAAGGAAACCCCATCAACAAATAGACTAAACATGCATATTCAGCACAGCATCACTGGTCAGGACATTGTACTCTAAGGGAGGCAGTTATTTCTAAACATTACTAACATCTCATAATTATTTTTTCAATTCAGAACAGAATAAATAAGAAATCTCTCTTTCTTTAGATCACACAAGGAACCTCTACCCCAGAGACTGCTTCGTCCTGTTGCCCAGAATTTCTTCATTTTTTTTTGTGTATGTGTGAGGAAAACTGGCCCTGAGCTAACATCTGTTGCCAATCTTCCTCGTTTTGCTTGAGGAAGATTTGCCCTGAACTAACACCTGTGCCAATCTTCCTCTACTTTGTACATGGGACACCATCACAGAATAGTTTGATGAGTGGTATGTAGGTCTACACCCGGCATCCCAACCCGTGAACCCCGGGCCACCAATGCAGAGTGTGCGAACTTAACCACTATGCCACTGGGCCAGCTCTCTTCACCCTTTTTTGAGTTTCAGTTTCAAGAACCACACACTGCCATTTTTAGCCTGTGTGGTTCACTTGGGGTTTCATTTCTATAACAGGAGTACTGTTAATGGCACATGCCAGAATGGGCTGAGACTAATCAAAAGCGTCTTATTAGCTTCTTGGCCACAGTAATTGTTCAATGATGGGCCCTGTGACAACCACAGTTAATGAGATGCAGTGTGAATTTTGCTCGGACTTCCAGGGGAAAAGACTTGCTTCATCCCCACTGGATTATACATGAGCAGGTATATGTCCAGGAGTTGAAAAAGCTATCTTGTGACTAAAAATGAAAGCTCGTATGAAAACTAAGACAATACTCAAAGAGTGAAAAGTTGAGAAACAGAGAGAGAAAAACTAGTTCTCAATTATTTTGAGTGAAGTCCTGATCAAGCCATGTCTGAAGCTGGTACTACTCCTATACTTACCAATTATTTGAGCAATAAATAAATAAGTGCCTCCTTTGGGCTTAAGCTAGTTTAGGATTGGGTGTTTAGTAACTTGCAACAGAAAATGTCTTTGATGATATTCAGGCATATATTTAAGTGGGTAGGCTTCTCTATCAGATAACTAAACACGCATTTAAAAGTCTTCCAAATACCAGGCACTCGATTTATAAATTTCTCACGTTAATAACTTTGAATTGACTATCCTCTAATATAATTTATGGAGTGAGAACTCGGTGACAACATTGATATTTCTGTAATCAATATATTTTATTTCACAATTCAAAGGTCAACTCTTAACTCATTAAAACTAACACTTATCAGAAACATCACCTTTTGCTTTGGACTTTAAAGTCACTGATAAAGAGTGAAACAATCAGTAAAATTATTAGGATGAATGCTGTGGCAGCGACCCACATACATAATAGAGGAAGACTGGCACAGATGTTAGCTCATGGAGAATCTTCCTCAGGCAAAAAGACAAAGATTGGCAACGGATGCTAGCTCAGGGCGAATTTTCCTCAGCAAAAAAAAAAAAAAAAAAAAAAAAAGTAGCAGTTTCTAAAGAGTTATGACAATAAATGATAAATAAAATAATGTAAGATAATTCTCAAAATCAGTGTATAGTTTACTTTTTATATATGAAGCTAGAAAAATAATACCTTTAAAATAAACAGTTAAGGGAGATAAATAAAAACACATTTATAATACACTATTCTTGTTTGGTTACGTTGTTTGAGAATACAATCTGATACCTTCTGATCACTTACAAGTACGATCTACAACTTACTCTTTTAACATATGTGCCTTAATTATGCTGAAGACCCAAATTTCTTACAACTGAGAACATGTACACTACGGAAAATGTCTGGCTGAGCTTCTCTAAGGTTTTGCACAATCCTGAAGTTTCCAATTTCTCCTGCTGCTTTTACTACAAATATATTCACACACAGACCTAACATATATTCACTGTACAACCTCAACATCTTCCTCATCAAATCTTGGAGGAACTATCTTAGAGGGTAGTTTTAGGGAAGTTGAGAAGTGAGGAAGTGTATTTTCTAAGGAAAGATTTAACATCTTCAGAAGCATCCATCCTTTCCTGCTTAGGCTTCCCAATGGGTCAACTCTTAGGCAAATGAGGCCGTAAAAGGAAGCAATCTGAGAAGTCAAGAGGGTGCACAGTGTTCTCATGGAGACATGCCAGAGCACATCCAGTACGATCCAAATGAATGAACGCTCACCATTGCTTGGTATAGTGGCAAAGGAGTGGCATGCGGACACGCTCACACGGATCCATTTCATGTATTCGAGCAGAAATCACAATTTGTAATGGGATTTTAAGAGGCTAGTAAGGAGTAGGAATGTGTCAAAACCAAAACAAATAAAACAAAGCACTGAAGAGGAGAACCTGATTTCACTAAGGGCCCAGTAGCACAAAACGTAGCCTCTCTGCAGTAAACAGTTCCTATTTACCTTTTATCCTACACACAGCTCCACATCCACCCACACTCTGCCATGCGCCGGCAAACTCAATGGCTTAAAACTCTACAAAAAGCCTTGGCATTTCAAGAGTAAGAAATCCTACTGCCTTGCTCAGTAAATTACTCCAAGATTAATCAAGCCCTAGTTTATTTTTTTTCCCAAATAATAGTAGTAGATTTTCTTTTCTAATACTTTAGGAATAAATAAGATAGCTTCTGAAAATGAAGAGAACTTTCACCAACAATTCTTTTTACCATGACTCTCTTATTGGACTCTACGTGAGGATTTTTTGCCTTCACCAGCCATTCCTACTATGTTTTAGTCCTAAACATTAACTCCCCAATAGAAAAGAAACAAATTGCCGTCATTCATAGAGGTTTTACATAATATGCATAAGAGTCAAAAAATGCTGGGGTTTCCCCTGAGGACTAGTTAAGGGAGGTGGGAGGTGAGTCAGGGATGAAACTATAATCTCCATGGTTGGTAACGTAGAACTGAAGGTCACAGCTTGATTCAGACCCAAAACAAGCCTTCTTATAGTCTTTCCTTTGGGATATGCAACTTGGGGAATTCAAGCCTGCTGAGTAGATACTTAGCTGCCCAGCCTCAGGCCTGTCCCACACAGGCAGCAAGTGTAATGGCAGAGGCAGGAATGGGGCTGACCTACCAATTAGGCAGCCCCAAAGGTCTGAGTCCTTTTCCCAATTTCACCAACCACTAAAGCCTAATAAAAGAGGGGATTTGGAAAGAAGTTCAGAAGCCCTTTCCAATATTTCTGAAAGTCAAATGTTCCTCTTTGGGGGGCTCAAATGGTCAAAGAGAGAGTGATTCCCACCCCACAAAAAAACCACACTGTAGTCTGACAGTGAAATAAGAAGTTCAGATCAACCTGTAGTCGGTACTAAGCATCCCTGATCAGTTTAGATTTTATAATAAACATTGATCCGTTAGTGAAGAAGCATAGTTACATAATAATCACTTTACGTGTTTACTTATTGCTAAGTAGGAAGTGTTGTACTTACCAGCTAATTTTCCAGTAATTAAAACAGTGTCTTCAAATAGCCATATGTTTGCTTGGCTTTGCGGGAACAGGGAAAGTGTAACTGATGAATAGACTGTGAAATACAGCACAATTAGAATATTTTAGTAAATGTGGGGGAAACTGGGATAAATACAGTTCTATTCCAGCAGGTCTTAAAAAGTGAGGGGGGGGGAACTGTGTGATGTGAAGAGTAATTCAAAACAAAGGGAGAATAAATGTAAAATATGATGGAGGAAAAAAAGAGGATCACCATAAAATGAGAAGAAAAGATTGGGCATCACTATTTTATTTTACTAACCTTTTCTATTTCATACAGTAGTCTATACCAGAGCGATTAATGATGTTCTCTAACTAACCCCACATATATATGGTCAGTTAAATGCTTGAAGAACCTTCTGCTATTTTCTCTATATAGATTGTTACTTGTTATTTCTTTATGATTTTTTAAAAATTTTCTTGGCTCCATGATTCAAGGTTCTTTAAGATAGAAACTACATCCACTCTTCTTTTTTAACATAAGGGTTCAACACTCTTCTTCACACAGTATGGTTTGCTAAACAGACTGAGTTGGCAGAGGAGAAAACAGTTTAATACACAGAATGGTTGAGAAGCAACCTTTAGTAGAAGCAAGAAGGGGCTGAACCTGCCTCCAAGAGTAGGCACCTGAAATAACCGTGGGATGAGTAAGTGCAGATGACCTGAAAGATAACTAAATTCTTTCAGAATCAGGAACAAGAAGCTGGGACAAAAGACCATAGTTTTATAAGCAAGAACAGATCAAAGAAAAAGCTTACTAATCCTGCAAAAGAAAAATAAGTTTTGAGGCATTACCCAGAGCACAAGTTCTCATTTGATAGCCTCAATGTGACATAAGTATTTAAAATTAATAGAAATAATGTAATATCCCTAAATCACTTAAGATAAAGCACACTTGCACGTGAATACTTTTAATATTTTGAGATATGTCAAAGAGCTGTAAAGAAAATATGGAAAAGACAAAATACAAAAAGTATACAATGATGTATGAGTGGACATAAAATGAAATACATTTTTTTCCTAAATAGGAAAAGAGGACTACCAAATGAAAGTGTAATTTCAATTCAGAATACATTAACATTTAGACTGATTAATGATTTATTAGATTGGCGAGGAGGTGGTAGGATAGTAGCTTGGACCTTGACATGATAATAATTAGGGCATTATCCCATATTTGGATACTTTCTCAGTCACAGGTGGCTTAAAAGGGGCAAGCCTGACAGCTTTTTAAGGTTATTAAACCTGAAGAGAATGTTTTGAACCTCACTAAAACTTACATTCAGATTTACTTTCACTTAAAAAAATGTTTGATTACAAAAGAGATGTAAATCCACTCTGGAAACGTCGATAAAGAAAGAAAAGAACAAGAAAATGATGGTGAACATAATACCACCAGAGACAACCACTTTTAGTATTTCGGTATAGCTCTTCCTGGATTTCTCCTGTGATTTTTTAAAATAGGGAGTACGATAATTGCATGCAGAATATTTTTACGCTGCTTTTTTCAATTCAGATAATATCATAAGCATTCCTCAACAGAAACTTTTCATAGCATTTTCAAGGTTACATATCTCATTTCCTGAAGTATCAAGATTTACTTCACCACCACACTAATGTTATATATTTAGATTATTTCCATTTTCACTATTACAAAGTATTTGATCAACATCGTTGGGCACAAACATCTGTCCACTTTATTTGTTTGTTTGTTTCTTGGATAGATTCCTAGCAGTGGAATACTGGGTCAAAGGTTAATAACATTTTAAAGATTCTGACACTTATATTTCAAAATCGCTATCCAGATAATTTTGCTGGTTTGCACTCCCACCAATAGTGTTTGAGATTGCTGATCTTACCTCACTCTTTCAATACTGAGTATGCTCACTTTTTAAAAACTTTTCTAAGGTGAAAAAATCTAAGAGCTGTGTATTTCTCTGATGTACAGATCTCAGATTATTAGGAAAGTAAACAATTTTGTCACATTTACTAATCATTTGTATTTCCTGTTTTGAAAACTGCTAGGTCATAATTTTGTCCATTACCTTATTTAGGCAGGACATTGGTGTTTTCCACTGATTTGTATAAATTCTTTGCATTATTAAGCATATCACTCCCGATTGTTTCATATACTTTTCTTACCTTTTTTTAAAATATGGTGAAATTTACCTTTTATGACATCTTCCATTGCTTTTAAGTTTAAACAGACAATCCTAATAAAAAATCAGATAGTTTCTTATTCTCTTATATTTGATTTGATTTTCCACATTTACACTCTATGAGCAATACGTTTTGGAATATGGATCCAAATTAATTTAAGCTGAATACTTAACCAAAATATCCCAGTACTACTTATTGAATATTCAACCTTTTCTCAATGATTTACAATGGAATCTTACCATAGATTATAATTTTTACACATCCTGGTATCTGATTTGTAACAGAGTACAAATCATGGTACAATATCACAGTTTTAATTTTGTAGCCATATAATATTTAGTCATCTGGAATGGCAAACTGCCTCTAGTAAATCGTTTAAAACAAGACTCCCAGGGATTTTTACACATTTATTCTTTAAGAATTATTTTGCCCAGTTTTTTTAATGCATTAAATCTATAAATTAATTAGGGAAGAACTGAAATCTTTACAAAATTCAGGATTTCTACAAAGAAATATAATGCTTTTCCACCTATCCAGTATTTTAGTTTATTTGGTTTTTTTTTAATCTATCACTAACATTTGGTAGTTTTATTTTCCCCACACACAAGTTATTTCACATTTCTTTAATTGGTTTCCCTGCATATTTTGTTCTTCTTCTTGTTCTGAAAGGGATTTCTTTTCACTATTTTTCCTAACTGGTTATTACTTCTGGTATAACAACATGCATTGATTTGTATCAATGCTAATTTGTAGTTTTCCAAAGATATGATCATAACCGGAAATAACGGTTTTCATTCTTCCTTTCTAATAGCTATCACTTTATCTGTTAATATCTTTTTCCTCCGATAAGAACTTCTACTACAACATAAAATAATATAGACATTTGTGTTTAGTTTCTTATGTTAGTAGGATCCTTACTTCTAATATTTTATAGCTAAGTATGAGTTTGAGATACTTAAGGATATCTCTGTGG
Source organism: Equus asinus (assembly GCF_041296235.1). Classification (NCBI taxonomy): domain Eukaryota; kingdom Metazoa; phylum Chordata; class Mammalia; order Perissodactyla; family Equidae; genus Equus; species Equus asinus. Next base: position 123,623,107 of record NC_091793.1, on the reverse strand, counting down.
TCCTAGTTTTTAAAAAGTTGATTCTTAGGTAGGTATGGATGGTGACCTTACAAAATACATTTCAGACAATTGTTGATATTATCATCTAGTAGTTCCAATTTGTTCAACTGATATACAAAATATTAATAGAGTTTGACACATATTTGACATCCTTATAATCCTGCAAAGAAGAAAAATCCTATTTGGTCTTGACAGTATGCTATATTTCAATAATGGTAAAATTCTTTTTACTATTCTGTTTAGGATTTTCGCATATACAGTTACATGTAAGATCGGTCTATAGAGGGGTGTACGTATGGATATATGAGAGACAGAGAGAGAGTGTGTATGTATATGAGGGCATTTAATTTTGTATTATCTTTGTCAGGTTTCGGAGTCAAGGCTCTACTGGTTTAGAAAAATGATTTGGAATACTTTTTCTTATAGGTTTTGAATCAAGTTATTTTTACCCTGAAGATTTTATCCACGGTTATTGGTCTACCTCATCTAAAATCAATATAGTCATTTAAATTATCACAAAATTATTCATTTTATTGGATTTTTTAAGATTAGTGCCATCCAATCTGATGATTTCTAAAGATTTTACGTATTTCTTCTCATCTTTTTTTATTTCCCTCATTTTTGTTTAGTTTAGTCAGATGTATGTATAATTTATTTTATTTCAAAGAACTAGCATTTTGTCAATTAGCTCTTCTTTATACTTTCTAATTTCATGAATTATTTTTTCCCATTTTAGTTGGTTTCTCTTTTATTTTTCTGATTTTCATTGAATGTATAAATGTGCTTAATTTCTGACTTTTAAAAAACTTAAAGCATTTAAGAGTATGAATTCACCTCAAACACATCCCTATTCAGATTTTTCTAGTCATGATTTTATTAAAATTTTGTTCACACGAATCTTATTAAATTATCTAATTCATTTTTCATTTTCTTTCTCATTCTAAATTTATTTCTGGTTCAAGAATTCAAAGGTTTCCAATATGAAACCAAATAACATATCTAAATTCTAACAAGAACCACCACAATAAAAACAAAGAGCGAGACTGATTACCAAATGTATCATCCTTCTAATCAGTCCGACTTGTATTCCAGTACCTTGTATGGCCCATTCCTTCCAAAATCCTATTAGTCATACTAAGTCCTACCAATTCCTTTTTTCCCAGCTTTATTGAGAAATAATTGACATATAACACCGTGTAAGTTTAAGGTATACAACGTGATGATTTGACATATGTATGTATCATGAAATGACTACCACAATAATTGTCAATTCTTTCTTCAGTTTGCCTCTTGTGCTCACCTCTCCTTTTCATTCCCTCTCTTACATCAGGCCGTTGTTACTGTCCACCAGCACAACCACAGCTTTGTAGCCAGGTTCCCTGAATCCATTTTAACCCTGCTGTTGGCCTATTTGTTGTACACTGTCAAGTAAATTCAGCTTCTAAACAACTGACACTCATTGTGTGCAAGAATCTACAATAACTGATTTATTATTCAGCAGATGAATCTACACTGTTTGTCTTATCTTTTGAACACGTCCTTTCATCATCTGGCCCCACTTCACCTGGCCCATCCTGCCTCCAACTAACCCCTTGGGCGTGCCAACCCTCCCCGCCACCTGTAGACACGCTTTGCACCAGAGCCGAGCTCTTGCTCAGGATTCCTTCAAGCCTCTCTAGAAGGAAAACAGCCTCCACGTTTTCTTCAGACTGACACTCCCTTCCAGCCTCCTTATACTGACTTCACATAGATATTCTCATTTTCAGTTTACCAGAACCAGAGATTTCTAAAGCAGAGGAAAAAATATCATGTACATTTAGTGAAGGCAAAACACAGTTTATATGCTTACTTGGCATTCTTCCGGTCTTCCAAGGTAGAGGCGTCAACACGTAGCCATCTTTGTAAGCAATAATGGTTAAGCTGAGCCCTAATTTGTAGGGCACTTTTATCAACACTGCTCCATTGCTTTTAGTTACTGTGGAATTGGTCTTTGTGTAGTTTACAAACACTTCTACAACTGCTTGACTCAGGGACTGACGACTGATGATGTCATTCACCTGGACTTTCAGCATAAATACAGACACTGGAAGAGGAAAAACCAGAAACTGCAGCATGTTAGATCCTAGAATGCAAATGTCCCTATATTGGAAAATGTCATTCAAGACATCTGAATAACCATACAAAACTGTTGATAAATTTAGGAAATACATATGTACAATGGATTGATCGAAAGATGTTAAAAACATTCCAACAAATCCATTATTCTCCCTAAAACTGAATAAATTTGAATTTATTAATAAGGCACAGCGTTACTACTCCATTTTTTCTGCCAATTAAAAGGAGAGCAGTGAAAATGCAAAGACAGAGGTTCTTTCTTTAGGAAAATACATTTTTACTTTGTCTCACGAATTTCTAATACTATCAAGTTATACAGATTTAATACTAATTCAAAATATAGTCAAATTTCTTAGACTAAAATGCTATCTCACCACACCAATTAGAGTATGGCTAGCTCCTTCATTTTGTTCTGTTGTCTGGAAAGCAGGGGATGCGTTTCAGTGCCAAATTACAAAATATCAAAACAAACTCCCTAAAATCTCAAAAAGCCTTATCCATTAAATATATAAGAAAATACACTAAGATAATAAATTGAGGAAAATAAGAATCAAAGCTTATTTCTATTTAAGCCTTCAGTCTTAGAGACCCTCACAATGTGTTCATGGATTTACTGGTGATAATTTCTAGTTTTAATAAAGAACTTGTACCACCATGGAAATGCCTTTGCAAAGCCTGTATCACAACACCTTTGCCCAAGATGCTTCTCTTCCACTACAAGTGGGCTTTGGAGTGAGTCAAGGTCCACCTCTGCCATCCCCTAGACATGTGGCTCTGGGTAAGTTACTCACCTCCCAAAGTACATTTGTTCATCTGTAAAATCGGGAGAAGAGTAACTACTTTGAGTTAATAAAATGAAATAATGCAAATGATGTGCTCAGCACAGTGCTTGGTTGTCACCTAATATCATCATTAATAATAAAAATTAATACTCAACAATTGGAGACCACTTCACAAACATGGGAGTACAGATAAGAAATATACCATAAAGACTGATTATGCTGCATGCATTTGCATACACAAACCCACTTTACGCAAAGTGATTTTAGCAAGAACCCAGCACATCAGGTAAAAAATTCCTAGTCAACATTGACCGAGCTGCAATATTGCTACAAAATTGTGGTTACGCCTTATCTATTCTAACTTTGTTAAAATAAGCTAGACTTTAAATTGCTTTTAGATCATAACAAAGACATTTTAAATACAAATACAACCACTGTAATAATTGCCCAGTCTCAGCAAAGGTACAATCCAGCAATTTAGAAAACAGTTCTGACCTTTTCAAGAATCTAAAAGGAGGTTAAATGTTATCCAAACACGATTCTTTATATATTCAGACACAAACATATTTTTCTATAATTACATATTATTATATATATTAATATATAAATAATATGTAATTATATTTATCACTATATAATTCCAATATAATTATATAATATATAATAATTATAATAAGAACTAAATAATGAGCCAGGCATTGTGTTAATTTTTAAGTGCATCGTTCCATTTACTCTTATAAAAACCCTCATTAGAGAGATACTATTATTTTCCTCTTTTTATCTATTAGTAACTGCCGGTTAGATAGGTTTGTAGATCAGCCATGGCCAACCCACAGTAGGTGGCGGGACAGGACACAAACTTGGGACACTCTCTCCTCAAAGCTTGTGCTCTTAAACTGTTGCGCTACAATTGCCTGATTCTACTCTTAAAAGCAATGCTAGTCATAGTTTAGAGTGTGGAGATGGGAAGAACTAACTGGGAAAAGGAAAGAAAAGGCAGGATTATATCCTAGAGAATCATATCTTAAAATGAAGGTCCATTAGTCTGTCTGAAAAACTGTTAATTTCTAGGACAACAGCCTTGTATATATTCAAATGTAACTATGCAGAATAGATTACAAGGCAAAATACAGATAACCAAAGCTTACCCATACCTCTGCTTTCTCAGCATTTTTAATAACAGACAGCGTTCTGGAAAGTTAAATTATTTGTGAGTAGTCATTACTATCTTTACTTTTAATAGATAAAGTCAGGAGCATCAAGTACAAAATGTCAACTAGGCCTCAGGTCTTAACTCCAACTGTTCCTCAAATTACTTAACTATTTTCCCAATAGATTCAGTCCATTACTATGATTTCACTCTAAAATAAATAAAGTCATGTTTGCAACAATTTAAAATCAAAATACAGAGAAGGGAAGGGAGTAAATCTAAGTTCCTGGCACCAAGCCTCGTATGTATATTATCACAACATCTCAGTCTACCTTTGTAAAATATATAACATCAAGTCCATTTTACTGATGAGGAAAAGAAGATTCAGACGAGTAATGCAAACTGCCCCAGGTGTCACAGATATTAAGAGGCAGTGTCAGCCTTTAAGTGTCGCCATGAATTACTCCAAGGCCATCTTTACACCATGTAACACTGAGTCTTGGGGTCACACTAGTGTTATTAATGCAAGGCATATGATTGCAATTATCATTGAGAACTTAAATTCTTATATAACATCAATTAAAAAGAAAAAAGTGTGCGCAAGCCCGGTGGTGCAGCGATTAAGTGCGCACGTTCCACTTTGGCGGCCCGGGGTTCGCCGGTTCAGATCCTGGGTGAGAACATGGCACCACTTGGCAAGCCATGCTGTGGTAGGCGTCCCACATATAATGTAGAGGAAGATGGGCATGGATTTTAGCTCAGGGCCAGTCCTCCTCAGCAAAAAGAGGAGGATTGGCAGATGTTAGCTCAGGGCTAGTCTTCCTCCAAAAAAAAAAAAAAAAGAAAGAAAAAAGTGCCTCCACACACGCACTCACATACTCACACACACACACACATACTCTCATGCTAAAGCATGGCCTCAAACTCAAATACAGTCACGTGCCGCATGACGTTTCAGTCAACGACGGACCGCACGTACGAGGGTGGTCCGTGAGATTAGTACCATATAGCCTAGGTGTGTAGTGGGCTCTACCATCTAGGTTTCTGTAAGTACACTCTGTGAGGTTCACGCAACAACAGAACTCCCTTAAGACACATTTCTCAGGTGCTATCCTCGTTGTTAAGTGACACATGACTGTATAACACTTGGGTAAAAAATAAAAAGTTGTAATATGTGACATGATGGGCTGCTAAACCAAATGTACTTGAATAGGTCCATCTAGATAATAAAATTATTTATAATAGAGGACAAGTAGCTGTTGCCTAATTTACAATAATTCCCCCACTGGCCCCGTGGCTGAGTGGTTAAGTTCGCGCGCTCCGCTGCAGGCAGCCCAGTGTTTCGTTGGTTTGAATCCTGGGCGTGGACATGGCACTGCTCATCAAACCATGCTGAGGCAGGGTCCCACACGCCACAACTAGAAGGACCCACAACGAAGAATATACAACTATGTACCGGGGGGCTTTGGGGAGAAAAAGGAAAAAAATAAAAAATCTTAAAAATATAAAAAATAAATAAATAAATAAATAATTCCCCCAGCTGCCTAGCCCCTAATCCCCTGGATGAAATTTATTGAGCCACCGGCACAAAGCACCTAACTAATGCAGGCCAGACAGCTTCTGGCAGGACCTTGAAATGTGACTGGAGATACACAGAGGCCAATAGTGGCTGGAGCTGAATCCTATTAGAAAGTCTATGAGCTCCAACCTCCTTCCCAGTGTCTCCCTGGTCTCTCTCCTTCCAGAAGCAGGGCTGTGCAGTTCCTCCTGCTGACCTGAGAGCTCGATCATAATGCCTCCCAAAGGGCCCTTTATTTCTTGTAGCCACAGTCAGATTCTGTTGCTTGCTTCAAAGCAAGCACCTTAAATGACACGCAGTACAACTGTAAATATAGAGTATTTTACTTAATGGACTACTCTATCTTTCATAAGAGAAGGCGAAGGAAAGAAAGAAAATGTTACACACCAAAAATTTGCTAAACCATATGAGAGGGAGACTGCACATAACTAAAAGATAAGAGAATTGGGATTCCCTATTAAAATTTGACAATGGGTCTTATTCAAACCGAATGTACCTACAATGGCTCCTTCAACAGCATAGGAATGAGACTCAATAGGGAATTTTTATTAATTCATTTGCTCCAAAGATTAATTTCAGAAATTCTCAGAGCTTTTGTAAATACAGACAAATTCTAATGTGTAGTAAGATCTTAAGCTAAAGTCATTTAAAAACCCTGCATATTCCATCTGTTTCATCCTGTAAGAGTACAGTTGCCAAAACAAGATCCATTAAAACCTTCTGACATTCAGAAGCTGGATTTGATTCATAAATGTTTTCTAAAACATTTTCTAATCCAGGATGGATGATTTTAATTTTTCACTTATATTAATAACGTTAATATAATAAATTTGATGAGAAAATCAGTATCAAATTCAGAAAAAAAGAATTGCAAAGGTCAAATCTTGGCTATCAAAATCACAGTCTCCCTGCGGGAGGAGACGCCCTATATCTGTGCCCTAATCGCCGAGTAGATTTAGGACATACTGCAGCCCTGACCAGCAGGGTCCTCACTAGCTCAAACTGGAAAAATTAATGATATTTGTGTGGCACACACACATCAGGTCCAGTGCTAGAAACTTTACACACATGTCCAATTTACATCCTAATACAAACCTACAGGACATTTCTCCCATTTTAAGGCAAGGCAATCGAGGCTAAAAGCGCACAGTTAAGTAGGCGACAGGCAGGATTAACAGACAGGTTCATCTGCCTCCAGTCCCATGCGTTTCACTGCACCCTCTCTCTCATGGAAAAGCCTTAGGAATTTGGTTTTCATCGTATTTGCTAGCTTACTTATTCTCCCAACTAGTGCAGAGAAGGCAGCGCTCATTCGCTGACCCTCCCAGCCTCTCGTCCCCATCCCTCAGCCTGGTTTGTCCGGCCCCCAGCACAAGCAGCAGCAAAAACAGCATTAAAAACAAAACAAAACAAACAAACAAACAAACAAAATGGCTGAAAGCCTGGTCAAAGTAATTAAAGAGCAAGAACAACTCTTTTTCCTCCAAATAAAAGGAAAAGTTATAAAGAATTCCCTGCCCATGACTTAAAATAGAACACTTCTGACTTCTGTGATGTCAACAGTTTGACAAGGCAAACAGCGCTGGCAGCCAGAAGCAATAGAAACCCACAACAATCCCCCTGCAAACAGACTCTGGCCTTTAGATTGGGCAGACTCTGTGATGAAATCTCTGATTTTCTACCGGAAGTGCCTTGTCTCTATCATCTACCTACTTTTCCCCACTGTATTTTTCAGCTCTCCATGCGCATATTATTTTCTCTGTCACTTAATTATAATCATTATGTCCTGCCCACATAATCTTCTTTTCAATATGTCACCACTGGTTTAAAAATGGTTCAATACCAAAGGATTTCAACTGCACCCTTAGAAAACATATAATCTACATGTTGAGAGAAACAAGTAAAAATAAAATACACATAAAGTCCTGAGGCTGCTGGGAGAGATTTAACTAATAGCACATGACGAAAAGCAGTAAGCAGTGAGAATCACTAGAATTCAAATGACTAATAAATAGGCATACAGAAATGCTCTTGAAAAAGATTATGAGAACCAACACTGTATTATGATTTTGCTATAGACTACAGATGGGTAAGAAAAGTCCAGAAAGGGTTAAAAAAAAATACCGCTATTTATTTGGGTGACAACTAGAGCTTGAAGTGGGTAGGTTGATGAATTATAATCCTACTTCTTTTCAAGAGAATTTGACAGCATCCTATTGTGTTGTTACCCTTATGTAAGTTACAACTGTGCCCATTGAGAAACCCCCTTATTTTCAGATTTCTCCAATATAAAAACTAGCCTACTTCTTTTCCATTATGTTTCAAACATCTAGAATAATTTCATTCAATATACAACTTTTTTCCTCTCTAGGAATATAATGCTAAAAATATACTAGAAATACTGAAAATATATAACGCTAAAAATATTAAGCTTTTATAAACATAAAATTTTTAAAAGGAAATACTTTAACAATGAAATAAATTTTAAAAACTTTATTGAGGTTTATAATTCTATGAGAACTAGAAAAAAGATGAAGAGCAAAAAAATACAATGGAATGAACTAGTTGGTTGGGAATGGTTAGAAATGTCCTCCTCCATTAATTCGTTCAACAAATGTTTGCCTACTTTTGGCCAGATCTGCATTAGCTAGGTATTGGGGATACAAACATTAATAAGACAGTCTTGCCTTGAGGAAGTTTATTCTGAGGGAACAAAAGAGAAAAAATAGTACTGCAGAATTATCTAATACTACTGTAAAAAAAGTTTTAAAAAAATCAATACTGGGGGGACAGCCTGGGGCCAAGTGGTTAAGTGCGTGCACTCTGCTTCAGCGGCCCGGAGTTTCGCTGGTTCAGATCCCGGGCGTGGACATGACACCGCTAGTCAGGCCATGCTGAGGCGGCGTCCCACATGCCACAACCACAGGCACTCACAACTAGAATATACAACTATGTACTGGGGGGCTTTGGGGAGAAGAAAAAAAATTGGCAACAGCTGTTAGCTCAGGTGTCAATCTTTAAAAAACAAAAGGCAATATTGAAACAGACAAGAGAAGAACTTTCGATAGTACCTAATACAGTCTTCTAGGAAATTATGTAAAAACTAATTTAGAATCAACATGCATAACAATTCCTATAATAAGTATCAATCTCAAAGAGAGATACCCCTACTCCCACGTTCACTGCACCATCATTTGCAATAGCCGAGAAATGGAAACAACCTCAACATCCATCAGCAGATGAATGGAAAAAGAAAACGCAGTATATACATACAATGGAATATTACTCAGCTTTAAAAAAAAGAAGGAAATTCTACCACCTGCAACAACATGGATGGATCTGGAGGGCATTATGCTAAGTGAAATAAGCCAGCCACAAAAAGAAAATAATGTCTGATGTCACTTACATGTGGAATCTAAAATAATCGAACTCACAGAAGCAGAGAGTAGAATGGTGACTGCAAGGGGCTGAGGGGAGGGAGACACCGGGAGGTGATGGTCAAAGGGTACAAAGCTTCAGTTACACAAGATGGATAAGTTCTGGAGATCTATGACACAGCACAATTCCTGTATACCGCTAACAATACTGTATTATATACTTAATATTTGCTAAGAGGGTAGACCTTATGTTAAGTGTTCTTACCACAAAATAATAATAATAATAATAATAATAATAAAGGGGTTGGGAGGAAACCTTGGGAGGTGATGGCTGTGTCTATGGCCCTGATGATGGGGATGGTTTCACAGGTGTGTACTTATCCCCAAATTGATTATTACATAAATTACATAGGTACAGCTTTTTACATGTCAATCATACTTCAATAAAGTGGTTTTAAAAACATAAGTATTGAAAACTGTGGATCTAATATCTACATTGGAATCAGTTCACACAATCATTTTTTGAACAGGGAGAATGTCGACATTTTGAGTTTAGATTTCCAAAGGGCCTGCCCATTCATTCTCTCCTGTTTACCATGATCTGACTTTTTGGTCCATTCCAGTGGAGACTTTATGGTGAGAACCCAAAACATGCCAAACTTCTGGCTATGAACCAAATTTGGCTTAATTAGGGGCATTCAGAGGCCTAGTTTGTTCTCCACCCACCATTTTCATACAAAATATTCAGTCACAGAAATCTTACTTTAGAGTTAGCTATATAAATATCTTAAGATGTAAACAGAAAATATCTGGTTCCAAATTTAAATGGTAGGGTATTTAAAACCTTTAGCAGAGACATTAACAATCATGGTTTCACTAAAGAGAACATCAGTTGGTTCTCAACTCTTTAGCCTAGCATTCAACATCTGACATCTGGCCACCACCTCCCTTTCTAGCCTTAATTCCCACCAATCATACGCTTTTATCAGGGATTAGCAAACTATAGCCTGCAGGCCGACTGTGACTGCTGCCTGTTTTTGTAAATAAAGTTTTATTGGAACACTGCCATGTTATTCGTTTATGTATTGCCTATGGCTGCTTTTGCTAAAACAGCAGAGTTAATAGTTGCGTCAGAGGCCATATGGCCTGCAAAAATAAACATTTACTATCTAGAACTTTACAGAAAAAGTCTGCTCTAAGCAGCAACATAAATAGGTCACTGGTCACTATCCAAGAACAACCCACTTTCCTGCTACATTATTCATTTATTCTATCTGAAAAGCCCTTTTTTCGATCTCTAACCATCAAATTCCTAATCCATCCTTCAAAGTTTAATTCAAACGCCCCCTCTTTGAATAAATTTGCCTTCATCCCAATTAGATGGGATCCTCTCTTCTGTACTGACTAGTCTAACAGCACACAGGATATTCTGCTGTATGTTTCACTTTCTGTGTATTTGTCCTCTCAGTGAAAATAAGCTTCTTGACAGCCAATATTGTTTCAAACTCAGTCTTGTGTTTGCCAGAGTTTAGTAATGGGTTTAGCATATGGATTTTTTTTTTTAGGAAGATTAGCCCTGAGCTAACATCCATGCCCATCTTCCTCTACTTTCTATGTGGGACGCCTGCCCCAGCATGGCTTGATGAGCAGTGCTCGGTCTGCACCTGGGATCCAAAAGGGCAAACCCAGGCACCAAAGCCAAGGGCACAAACTTAACCACTACGCCACTGGGCAGGCCCCAGCATGTGGATTCTTGATGAATGGAACAGGGTGGAGAGGAAGGAAGGGAAGACAAGAAAAGTAGGAGAAAGAGAAGAAATGAAGGAAGAAAGGAAGAAAGAGGGCAGAGAAGATCAGAAGTGGCCAAGAACTTGGGGAAAGAATGAAAACCGTGGGATTTCCACAGAGCCACCTGAAGTGACAGCCAGCTTTCTGGCCCCAGTATTCAATGACATTTTGAGCTTAATCCCACACTTGCCAGTGAGAAATATTTTATATTATTACAACAATCACAATAACAAATAAATATTAAGATTCCTATTCCTGGAAACTAACATGACTTTTCCTTCTTTTTCACAAGAATATCTAACTTGGGAAATTTGACTAGAGAATATATAAGCAGCAAAACTTGCTAAATAAATATAATGCAACTGTATAACAGCAAAGATTAAACTTAAAAATTTTACTTTTACCATTTCAAAACAGTATCAACAGAGTAGTTTTACAATTCTTTCTCCCAGGGTGCCAGCAAAATTTCCCTATTTAATTGGAAGGAGGGCTGAAAGTTTAGAAAAGAGCGAGGACAACAAGGAGCTTACAAAGAGAAAGGGCCAGATTCTCCTGCGGTCCGGTCCCTGAAGCAGAGTGGAGAGGGCGTCCACGGGTTACTCTTCACAGCATTTCAAACAGCGACACACAGCCTCCTTTCAATGAACAAAAGGATGCTGAATTTTTTAAAATGCTCAGTAAAATAGAAAAGCCTACTTTTCAGTCCTTAAGCACCAGACAGGATCCAACATTCCTACTGGCTTTAGAGCTTAAAAGAAAAAAAATCTATGCGCGAATTAAGCAAAAACAAATTTATTTGCAGTAAGTTAATTCATTACAGAGAAAATGTCAAACCCGAGAAGAAATTAAAGAGACAGAATAAGGACATGTTCTCCAAAAGTGAAAACGTTATGGAGCAAATAAAATACACATTTTCTCCATTAGGACTAGAGGCTGAAACAAGAGTGAGTCACCAGAACTAATGAAATGGATGACACAAAAGAGTCCTTATAACTTATAAGCAAACTGAAGGCGATTGAACAGGGAACCAACGACAGAGCTGAGCCATGAGGATTTGAACTCAGTTCCTCTTGCCCACCCAAAGGCCCTCTTCCTCACGGAAATAAATCAGTCTGACTCAAGCTCCTAAAACATATTGTCCAAGCTCACTCCACAACCATTTATTGTCCTTTTATTTTTTCTTCCCAATTTTTCATCCCACCTTAGACTCACTTACAATCATTCATTCATTCACTCACGTACAAATTCATTTAACATATGTGTATTAAGAACTCTATATATGAGGGCACTAAGTGTGGAGTGACAGAAGAACCGACAGCCCCAGGAGGAAAAGTTAAGGATCAGTTTTTTATTTCAGTGTTTGAAAAAGCATTGGTCCCGCTTGCCATGGAAGTACTGGACACCTATGTCGGACTAAGTGGAGGAGAGGGTCCTTTGGGGAGGCAAAACCAGAAGTGAGTTTTGAAGATGGGGTGTGGGGGAGGGGTGAATAGTAAAAACCCTCTGAAACCTGGAATTCAATCACTGACACTTATCCTTAAGACTCAGCTCAGACATCACCTCCACTCCGAGGCCTCCGGGTCACCAGGCCTAGTGCCAGGCCAGGAGGGATGCTGGAGAGATGAGGGATGCTGGAAAGATGAGGCACTGGCTTTCCTCTCCCTTGGTGCTGATATGTCATAGCTCAACTCTGAGTTATCAGGGTCATGTTTGGCATCACAGATGAAAAGACGACTGAGAGGAAGAAGTGAGATTTTTTTTTTCTGAGAGAACTCAGTAAAATTTTAAAAAGACAGGAAAGAACGAGGTTAAAAAGAACAGGTGAAGACTGACAAAAATAGAAATAAGTGAGCTGAGAAAACGTGTGAGGGAGATATTCTTCCTTAGAGGAAAGATAGGAATTTAGCAATTTGTCCAGGAAGCATGCGCTGACAGACACATCTCCACCCTCGAGACTGTCCTCATCTACTGATGTGCCCCACCAGGGCTCTCTGACTCATTGCCCCCCTACCCTCACTCCTTCTGATCCACATCCGCCCCTTGCACTTCCTTGAGCATGCCAGGCACGTTCCCATCTCTGGGTCATGGTACAGGCTGTTCCTTCTGCCTAGAATTCTCTTCTCCCAGATATCCAAATGGCTTACTCCCTCAGCTCCTTGAAGTGTGTCAAAATTACATGTCTCATGACTCCTACCACCCCAGTCTTCCTTAATCTATGTTTCAGGGGTCCCAAAACCACTTTCAAGTTCAGTTATCCACCAGAAGGACTCACATCACTCGATGGCAGGTCATACTTAAAACTAAGATTTATTGTAGCAAATAATGAAGAGTAAAAACAACAGGAAAAATAAATGTATCAGCCAAGCCCAGAGAGGTCAGGCACAGGCCTCCAAGTCCTTCCCCTGCTGGAACCGCACAGGACACAAGTTTTCTCCAGCTGTGAGCTACAGGGACACACGCAGTGTCTGTATGCAGGGAAGGCCAATCGAGTCTTAGAGTCCAAGACCGTCATGGGGGCACTGGCCATGCAGACACGTTCCTGTTATGTAACCAGTTATGGCAGCCAAAACACAGGACCCCAGCAAAGATACGAAGTGTATATCATGAACTTGCTAAACAATCATGACCAGCTGGAACAGCATGCCGCATTGCTCTGGGCATATAAAACACCATCATTCATCAGTTACTTAAAGGACGATCCAAGGGCCACATTCCCAGAGGCTGCCAAGGGGAAATCATGGGCCCGGGCTCTCCTGGAGACACGCAAGGATTGAGCAACCAAACCTGCTATGTTAACACTCTCCTCACGCTCTACTCTATTTTTTTCCATATTGCCTTCTTTACACACTTTATAATTTACTCGGTATGTTCATTTTCTGTTTCCTCTACTAGAATGTTAGCTCTATAAGGTCATGGATGTTTTCATTTTATTTACTGCTGTATCCTCAACTATCAATCCTTATTTTTGAATGAATGACTGAATCAGTGAATGAATTCCTTACTCTGATCCCATTGAGTGAGACCACTGGCTCAGAATCACTGAACAACTGCAAGGGAGGATGCAAATCTATGAAATCAGGTAGACGAACCTTGAAGTGGAGGGGGGGACAAGGAGACGTGTAAGCAACCATTTCTGTGCAGAGAATATTTGTAAGTTATGTACTTCAAGCAAAGCACAACTTCTTTGATTCTTTACCACTTCTGCCTTCAGTAACTTTTTTAACAGATATGTTCACTCTTGTGATGTTGAGAAAGAAATTCAAAAATCAAGACTAGCGCAATTATCATTGCTTTTCCTGAGAAGAGCAATTATATGAAGATTATCTTCCACCAATTATTACCCAACTTTAAATAACTAATTGGAAAAATACTCTGTAGTATATCACTAAGGAGCCAAAATTGAAGTTGGCGATAAAAATGGAAACAAGTAATATAGGCGAAAACAAAAAGATTATAACAAACAAAAAAACTATACGGGAAAAAGCCCCATTCGGGAAAATAATTAAAGAAATGTTTTAATAGAAAGTTGTTATAAAATCGATTTCACACAGACTAAGGTTTCTTAATAAATTGCTATTTAAAAGGAGTAACCCATTAGGAATCTTTGAGTGGTACACATTTTTCCCTTAGGTGTTTCAAACACAGTGATGACGGTATAAGACAACTTTTGGAGAACCATCACTGAAGGTTCCCGCTCATGAATGTCACAATGGAAATCAGGTTAGGTGTGTTAGGTAGGGTACAATACCCCTTTGGGGATGAGTTAAGTATGAATTATCTGAATTGGAAACAGAGTGCTCTAGCCTCCTTTGCAACTTCATGACTTAATGTCCTTAAGTATTCCCAATTTAGTATAATTGACAGATGAAGTCTGGAAAGGAATACGTCATCCAAGCCAAAAGGAGAATCAAGCTACTGTTACTGATAGAATTAATATCTTGAAAAGGATTTAGCATACCAAACTGAAAATTTCCCCCCAAAATCATCCCCCCAAAATATTTCCCACCAAGTTTCTAGAAAGGATGTAATATCCCCAACCAGCGAATAATTGTAAAGTGTGTTTATAATTTTGAGCTGCACAACTCTAAGCCAGAGGACCTGCGTAAGAGAGAACTCATTACTGGAGTCCCTATCAACACATTTCTCCAGAATGGCCTTAAGGTAGGGTCAACACTCTACCAACCGGCAGGGCCAACACCCTCTTCCTTCTGCCAAGAGACCAGTCCAGACTGCCCAAAGACCTCGTCTCTAAGCCTAGTCCTCTCTATCCTGCAGCAGGGAAATTTTCTTTACCATCGTTTGTAGGATGCATTCAAATTTCAAAACATCTCAGAATCACGGCCGGCCCAGTGGAGGCGTAGTGGTTAAGTTCATGTGCTCCACTTCAGTGGCTTGGAGTTTGTGGGTTCGGATCCCAGGCACAGACCTACACACTGCTCATCAAGCCATGCTGTGATGGCGCCCCCACATATAAAACAGAGGACGATTGGCATGGATGGTAGCTCAAGGACAATCTTTCTCACCAAAAAAAATCTCAGAATCAAAGAATATGGTACTGTAAAGTACTTACTGATACAGTGCCTTGAATCTAGTTAAGTGCTTTTTTTTAAAGCACCTATTCTTAGTGATTCCACCTCTTAAAGCTGCAAAGAAGTAGTGTAACTAGTCTTCTCTGCCAGAATGTATGCATCAGCTTAGCAAGTGAATATCTAAAGCCAACAACATAATGAAGAAAAACTTAGTAGACAAGTCCCCTGTCACACCTAAAACAGAAAAACAACAAAAGCCCAGGACTTGGGGACACAGCTCCTGAACTGTGCTCAAAGCCACCAAAAGTGACACAAAAAACTCACAGGAGTGCCAGATATATTTTAAATTTTCATGCAAGCACTGTGATACTAGCCTCTGTTGGACGCCACCCAAACTCAAGAGTCCCTAATTCAGTGTACTACACTCAAATCAATGACATTACGTCTTCATGAAGTTGGGTGTTCGGTGATTGCTCTGATAAAAAGCAAACACTGCATGAAAATGAATGCCAAACAGAAATGAGGATGGCAGTGTTCATTCTCATTTCAAGGTCTGAGACCATGTGCAGTGTCTAAGAGACAAATACATCTCATTAAGTAATTAGCAAATATCTATTCTTTTTCTGAAATGATTACTAGTTGTTAGAAGTTAAGTCATTTGCCCACAAAAAAGAATGACTGAGACACTAAAGGGACTGTGAACCAAGAAAGTTCGGGAGCCTCTGTGTTTGTGTTTGGGGAGTCATTTTATGCTACACTATGGGCACTACATGCCAGATCTGTACTAGTCACTGTGAGAGATATCAAGATATTAGTGCCTTCAAATACGTACATGAAAGAGTCAAACGGGAAGAGCGACAGCACCAGGAAAAGCGCATATGAAGTGTGTGAGAGCTCAGAGAACTGAATGAGTAAATTATTCTGGTTAACAACGTCAAGCAAGAAATAAGTCATATATGAACTCTTAGTGCATGTTTCTAAAAAATGCCTGTTCGTGTTATTGTCTTACTAAGAACATTCCAGAAAAAAATTTTGCTTCGAAGAAAATACATTTTGTATTATAAACATGTCTACTTAATTTTTGAATACATAACTGATTGCTTGAATGAACAAATAAATTAAATATTAAACAAAAATCTTACAAAACCCCAAGATTATCAATTTGTATAATGTGTAACTATTGTTACCTTTTCCAGTATGCTCAACTCTCTTGGCCTAGGACAGTCATTCTCAACCCTGTGTAGACACTGAAATCACCTGGGGAACTTGTGCTGTATTCCCAGGCCCCACCCCAGACCAATGAAGTCAGAATCACTGCAGATGGGGTCCAGGGAATTGCATTTTTAAAAGGTCCCAGATGATTCTAATGTACAGCCAAGGCTGAGAACCACTGACCTATGATAAAAAATAAATACATCCCAAGGGGGTTATGACCTAAAGCCATCCTCTTCAGTTCCCGTGCTCTGTTTCTTTTAATATAGAAGAATTTAAATTACTTATCTTTGACTGAAATGACCATGCACATGTATTCCATGGCTTGCCCATGGTCCCTTCTGTTGAACACCCCTAGAGGCACAAGCACCCCAGAGAATCCGAGATGTCGAATACTGCCATGAAAGAAAGCTGACCATGGTAGCTAGTGTACTGATAGTTATAGTTAGTTTTTCTTTCTCTAATCATTGATATCTGCCATTTCTTAGTCATTTATTTCTGTGTCCTTCTCATATTCAAAATACCTGGTTACTGCAGAGGTTGGCTTCACTCAATATTTTTCATTAGTTTTTATTTTTTTTAATGCTCTAAATAGAAAATTGGGAAAACACAGAAAAAAAGAGGTAATACTTCCTAATCCAATTTCCTAGAAGTAAGTGGGATTCCACACAGTACTTATAAAAGCATACTGAAAAAACAGATTTACAAAATTAAGATCCTATTGTGTATACGTATATAACTATTAAGATTAAGATCCTATTGCGTATATGTGTATGTTTATACAAGCATGAAGTGAAGTATGAAAGAAACTCACCAAATGTTAATAGTGACTATATCAGCTGGGTCGTGGGGGGAAGAGTTGTTCCATCTGACCTGCTACAATGCACACAGTGAGCATGCATCACAGGTAGGAAGGAAAAAAGAAAATACGCCAAAAAGATCATTATATGCTGTGTTTTCCAGTTAAGAATGCATTGTGAAGATGTATCCACACTATTAAATATTTTTCAAAATTACCATATTTCATTATTGAAGAATCCATTATTTCTATGGGTTGTTATTCATTTAACTATTCTATTAATGTACGTTTAGTCATTTCTAATTCTTCACATTTGCAAACAAAGCTTTAATTAAAAATCCATGTACATATATCTTCATCTGAATTTTCAATTATTTCCTTGGAAGGAGAAAAAATAGGTCAAAGGTATAAATTGTTTAAAGCTTCTTGTATTACTAAAATGCTTTCCAGAATGTGATACCAATTGATACTATAAACAGGAGAGTATTCCTCTTTTATTTTACTGTAGTCAATCTATCAACATGACTGCTCCTGTCTCCCCAGGGAGTTAACATGAAAAAGAATATCCAGTAAAGTTTTGAAATCATTCTACTTTCCTTTAACTTTACCTTTCACTCCCAACACTGTTAGTTGTTTTACGGTTTTTCCTTCACACCCTCCTGATAAGTTGAGAGAGCCTCCTATGAAGAAAATTAAATACACAAACAATAGCCTGCCAGAGTCCAATATATACTATTTTGTTGTTTTGGGATGACATGGATGAATTCATAGACTTATTCACAACAAAATAAAGCGGGAAGAACTTAATAAAACATCCACTTTCCCTTTTACAGAAGGCTTTCTCTCCTTGTTCTTTCTACATGCAAAGTATGTTTAGATCAATGAGGAGAAAATGGAACTTATTTAGAACCTGCCAGACACTTGCTTCAGCGCATCTGTTAGAAAGAGTCTCAAACCTACTATCAGCATTTTCTTTAAGCTGATAAGACCTGCCCTACTGGGAAAGTGGTTAGATTTAAGTAGAAAGGGTCCCAGCATTTTCCCCAATGCTCCTCTGACATCTTAGTAAAACGTAGCATTTTCCCTCTAATTAGACTGGTCCATGACAGGAACACGGACCAGTAAACAGAAATTCAGGCACTCCAAGAACACGGAGTGCCTGAAGCATCGGCCCAGCATGAGGCCCACAACACCAAGGGGACGCAGTCTAGGACCAGCAGAGAGCCAAAGGCCTGGGAATTTTAAGCGAAAGGAATCATTTATTAATTTATTTTTTTCAGCGGAAAAATAATAGGAAATTAAAAGATCTTAAAAGACAAAGCAGCTATGACAATGCATATGCAGTATGAAAGACAGGTTCATAGGTTGTACCACAATACTTTCTAAATTCAGGTATCAATTAAATCCACTTGAGTCAACATTTACTGAATACTGCCCAGGCATCAGGTAAAGTGCCAGGTCCAGGGAGAGCATATATCATAACTTTTATTTCTTCAACATCTTCTTTGTATCAGAAACTATACTGTGCTAAATTTTTACGTACGTTATTATATTTAATATTACCCAGTTTCAAGTCTAAAGTAGTTCAAAATCTAGTGGGAAAGGCAAACAAAAAAAATCTGAACAAAGTATTCAGGGTATACAGAAAAGGGAAATATGAATTTTAAATGAAGGAATGGGGATATTTTCAAGTAGGAATTGAGGCAGAATGAGAAAGAGTAGATAAATTTTAAAATACAGAGTTGAGGTAAGGACACGTCAAGGAGAAGGAACAGCATAAGAAAGGGCACCAAGGTCAAAAAAAAAGGAAATAATGCAGTTACTAAGTGAATGACAGACAGTTGTAGCAAGAAAGAAAAGAAGAATCTGGGAACAATGGGAAACGACTGAATTTCATTCCACTGTCAATGGAACGAAAGACGGAGCAGTGTGTGACAAGACCTCTGAAGAGGGATATAAAAAGACCTCTCTGGGAGCCACTGGTAAAAGGGACTTGGATAGTGTGAGCCTGGAAGTATCTACTGAAATGGTTTACGATCAAGTAAAGAAAGTCAAAACCAGAGCAGTGGCAGTGCTGAGGAAGGATCAGAAGCAAAAACACTTAGGATTTGGCAACCGACATGATATTGAGGAGGAGGGAAATTTAAAATGATGTAAGATTTTTGAGCTTCAACAACTAGGAGAGCAGAAATAACATTCTTTTATTTAACAATTATTTACTGAGTACCTGATAATTGATGATCAAGGTGACAGGTGCTGACAGTCAGCCACACAGAACAAGATCGTGACAGTCCCTACTCTGTGGACTGGAAAATCTCCACAGACGAATCAATAGGCCGTTCCAACTGAGAGCCAAGAGGGCTTCAATAAGTCAAGTGCTATGGAAATGCAGCGCGGGGACACCAAGCCAGACCTGGAGCGTCCAGAATGGTTCCGAGAGAGGTGAGAAAGTTAAGCTGACACCAGAAAGCTACTCTCACTTTAACAACCAGAAGCTTTCCAGACAGGAGAGAATTCTAGACGGAGTGAACCAAAATGCTGAGGCCTGAGACAGCAGAGGGCAGGAGAGAGGAGAGCCTGAGGAGAGCAGAGAACGGAAGGGAGAAGGAGACAAGAAGAAAGAGTGGCCTCTAAACAGAAGCAGCCGTTATGGTAGCTCATCTACTGTCCTTCTGGAAAGAAACATGAACTAAATGAGCTGTCAAAGTGCCCATCCTAGTGATTCTATGATCTAACGCCATTGGAAAGATCTCCCCTCTTTATGCCAGAGTAGAGATTCTTTCATCTTTAGTCCCTTTGAGAATCTGAGGAATCTATGATCTCTCTTCACCTGCACCCCAAACACAAAAAAATGCATGTACCCACAAATACACAAAAATGTTGCACGTAATTTTACTAGGCTCAAAGATTCCCATAAACTAGGGTTTCTAGATATTGCTGAGGACATCAGCATGTTCCCAGCTCCACATTTTTTTAAAAACAAGAATGAGGGGCTGGCCCGGTGGTGCAGTGGTTAAGTGCGCACGTTCCGCTTTACTGGCCTGGGGTTCCCGGGTTGGGATCCCGGGTGTGGACATGGCACTGCTTGGCACGCCATGCTGTGGTAGGCATCCCACATATAAAGTAGAGGAAGATGGGCACGGATGTTAGCTCAGGGCCAGGCTTCCTCAGCAAAAAGAGGAGGACTGGCAGCAGTTAGCTCAGGGCTAATCTTCCTAGGAAAAAAAAATTAAAACAAGAATGATTGTTTAAACTATCATTGCTAATTTCAAAAACGTGTTTTAACTTTACGGGTAAACACGAGTCACTTTCCCAGAGGCTGCACAGTCTATCTGAAGAGCCAGCCAGCCAGGGTTCCAATCCCACCTCCATCTCTTACTACTTATGTGACTGTGGCAAGTTATGCAGCCAATCTGTACCCGAATTTCATCTATGAAATGAGAACAATAACAGGACGGGACTAACGGATACACCTCATAAGGTTACTGGGCGATTAAATGAAATAGGAAACAGAGAGCCTAGAACAGCTCCTGGCCCTCAGTATCACTGGTGTTGGTATTATTATTCCACATTTGTAAATATTTCTTCAGCTTCTGAACATAAGTCTCCTTTGATATTTTTGAAGAAATGCATTAACTTTACCAAGACCTCCCTCAGAAAAATGAACACATATTTTATACATATTTTAGTTTGTATAATTTGACCTTTATGGAAATTTTTTCTTCATTTTAACAAGTTTATAAGAAGGCTATGTATTTCTATGAAACTAAATAACCTCAATAAAATACTTTTTCATGAAACACAAATCATATATATATATACAATAGAACAGGATAATTAACTTACTAAAAAGTATCAGAGCAAATTTTGATGATAGATATTTGTGAGTTTCTAATAAAAAGATTATTTGTTTTTATTATTTCTGTTAGGCAAAGATATTAATCAAACATTTTAACCTTCATTTAATCTAGAATTAACTGGATAGAATAGGAAGTCTAGTTCAAACTAGAAATTTTATGTATACAACAAAGATTTACAAGGCAGAAAATGTTAACTCTGGGATGAATAATAAGGTTTCTGCCTACTGAATCACAGTGTTCTAAGTGTCTTGGTTATACCTATGAACTCATGTCAAGTCTCACTAACCCATTTTAAGTATTACTCTTCCCAAATCTAAAAATGAGGAAACAAGATTCCAAAAGGAAACTGCTCAGGGTCCCATTGCTAGAAAGTAGTGCAGACGGTGTGTTGGTCAATCAAAGACATTGTTCTTTCTCAACTAGAAAAGCTGAGGCAACCAATGATGTGACATCAGCCATTATGGAGGATTCTAGAACATTAGATGGACTTGTATATAATTCTCTCAAGCAACCCCAAAGAGGCAAATTTATTACAGAACCAGGCACACTGTTTTTTTCCACCCCCAAGTCTGAATATGAGTTTCTCTGAAGAAGCTATATGATAATCCAATTCTGAAGTAGTCAACTCTGAGAACAAATTATATATGCAAGCATAAAAGAAGTTCCCACACTCCTAAGATAGACTGCTCTGTAACCATGGAAATAGGAAGCCCGAGAACAGGCTTTACCCATGCTTAATCAATATACGACAGTTCTATAGCCTTGGAGCCACAGAATTGGTTTGAAAATGATTTAACCAATCAATCATTGACAACTTGCCTCAGTGAACTCAAGTCTGCAAGGCAATGAATCAGTGACCAACACTCCTGAGCACCAGCCAATCGGGAACGGACCATGATGGTGCCTCTGAGAGCCAACCAAACAGCAGAAGTCTCACCTGAGAAGCCAGCTTCTACTGTTAATGTCATCCCACCACCGCCTCTGAAAGGCCCCCAATCCCTGAACTCGACACTTCCCAAAAAAACTCTGTGTAAGCTCAGTTTCCTGCTCATGTGAGAAAAACTGTGCCCGACCAGCACAGCTCTCCCTATCAAGCAAGCAATAAATTCAACATTCCGTTTTTTGTTTCAGGTATCAAATGATGGTCTCATCCTTTGACATGGAGTCTGCTGTTTGAGGCCTCAGCATTTCCCACATTCAAACATCACTTTGCTGCATCCTTAATTCGTACTGCATCCTTCATGCCAATACTAGGTATGACACAACTTCGTTTCCCTTATGGATCACTTTCATTTTGAATGCTGTGAAAGCAATATTACTTCATAAACAAAATAATTTAAGAAAACAAAATATGTATTTAAATAATGTACCAAATACAAATAACTATACATATTGAATAAAAACAATAGATGCTTTTTAAATTTTCTAATATTCCTTGAAGCTTATTTGAGAACTAAAAAAAGCTCTAGATAAAACCTAATTGTCCATCAGTATGGCTTATGTATACAATGGAATATTATGCAGCAATTAAACTGAATTAATGAGATGTGAATGTATCAACAAGGAAAGTCCCCCAAACGTGATGGTGGGTGAAAAAGTCAAAATGCAAAAAGATATAAATAATACATATATACATCTATTACAGCTTTTTAAACACAAAGATTGACACCAATTTCAGGATAGTGATTAATCTGGGTAACGAGGGAAAAGGGATGAGAGTGGGGCTTGATTCTATCTTTAATTTTTATTTCTTAAAAAAAGAGGGAGGGAGAAATATGAAGCAAACAGAGCAAAAAGCTAATATTTGCTTAAACTCAGCGGTGAGCACATGGACTAGAGACTATACTTCTATATGTTTGGAATCTTTCATAATTAAGATGAAAATTTTTAAAATCAAAACAGAATAGAAATGGAAAAACTTATTCCTACAGTGAATATGTGAGTAAATGTAAAAATACAAAGCACAATTTTAGTTTCTATTTCCTGCCTGAAGTTCTATCAGCTAGCCTTCCATTTAGAGACAATCAGCCAAAAAATATTCTCCTTATTCCTTTCCAGCCACCTCCTTTTATGGAGGTTCTAAAACTGCAAATCAAAAACCAGGTAATTAAGCCATCAACAGTTGGGGAATCAGGCCTTTAATAATCGAAAGTTTGTCTCTCCTTTCCTCCTCTTCCCACGGCACTTTGAAACTCTAATGGGCATATTATGACATCTTGCCTGATACTATATTTATATGTGTTCATGCCCTCTCCACCTATAAAGCTTAGCTATCTTGAGAGCAGAAAACTTGCTCTCCAAAGGCCCTTCAAAAACTCAGAGACTCTGCATAGTAAACATCGACCTGCACTTGCTATACTGAATTTGAGTGTTGTACCATATGCCCATCTCTCTATTTGACTGTTTGAATAATTTTCCATCTTAGAATTTCAATGCATATTTAATTTTTGATTACTGGACTTTATAGACTGAGAAATCACCACCTCTAAAGTAAGCTTTTCTGATTCTTCCAAGCCTGAGATAACAGCATAAGCTGGTTTAGGTAAGAACTGAGCAGCAGAGGTCAAATCATGTTTAGCCAGCCATCAACTTAGACACCGTTGCCTTATTAGCCTTTGCCACACCTGTCAATCAATTCCACCTAACCAATCAAGATGCAGACATTTATCCATCGATCCAACCATTCAGGAAGCTATTATTATGAACCCAACACAAGTCCAGGGTTGATACCGCCTCCCTGCCATTTGCCAGGCTCTGGAAATACAGAGCAAAAAAGATCAGTTTGATATGACTGAATCCTTCGTTCTCATTTACATTCAAAGTGGACTAAAAATAATTCCTAAACTACTTGCTCTGATTTATTTTTGTCCTACCAACTTTCTAAACCTTCATCTGGTCTATTATTTTAATTTGGACACAACCCATAACACGACTAGGAATTTTTAGAAAACTCCTGATGAATCCTATTTGGCTTTTATAATTCACGACTTTCTCCTGATTCCTACTTAGAGAAATAAGAATGGCGAACAATTTCTGAACACCTTTCTCTTACTGTGGAGTTTATAATTCTATTCCATTATTTCATCCAATCGTTTAATAAAAACTTAAAACGTTGTTTTACTTGTGAATGTTGGAAACATTAGAAAATTTTAAACTGGTTAGACGCAACTGCCATACCAATTTGAGAATTCAGTCAGCCTCGGATTTCACAGAACACAATCTTCTAGATTGAATCAATATGTTAATCAATCAGCTGTCTCCATTAGGATGTTAATGCCCTTCTCTGCTGTGGAGTAGGAACCGCTAGACTAGAGAGAAACATAATTTACTACTCCCCTGAGATACATATTCAAACCAAATAAGATTTCATCTGCTTTGCAGCAGATATCTATTCTAAAGAGAGTGTTTCAAGAAACGCCATTTTAATGGACAAATAATACTCCCCAGCACAATGCCATGGCCAGCAAAGAGAAATCAGGAGAGCCGCACAACGTTCTTGTTTTTTCCATAGAGAAGAAACACTATCTTTTCAATACCAAGTTTTCCAAAAGGACCACAGCCAGTATTCGTTGGCTTATTTGTAGGCTGAGAATATTCTAGCTCATGCTAAGATTTTCTGGACAGAGAAAAAGAATAATAAAAACTACTGTTTGAATTCAGCCTTTCTTAAAAGCCAATCTGTCTTCTCAGCAAAACAAAAGGAATCAATATAATAGGAAAAACCTGAAGCTCACCGATGACTTCCTCACACTGATTTTTGGCTTTCAAATATATTTTGCTTGCCTGCTTCCTCTAGGTAACGTTCCAGAGACAATGTTGTTTCTTGGTCGTTTTAAAAGAAAAACAGTAATTTTATTCCACTATATACTTTAATACTTCTTACTACAAAAACATGTATGCACTTTAGAGTCAATTTACAGGAAATACAATAAAACAATGAAAACAAACCCAGCCTCATTTCCTGGAAAGTTGTAAAACTGGCATGTTACCTTTTCTGTCTACCTACTCAACCCTTACTAACATAATATCATAGAATATAAAGCAAGACAGAATATTCGTACTTCTGAAATATTTAATTTATTAAAAGTCATGTCTAATGATAACAGTAATTGATAAGTATCTGTTAAATTCTAGGTATTTCACATACAGCAACTCTAATCCCTAACAACAATGCCACAAGGTAAGTCTCATTTTCTCTACTCAGTTTAATGAATGTGCCCAAGAGCACATGTAAGGAGAGGCACAGCAGATTTTGAACTCCAGTTGCCCAAACTCCAAAGCCCGTGATCCAGCCACCAAACCACACAGACCTAGAGTCTTCCTCTGGTAAAGACATCAGCCACCGAAGCACGTGTGAGCGCAGAGCCCAGTGTTCGGCCCCTACCCAGCCACACTTGAGTCCTGCCTCCCTTACGTCCACACCCCATGACGCTCTCATCTCACCCTCTGCAGAGCAGCCACACTGGCCTTCTGACGTGTCTCAAATTCGCCAAGGCCTTTCCCCTCCAACATTACAATCATGAACTAACATGCAGTTAGTCACCTAGTTTTTTAAAGTACCAAGAAAAGAGTTTAATGACTGCCCTCATTTATTATGCTTTTTGTGGCAAAGAGAACTTTTATTTGTTCATTATTGAGGACTCGTTAATTAAATGTACTTGTTTGCAATGTAGATTTAGAAATTTGTTTCTGTAAGTCAGGGGCCCTAGAGGAGTATTTTGAGGAGCAAAAAAGGATTCCTGTTTGGAATCCTAAGGACATCTAAATTAGTCCTGTGAAGTGAGGAAAAAAATGGAGGTGAGAAAGGAGGGGAGCAGGAGTGAGAGGCATGAGGTTTTCATCACGGACCAAAAAGTGACAAAACTAAGTGTTAATAAAAGACAAAAACTAAAGGTAGAAATGGAAGGAAACAAAAATATAGAGCAGGGAAAGGAAGCGACTCTGAAAAGTGCTCCAGGTTTAAGAACAGTCCTTTGGTATATTAATATCATGATTGACGGCCAGTCCTCAATCTTAAAGCATCATATAGTGGTATTCAATTAATCATCTTCCAATTCATTTTAATAGCGTCAGTATTTGCCCTGAACTCATAAATCTAAGAACAAATATTTTTTAATTAACATAAATTTTGGAGTACCTACTATGGGTCCAGCGCTGTGATAGGCATGAGAAATAACTACATAAATAACGAAAAAATACCTAGTCCCTTAGCTATTTCTATTAATATATATAATCATAACATGTTATGAATCAACATGCTTTTACTGAGCACTTACTGAGTGTTAGGCATTTTGGGATGTAAAACAGGTGAATGAATATATCGATGCTCTGAAGGAACTCAGAAGCTCAAGAGAGAGAGAAACTAAACACAGCAGAAAGAGAGAATTGTGGACTGGAATAACTTCCTGGAGAAAGTAGCATTAAATTGGTTTCTGCTGAATTTAGGGACAAGCTATAGGCAGGGCAGTGCCAATGGGGAGAGAAAAGTGTCAATGGATTTAAAATTTGCTTGGAGTTAGGACTTAGCGTAGGAAGTAACATATTGAGCTAGTTAAGGCTTCTTGGTTGAATAGAAATCCAACCAAAATTTGCTGAAGCAAAAATGGGAATTTATCAACTCACAGAATACAAAGAAAGGCTGTACAAGCAAACCACGGGGATGACAATCACCCGGCCAGAGCTTGGCAATGAATGGAACCAGTAACTTCAACTCTGTATGACTTCATCTTTCCATTCACAGGCTATGGGCCTTCTCCACGTGGTGGGGAGCATGGCTGATGGCAACTCTCAGGTTTTACATCTTACCATTTCTACCATCAAATATGCATGGATGAGGGCAGCATAAGCAGAAGAAAGGGGAAAAGAGGTAGAAGACAGACAATTCTATATACCTCCACCATAAAAATTACACACCAAGAGTTGACCAATGGGAAATGACCAAAGAACAAAATAAATTGAAAGCCTGGTAGAACCTCCCATTTAGAGAGTAATGTAGCTAAAATGCTACCTTTATACAAACCTCAGTCTTACCACAAACTGGTGAACACATAATATAAATAAAATGTTATTTGCACAAATATAACAAGCCAATCAAAGTGAAATCTTCTTAAGAATTTGCCACATGCAATCTATAAGATTCATTTATTCATTCATTACTTGAAGTTCTATATCTTTTCCTCATCAATTTTTATGTAGTTTATTAAAAATTTTTTAATAATTGTTTTACCATTTCAAAAAAAGTATTACTTTCCCAATGACAGTTACTCAGATCTTAAAGGAAGCATGCTGAAGTTCATAGGGATGAAAAGTCAGGAAGCATACAAGTTTCAATTGGTTCTGAAATACCGTGTGCGTGTGTGTGTGTGTGTTTGTATAGAAACACAGTAATACAGATAAAGCAAATATAACAAAATTTTAATAATCGTTGTATCCTGGTGGAGGATATATGAATAGTTATTATACTATTTCAATTTTTCAGTATATTTCAAAGTATTCATTATAAAAAGTTGGAGGGAGGCAGAAACCTGACGGAAGACTTCATGTTTTAACGACAATATAATGAAAGCTTAAGAAAAGCAAGCAGTGTCTCAGGAAGATGCATGCAGTAAGGTATGGTTTGAGTCCGAGGGAGGAAAAAATAGGGAGACCTAATAGGAGATTTCTCTAATGGTCCAAACAGATGGAGTGGGGGCCTAGATAGAGAAAGTAGCTATGAAAATAAAACAGAAGGAATGGACACTGAAGACACTGTAAATGGATACTTAAAAGAACTCAGAGGGTGAGATGTGAGTGTGGGAGAGGAGACGACAGAATCAATGGCAATTCCAAGTCCTCCAGGTCAGATTAGAGAAAGGATAGAAATAGGTATGGTCTAAAGGAGGAGCAGAGCTGTTGGGTTAAGACAATGTCTTTCATTAAACAGATTTATATATTGCCTCTTCCATGAAATACAGTTCCCATTCTGAATGGTGCTGTAGGTGGAATAATTTCCTCCTTAGTCTCTCAAAGTCCCAAAAGACAACATACCGTGCAAGGACCCTGATGAGAGGCGAACACATGGGGGCTACAGCCCAAGGGAGAACAGCAGCCGTCAGGCCATATGCTCCCCCTGTTACGCCACCTGTTTCAGTGTCGCAGTTCCCTCGCCTGGAAGATTTTCAGAATTTCAGGGGTAAAAATAATGCAAAACCTCTATGAGAGGGAGTTTTAAGTGATGAGAGCAAACTTTGACTGCATCCACAAAAATACATCAATGTAAATAGCTTAAAGTCAGTGCGATGCCTTCTCTGGTGCCTTGGTAATTTTCAGCTAAAACGGCCCCTTGCTATGAGTACATCTCTA
This sequence comes from Equus asinus, assembly GCF_041296235.1. Taxonomy (NCBI): domain Eukaryota; kingdom Metazoa; phylum Chordata; class Mammalia; order Perissodactyla; family Equidae; genus Equus; species Equus asinus. The sequence goes on along the minus strand of NC_091793.1, from coordinate 123,594,575 downwards.
GATCAACCTTAACGGAGAAAAACTTCATGAGTACATAAAATTCCTATTAGTTTTCATAAACTTTCTGATTTAGCAGAAAACCAGGCAACTACATTTTTTAATGTAATTTTTAACGTAAACATGCAATTACATTTTTTAAAAGTCTCAGACAGTGCAACCACAATCAGCAACAAAATATATTTTAAATCACTCATCGCCTTGTGGTAGAGTGTAGAAATGAAGTTTGGGGTCACTGAAGGGGAGGGAAGAGGAGCCAAGTTGTTTTCATGATAGACTGGGGAAATGGCCAACAGGCTGGCACAGATGGGAGACAGAGAGGATACAGGAGACCTCAAGACACAACTGGTCTGTGTTGTGTTCATGTTGAGGACTGACAGGTTAAGAAAACGGCACAATTTGGCCAAGGTGGTGATAACCCACTGTTTTAACAACAGGGGAAAGTATTTCTGCTATATATCGAGGTAAAGGCAAGAAGGCCAATTGCTAGCACAGTACTGATAGAAATAGGGCTCATGTTTGAGTTCTGAATTCAATTCCTTTATTTAGAAAAGAGGGCACATCATCAGTCTGGTGTCTTCAAGAAATGTGGCCTTGTGGAAGAAGCTACATTATTTTTTTTCTTTTCCAACAATATGGAAGTTATGAGCCATAAGAGTAGGAAATAAGAATTCTAGAGAATACTAAAGATAACGGGAAAAGGAATTATTATATTGTTATTACAAAAGGAAATGGAAAAAATAAATCTAAATAAAAAATCAGAAAAATTATTTCCTCCTTCTGCTTTTCTATATTATTTTGAAACTCACTTTAAATGTGCTTTCTTCTGGGAAACAGGCCAAATTATTTTCCCCCAAACCTGTGTTTCCACAGTATCCTATATACTCTTCTAACCTGGGACTTACCACACTCTAATATCATTTGTGGTCTCTTTATCTACATCCCCAATGGGTGTTCTTTGCAATCAGTGATGATGAAGTGCCTGGCAAATAGTAGATAATGAGTTTGTTTAAAAAAAGGAAAAAAATGAATGAAATCATTCACTGTAGGAATCTTGTATGTTATCTCCAGCCCCACGTATATTCAAATATGTGTATTCAAATACACGCCAGTTCCTCTTCCCATATATTTTTTTCAAAGCAAGCATTCCTCTTGATCCAAAATCTGTATTCTTGGCCACTGGCCTCCGAAAGCCTACAGCCTTTTCCCCATGTAATGTCCTTTTCATACACACACTTTAGAGAAGCCAGCTCAAGCTTGCAGATAAAAGAAGATACTCAACTGCACAAATATTTATCTATACAGTCACTCATTTGTTCATTCAATAAATATTTATACAGGAACAGAGCCCAAACCAACACAATTAATTGCACCTGGCCTCATCTGGTTTCCAATCTAGACGAGAAGACAAATAAGGAAATACGGAACAGGCGCCTAGCTACAAGTCAATTACAGCCCTTGAGCAAGTAGGAGGTGTTTATGAGAGCACATAACAGAGGAACCTAGCTCAGAGTGGAAAGTCAAAGAAAACCTGTTTAAGAGGTAGATTTAAGCTAATATCTGAAGTCTGAATGCAATTAGCCAGGTGAATGGTGTAGGGGGAGGGGGAGCGTGTTTTAGATCAGGGAAGTGCTGCAAGCAGAGAAACAACCTGTACAAAGGCCCTAAGGTACAAAACCTGTCACACTCAAGCTACAGAGAACTGGAGCACAGTGATGAAGTGGGAGAGAAACTAGATCTGAGACTGGAGTTGTAAATCACGTAAAGCCTTACAGGTCAGGTTAAGACCTCGGACTTGCTTCTCATGTTGTAGGAACCCTAATCAGATTTTTACTTAAAAATAAAATAACCACTATTTGGTGGGGGGAGTGACCCCCATAACTGCTCTGGGGAGTATGGATTTTAGAGCATCAAGAATGGACATAATGGGCTGGCCCAGTGGAGCAGCAGTTAAGTGCACACATTCCACTTCAGCGGCTCGGGGTTCGCCGGTTCAGATCCCGGGTGCAGACATGGCACCACTTGGCAAGCCATGCTGTGGTAGTCATCCCACATATGAAGTAGAGGAAGATGGGCACGGATGTTAGCTCAGGGCCAGTCTTCCTCAGCAAAAAGAGGAGGATTGGCAGCAGATGTTAGCTCAAGGCTAATCTTCCTCAAAAAAAAAAAAAAGAATGGACATGAGCAGGCCAGTTCATATGCTAACCTGAATCTGAGCTACAGCAGGGGCAGGAAAGAAGGAGAAAAACTAACAGATGAGGACTATTTAGGAGACAGACTTGATGGGGTCTAGTGATTGACCAGATGGAGGGGAAGGCAGAGGAAATGGCAAGGACAGCATCCTCAATGCTCCTTCCTTGGCCAGTGGGGCACTTTATTGGTTTTTAATAACAATGAGGAAGAATGAATGATGAAGGTGGCCAAAAGGTAAAAATTCTAGTTATAAGACAAATAAGTTCTGGGGGTGGAATACAGCATGGTGACTATAGTTTCAAAATAAAAAAAATAAGGAAGGAGACTTTTTTATTCCCGAAGGTGTGGTAGAAAATCAAGAATCCAGTGTTAGCCATGCTTAAGCTGAGATACCCATGATATAGCCACATAAAGATGTCAAAATAATTAGTGGATATATTCAGGAGCAAGCTCTGGGGAGACTCAGCATATAGACGGTATTCAAAGAACTGGAGTGAATGAGATCACCTCGTGAGAGGGGAGAGTGAGAACAGAGGCAGAGTGTTAAATTAGTGGAAAAATAAACTATTTTTTCTACTTTTATGTTTTAGAATATAAAAATATTTTAATTACCTATATATTACAATATCAAACATATTATAGTTATCATATTAATATTTATGTATAATTTTTAAAAATATAATGTAATTATTGCATAACAAATTATTTAAGAGTTAAAGACTTGATACTGTATTATTGATAAGGAATATTGATAGGAAAGAAAGAGGAATGAATTGGGTCACCATCTTTTCATCTGCCTTTGTCATACCTATCTCTAAGCTGCTGGATCCATGACAGGCCCCACACACAGCCCCTGCATAGAGCTCTCGTCTGTGAGCCAGTCCCCATCTACACGAAGCACAACGGCCACAGTAAGACTTGGATTTGTCGTGGGTGCCTCTATTTTTTTCCCTCCATGTCTGTGCCCCATGCTGTTCCCTGAAGCTGCAGCTTTCCAAGTCTCAACACATGCTCTTACTTCTCTTTGGAACTTCAGAATGTGTTAAAATACAAATTTCTCCATTTGGATTTTCAAAGGAAAGAAAAATTCTGCAAAAGAAAGCTATTTCTAAAAACAAAGAAATTCTTCACTCTGTTATTCACTTTTTTTTTTTAAAGATTTTATTTTTTTTCTTTTTCTCCCCAAAGCCCCCTGGTACATAGTTGTATATTCTTCGTTGTGGGTCCATCTAGTTGTGGCATGTGGGACGCTGCCTCAGTGTGGTTTGATGAGCGGTGCCATGTCTGCGCTCAGGATTCAAACCAACAAAACACTGGGCCACCTGCAGCGGAGCACACGAACTTAACCACTCAGCCACGGGGCCAGCCCCTGTTATTCACTCTTTTTAGCATCTAGTTTTTCCAATGTAATCAGTTTTTAGTGAAATCAGGAGAGGTATGAATCCAAAAAATGAGTAAGAGGGCCCAGTTGGTGGAATAGTGGTTAAGTGTGTGTGCTCTGCTTCAGCAGCCTGGGGTTTGCGGGTTCAGATCCAGGGCACAGACCTACACACCACTCATCAAGCCATGCTATGGCGATGTCGCACATACAAAACAGAAGATTGGCACAGCCGTTAGCTCAGCGACCATCTTCCTCAAGCAAAAGAGGAAGACTGGCAACAGCTATTAGCTCAGGGTCAATCTTCCTCACCAAAAAAAAAAAAAAAAAAAGTGCGTAAGATGCGGGTTTCAATGAGTTTAGAAATTACATCCATTTTGAAAGCCTAGAACAGCAGTGGTGATGAAAACAGCAAGTTCAATTGCAGACTTAAATCGCTGTAGACTGAAATTGCTATTTTGACCCCAAAACTGTTTAAAGACCAAAGATTAATACTTGTCTCAGTGGGTAGGGAAAGACTTAGGTTTTTATAAATGCCTGCTTTGAGAATTAATAACAACCAGGGTGGGCCCTCATCTGCTAAGACTGTTTGAGGTTTATAATCAGGCCTGGAGGCATTAGATGACTCACAAAGACATCAGAGCCTTTATCAAGATTATTAACTTAATCTCAATGATCCTATCTTTTAGTGGAACAGCCAAGAGCCAAGCTGCAAAGAGTTTCTGGATTGACTGCCAAAGAATTCCAACAGAGGGTTTTTTCAGGTATAAGGTGTCCTACCAGTTTATTATATAATGAAATCTGGACATAAAACAGTTCAAAGTCATATGATTTATCAAAAGATATCTATTGCATACTGGTGGCCATTCTACAACAGAATGGACAAGCCAGAGGATGAAAGAATGGACCAAGGGTCGTGCATCCTAAACCATCAGTTCTTTTAAGGGTGAAAGCTTTCTGGCAGAATTGGTCATGCTGCTGTCAAGCTTGCGAATTTCACTGACCACATGCACACAATAACAGAAAAACCTCCCATGTTAAGAACACACAAAAACGTTACTTGAGTCTGAATGTTACCTTTGTTCTTTTCTTACTGAGTCCGCTCACAAAGGACTAATTAACCATGGCAGGCTTTGTTAACCTTTTGGGGGTCAAGGATTCCTTTGAAAACCCTACAGATGCTCTGAACACTAGATAATTGAAGATTACATAATTTCAGGGTGCTCGTGAACCTTCTACACCCTTCCATTGGCTCCCTAGAACCCCAGCCTTACAAGGTATAAGGGACAGCGAGTCCCCTACACATATAGGGGGAAGAAAGATTCACCTCTGGTGAGTACCTTTCTCCCCCATGAACAATGACATACTTGACACCCTCTCAGACTTGTCACAGCAAGTTATGTTACCTCTCTCTTCTTTTCTCTTGAGCCTCCAAAGTTTTGACCCCCTACGTGTTTACAGCCTACATTTACCAAGCTTTCCTGATTCACAAGACTTCTTCCCTATTTGAAATACTAAGGTACAGAAGCAATTTTAAAATACACATTCTTTTGACTCTTCTCATTCACAAACTTGAGTCCACTGGTAGGAAATGTAGGGATTATAAAAAAGCACACTGATCTGCGTCATATTTGCTGTGAAGAAAATCATCAAATTATCCTTAACTGTAAGTTTTATCAGACTTTGTAACTGCCAGATGATACCACAATTTCTTTGAAGATGTGGATGTGTTCTGGCTGAGGTCATATACTCTTCAAACATGGCCAGAGCAAAGCATTTTGGAGAAGGTCATTTCCACCTCATTCTAGTTCCAAGAGCCTATGATTCCAAGAAGGCTTATTATAATCTGCAAAGTGAAAAACTTTCGTTTTAATTATTACATATTTTAATCAATATTAGATGCTACTTCGTTATAAATAGCATTAGAAGATCAGATTGCTTCATATCGTGCTATAAAAATATTTTTGCTGCATATGATTATGAATGAGAGCTACTCTAATATAAAGAAACACTGAAATTTTGGGAAGTACTAAATCATTGTTTTTCTGCTAAAAGTACTGAATCTAATAGCACAAATATATTGTAAAATATACTTTGGGAAGTACTTATTTTATGAAGAGAATTTATCTGTCTTTAAATGAAAATATTTGGAATATACCAACTTTTTAAAAATAAATGAGTAGATTTTTTTTAATTTCAGGTACATAAATTGCATTACTCATAATCAGTGTTTCATGGCACACTCTTATTGATTCATGCATGGTTCATTTTACCTAGTTAGTATTAGTTAGTAGAATAGTTAAATATTTCCTGCTACACCCATTACTCTTGGTAACTTCTCTGCCCTTACACAAAAAGTGTGGCCTCCCTCTATTTCACTTTTATAGTAAATGGATATTCTCCTGGTAGTTTTATCTAAGTCACCCAGACACTTATAAACAAACTCTACTCATGCAAATATGAAAGAACATTAGCAGTATGTTTAAAGTTTGGAAGAAATATAATCCATTTAACTATATACAGCCATATTTTGACAGCTTAATTTCTATCCTTTTCAAAAACAAAGGCGGGCAGGCAAGGGTGGAATGGGTCACAAAATCCAGGACCTTTGCAGCTTCTATTCAACCTGGTTATAGTTAACCCATTAGAAACTTGCCCATCTACCCATCCTGTTTGTTTGTGTCACATTCCTATCACAAAAAAACAGAGGAGTAAAAGTGGGACTAAAATCACGGACACTGGTTCTATTCTATGTTAGAAAGGCCTAAGGATATGGAATTCTACAGCATTCCTGGGGTACTCACCCCAGAGACAAGCCAGGGCCCTCACAGCATGAAGCCTGGGTTGAGGCTGGACATTTTTACCAGCTTCCCACTGGTCAACTGGTCACCTAAAGTCCAACTAGCATTTAGGGCCACAGATATGAACTGCTATTGGATTGCTATCTAAATGTTCTAAATTTCAGCAGAGCTAACAACTAAATTAAAATGATATAGTCTATAAATAATACTTCTTTACTAAACAGGAACAAAACTAATCTAAGTACAATAATGATAATATTTGGCAAATTTTTTTAATTTTATATTATTCCCTAAATTGTTATGAGATAGAAACCAACTTAAGAAAAAAGCACATTAAATAGAAATTGAAATCTCACATATAAATGAAATTAATTTTAAATCTTAATTTCTACACAAGACACAGAACCTTAATATGGAGAGCTTAACGGGTATTATCAACTCGAGATTTCAGATAAGTGTAATGCAATCCTGAGGCATTTTACAGTCTTGGTTCACTAAGTCACTGAGGCAGATCTGACATGTTAGTAATGTCAGAAGCAACTATCACTTCCTTGACACCCTCTACCCTACTTGAAATGGCACTCAGAATCACTGACTCATTTCAGGCCCAAGTGAACTGGCCTTTATACTCCCAGACATTAACAACAAGTATTTAAGAATACTGCCTATTCCTGATGACACAGACAATCATAAAAGAAAAAGAATTTAAAAGGCACAGAATCTTATATGTCTTAGAAATACACATTGTGCTTATGCAAGAGGCCAATTAAACAGATATCTCCAAACACAATCTTCAAAACAAACAGAAGCTGCGGGCCCGACCTGGTGGTGCAGTGGTTAAGTTCGCACTTTCCACTTCACCGACCTGGGGTTCGCCCGCCTGGGGCTCACTGGCCTGGAGCTCACCAGTTCAGATCCTGGGTGCAGACCTACACACCGCTTATCAAGCTATGCTGTGGCAGGCATCCCACATATAAAGTGGAGGAAGATGGGCACGGATGTTAGCTCAGGGCCAGTCTTCCTCACCAAAAAGAGGAGGATTGGCAGCAGACGTTAGCTCAGGGCTAATCTTCCTCAAAAAAAACCCCAGAAGCTGTTTTCTTAAGCTTATCATGTATTTCACTACAATGCATAGCTTTCATAGTTTTAGAATTTTCTGGGTAAATATTCCAAAGCATACTTTTTCCACTAGCAGATGGAAAATAATATATCCATTTCCTAGCTCAGGCAATTTGGACAAAAGGAAATTAAGACCCATCACACTAAGCCAAGTGAATGAATGACAACACTGCAGCTAACCTAGTCAGACAGAATGCTGACAGAGAAATCAAGTCCAATATTTATATACTTGGGGGGAAGAGTTTTGTTTCAGAAAAATATTTTCTAGTTTCTGTTCTGTCACATTAAGAACACTGAGAAACCACCACTAAAACAAACTGGATTCAAATTCAACACAATGGCATGTGTTTTTCAACCTGTAATCAACACCAAGAAATAGTTCCCTTTGGTTATTAAAATCCTGGAAAGAAATCATAATTACCCCATCTGGGGATATGGCCTTTAAAACATGAGTGCTTTAGATAGAACAGTCAATTTCTCAACCCACTTCTCCTATTGATTTTCAAATTCCTTGAACAGAAAAAAAGTAAATAAATAAATGCTTTCATAAATGGGAGATTTCAATCAGGTTTGTTTAAATCAAGCTATTTGATTTTACGTAAACAATAATATTCTATATTGAATTTTATTTTTAAATTAAATTTTAAGTGAAGTAGGTTTCAGCTACATAGAATATGAAAAAAAAATTTTTAACATCAAAAGCATACCACTTGGCCCAGCAATTCCACTCCTAGGCATTTACTCAAGAGATATGAAGGCATGTCCACACAAAGATTTGTACAAGAATGTAGCAGCTTTATTTACAATAGCAAAAACTGGAAATAACCCAAATAGCCATCAACAGAAGAAGTGATAAACCAAACCTCGGTAATTCATACCATAGAATACTGCTGAGCAGTAAAAAGGAAGAAACCGTTGAACATGCAACAAAGTGGGTGAAACCTATGGAAATCAGACTGAGCTAAAGAAGCTAGATACAAGAGAGTGCCTGCTCTATGATTCTATTTTATGCAGCTCCAATATATGATGAAAACAATCAGAACAGCAGTTGTCTCTGGGTAAGGGGCAGGGATTAGAATGGGGCATGAGGGAATTTTCTAGGGTGATGTAAATATTCTACATCTTGATGGGGCGATGGTTACACAGGTATATCCATTTGTCATTAAGCTAAGGTATGCACAGTTCAGTGTATATATGTTTTACCTCAAAAAAAAACCCTGCATAGAGGAAATGGGTGGAGGTACAGGTGAAACAATTAAAGCAGAATTTTATCACTGTTAAAGTTAGTTAATGGGTATGGACTTTTATTATACTATTCTGTTTACTTTCTACATATTTGACATATTCCAAAATAAAAAGGTTCAAAATTTGTCGGTGAAATGTACAATCAAAAATTGTTACATCAGAAAAATATACTTCTCAAGAAGCTTTCTCTGTATGCAGAAAACATTTACAAAAATCCAGTGGAGATCCCGAGTCTGTGCTTCACATGGAGAATCTGAAATGGAGCTCATTATTTTTTCCAGCTCCTCCTGCCCCCACCTCCAGCATGCCTCCCTTCTAATGGGCCATCACGGTGAATATATGGCTGTCTCAGCTACCACCAGGCCCCAAATTATCCTTCCCTGGCCCTCTAAATATTTATTTCTCACAAATACTGGTGCAGATGGAGAAATGAGAGCTGCTGCACACACCAGAGAAAACAACTAATTTGACAGACAACCTTAGTCTTTATTCTCACTACTGTCTGAAGACCGGGTGTTTTATGAGTTAATGAGAAAATAAAAATTCACTGTTTTTAAATCTTGACTTTGTAAATCTCATATTCAACTTTTTTAAACCTCATTTTCTTATTTCCCAGCAATACAAAGAGATACAAATTTTCAGAATAATAAAATCCAGCGAATACTAACCAACATCAATTTCTCTACTATGGACTGACATGCTCAGTCACCAAAATGTGTCTTCTTAGTTTTCTAAATTTTGCCTGAGAAAAGTCCTATAGTTTTCCACATAACATGTCCAAGATCAGAAGCACCATACAGACGAAAGAATGAACTCAGGCTCAACCACAGCTATTTACAGATACGTTAATACCCTCCTAGGGCATAATAGGATTATAAGTACACTTGGGTAAAAAACCTTCTTGGGGCGGCCCTGTGGCGCAGCGGTTAAGTTCGTCTGTTCTGTTTCTGGGCAGCCTGGGGTTCGCCTGTTCGGATCCCGGGTATGGACATGGCACCGCTTACCAAAAGCCATGCTGTGGTAGGCGTCCCACATATAAAGTAGAGGAAGATGGGCACGGACGTTAGCTCAGGGCCAGTCTTCCTCAGCAAAAAGAGGAGGATTGGTGGCAGATGTTAGCTCAGGGCTAATCTTCCGCAAAAAAAAAAAATCTTGACAGAACCTCATAAGTGGACTCAAGCATTGGTATCAATCAGTTCTCTATAGTCAGCATAAGATAAAGGCCGAAATTAGCTAAGATTCAAGATCCAAAATTTATATACTTTATAACCTCTACTTACAGATATTTCTACCTAAAATTTCTTTATTTTTATATCTCCCCTGCTAAATTCCAATGAAGAATTTCACATGTAAAACAGCAAATACTTAAAAGGTGAAAATGATTCTTGACGCCAGCATTTTTGTTTGTTCCTTCATCCATTCATTCATTCAACAAACCTATGCATGCCTATGCTTACCAGTACTCTTCTAGGTACTAAAAATATATGTAATACAATACAATAGGGAACAAAATAGCGTTCATGCCCTCACAGAGCTTACATTCTAGTAAGAGGAGACAGGCTCCTTAGGATGATGAGTGACCTGGAGGAGAATGAGTATGAAAGGGCACGCAGATTCCTATCTCACGTAGCTGGTCAGGAAAGCTTCGTAGATATAGTAATATTTCAGCAAACCTGAAGAACGTGAAGTTCCAGAATTCCAGAGAGAAAGTCCAGGTAGAGAAAACGGCAAGTGCAAAGGCCCCATCCCAGGGCCCCCTTGCAAACTGAAGAAACTGAGAGCCAGCGTAGCTACAGTGGAGCGAGTCAGGGGCAGAGCTGCGGGTGATGGCAGGGGGAGGGGCGGACAGGGGACCCAGGCCTTTGTAGGCCATCTTCAGGATCTGGGCGTGCATTTGGGAGGATGGGAAGCCACTAGAGGACTGTGAGCACAGATGATCCTATTTAATGTTTTTAAAAACATCACTAGCTGTGTGAGGAGAAGAGATAGTAGAAAACAAAGGTTGAAGCAGGAAGACCGCTTCACCCTAGAGATCACGGCGCGCTCAGAGGACTATTTTAACTTCACTTGTTTATAGGTTGTTTGTGATCTGACTCCATATCCCAATAACTAAACAACAATCAACTGAATTGTTCTCTTGTTTGCCGCGGGCTTGGGGAGCTAGAGTTTCTGAGGCAGAAGCAAGAGTTATCATATGGTACTTTTCAGGCTCTGGTCTGACCCATGGGCTAGTGGCTCCTTCCTCTTGATTGCTCTAATAGGTAAATGGGACAAAAACTCCTAGTTTCCCGAACAATCATCCTTTTCAAAAATATTCCCTCACAAATATCAGAAAAATATTTTAATGTCCACGCTACATACAAAAGATTTCCCATGCCACAACGAGAAGGACCCACAACTAAAATATACAACTATATACTGGAGGGATTTGGGGAGAAAAAGCAGAAAAAAAAAAGATTTCATCTCGCAGTTATTCGTAAACCTCGTCACAACATATCTGTATCACAGTAGTCAAAACACATTAAACGAATATGCCTGAAAGATAAACTGAAATAAAAATATATTGCAAATCATAAAATCCACCAACACTCTCTCAGACTTGTTTCATAGTTAATTTATGAAATCCTTCTCATAATGAAGACAGGCTCTCCAACTCTCCTCTCTCATTTCCCTACGTTTAGCAAATAGCAGCCTCGCGCAAACCATGTTAGCACTTCCAGTTGTAAAAACCCAGGTAGGAAAACCAGCACACACACCACACCTTTCAGGACTCTTAGCCACACTCGAGTGTTATTAGTTGGTGTAGGCACCCGCACACTTTGGTGATTTCATCCTCTGCTCCAAGCACTCTGATAAATTAAATCATCCTGGCTGTGTCACGAATTGCAGCTGGCATGCCTGAGTATTGCTCTTTGATGATGAGCAAGCAGTACAAAATAAGCTGCTGATTCCATTCTTTAAAATTTCATTTTCAGCATCTTGTATCATGTCACTAGGCAGGATTTTAAAACAAAAACAAATGTTATAATTCACGTTGGCTTTTGCAGAAACCTAAGCCCACTTGCCAAAAAATGGATGGGCTTTTCTTCTTTGCAAACAGCAGGCAGCATCTACAGTAGGGAAGGGACTCGGGTGGTGGGTGGGGAGAGGCTTTTAAAAGGGATAATCCAGCTTTCTGCTTACCAGGAGAGCTTTAACGGGGAGGGGGAACAAGGCAGGAAACGAGGGACTGTTCCAGCCACATACACTACAGCGTATTTCCTCATCCTCACGGAATAGTGTCAAGAATCTGCCTCATTAAGTTCTCCTAACAAGTGAGGAGATTCCCCTCTCCAGGGGCAAGCTCCGCCGTGCTAACGTCAGTACCGACTTTATCTTATCTGCCCCCCTCCTCTTTTCCCTTTCCTTCAATTGCAAACTCCTATTTCATTTTGTTTTATTATATCTTATTATACTGAAGGCATTCTTGCAAACTGCCTTAAACCCTTCCCGGGATAAGAAGAGATAGAAACAGATAATAAAATAAATCAAGATTTCTTTCTCCAGGTCTAAATTTAAATACAACAGGCGGGGCGAGACGGTGAAAAGGAGTGTGTGGGTGTCTGTTGCAAGATTTTTCAGTCTCTAGGGGAGAAAAGGATAAAGAGTAGAATGCTAAAGGGATTTGAGAATGTGTGTGTGTGTGTGTGTGTGTGTGTGTGTGTGTGTGTGTGTGTGTGTGTGTGTGTGTGTGTGTGTGTGTACAGTCATTCCCAGGGCAGAAGGAAGAATTCAGAAAGAAGGGAGGGAAGAGAAAAAGATCAATGGAGGCAGTCACTCACCCCTACCCCTCCCGACCCCTCCCCACCTTACTGCAGAGCTCTGCGCTTCCCAGAAAGCTCATCACCCAAAGGGCAGATTCCCGAAACCAGAGCACAGCCTGAGTCCTGGCCAGGCAGTCTGGGGAGACTGCGGAGATGGGGATGGGTAGGACAGGCGATGGGAAGCGATCTAGGGAAGGGGCGAGGAAGCCAGGGACACCAGATGAGCTCTCCGGCGGAGATGGAAAGGCAGGGCCGGGCTGCCGGGACCTACCTGGAACAGTAACGGTGGAGGATGCCCCAGGCACCTCTGGCCTCTCCTCCTCAGCCTCCTCCCGCTGCCGTTGCTGCTGCTGTTGCTGCTGCTGGATGAGGCTGAGATCGGAGCGGCTGAGCTCGGCTCTGGCGGCCGCGGGGACCAGCTGTGCCTTCAGCAACACCGCGGCCAGGCCGAAGAGCAGGGTGCAAGGGACGCGCCGGCTGAGCCTCGCCATGGCCGAGAGCCAGAGGGCCGCGGCGGCATATTGCGGGGCTCCGGGCGGCGGCGGGCGCCAGGGCTGCGGGCTCCGGCAGCGCCCGCTTGCACGCTCCCCCTCGCGCCGTCTGCCTCGCACACCCTCAGCAGGAGCAGGAGGAGGCCGGGAGGCGGAGGGAAGCAGGAGGAGGAGGGGGAAGGCAGCATCCTCCAGCACGTGATGCGCCGGGCGGGGCGGGGCGAGCCGGGCGCCCCGAGCAGATGCTCGGTTCTCGCCCGCAGCCGGGCTGCTGCGAGGGTTAGTGCTCCGCGCGGTGCTAGGGTGGTGTGCTGGGCGGAAGCCGCCAAGGATCAACGAGAAAGGAGTCCTTCTGCCGGCTGGGAGACCTTCAGACCCTCCAGCCCCTACCGAGGCTCCGGGAAATTTTGCACAAAGTGGAATAAAATTCCCCCCCACCTGACCCTGAAGTAGAGGAGAGGTGATAGGTTGATTACCTTCCTACAACACTTACCGCATCAGTGGCTGAAAAAGCTAGGGTCTCCTAACTAAATAGGCTTTGCTCATCATGGCCATCATTGGTTAGCTAGAAATTAAACTGTGGCTCTCCAGATTTTGACTAAACTTCCTTTTTCTGCCCAAGTGGGAATCTCTTTCTGTATCATAAAATATTCTTATGTACATTTTGTATAATTGGTAGCCTACGTTTTTCATTTGTTCAAAACATATTCTACTAAATGCGCACTAGGTGCTTACAGTATGCCAGCCTTTAGTCAGGTGTTTGGAACAAGCAGGATACAACCCCCGCGTTCTAGGAGCTCACTACCTGTTAGGGTAGAGGAACATGTAAGCAAATTATAATCCAGTGTATGGTTGCCACTGGGGAAACACTACGTGTAGAGGTTGCAATGAATTGGAAGAAATTATGTGGGATACGGAAGGGGGCTATAAAATACTCGGGAAGGTGGAGTTTAAAGAAGAATAAGAATTCTACACATAGCTGGGAGCAATCGGGTCATCTAAAAAGTAGAGCAGCATGGGGGGCGGGGGCGTGGCGGTGCGTGTGCGCGCGCGCGCTCGCACAAAGCGCAAAGGAGTTGAACAGCACAGTGTGCTTGGAAAACTGTGAGCAATGATTGTGACAGAGTGACAGTGTTTTAAATTGAAAAGGAGACTGGAGATCAGATCACTAAAAAAGTAATAGCGGACGCTTCTATGGTACTTCATATGTGCCAGGCACCATTCAAGCACTCTATATATGTTAACTCTTGTAATAACCTTAGATGCTATAATAAATTCAAGTAAATTTCAAGGAAATTGAAATTTACGCTGCAAGTGACTGTGAAGTAGTGAAAGAAATTAATCAGGAAAGAGACTCGCCACCAGTCTGCTTTTTAGAAGGATCCTTTTGCTATCAGCATGGAAGATTGATTACACAGGGTAGATCAGAAGAGAGGAGACCAGTTCAGAGGTGTTTGCAAAAGCCCATGAGGAGATGGCCAAGGCTTTTGAGACTGGAAAAGAGAGGAAATGAGTGAGACATTCAATATTTAGGGCTGGAATCAACAGAGATGGCTGGCTGGTTGGGTGGGTGGGTGGGTGGGGAAGGGAGAAGGAGAGAGATGAGTGTGTCTAGTATAACAGTCAAATTGCCAGATTCAGATCCTGGGTGGCTGCTTAGAACATTATCAAGATTAACTGGTAGTACAGCCTGCGGAATAGGGTGAGAGGCCACAGCTTGTTCAACTATAGTCTTTTTGCATTTGCAGTGCCTGTGGGACATCTCATAGTCTAATGTAAATGTGATCTGACTGCGACCTTGGTCAGTCACCATCATTCTTGATTCAGCTGATTTGGCTATTGGACAATCCGTCTCCACTCTCACCATTCTTCTGTGTGTTTCTCCCACAGTTTCCAACTTGCTGGAAAAGAACAAACTTCTCAATAGTGGAAAATTATTCTTTGATCAATGGTATAAAAATAATGCCTATAGAACCATAAAGTAAAATAATAATAATAGGCATTTTACATGCATTATCTCTTTGTATCCTCAGAGCAATCCTACAAGTTAGCTCTCATCCTATTTAGCAAATGGAAACACTGGCAATCAGAGAGGCTACTGTCTCCCCAAAGCTACTCTAATATGTGACTCTAACTGCACTGTTTGAAACTTTTACCATGAGCTTGTATTGCTTGTTTAGTGATGTTTTAGACAAAAATAAAGTATGGGGGCTACATAATTTTTGGAAAACAGATGCCAAAGTGTGGGTTCTCGCAGTGAATGCCATTGTTCCATCATGGCTCTGCCTCGCCTATGCGAGCAGGAGCTATTGGGGGAGGCTGAAGGCAGAGAGCCTTCACTAGTCTCACCAAGCTGTTTTTGTTGCATTTTCTTCCAATTTACCTCTGCCTGAAAGAAAGGAGAAAATGGAAATGGCTCCAAAAACCTGACTTGCAGGAAGAAAGGAAGGCTTCCAGGATTTCTGTCCTTCTGCGTTATGGTGGCCAAGTCATCTTTAACATATCGGAAGCTGACCCTCCCGAGGCAAAGCCGCTGATTACACAGCCCCCAGTAGAGGGTGGACGTCAAAGCCTTCAGTGCTATGGACTGTTTAAAGAAATAAGTTTTGTCGATCAACATGGTCTTGACATAGTTTTTAAATGCCCCATTGCTCATACAGCTTATGCCTAATTTCTGTGCAATATACAAATCTATATTATCTGATGCAATCAGGGCTAGTAACTGGTGAATCAAAAAAGATGGTGAAGAAACATAAAAATCAATATATCTTAAATATATTTTAAACTGCTTATTTTATCTTAAAATAAGTAAAAGCAGATTCATTTACCAATCTTTTGATGTAGGGCTAAAAATTGAGGGTTTTTTTGAGTATCTAACCACATCCTAGGGTTTGAAGTCATAAACCACCATTACAGTGCACCCCTATGATTTGCAGTTTTAGTTTAAGTGGAAGGCGTTCTTAAAGACTCTTGACAAACAATGTGAGTGCCAATTCCTTCTATTTTCAATTTTTTCCCAAATGTTTGCAATTTTCTCACTCACTATTAAACTTAGTTTACATAGAAAAATGCACTTTGCTCAAGTTTATATTTCATCCATTCCTTATAACACATAGAAGTGACAAAAACAAGTTTGTGAACAAGCATAACTGACTCAGCACACACACCAACTGGTGGGGACAAAACCAAGCGGATATTCAGGAAGGTGTATCCTGCCACCTGCGTGTGCTTCACGCGTCAGTCAGTGTGATTTACAAAGAAATGGAAGATGCCAGTTGATCTAGGACGTTATTTTCAGTTTCCTAATTCATGATACTGTTCATGCTTAGTACAATATAACCATAAATGTTAGAACTTCTTCATTTTTATAAAACTACTACAAGAGCCACCAGAAAGCAAAGAATAATACTATGCATATATAATATATTAATTCTTCCCTGCTTGAAATCTACCAGTACCCCCCCCCACCCCACTGTTCTTGGCACAAAGTCCAAAATCCTGAACAGACTTACAAAGCCCTTTATAATCTATCCTCTGACCACCCAGGCTCATCTTTTAATATTTCTTACATAAACACTTACACAGAGAGAGAGAGAAGGGAGTTTTCTTATTGCCTTGAACTAGACTGATTTGGGTTGCCCCTAGACCTTAACATACTGATTTCCTCTGCCTGGAACTCTGCTCCTCACCTCTTTAACTGGCAAGCTCGCATAGAGCCAGAAGGTCCAGCTTAGATATGACTTCCTCCAGGATACGTTCCCTGGCATCCTTAGCTTTGATTAGGTACTCCTGCTTTGAGCTTGCAGGACACCTCATATTTCCCCTTAGGACTCTGTTATTTAAAAAGGATACTTACTTGCCTATATCCTCACTAGCGTAGGTTCCACAAGGGTCAGGGCCATCATGTTCACAGCTGTGTCTCCAGCTCCTACCACAATGCCTAACACTGATTGTTTGATTACTTGGTTGATTAAATCAATAAATCAATTTTATGAGGCAGAACTATTGGTTAATGGAGGAGAGCCCTGGAATCAGGCTGCTCTGGTATCTACCACTCACAGCTTTGTGTGTGATTTACAAAAGATTTGGGCCTCGGTGTTCTCAAGTGTATAGTGGGAGAAATAATAGAGCCTAAAAGAGGTAAAAAAACCCGACATAATGTAAAATTAGAGTTTCTTGCTATAGAAACTGTTCAGTAAATGTCAGCTGTTACTTCTTTGGTTAATGTATGCATGTTTATTCTGTTTCATTTATATATATTTTATAATGTATATAAAATTTCATATTATATGTAGTCAATTCTCATTTTTCTTGTTAGCTGTGTTCTATAAAGTCACTGCAAACACTAAATTAGCAAATACTGAACCATTGCTCCTAGGAGGAATACAGTCTGGTTCCTGCCAGCCTCTGGTCATAACATTTTTATCAACTGAACAATACATAACCTTGTTTTATGTGTGTTTCTGTTTAAAGACACCTTATTTATTATATATTGCAGTGCATTAATATTGAGCTCACAGCCAACAGCACTATAACTCATGCCTGAAAGAAGCTTATCTAATGCATGTATTTTCTCTGTAAGGCACAGCACAGCCTTCTTGGGTTTAGGAACAGTGACAGCTCTTCAGCACTATAATTGGGGGCTATTTTAAACAACAAAATCTCCAATGAAAAGTACAAAACTGAAAAAAAAACTGGCACTAAATAGACCATAAAAAGGACCCTTGTATCTAGTATGAGAGCCGAAAGAAGGAAGAGCATCACCTCATTTGAACTCAGCTGGGCATATGTATGTTGGGCAACTCAAATTTTTCACTGCTTTGCACATTTCCAGGAATAACCATGAAAGTACTGATTTGGGCATTATAAATACATTTTGGCAAATAGGCAAATTTGGAAATATGGAATCATGAATAATGAGGATCAACTGCATATGTTTGTGTGTGTAATATATATAATGTATTTCTTTTGGTGTACATAAGAAAGACTGGATAAAATACATTATTGGGAGCCGAATAACTCTGGAAAGAAAATATGAATGCTATCAAGGATTAAGAAAGAACCCACCCCTGTAGTTCCAGGCTCCAGGACTGCCCCAGGGCTAGGCTGGCCCCTGAGCCCCAGGCAACAGGCTAGCACCTTTGGACACAGCCTCCAGGCCAGCCTTCATGGCCCCAAACCAGGCCTGCCCCAGTGTCAGAGCGATCCCTGTGGCCCCAGGCCCCAGGCCCTCTCCCCACCAATATCTACAAATCAATCAGTGTGATACATCACAGTAACAAAATGAAGGACAAAAGTCATATGATCATCTCAATAGATGCAAAAAAAGTCTTTGACAAAATTCAACACCCTTTTATGATTAAAAACAAAAACCTCTTAACAAATTAGGTATTAAAAGGATGCACCTCAACATAACAAAGGCTGTATATGACAAGCCTACAGCTAATGTCATTCTCAATGGTGAAAAGCAGAAAGCTTTTCCTCTAAGATTAGGAAGAAGACAAAATTGCCCACTCTGACTACTTCTGTTAAATATCATACTGGCAGTCCTAGCCAGAGCAATTAGGCAAAAAAAAAAAAAGAGATAAAAAAGCATCCAAATCAGAGAAGACATAAAATTGCCTCTGTTTATAGATAACATGGTACTAGATATAGAAAATCCTAAAGTCTCCACCAAAACTGTTAGAACTAATCAATGAATTCGGTAAAATTGCAGGATACAAAAATCAACATACAAAAATCAGTTGTGTTTCTGTACACTAACAATGAACTATCTGAAAAAGAAATTAAGAAAACAATCCCATTTACAACAGCACCAAAAAACAACCTTAGGAATAAATTTAACCAAGGAGATAAAAGATCTGTGCACCGAAAACTATAAAACATTGATGAAAGAAATTAAAGAAGACACAAATAGTTGGAAAGATACCCTTTGTTCATGGATTGGAAGAATTAACATTGTTAAAATGTCCATACTTCTCAAAGCCATCTATAGATTCAATGCAAAGCCTAGCAAAATTCCAATAGCATTTTTCACAGAAATAGAAAAAACAATCCTAAAATTCATATGGAATCACAAAAGAATGTGAATAGCCAAAGCATTCTTAGCAAAAAGAACAAAGCGGGAGACATCGCAGTACTTGATTTCAAAATATAGTACAAAGCAATCATAGTCAAAACAGCACTGGGCTGGCCCTGTGGCTCAGTGGTTAAGTTCACATGCTCCCCTTCGGTGGCCTGAAGTTTGCCAGTTCGGATCCTGGTCACAGACAGGACATACACACTGGTAATCAAGCCACGCTGTGGGGGGATCCCACATGGAAGAACTAGAATGACTTATAACTAGGATGTACAACTATGTACTGGCGCTTTGGGGAAAAAACAAATTGGCAACAGATGTCAGCTCAGGTGCCAATCTCTAAAAAAAAAAAAGAAGGGCAAACTGGTACTCTGAAAACTATGAAATTTTGTTCAAAGAAGTTACAGAGGATCTAAATTGATGGAAAAACATCCAAGGTTCATGAATCAGAAACGTAACATTGTTAAGATGACAATACCCCCAAAGTGACCTACCGAATCAACACAATCCTTATCACAATCCCAGATGACTTCCTTGTAGAAACTGACAAGCTGATTCTAGAATTCACATGGAATTGCGTGGGACCCCGGATAGCTAAAACAATCTTGAAAAATAAGAACAAAATAGGAGGACTCATATTTCCTGATTTTAAAGTTTACAACAATCCTATGGAGGCCTGCCTACGGCTAGGTGCCCTGGAGCCTACGTGGATGAGAACTTCACCGCCAGAGCCCTTGCCTCCACAGGGGAGACCAGGATAAGTGTCAAACAGCCTCACTGGACTCCTAGCTGGCTGCTGTTTTGTAGAATGCACAGATTTGGCAACAGCTGGGAAGTGTTTGCATAAAATTAATGGGAAACATCATCTAAGAGGCACACCTGCAAAATGTTTTAAAGTGAACTATGCCACTTGTAGGAAATAACCAAATAATAGCCCTGAGTACTGCCTCTTTTGCGGGAGGGTCTGATCCAAGATGTGGATGATGGCAAGATTTTAGAATTCTTCATCTACATCTGCCGCTCCTGTCAGGAAAGCAAGGTGGTTTTGGATGAGGGCTATGGTTTTGTCAAATTCACAGATGAATTCACAGATGAAAAGTGGGTCATATGAGTCAAATAGCTACTAAACCCTGGGTTTAGAGGCCCTTCCCAGGTGACAGGCATGTAAATCATTAAGATTCTCTGAGGTCAGAAAGGATGTATTATCTGCTTTATGTCAAAAAGCAATAGTTTTTGGAAATTTACCAATGAACAGGAACAGAAGCAAACCCTTACAAAGTGCCAGGAAGCAGTGGGACGGGGGTCTAAACTGGCGCTGCTGAGCATAGCAGTCCCTCACGTGAGCCATGTGGAGCTGGTGGAATACAGTCAGATGTGCAGTTACAGCTACAACCAGTATTACCAGCAGTACCAGAACTACCACTCCCGGTGGGGTCATGACCGGAACACAGGCAGCCACAGCAACAGTTCCTCCCAGTGTGGCCATACCCAGAGTACCATGCAGACATATTGTTCCGCCACATGCCCAGCCGAGTGAGCAGTGCCCGATACGTTGCCAAGAGACCAAAGAAAAGACCTAGAGACAGCGAACAAGACATAAGGGTTTATTGGGAAGTTCCGTACAGGGAGGGTCCAGTGGCAGCCAGCTGGACTGAAATGGACACGGCTACCGGCCCCTGAGAGAAGCTTGCTTAAGTAGGCAGAGGAACAAAGGCTGCATGCTTGCCAAGGGGGACTGTCCCTGTATGACCTGCATTCCAAGGACCAGAGCCCCATGCTCCGCCCCCCGCCCTCCCCACCAAGGGCCTCCGTGTTCCCTCAGATCTCAAGGGTCTTTGTGCTAACTCTCCAACGAGAAAACAGCTGGGTTAACCAAGCCCAGGACTGTTATCATTGTGAGTGCTGGTACATAGCCCAGACAAGGAGCCTCAAGGACACATGGTCTTAAAAGGGCACACCAGCTAGTGCCCCTACACATATGAAGAAGTTGCACTCGATCGATGACCCCGTGCCACAGCTGGGTGTCACTGAGGCCAACAAGGAGTTCATAGAGCAGACTGAGGAGCTGTATGATGCACTGATGGACTGTCACCGGCAGACCCTGTACAACTGTCTCCAGAGATCCCCACCATGACGTAGCCAGGACAAAGGAGAAGCCAGAGTGGGCCATGAGAGGGAGAAGGCAGACTCCTTTTGAAAAAAAAAAAATTGCAAGAACTTTGGCTTTTTTGAAAATGATTTGTAAGATTTTAGCGATGAACTGTTTCACTAAATTATGAATATTCCTGAAATACTGCTGCCTTCGTTTGTTAGTAAACCATTTAATTTGAGTTTGAAAACCAAGGGACCAACTGTTGAAGAGGGTTGAACAGGTTCAAATTTGTATTTCTTTAGGGGCCAGCCCGGTGGCGCAGCGGGTAAGTTCGCACGTTCTTCTTCTTAGTGGCCTGGGGTTTGCTGGTTCGGATCCTGGGTGCAGACATGGGACCACTTGGCACACCATGCTGTGGTAGGTGTCCCATATATAAAGTAGAGGAAGATGGGCATGGATGTTAGCTCAGGGCCAGTCTTCCTCAGCAAAAAGAGGAGGATTGGCAGCAGGTGTTAGCTCAGGGCTGATCTTCCTCAAAAAAAAAAAAAAATTTGTATGTCTTTGAACAAGAATCATTTACCCAGGTAGGACTATCCATTCTCCTGGAGATAATAACAGTTTGGGATTATTAACCAAAATAGGTCATTCAAACAGCTACTAAACCCTGGGTTTAGAAGCCCTTCTCAGGTGACACGCATGTAAATCATTAAGATTCTCTGAGTCAGAACACGTGGATTATGTGCTGAGTGTCAAACCGTGGGCAATTTTATCCAAGGCATTTCAGGCATCCTCCTTCCTCCAACAGATTTGCTCTAAGTCTGGTGACTGGGTAGAGAAGAGTTCATTAGGCATTCCAGCTGGGATAGGCCAATGTGTGACAGGAAGTGATGGAACCAGCTAAACCTAGACCAAAAGGCTCAAGACTTGGGGGTTGGGGGGGGGGACTCAGAGAGTGTAGCCATGAGGCACAGAGAATTATTCACAGACTTTGAAACCAAATGGAGTTTGCTCAGCTGGATTTTACAATTGCTTTGGACCAGTGATTTCCTTTTTTTTCCCCCTTTTTTTCTTTTTTGAATGAGAATGTCTATAATTATTGTAATATGCCTGTTGCACCATTGTATGTTGAAAGCACGTAACTTTTTCTTTAGTTTCACAGGTCCACATATAGAGAATTGTATCCCAGGATGGATCATAAACCAAGCCTCACCCATACCCAGTTTGGATGATTTAAATAATGAATTAGGGACATTCAATCTGAAGAGATGAAGAAGGGATTTTGGTCTTTGAGTTGACGCTGTAATGGTTTGATTGGGGGGACTTTGGTATGGGTTGAATGTATTCTGCATATGAGACTGATGCGAACCTTTGAGGGCCAGAGGTGGACTGTGGTAGACATAATAACACCCCCCAAAAGATGCCCATGACCTAATCCCTGGTTCTCTGAATGTGTGACCCTTCAGGGCAAAAGGCCCTTGCAGTAATTTAAAACTACGTCATTGTCCAAGGCACGAGAAAGTACTGAGGCTCACCCAGTGACCAAGCCTGCATGGATCTAGGGGAGGCTATGGAGTGAGGAGGGGAAGAACTGGCTGTGGGGAATTAGAGGTGAGAAGGGACTGTTTCTGTTTCATGCGTAAACCAGATTCTCAGCTCTGTTACTGAGTCACTCCTATGCTGCAGCTGCTTTAGGATTCCCTTGAGCGACCAGGGCCGTGCAGCAGGATCGACGTGCCACTAGTTACTGCTGTGTCGTCTCTATTCCTTGCAATCACTGAATACCTGAGGAGTGATTGAGAGAAGACCCTTGAAGTTGAGTTTGGTAATTTAGCACCACATGGTGGGAAGTGTGTGGCTCTGGTTTAGTCGTAAAGGAGGCTCAAGTCGAAAAGTCAAAATTGGTATACTGAGAAGTAGGAAATTTGCTCATTCTTTAATAAACTCTTCCCTTTAGTTTCCTCACTAAAGTATACTGAAAATTGCAAAATCATCCACTTGTCTGCCAATTAGGTGAGAATACCTCTGAGTTTTAAAGGTGTTTATGTCACTTCTAATCTCAAAAACAACTTTTTCTTTTGGAGGAAGATCAGCCCTGAGCTAACATCTGCTGCCAATCCTCCTCTTTTGCTGAGGAAGACTGGCCCTGAGCTAACATCCGTGCCCATCTTCCTTCACTTTATATGTGGGACGCCTACCACAGCATGGCTTGCCATGAGGTGCCATGTCCACACCTGGGTCCCAAAGCGGTGAACCCCGGGCAGCCAAAGCGGAAGGTGTGCACTTAACCGCTGTGCCACCCCTCTCAAAAACAACTTTAACTGCACTGTTCAAAGAGGAGAAAATTTATAAGCCATCAGAACGTTCTTGCCTATGGGAAGTTCACCATGTACCCTATACAAGATCAAGAATAACTCCTATTACTCAGGTAGAGAGCATAATTCTCCAAGTTAAATACCACCACTGATAATGTGCATCACTTAGTGCTTTTGAGGGATAACTTTGTAGTAACTGTTAATAGTCTGAATACAAGATTGACTAAAAAGCAATGCCTAAAGATTCCATTTCAACACTCCAACATCTGAGAAATGGTGTAGAACTTTGAGATTACTTCAAAATAGTTTTTTTTTAAAATAACACAAATGTAAATTATTCTAAGTTCCAATTCAAAATCTAAACTCCTTTTATTAAACCAACACCAATTTACATATTTATTATGCTTCAGGAGATGGGGCTGACAAGGAAAGGGACCCAGGAGGTAAAAGGGAATCTAACCATATAACTCTCTAGGCAATTCAGAACAGGTTAGAAAGTGAATAAAGATATTACTTGGAAAAGGATTGGTGTTGCACCAATTGATATGCAGGCATTTCAGCCTATTCACTAGATAATAGCAAATCCATTTTATAAACTGTGAACTAGTAATCTAGGCAGTGTTGCACAGCAGAAGGCATGCTGGACTAGGAATCTGAATATGTAAACTGAGGTCCCAATCCTGACAGTTACTGCTTTGAACAAGTAAGGAACCTTCTGGGCATCATCAACAGTGTGAAGGGGTGAGGTAAACCCCTCCTGATTTGTGGGTTTCGGCGTTTGACATGGTGTCCGTGGATGGTGTTCTTTGGATTGTCCTGTTTGGGGTTCACTGAGCTTCCAGTCTTGTAGGTTGCTATTTTTTTAATCAAATTTGGAAACTTTGGTTTCAAATATTTTATCTGCCCCATTTTCTCTTTCCTTTCTTTCTAAGACTCCTTGTGCACCTTGTTAGATTGTCCCACAGGTTCTTGACAAGGCTTTTATTTTTTCAATCTTTTTTTCTTTTTTTTGCCCTCTGTACATCACTTTGGATGAATTCTATCAATGTAAGTTCATTGATCCTTTTTTCTGTTCTGTCTACTCTACTTTTAATCCCCCTCTGATGAATTTCTGATTTTAGATACTGTATTTTTTAGTTCTAAGGTTTCCACTTGAGTCTATGTTATTAGTTTCCAAGTTTTTCCCGAAATGCCTACCTTTTCACCCCAAACTTCCATGTTTTCCTGTATAGACTCTGACATATTTATCATAGTCATTTAAAGTAATGTCTGCTGAATTGTTTGTGGGTCTGTTTCTATTGACTAATTTTTCTCAAAACTATGGGTCACATTTTTCTTTCTTCTCACTTACACACACACACACACACACACACACCATTGTGGACGATACACTGTAGTCTTTAGGTTGTGGTATCTTCCTCCGAAGGTAACTGCCTTTACCAGCAGACAATTAAATCATAGGTGGATCACCTTAAACTTGTGGAAGCTTGGTTTCATGCTTTGTTAGGGCGAGCCCCTTTGGTTTTCCCCTTTGTCCTAGGGTGAATTAATCAATCTTGGGATGTAGTATTTATTCCTAAGCCATAGATCCTCTGGAGTTTTAATGGAAAGACTGGGGTATTCTCAAGCTCCTGTCACCTGGTAAGACTTGAACTCCAAACTCATGTTCCTCCTGCAGTGGACAGTGGCTGGAACAACTGCTCAGCTCTTTCAACCTTCCAGCTGTTGTTTTCCTTTTGGGCTCTCTGGAGTCTCACTAGAGCAGAATCAGGGTCAGGGTGGGCCAAGAACTTTAGGCGAAAATATTCTCCCTCTTAGAACGTGGCTCCTTCCTTTCCTAGATTTCACCCTCAATTTCTAGCCATGATGGCAGTGCCATCATTTCAGGAAATGAGAGGGCATTTTTCTGTTTGCATTCTCTCTATACAACAGAGAGCAGCCACAGAGAAAAGCGTGGTTCCCTTCCTTAAGAGTCAAACCCTCCCCGGTTTCCACCTGCTTTTGGTAACTTCAGTGTCTTCAAAAAGTTTCTTTTTTTTCCTTCTTAGTTTGTTCATTGTTATTGGACACAAGCTTCTCTACCATTATTGGAATTGGAAACCCTTCTTAAATTTTAAATATCTGTGATTCTATGACTTGTAATTGGTGTGTTTTCACATTAGGTTTCCTTTGCTCTTCTTGTATTATCTTTTTCCAAATAATTAACTCTTAAGAATTCAGACTTTCAGAGAGGTGTGTCACCAGTTTGCGGTCATCCTTTTAGTGCATTATTGCTGGCTCATGTGATTAAAAAACATACAACATCCCAGAAGGAAAGTATAAAGGCCATACCCAAACGCGGCACCACACGCTCAAGTTTATTGTACAGTGACGAGTTACACACGGGAAACTAAGCAGAACACTGTCCCAGTTTTCACTAACTCAAATCAAGTTAGCAAATGACACATTTTAGAATACACTCATTTTATGTCTCACCCAATGTGGGTGATCACAAGAGAAGCTAAACAAAGAAAATTACTTTCTATGTTACTTAGGTAGCAAATTAATTTGATATATACAGCTTCCAAGTTACTTTAAGATATTTTAAAGTGTTTCAAAACTAGTAGGGAACTGTTTACGTCCAGCCTGAAAAAGAATGTAGAATGGACCATTTTAGGGGTAAATAGCTTCATTTGTGTATCCACAGCAGAATCACTCCTTCCTGCTAACAAAAATACTAATAAATCTCTGTGTAGGTTAGGTTTACTAAATTAATAATGACACTGAAATTAACTAGGTTTGGTTACATTGTTATATTGCACTTGAGAACAATGACAACAAAAAATCAAAGACTCAGTACCTCTCCCAAAAAGTTCATTATGTATCAGAAATTACAATGAAACACAAGCACATATGCATGCTACACACCCCTAGGTTCACTGTTCTAACTAGCCTACCAAGAAGTTAAAAGGGATACTCTTCAAAACACTAAGTCATTTCATTCACGGTTTTTGATCCTATATGCAGTTTTCAAATTTTGTATATTTTTCTCATTTATCCAACTACCACATATACAAGTTATTCAAGAATACAAAGTGACACTGAGATATGCAATGGTCATACACAAGTATTCCAAGAATGACTTACTCTTCTCCAAGCTCGGCACTACATTCTGTAACAGAGGAATGTCTACCAACTTACAGATTGTTTTCCTTATAAAAATCAGCTAGATACTCTACTTTTGCCACATAAATCTCTCTCCTAAGGTCAGGATTCATTATCAAAAATCTTTACGGCCCTCTTAAAGAAGCCAGTATGGTCTCTTTTACTAATACTTGAATTTTCTCTTTATATAAATATAAAGTATTAATGAGAATTTACTATGAATAAGTAGTTTCATAACACAGGTAGAATTGTGGCACTAATACTTTGCTTACTTGTTTTATACTTCAGAATTACTAAGAACTTAATCAGAATTACAGTAACAACTAATCATAAGAGAAAGGTATAGGGAAGAAAAGGAAAGAATGTTCCTCACACAAATGTTTCTCAATTCTCAAATAAATGTATACATAAGAAATCAACAACAGTATCAATATATTTTACGAATATCAAATGCTTTAAATATTCTCTACACCTCACTCATATGTGTTTTTTCAAACTGAATCAGATTATAAGAATTTTACACTTAAATGGATTTTAATTCTCAATAAATCACAAACAGTAGCATTTAAAATGTTTGAAAATTAAAATAGTTTTCATAGGACTACTTTTGACATTTCAAGCAAATACATTCACAGGCCACTTTAAGGTAAAAAGAATCCCAACATTTTGCCAAACATTTTCCTTAGAGAGTAGGCTTTTGCTTTATACTTCTACCATATTTTTGTGGAGATATAAATTTTCATTTTTTAAAAGAAAATACTATTGCTTAAAATTACATTTCATAAAGGAAATTTCAAACAGCATGTTAATTTCCAATGAAACATCCCACAATCTCCTTTACAAGGGTATACCTTGAGATAGACGCCATAAAGGAACAGATTGTGCAAAAGCAAATAGTAACCCTCTTTTCAAAGAGTGACTTTCTATCCAACATCTATCTTCAGGAATGACTGCTATTAGGTGGGAAAACAGGTAAGACGAAAGTTGTTATAGACCAACTTAGTAACCATCTGTGGCAGGCTCTACGATAAAAATATTTTTTTCTTAAAAAGTTTTAAATTTATCAGTAATAAAAATACTTATTGCATACGACTAAGATCTTTTAAGCTACTAATAAAATCTATACTACAAAACCTATTAATCTTGAAATTCATTAGAGCTAAATACAAGGTCTTATCAATATTCTAACTTGTATAACTCACCTACATTTGCCTCTATTTTATGAATATATTCTAGTTAGCCACTTGTGTAGAGAATTATAACACAAGACATGGCAAGATAAATTTCAATTTTTAAAACATAGAAAAATATTCAATTATTTAAGGAAAATACTTATCATTGCCAAATGAAGACAGCAATTAAAAAGTTATTAAATTCTCAACTTCCAATGTACAACATGACGTAATTGCACAAAAATAGGTATAATTAATAGTCATCCGCAGGCCTTGAGGAACTGTGAATAAATCACCCATTCCTCCAGAAAAGTCATCACCCTACAGGCATATAAAAGTACAACTTGCCTCCTATGCAGCTTTTATTAAAAAATCCTAGAAAAGTAATTTGTGTTAATAAGCCTAAGAAAGTTTTAAAAGGTTTCCAATAACTTGAATTGCTTATAAAAGTACCCTTTAGAAGTCACCTTGATATCTGAGACTAGTTTTACACATTACACTTTGCTTCAACTGAGGTCATATCCACGTGAGTAGCATCATGCTATTGCTAGAAGGAAACCAGTGAACTACTTTGAGAATTTCCATTCTAAGCATTTCCCATGGGCTTGGGGGGTTGGGTGCAGGTTCCTATAAGTTGTAAAGATTCCTCATTGATCTTGACCCATTTTCAGTAACAGTTTTGGAAATATAAGGAACAATACATGTACAGGGGGAAAACAAATTAATCCCAAGTGAAAATTCTTACTCTAAGAATGTACTATTAATAAGCAACTCTATCAAAGAGCTACAAATGTAGTCTTTTAATTAAAATGCTTTTTCTTTTTTGTATTGTAAATAGCCAGACTGATACAATGGGATAAATGTACTTTGGAAATGATTTCCAACTCCATATGGCTTTAAGCACCATGATATTTAGTGGAAATTAAACTATTACGCATAAGAGGCATTTCTGATTATGGAACGAATTTTTAGTATAGGTTGGCTTAAAGGATTTGAAATACAACTTATACAAATTAAAATGTAATAAAATGGACTGTGAATTAAATATAAATAAAAATTTAACAGCATGTACCCAATTTTCATATTAAAACACAATACTGTACCTTTGCTATTACAGGAAAGAATTTTGATGAAATCACGTTTGTTTGCTTTTTTTAAAGTTCTATGATGTAGGTAATATTAAAATCAAGTTCATGCAGTTACAAAGTTAGTAGCTTGAAAACGCAACTGTAGTGTAATGTGTATTAACATTAAGTACCTGTACAAAAGATGTGGATCCTAAGGCCCGAATTTGGATGGCTTTAAAACAACAACAACAACAACAAACAAAACGCAACATACAAAATCAGAAACAATAATCGTAGGAGGTACTGTTTTACATAAAGTGGTAACTCAGGCACTACCTGTCTTATGTACATTGAAGAAGAGCTCTCGCTTGAAATTTTATTATTTAAATACCTAAAAACACAAGTCAGTGGATGTGTATTAAATGTATGTCTGAACATAATTATAACAAAAAGGCTCACAAATATTGCTCTCATTTTGTGGTTAAAACAATGGGCACCATCAGCAGTACAGTCTTGGAATTTAATTCCTCATGAAGGAAACTGAAACCTGTAAGGAAGTTGGTGATTCGAACGGGTCAGGATGTAGCATAACTTAAAAATCACAGTTAAGTTTCTGAGTTTCCTTCACCATTTTCATGAGGTTGAAGCTGTTCTCTTTCTTGCTCTTCTTGAGGTGGCCGGACACGTTTAAAAAAGCCCATCTGTCAGTTGAAGAAAAGCTAACATCACTGCCACATCAGTGAAGAAAATTCAAAGTATTCTGAGTGATTATATTCTCACCAAGAAAATTTAAATGGCACTTGGTACAATTTTTCTTCCCTGAAATAGTATGTAATGCTCATCGTGCACCATCATTAAACGTCCCTTCCTTCCCTTCCATTCCTCCTCCTTTTCCTTCCTCTCTCCCTCTTTTCTTCTGCTTCCCCTCCCTCCCTCTCTTTCTAAGTCCATTACTTACCCTGTACATTACAAATACCAAAACAGCCAGTAACAACAACCCTGCTAGAACTGCTAAAATGATCACCCACACAGGCACAGGCATGGGTGCCGGCTGAATGCCCCAGGTGACATCAGTGGTGACCTGTCGGGGGAAAAAAGTTTGAGTTTGAAAAATAGTTCACTGACTTATTCAACAAATATCTGAATGCCCACAATATTTTACCTTAATGGTATTCACATTATTTTCTTCTCTTGTGTGTCTACAATCATTTATTTGGTATTGGTAGCATGTACAGACACACGAAAACTCTCCCAAATAGGTTAACTTCTGACTGCCTCTGAAACGATTTTTAAATAATCCTATCCAGTTTATGATATATTGGTCCCATTTTTAATTCTCAAATTTAAGATCTTTAAAATGCTTTCACTTACTGCAGTTAATTTCTAACGTGGGGAGAAATTTCCCAAATTTCCCCCAGTGAAATTTAGTACATGCTAACAATCTCTTACAGAGGACAAGATGCCAAAGTAAAGCTTTAATAACTCCGGGGTGGGGGAGTAAAACAACACTATTAAACCAGGTTATAATCCTATCAAATAACTCTTAATTACTTAAAACTATTGAAATAGTTAAACTGCCATTATTTAAAATAGAATAAAAACATCTATGGCATTGAACTGAGTGGATTTATTCCATTGCCCCAAATCAACGACTTACTAATGTGGAGTTGAAGATATCCTCAATTGGAAGGTTCTTATAAGGAAACTCGATGACATTAAATGAAGCCGATGACTTCAGAGAATATGAATGATTCTGGTTTTCCTTCTGTATGGAAACAACAGTGAAATGATTTCCTGATGACAGGCCTTTTTCATTTCTTGGAAAAAATGGAGAAGTTTGCTGAACGCTGCATCTGTCCACTTACATTCATAAAGGTCTCGGTCCACAGCAGAGACCTCACATACAGGATTGCACTCTTTCCTCTGTCTAGCCGCCCAACCTGGCAGACAATCTTCAAGCATTCAGCAATTCCACAACCCTGCCAAAACAAATTATTTACTTACGAGAAAAGGTCGTTCTATCATCTCTTCAACATATGAAAATTACACATTATACTTGTTTTATGCAAAGGCTTAAGAGATGATCCAGATTCTTTTGCCTTATAGGAATAAGGTTTAAAATGGACAGGCTAATAATTGACTCTTTGAAGGCTTTTTGTTAAGGAAGGGTTAATTTTAATGTGATTTGTTATAGGAGGAAAAGATCTATAATATTACAAGATTCACTTTTACGGCTAGAATTCAAAATTCTTTAGGCAAACCCAGAGCATGGTGATTTTAGTATGACATAAAAATCAGATCACAATGTGTCTGTGGGAAAGAAAAAGAAGCGAGTGAATCTTTAACAGTTATTCCACGTCAGACGTGTAGAAACCAAGTGTCATGCCGATGGTCTTTGCCACATTCAGTGTCTTTATCAGGAACTTGAAGGCAGGCAGGTGAAAATAACAGATATTCACTACCTCATATGTGCCGGTCAAACTGCATTAGACATGTCACATGCATACACCTCACAACAATGCTGTCCAGTAAAGGGCACCTCTAGTTGATGACTAGGAAGAGAAGTGAGCGTCCTTGACCTGATAAAGGGGATCTATGAGAAGCCTATAGCTAACATCATACTTAATGGTAAAAGAATGGATCCTTTCACCCAAACATTAGGAACAAGAAAATGACGCCAGTTCATGACACTTCTATTTAACATTGTTCAGAAGGTTCTAGCCAGTGCAACTAAGAAAGAAAAAAAATTAAAAGATATCAAGACTGCAAAGGAAGAGGTAAAGCGATCTCTATTCACAGATGACAGGATCTTATATACAGAAAACACTAAAGAATCCATAATAAAACCATAAGAACTAATAAGTAAGTACAGAAAAGGTGCAGAATATGAAATCAATATACAAATACAAGCTGTATTTGAAACAGCTATACAAAGCTGTATACAAGCTGCATTTGTACATAGCTATATAGCTATACACTAGCAATGAAAAATCTGACAATAAAATTAAGAAAATAATTCTATTTAAAATAGCCTCCAAAAAGAATAAAATACCTGGAAGTAATTTAATCCAGGAAATGTAAGACATGTACACTGAAAACTACAAAATACTTTTGAAAGAAATGAAAGAAGACCTAAATAAACAGAAAGATATCTCATGTTCGAGGACTGAAAGACTTAATATTGTTAAGATGGAATACTCTCAAATTAATAGACAGATCCAATAAAGTCACTATCAAAATTCCAACTACCTTTTATCTAGAAATGGACAAGCTGATCCTAAAATTCATATGTAATTGCAAGGGACCCCAAATAGCCAAAACAACTTTGAAAAAGAAGAAAATGTTGAATGACTCACACTTTCCAGTTTCAAAACTTACTGTAGAGCTACAATAATCAAAAGATTTTGGTACCAGCAGAAACAATACAGGTATAGATCAATGGACCACAATTGAGAGTCTAGAAATAAACTCATACATTTATGGTCAATTCATTTGCAACAAGGGTGCCAAGACCATTTGAGGGGGATAAACAGTCTTTTCAACAAATGATGCTTGGACAACTGAATAGCCACAAGCAAAAGAATGAATCTGGGCCTCTCCTCCACACCAAATACAAAAATTAACTCAGTATGGATCAGGGATATAAATCTAAGAGCTAAAAACAGAAAACTTAAAAAACCATAAAACTTAGGTGTAAATCTTCAGGACCTTGGTTACACAAGAGTTTCTTAAATATAACAGCAAAATTATAAGCAACAAAAGAAGAAACAGACTTGAGAAAAGAAATTTAGACTTCTTCAAATTTAAAAATTTTTGCATCAACGGTGACTATCCAGAAAGTAAAAAGAACAAACTAGCAGAAAGAGAAGTTGAGAATACAATCCCATTTACCTACACAACAAAAAGAATAAAATACCTAGGAATAAACTTAACCAAAGAGGTGAAAGACCTATACACTGAAAACTATAAGACATTATTGAAAGAAATCGAAGAAGACATAAAGAAATGGAAAGATATTCCATGCTCATGGATTGGAAGAACAAACATAGTTAAAATGTCCATATTACCTAAAGCAATCTACAGATTCAATGCAATCCCAATCAGAATCCCAATGACATTCTTCATGGAAACAGAACAAAGAACCCTAAAATTTACATGAAACAACAGAAGAGCCCAAGCAATCCTGAGAAAAAAGAACAAAGCTGGAGGCATCACAATCTCTGACTTCAAAATACACTACAAAGCTATAGTAATCAAAACAGCATGGTCCTGGTACAAAAACAGACACACAGATCAATGGAACAGAATTGAAAGTCCAGAAATAAAACCACACATCTATGGACAGCTAATCTTCGACAAAGGAGCCAAGAACATACAATAGAGAAAGGAGAGTCTCTTCAATAAATAGTGTTGGGTAAACTGGACAGTCGTATGCAAAAGAATGAAAGCAGACCATTATCTAACACCATACACAGAAATCAACTCAAAATGAATTAAAGACTTGAATGTAAGACCAGAAATCATAAAAATTCTAGAAGAAAACATAGGCTGTACCCTCTTTGAAATGGGTCTTAGCAGCATCTTTTCTTTTCTTTAAATAGACATGAATACTAAGTCTACTCAGAAAAGGGAAACAAAAGAAAAAATAAACAAATGGGATTTCATCAGACTAAAGTTCAGCAAAGCAAAGGAAACCATGAACAAAACGAAAAGACAATCCATCAACTGTGAGAAAATATTCACAAATCATATATCTGAGAAGGGGTTAACTTCCAAAATACATAAAGAACTCACACAACTCACAACAAAAAAACAAATAACCCAATCAAAAAATGGGCAAAGGATATGAAGACATTTTTCCAAAGAAGATATACAGATAGCCAACAGGCACATGAAAAGATGTTCAACATCATTAATTATTAGGGAAATGCAAATCAAAACTACAATGAGATATCACCTTACACCCGTCAGAATACCGACAGGTGTAATACACTTGGCTATAATTACCAAGTCAAAAAAACAACAATGTTGGAGAGGATGTGGAGAAAAGGGAACCCTCATACACTGCTGGTGGAAATGCAAACTGGTGCAGCTACTATGGAAAACAGTAGATTTTTAGCCATTTCTCAAAAAATGAAAAATAGAAATACCATATGATCCAGCTATCCCACTACTAGGTATTTATTCAGAGAACACGAAATCAACAATACAAAGAGATTTACGCACCCCTATGTTCACTGCAGCATTATTCACAATAGCCAAGACGTGGAAGCAACCTAAGTGCTCATCAACTGATGAATGGATAAAGATGATGTGGTCTATATATACAATGGAATACTACTCAGCCATAAAAAAAAGACAAAACTGTCCCATTTGCAACAACATGGATGGACCTTGAGGGTATTATGTTAAGCTAAATAAGCAGACAGAGAAAGACAAATACCACATGATTTCACTCATATGTGGAAGATAAACAAACACATGGATAAAGAGAACAGATTAGTGGTTACCAGAGGGGAAGGGGGCAGGTGGTTGGCAAAAGGGGTAGAGGGGAACATACATACAGTGAAAGATAAAAACTAGACTATTGGTGGTGAACACGCAGTCTATACAGAAACTGATATATAATAATGTACACCTGAAATTACACAATGTTATAAATCAATATGACCTCAATAAAATAAAAAAGAAAGTAAAAAGACAACTTACAGAATGAGAGAAAATATGTGCAATTATAGCCCTGATAGGGTAGCAGCCAGAATATATAAAGAATGCTTTACGACTCAACAATAAAGGCAAACAACCCAATTTAAAAACGGGGAAAGGATTTGAACAGACATTTCTCAGAGGAAGACATACAAATGAAAAGATGCTCATCATCATTAGTCATTAGGGAAATGCAAATAAAGCATATGAGATACCACTTCACACTGATGATGACTATAAAAAAGCGTTTTTTAATTTTAAAAAAGCCAATAGCAAGTGATGGCAAGGATGTGGAGAAACTGGAAACCTCATCCATCGCTAGTTGGGAATGTAAAATGGTGGAACCACTTTGATAAATAGTTTGGCAGTGCTTTAAAAGTTAAACAGAGCTCCCAAATGACCCAGTAATTGCATTCCTAGGTTTATTCTCAAGAGAACTGAAAACATATGTTCACAAAAAACTTGTGTATGAATGTTCATAATGGCACTATTTAAAACAGACAAAAAGTGGAAAGAACCCAAATGTTCATCAACTGATGAACAGACAAACAAAATCTGGTATACCCACAGAATGGAATATTATTCAGCCATAAAAATGACTGAAGTACTAATATATGCTACATACAACACGATGACCTAAAAAACATTATACTAAGTCGAAGCCAAAAACAAAAAGCCACATATTGTATGATTTCATTTACATGAAATGTCCAGAACAGACAAATCCTTAGAGACAGAAAGCAGATTAGTGGTTGCCAGGGGCTGGCGGCAGGGAAGAAGGGGTAGGGACTGCTTAATGGGTACAGAGTTTCCTTTTGAAATGATGAAAATGTTTTGTAATCGGTTAATGGTGGTTGCACAATGTGAATATATTAAAAATCACTAAATTGTATAGTTTAAAATGGCTAAAATGGTGAATTTCATATTATGCAAGTTTTATCTCAATTTTTTAAAAAATGCTATTCTCTAGGAGGATAGAGTGTACAGGATGGAAAATGAGGTGGGGGTAGGAAGTAATTTCTATTTCATACGTATTGGCCAGGGAAGTTCTGTCGTACTCTGCCTTTATGGACACCAGAAGGAGACAGGACGTAAGCCACAGGGCTATCTGGACAAGGAGCACTCCAGGCAGATGGGAGAGCAATTTTCAAAGCCTGGAGGTAGAAACATGCTTGGGGCTGTCTATTCAATGAAAAGCAAGGCAGCCAGAATGCGAGGAACAGAGAGAGGAGAGGAGATGGAGGCAGAAAGGCGGAAGGGCCTTGATTCTGTTGACTTCAAGGCTTCCCAGGTTCTGGCTTTCTCTCAGAGTTAGGTGGGAAGGGACCACAGTGACATGATGTAACCTACATTTAAAAGGATCACTATGGCTTCTGATGGCAAATAACAGTAGCAGGAAAAAGGTGGAAATACGGAATCCAACTAGAGGTTTGAGAATAGTCCAGGTGAGAGAGGACGGTGGCTTGGGTTAGGCTGTGGCAGTGGTAGAGCTGATGAGAAGGGGCCAGATTCTGGGTCTTCTGAAAGTAGACATTAACAGAATTTGCTGATATAAGAACATGAGATATGAGAGAAGGAGAGGAGTCAAGCATGATGCCCAGGTTTTGGACAGAGAACTAAATGTGGAATGCTGTAGAAAGAGCAGAGTTCGGAAAACTCAAGGGTACATTCTTAGAGTTAAGTTTAAGATTCCTATTAAATATTTAAGAAGAGTTCTACTAGGCAGTTGGATGATCAAGTCTGGAGTTCAATGCAGAGGATCAAACTGGATGTATAAATCAAAGTCATCCACACAGGGGTGGTATTAAGGGTCATGACAGTGAGTAAGATCATCTAGTGCAGCACTGTTTGACAGAACTTTCTACACGACGGATATCATCAGTATGGGGATATCTGCACTTCCCAAAGCAGTAGCTCCTAGCCTCATGGGGCTATTGAACATTTGAAATGTGGCTGACAGAGACGTCAATATTATAGCACAGATCTAAGGAACGAATGTAGGTGGAGCAGACAAGAAATGTGAGATTTGAGCCTTAGAATACTCTTACAGAGTTTAAAGGTCTGAAAATGGAGGTTAAGAAGAAGTAGTCAGTTGTGGTAGGTGGAGAACCAGAAGAGAGTAGTGTCCTAGAAATGAATGAGGAGTGCTTCACGAAGAAGGAGGTGATTAATGGCCAAAAGTCACTGAGCAGTTGAATTGGATGAGAACGAAGAAGGACCATGGCACTTGGTGACGTGAAGTGACTGCTGACGACTAATGAACGTAAACACTGCACCAGGTTCTCTGCCTGGTGATGGGTTGCAGATCGGTTAAATTTCAAACACTTAAATGATATAAGCCCTTTCTAAGATTATAGTCATTACATAGGCTGACTCAAAAAAAGTTGATCACAATGTTAATCATTATTGTAATATATTGTTATTGAGGCCTTCTGGGTTTTTCCTGCAGTGTTGCACTAAAGCCTCAAAGATCAGGATGAGGCCAGGAGAAATGTCAGTTAAAGGAGTGTAGTCAGAAAAATAAGTTGGACCATAAAATATTTTCATTAGCAATCTATAAAGTCAGATCATTTGAAGCAAATTTGGCATTAATTTGACCAGGAACAAGGAAATTATGAAGAATGGATGGTATAAAAGTATATATAGTTCTTTCAAGCACAGCTGTTGTTATTTTTGAAATGTGCTTTGGCATCCCTTCTATAATCACTTATTTTTAAATGTTTAAAGTGCTTGTTGTTGAGATGGCGCTTACCAAAGTGTGAACGTCTCCTTCAGTGAGGGTGAGATCTCGCTTAGTGATGAGATGGTTCCGGTCACCTTGCCCAGAAACTGTGTCATTCTTTTCAGTTTGCGAATTTGAGATCTATGATTACAATAAACTGGTGGTAAATAATAATGGAAAACATTTTACATGGACATTTTGGCATAAACTGTTATATGTGATTAAAACAGTGACTGGAAATTTGGTACAATAGAAAACTCACCACTTAACATATAAGGTGAAAAGTAAGCATAGAAAATAAAGATTAGAGTCTTTCGTATGTAGAAAAAAGTTACCTCTGCCTAGCCATGATTTTCTCCCCTTGCATAGCGAGACAGGAAACTGATAAAATACAGAAACAGACTGAAATTTCACAGTGTACATCTGTGATGAGTGTTAATTAGGAACATACATCTTTTGTTTTGTTTTCTTAACTTTCCTTAGTCCAAATTGTGCAACAGCTTCTCGTCAAAACTTATGTGCTAGGATGGGGATGACTGTAGCCAAAGTATACAGAATTCCATAAAATGACATTTTTCTAGGTCATGTAAGTCAAGAGAGCCACAGTAAAATGTTGTATCTTATCCCAAAGACAAAAATTTCAACAACAAACATCCTCAACACAACATTATAGTGGATAAACCACAAGGCAATGGAACTAAACTCAAACTGAGTCACTTACGAATATCTCCTGAGGCTCACGAAACACTTCACAAATACACCGTTCACTAGGACGTCACAGAATCAACCTTTACTCATGTCACGAATAAACAATTTAATTCTTAGTGTACTGGTTATGAACTAAAATATTTTTGCAGAGTGGGTCTGTGGATTAGAATAGTTGTTTTATTTCACATTTCTTTTATGGGTTCAGAAAGAAAAGCAATAAAACATCATCATAATGAAGCGCTGCTATTAACCACATTACCTTAATCCTCAAAGGGTTGATCTCCATATCTGAGGTGCAGTTCATCGGCCCATCAATATCGTATTGCAGGATGTAGAGCAAGGTGTTATTGTTGTATTTGTAAGGCCACTGAAGGTTTAGCATTGCCTTGCTGAAGGAACTTGGACCGTTGTTTCTCAGCTAATGAGGAAAAGAAAAGGCAAATACTTTCGGCAAAAATCTACTCTATAACCCTTCCCCTACACCAACCTTAGGGATCATTAGCAACAGGATTTGAACAACAGCAGAGTTACCATAGTAACTGTAATACTACAACATGCCCATTATTATGCAAAAGACATGAAACTTCACATTTGCCTCTAGCGTAGGGCAGGATGTGTTGGAATGAAAATATAAACAAAAGAGGAAAATATGAAAAAGTTACTAATGAAAGATAGTGTAGAAAATTCTCTTCCTGCAGAAACAAAATTTGGATGTTCTGCTATAGGCATTTTCGATTTTTAGTTAGAACTGCAAAATGTCTGTGTGAAAATATTCAATGACCTATTGCTTTTATTCAAAAATTGGTTTTAAACAAGAATTTGTATAAACTGCTTTCTTTACCCCCTAGAAGCTACTTATCTAATAAAAATGAACTTATGAATAGGAAAAAAATTCAAAGAAATCTCTGGTATATACTTAAACTATGCAGAGTGTACATAAAAATTAAATAGATTTGTTTTTTAAAAATAGTCCCTCTGTTCTCTCTTTGCCGGCTCTCTACCAGGTATCAGTTAAATCCAAGAACTGCAAACCTCATAGATGTGCTGAACGACTGGCCCAACGTCTTCCTCAGTGTCAGGGTTCTCCTTGTGCTCCCAATTCGGAATCGGAAGAAAGATATGATCAGGACTTGAGACTCTAAACAATGACCAAAGAAAACCTACCATGAATATCAAAATGATATGGTCAGTCCATTTTCAAAAGTAGCCTGTATCCAAATGAATAAAATCAGAACTAATTAAAAAAAACCCCACTATACATGCATGCGTACATGCGCGCACACACCCACACACACACACACACTACGCTTTACCGACTCTAATGTAACAGGTGAATTGATAAGTCAGTTTGCATAAAGTTCAATAAACTTATTTTGTGCCTGCTGTTGCCATATCTGGTTTATTTCCAGAGGATTACCAAACAGTTATTCGGGGCTTGGGACACACGTAGGACCTTCTTCTTTCTACAGGAGCTCCAGTTCTAGCAAAACCACCACTAACCACCGAGTGCCTACATCCAAAACAAGCTAGGGGGCCTCATAGTTACTTTTAAAAAGGAACTACTTAGTGAAATAGTTTAAATCACCAGAATGAGATACTCAACTCAGTAATCATACTGACCCTCTTATCTCAACAGCAGCTAAAACAGCAAGGTCAGCTTTGTAAGATACAACTGGGCTTACTTTGTCAAAAAGATTGGAGCTGAAAAAGAAAAAAATATATTTAGGACTGAATTGAGCATAATCATCGTCAAAATCACACAGAGGCAAATGCAGTAAAATTAAAAATGAACAAATTAAAAGCAACAAAGAAATGAAAAACTTACAAATCACATAATGACTTTTAAAAGTATTTAATTCCAAAAAGATGACCAAGTTTTACTTCTTAGTTTTGTTTGACAAACTCAAAACTGATGATAAAATTATTCTTATAATATAAATATTGATTTTGAGAAACGGTAGAATCAAGTACTTAAGTTTTAGTCTATTCTGTTCCATAATATTTAAAGTATATTACATAATACATTTATAACAAATAATATGTCCTCAATAGTTATTATAAACTCGAAAAAGTTGTTTTCATACCTTTGGATCTGCAAATCAAATTTCACAGAAGTATCCATCTCTGATTGCTGGTGTACGCTGAAACGAAGACCAGCTAAGAGCTGAAGGGGGAGGAAAAGATGCTAACATAGGTTAAAACAATGTCTAATCAGTGAAATTTCAAATCCAATTTCCAAATATAGGGTTTTTCTGAACTTACAATAAAACTGAAAGTACTCTAACAAAGACAATTAAATCTCATCTTCTATTGAATCTCTTTTATTTAAGATACTTGGGCCAATTCATAATGGAGCCTACTTAACAATTATTAAATATAATTATATCTCTTTATAATATTAACTATCTTTCTAAAAAATGCAAAAGTAAATGCTTGTTGATCCAATGAAAGCACAACAATTATGCACAATTATTTGGTCGCAGGAAGCTAACAACTGAACTTGTGTTCACATATGGAGCAGGAAGGAAGAAATGGATGGTTAACAAGAGTGAGAACTTGGCTAATGAAGGCATGAATTGAGCCAGAATGAGAATCTCTCCACACCTCTCACCACTCTACCAACATTGAACATCCTAACTTCTGCAGGCAGAAAACTGTTATTTTAAAGAGAACAACTGAGCCACAAGATAAGAGAAAGCAGGCTCCTTGGGGACCGCATAAATGATACATAAAAATGGCACTTCTGGGGCTGGCCCGGTGGCGCAGCGGTTAAATGTGCACATTCTGCTTCAGCGGCCCGGGGTTCGCCGGTTTGGATCCCAGGTGCGGACATGGCATGCTGTGGTAGGTGTCCCACGTATAAAGTAGAGGAAGATGGGCATGGATGTTAGCTCAGGTCCAGTCTTCCTCAGCAAAAAGAAGAGGATTGGTGGCAAATGTTAGCTCAGGGCTAATCTTCCTCAAAAAAAAAAAAAAGGCACTTCTAGGGGACTTCATCAAACTGCCTCCCACTTGACAAAGCCTGGCGTGGGATTTGACATAACCTGGAATGATCTACACTGAACGGGCGGTGAGTGGGAAAGCTAGAGAGAATGAGGATATGAAAAAATAAAAAGCAGGTTCCCTCATTAATGAAATATTGTGTTAAATATATGTGAAAAAATGCAATTCAGGGTACTCCGTTCAAGCCCTCTTCCCTAAGAGACCATACATCTAGAAACAATAATAACTTTTAATAGAAAACATACTTCAATATGAAACATTTATTTTAACTGAAATATATGACACATAAGAGTGTGTAAATTTAAGGCATACAACATGTTGATCTGATACATTTGTAAATTGTAATATGATTGCCATTGTAGCACTAGTTAGCACCTCTATCATGTCACATAATTCGCATTTCTTTTTTGTGGCTGGAATAATTAAGACCTAGTCTCTTAGCAAGTTTGACAATTATAATACTATGAATATTGAATACTGTGAATGCTGAATATGGTTGTCTATATTCACTATGCTGTGCATTAGAGCTCTAAGACTTATTTACTACTAGTTGCAAGTTTGTACCCTTAAACAACAGCTAATAGGAGAAATGTTATTTAGGGTAAATACAGAATATTTAACCCCATATTATTGCAGATCTTCAAATTACCGATATGTGCTATTAAATTAAATTTTATTGAAAAAGTAACATGAAATAGATACTGCCATTTTTCCTTGATACTAGAAATTCTACAAGGTGTATTTTGTTTCCTTTTTAGAGGATTTGGGAAGTGACTCAGTGAGTGCTTCTTCTCAAGCTCCTGGGCTCCCTTCTCCACCACCTGAAGGGGACGCTCTTTGATCCTGCTCGGGAGGACCATACAGGTTTCAAGTTAATGAGAAAATTCTATCTCAACTGAGAATGACAGTCTTGGTATTTGTCAGAGTGCTTTGAGGATTCATTAAAGCATTAGTTTAAAATATCAAAGTTAGAATTTCAGTCCTCAATTTGAACCATGTTCTCATCCATTTACCAAATTGAAGGCCGTGTAAAAAGCAGCTTATTGAATACAGTACAACAGCACAACCCATTATTTTAGTGCCTTCGTCAAAACTAAAACTCTGCTAATTTACATTCTAAATCAAAACCAATTTAATGACACTATTTTGAAGTGTTTATTAAAAAAATTACTATGGATAAACCCACAGAGAAATATGCTATTTTCTTTAAAAGAAAAAAAAAATCCATTTAATTAAAATAACTTACTTGAGTTCCAGCCTTCATTGGGTTTCCAAGGTCACATACCACTTGGCGGGTTTGGTTTTCTGTCTTAAATGCACAGGAAAGTCTTGCTAAGGCCTTTGATAAAGAACAAAGATTGAAAGGAAAATAAATTAATGACCCCCAAAAAAAGCAGACGCCATAAGACTATAAAGTTCCTAGACAATAGCATGCAGTTGGATATTTAAGTTTCTTGTTTTACAAAGTAAATACATGTATTTGAGCAAATAGGGGGTACAGGAGAAGCCAGAATTGTGTACAATTGCCACATACAAACGTAAAAATGTTCTGAAAGGTCCCCAGAGGATTTAGTTACATAACCATATTACCCCTGACAAATTATTTGATGGACAGGCTCAGACACTTTATCTTTCTGACCTTGTTTCAGGCACTAACTAGCAATTCTACAAGTGTCCTATCAATGCATTATGCAAAGTATTAGGCTTGAAAAGAATTATGTAAGATAGGCACGCCATTGTCTAGCAATTTATCCTTAGGTAGAATGGCTAAGCTTTTACAAGCCTAATGGGACAGTAGCTCATTAATGTTAATGAGACCTAGGAGTGCATTTCGATTTTTAAAGAGGCAGCTTGCTTACTTCACTGTTGCGGACAACCCCGATGAAATCAGCCTGCGGTGGGATGGAAATGATGAGCTCCGCTTCATAGGCACCTTCTCCTTGATTCTGAGCTTTAACAATCAATGTCAGAGGATTGTCGTCCCCTATATAGATTTTCTTTTGATCACTGCAAGTTAATACAAATCTAGACAATGAAAAAAGACTGCACAAGGAGAGCATGACTGTTCAAAGAAATAAGAGATAAATAGACAGCACTGACACATTCAACAGTGTCTCAAGATATTTTAAGACTACTTCACAGCTCAATAGAAAACTGGAAATAGCACAGTGGGTGCAAATCCAATGCTTCTGTCAGTAAAAGAACACACTGATGCCACTAGTGCATCACTATCATTCACATCTATTACAGAAGCAATTTTCTCTCTCTTAGTAAGTACTATTAATTCCCTGATTTTTTTCCTGAAAGCTTAACTAATCATTTGTCACAATTCTCACAATATTCTTTATAATTTATACACCATATAAAATGCAATCAGATTCCTTTAGTTAAGAGTATGTCTACAACAAAGTGTATCTTTAAAAGAATATAGTATTACTTTGGGACACTACCCAATGGTGAACGGAAACAAGACTGTCAACCTAGGCAACTAGTGACAATAGTGGACATTTTTTTAAAGCTCAATATTGATTGTTTTACAATTATAGAAAATAGTACATTATCTTTCTATATAACTAATTCTCATTAAAATATATTATTATTTTGAATAGAAAAATGTGCTCTTCCATTTAAATTTCTTATTATACTATTTACTGTTTGGAGGAAAACTTACCTATCCACAGAAACTTCCAGTTTGGGTTTACAGACATTGTCTTCACCACAGTCAAGGAGAATATGAGCCTACAAAAAAACACTTTATTTTTTCTATATGAAAAAATAGTATAAGACACATATGTAGTATATACCAGTATATGTGGATGTATGTGAATACACATATATACACACACATTTATATACATCATATGCACTCATCGACTTGTTTGCATACCTGAATGCAAAAGGGATCATGGCTGCTTATTTTTAAACAGATCAGTGGAGATAATCAAGAATGAAAAGGAAGAAAAAGATACATAGGATATAATACAATTAGGTGAAATTTTTACTTCTATCCCAAATTAGCTGTTAATAATTTTTGAATGGAGTGTTGTGTAGAAAAGAAAGCACCAGTCAAGAAACGAGGGGTCAGCTTGAGTCTGCTGCGCTAGCTAAAGTGTGTGATCTTGGGCAAGATAAACTCCCTCACAGACTATGCTTCTGCCAACATCATGGAAATATGGCTGCCGAGTGTAAAAGAACAATGAGCTGTAGATATACAGCAGCAATTCGGACAGGCAGACCAAAGGGAACAGAAACTGGACAGACTGAGTCCAGCAGATGCACGGCCATTTAGAAAGATGAGAGAGAAGGAACTAGAAAAATGAAAGTTAGCCAATCCAGGATAGGTGAAATAAGCAAAAATCCGAACTTTCACCCTCTAGATCTGGCTATGAGAAGCCAGGTGGAACAACATGGAAAATCTAAAAGCGAGAAACTGTGGGAGGCAGCCGAAGAGGTTGGATAGGATATGAAAGAGGAATATAAAAATTGAGAAGCGGGGCCAGCCTGGTGGCGCAGTGGTTAAGTGCATGCACTGCACTTCGGTGGCCCAGGGTTTGCAGGTTCGGATCTCGGGTGCAAACCTACACACTACTCATCAAGCCATGCTGTGGCAGCATCCCACATACAAAATAGAGGAAGACTGGCACATATGTTAGCTCAGGGCCAATCTTCCTCACCAGAAAAAAAAAATTAAGAAAAGAGGAAAGGAAAAAAGATGAAGCCATTCTTGGTTTGTCTATTGATAATATCCAAAGGGCTTCAGGTCCAGAGGTAGACAAAAAGAAAAAAGAAAAAGATTTTAAGAGGG
Source organism: Equus asinus (assembly GCF_041296235.1). NCBI lineage: Eukaryota > Metazoa > Chordata > Mammalia > Perissodactyla > Equidae > Equus > Equus asinus. Next base: position 123,549,738 of record NC_091793.1, on the reverse strand, counting down.
AAAAATAATGAAAAGCGTCCTTTAAAAAAAGATGATGACTGGGGCCAGCCCAGTGGCGTAGGGGTTAAGTGTGTACATTCCGCTTTGGCGGCCCAGGGTTCGTTGGTTCGGATCCTAGGTGCAGACACGGCACTGCTTGGCAAGCCATGCTGTGGTAGGTGGCCCACATGTAAAGTAGAGGAAGATGGGCACGAATGTTAGCTCAGGGCCAGTCTTCCTCAGCAAAAAGGGGAGAATTGGCAGCAGATGTTAGCTCTGGGCTAATTTTTCTCAAAAAAAAAAAAAAGAAGATCATGACTGTATGCTTCCAAGTCACAAGGGACATGCAGCTACCCAGAATAAAATTATATGATAGAGATCTTAACTGTCAATTTAATGGGATGAAACCCAAAAATATACGTGACTTAATTTAATGACCTAGACATAAGTAGTTGCTATGTGCTTCAAGAAGGAAAAAAAAAGGTCAGACTATTAGGAGAACTCTGTGATGATTCCAGAAGTCACACCAAATATAATCACTGATGAATTAGTTCAGGAATAAAGAGTGAATTTTGCAGATAACAAATTAACTAGTGAAATGGTGTGTATTAATAGTCCCAGTTAGAATGATGAGTATCTGAAGTTTGGAATGAACAGTATGTATGAAATATTAATAAAACTGTGGTAAAGGGATGGTTGGCTGACTACCACACTATATTAAAGAAAAAGGACTGGGCCAGCATTGGTTCAGCTAAGTATTAAAATATGCTGTCGGGAAAGGTATTCTCAGAAACAGAAAAGCATGGAGCAACGTCTTCCATTCACAAAGAACTAAATCTCTACAGTTATATATTCAAATCTTGCACAAAATAAGAACTTAACACATATTTGAAAGAATGGAGGGTAGGAAAAAAAAACACTCTGCAGAAAGCACTAAATGTCTACTCCAAAGGATTGGGGTGCAGCAAGGGAAACCCTAGACTAGCTGCCCTGGCCAGTGCTGGAGCCACTAGGGGGCCCCATGGGGCTTCTGCGCACTTGCAATGTGCCGAATGAGATTGAGAAATTGGTTTTTAAATTTTATTTAATTTTAATCTCAGTTGAGATGTGCTGTAAGTATATAATACACTCTGAATTTTGAAGACAGTAAAAAATAGAATGTAAAATATTTCACTGATAATTTTTAAATGGATTATATGTTGAAATGGTAATATTTAGGAGATTGTTATGGACTGATTTGTGTCCCCTCAAAATTCGTATGTTGAAGTCTGAACCCCTCAGTACCTGAGGGTGTGACTATATTTGGAGATATGGCCTTTAAAGAGGAAATTAAGTTAAAATGACTTCATTAGGATGGGCCCTCATCCAATATGACTGGTGTATCATAAGGAGATGGGGACACAGACACACAGAGGGGAGACCATGTGAAGACACAGGGAGAAGCCGGCCATCAACAAACCAAGGAGAGAGGCCTCAGGAGAAACCAACTCTGCTGACCCCTTGACCCCAGACTTCAAGCCTTCAGAATCGTAAGAAAATAAATTTCCACTGTTTAAGCCCCCCATTCTGTGTTACCTTGTTATGGCGGTCCTAGAAAACTCATACAGATATATTATCAAAATTAATTTCACCTGTTTTCTTCCCTTTTAAAAAAATGTTGCTGACTACTAAATTTAAAATTACAAACATGGCTCACATTATATTTCTATTGGAAGCAGTCCTTTATAGAGAGGGCGGTAAAAACGTTTATAATATGACCAGTGAAATGAAGAATCCATTCTAGAAGGAATAGTAAGAATAGTGGGTAGGTAACTAACATAGAAATGAGAGCAAATAATAAAGCTAAGAACGCAGAAGGAAAGACGCCTGAAAGTAATAAATTCAAGACACAAAGGAAACAAAAAAAAAAGATTCAGATAATGAAGATTGAGAGCAAGAGGGGGCAAAAAGGGAAGCCAAATATGACAAAGTTACTACTTCCCTCAAAGGGGTTTCAAAAGTTAATCTATTTGATCAGCTGGCTTTAAAATTGTATTGCTATTAAAGACACTGGTGACCTTAGTAAGTTAAAAGTAATGTTAACACTAATAAGTGATTTCCAAAAAATTTAAAAACTATAAAGAGAAAATCATAAGCCCAATATCAAAACACGTATTGTAAAGGGATGAGTAACAATTAACTATTTACAAAAATATAACATTGAATGGCAGACCCTAAGAGGCTCAGATGTTATATTATTATTAGTCAACATAATATTGCATATCCACTAAAAATAAGAAATACTAAAAAATGAACTAACAGAACTATATTTACAAGTTCTATATTGGGTGGTAGAAAGTGACACATTTACTATTCATATGCAAAAGGAAATATGAAATAGTTTATAAAAATTAGAAAAGACTAAAATATAAGTTGCCTTATGCTACTGCCGAATATAGTCTTCTCAAATTATATATATATATATTTAAAAAAAGAGTTTATGAGATCTTAGCAAGTTAGACAAAAGAAATAACCTAAATTTAAGGTAAAGCATTCTATAAGAGAAGAAATTTTAACCTAAAAATATGAACACTTAATAAAAAAGAGAAAAAAGTAAATACAATAATATTTGAATATATAGGTTTTTACATAGGATTTTCTAAAAATATAGTACAGTCTTTATGAAGTTTTATTTGCTTTTATGAAAAGAACGATTTATGTACTATATACATATGCATACATGTGTGTACATATACTATTTTTTACAATTAAAATGTAAATCAAAGATAACAGATATAAAACTTGTTTAGTAAAACACTAAAATATTATATAAATACATTGGCACTTTGTTGTTTTCCTTGAATTACTTTACTATTTACGTATATGAAATGCACCCTGTCTTTCTCTGCATATCACTAGGTTCTGAGTGTCTTTAAATATGTCTAACCTGAAAATTCAGATTCCTTCCTCTCTGACTTCTTTGACTAAACATTATAAAAGCAATCCCTTGTAATATTTAAAAATATGAATTGTAAAACTTTAAAGTGAGAAAGTGCGGTACCTGTCGACTAATGTTGGCAGGAGTGAACTGGTTAAGAATGGGTTGTAAGCCTGTTGCATCAGCAGCCGTTCTGTAATCCAACCGATACTCCATAAAAATAGTAATCGGAGTGAGTTTGTCTCTAAATTCAGATTCATCCTAGAAATGGAAAAGCTTCGAATTAACAATACATCATCTATGACACCAAACTATCTGGAGAAACTCATAAGTGCACTATACAAAGCCAGCTGTGTTCATCCTTGATCCAAGTCTACCAAAACTCTCTGAAAAACCACACGTACATAAGAAGAGAGTATCCAAAAAGATTATCACTATCCAGGGAGAACCTTTAACCAATTTTTTTTTTTTTTTTTGAGGAAGATTAGCCCTGAGCTAACATCTGCAGCCAATCCTCCTCTTGTTGCTGAGGAAGACTAGCACTGGGCTAACATCTGTGTCATCTTCCTCTATGTTTTATGTAGGACGCCTGCCGCAGCATGGCTTGATAAGTGGTGCGTAAGTCCACACACAGGATCCAAACTGGCGAACCCCGGGCCACTGAAGTGGAACACGCAAACTAAATTGCTACACCACTGGGCTGGCCCCAACTCTTAACTAATTTTTGTTTTATAACGTAATATTTGATTCCCACAAAAATATACAAGGCATATTAATAAAATGAGCAGTCAAACACACCCCCAATATAATAACTAGAACATTACCAGTATCACTTGAGCTACCCACGTGCTCCTTCCTCTCTTTGGCTGTCTGCCTTTCTTCTCAGAGGAAACCACTATCCGAAATTTTAAGTTCACCATTCTCTTGCTTGCTTTCAGCAGTTTTATTACATTGCATATGTCCCTAAACAGTATGTCCTTCAGTTTGCTTTTCCTTTTTTATTTATTTAAAAATGAGATGATATGTACTCTTCTGCAATTTGCTCTCTGTTCACCCTCCTTTTTAAGATTCACCCATGCTGTTGCATGTAGTTGAGGTTAATTTTTACTGTTGAGTAATATTTCATCATATAATAAATCCACAATTTGTTTCTCCATTCTCCTGCCAAAGGTTACCCGGATGGTTCTGGGCTTTTTGCTTTTGCCATTACAAAAAAAAAAAGTGTTCTAATAATTATTCTTCTACAGAGTGGTAAGCAGATTTTTCAGCTCTGTAAGATAATACCACACGATTTTCCAAAGTCTTCATAACAATTTACACTGCCATCAGCAATGTGTGCGAATTCTCATTAAGTCACGTCTTGACCAACCAACAGGTAGTGGCAGACTTTGTTTGAATGTAACACGGTATGTCTTCATAGTTATAACTTGAGGTATTTGTCTTGTTAGTTTAAATCATGAATAGTTATTTAATTTAGTCAAAAGCTTTTCCTGCACTAAAGTAAGATGGTCATGCTTTTTTCTTTAGTTTATTCATGCGTTAAGTTGCAATTCTATGTTTTCAATGTTAACCCACCCTAGAATAAATCCAAGTTGGTCTATTTATTTCATCTTTTTTAATAAACTGCTAGATTCCATTTGCTTATATTTGGCTTAGTAATGTTACATCGATGTCTTTGTGTAAGATAGACATGAAATTCTCCTTGCTTGTACTCTTCTTGACCGGTCTGGGCATCAATTACACCAGCTTCATAAAAGGACTTGGAAATGTTTTCTGCTTTCCTATTCTTTCAAAGAGTTTAATGTTGGAATGTCTCGTTCTTGACAGTTTGGTGGATACTGTTTATAAAACCATCTGGGCCTTGTGTTTCCTTTGTGTAAAGATTTTAACTGCCGATTCAATGTTTAAAATGGTTTATATGGTTAAATGGATTATTCGGGTTTTCTATTTCTTCTTACGGCAGTTGCATTATGTTCTTCTAAGAATTTCCCTGTTTTGTCTAAGTTTTTCCCTGTTTTGTCTAACTTTTCTATGTCTTAGCACAATTTTGCTCATAATAGTCTATTATTTTAATCCCTCTTTTATCTGTAGTTATGTCCCTTTTCAATTCCTAATTTTAGGAGGGTTTTTTTTGTTTTTTCCTTCATTTTTTTCAAAATTAAATAGCATTCAAGGCTTCACATTCTGCTTCTGTGAGATCCCACAAATTTTGATACACAGTATTTTCACTATGATTCACTTCTACATAATTTCCATTATGATCTCTTTCTTGATCCCAAAGTTATTTAAAATCACAATTCCTAATTCTCAATTTATCCTTTTGTTATTGATTTCTAAAAACTGGACTGTGATCAAACAGTATATTTTCTACTATTGCAATTCTCTGAAATTTGTTTCGACTTCCTTTATGACCTATATAGTCAATTTTTATATTCTCTAGTTGTTGGGTGCTGAGTGAATCGAGCTTGTTAATTGTGTTGCGTCTTCTAAATCTTTACTGATGTTTTTATCTTCTTTTTATAAATTTCATCCTTTCTTTCTTTAAACATTTTATACAAATTTATGTCCCATAACTGATAATTCCAACATCTTGAGGCTTTGTAGGCTTAAAATTTGTTGTTTCTTCTAATGGCTTGTTTCCTTGTACGTTTAGTGCTTTTTTTAAAATGAATTCACAGTTGATTGAACTTAACCTGTGGAAACCATGGAGTCCATATAGATTGTTCCAGAAAGGCTGCAATTGCTCTTGCTGGAGGCAGGGTGCACCTCCATCCTGGGAACACTTTAGTCTCATGCAAGTACTGGGACCTAAAGCAGGAGGCTCAGCTCAGACCCCTGGCTCGCAAACACCCAGGCGAGTCTGCATCCCTGTGCTGGTGTCTGCAATTCCTGCTCATCCTCTCTCCTGGCTCCATTCTTCCCCAGCAACCCTGGCTCACACATGTGCACACGATTCACAAGTCAAATTCAGCCAACAGAGTTTTTAAATTGATTGCTTATTTTTTTAGACCCTGGCGATTTCTTTTACTGTCTTGAGAGTCCAGCAATATTTAAGGACTATGTTTGTCATAATTTATTCAGTAGCACTGTTGTGGAAAGGCCATTTGGAATATCCAGTCGGCCAGGAGTAGAAGTCCATTACTCAGGTTTGACACCTTAAAAGCTAAATTTCCTCAAGAGTATTTTTCTGTGTTTCCCTTTTGATTTAATACCAAAATTTACAGAAAGTGAAAATCATTGAGATGAAAAGAGAAAAACGTGTAAAAAGAGAAGATAACGAAGCAGAAAAGTCTCTCTTACCCGCAGATACGCTATCAGTTCCTCGCACTGCATCTGTCCCCCCCTTGAAATGGTCATGTTCTTGGAGTGACCCGGGGACCTGTTATGGAGAAACAGTGCTCGTCGAATGGCTCCTTTTTGCTTGAGTTTATCCAAAAGAAGCTCCACCTGGAAGTCTATACAAACCAAAAGATTTATAACCAACACAATCTTTATGGACACCTATCTGTCTCAGATATCTAGAGTTTTCATGTAAACACAGATATCTATTCCCTAAGAAGTAATTTGTTTCTAATTCATTAAAAATGTCTATACATTGTAGTGAGATCAGAACATATTAATTCTGAATAAATATTTCATAATTATTTAAATAACTAATCCAACTATCCCCAAAGTCATGTCATATGTTAATTCAGACAATAGATAATGATGGTAGTAAAACAATTATCAGAGGAGAAATTTTCAAAATTAAGCTGAGAGGAGGAAGTTCAGGGCATGAAATATACGTGAATTAGGACCTCCATCATTAATGCAAGTAGGAGGACTCTTGTTGTCTGTGATTATGAAATATTTACTAGCATGCAACCCTACCATTGTATTAAAAACTATGATGAATGAACAGTTTGCACCACTTGCAACTCCTAGTTCTAATGAAGCTACCATAGCAAATTGTGAGATAAATAGGTCTCTCATGAAGCAAGTGACCAAATATAGTTGATTGAGTCAAGAATCATCTTAAAGGAATGTGTAGCCTATCGTCTGAAGCACAGTTGTTAGGATTACTTCCTTCTAAGATTCAATTCTTTAAATAGTTTCTTTAAAGGAGTGCAAATCATTCCAATCACAAATCTCTCTTCAACTTTCTCTAAATGTTGAACTTCATGTCAAATTTGGGTGAAAACCCAAGGTTATTTTGCTACCAGTTCTGTTCCACCCACCCAAACTTGCTGCTTCTGAAACACGCTAAGCATGCTCCTGCCTCAGGCTTCTTGAAATTGCCATTTCCTGTGTGCAAAATACTCCTCCAGACACCCCCTAGCTCCTTCATGTCCTTCGGGTCTTCACCGAAAAGTCACCTTCCAGTGACCCCTTGCCTTGCTACCCAATGAACTTCCATGCACAAACACCACCCAACAGATCCATCCCTCTTCCCCTTTATCATTCATCCTTAGCACTTGTCACTAACATACTGACCAATCTTGGCGTCAATTACTTAACTCTCCTACCTTGCTCACAGGACCACGTAAACCATTTTCTGGAAAGGTAGAGTCAAATTTGAGTTTGCTGTGGGGGTTAAATTTAGTGGCCAATACTTTTTCTCCTTCTCCCTATTTCTAAGCCACTTCTACTCTTGAGATTGCTGGGGGCTTCTTCAAGACACAAAATATGAACCTCTCAGATCATCTACTTATAAACAATATCATTTCCCCTAGGGTTCATTTATCTCACACTGGCAACTGCTTAACTTTCTGAAGGCCATATTTACCATTTGGTGGACTATTTTGTTCACAATGTCAATAAATAAATGTATTACTTCTGAATTGGCTTAAGAGCTGCCAAAGTAATTACGCTTCAATTTTAAATGTCTTTAAGGATAAACGTTCAAATACAAAACATCAACAACTATTTTAGTAATATTTGAGTATTCAAATATCCTAAAACATTCTTCAAGTGCTCTGTATGCAGCATCATTAAAACAACATAATTTTTCTAGAGAACACTTACTAAGTTTCGTAGGAACTGCTCCTTTGCCATCTGCCTTTAAGCAGAACCTGACATTAAAACTGTAGGAAAATAAAAATATATACAAATCCTATAATCCAGTGTAGACATATTTTTGAACATCACCCAGATCTCATATTTCGAATACACAGTTTACATTGTGAAGTCTTACATCTTTTTTCATGTCTTACTATTATTTTTAAAACGTGAAACTATACAGAATAATCTAACCCATCCTTCAGTAATTTAAGCACATTTCCTTTGATAGTACCTTGATGAGAAAAAGAAAAGGAAAAGAAAAGAATTTCCTAGCTTCCTCTCAAGTTTACAGAACCTGTTGATAAATCCAAATGAGGGAAGTGACAGTCCAGATTTAAAATAATGTCTCCTTCAATAAAAATCGCCTCCCCGCCCAGAGCTTCCCTTAATTAGCAAGCTCCTCTAGAAGTGTTCTTCACAATTTATTAACAGCTCATGAAATCAGTTTAATGTGCTGTGGCCAGCATCTTAAAAAACAACAAATTAAATAAATAAAAATTGAATTAAACATCAATGGTAAGATTTCATAAAACTTTTTTTAATTACATACATATGTTTACTGGATTATGGTGCAAAATGTATTTTGTACAATGTGCTATAGTCAAAAACACACGAAAGCTACTGCTCTAGTTAGCATATAATTATTAGCATAATTATAAGCATATTATTGGCACCTTCACAGGGACATGCAGGATGTGTGAAGGGAAGAAAGAGAATAAACTTAAAGCCAAAATCTTGAAAACAACTTCACTGCCAATCAATAAAAATGAAGATCAAATATGAGTGAATTTTGAATGTAATCCAATGAAAAGAAATAAGAATTTGAAAAATGATTTTAATAACTATAATAATTTCAAAACAAAATCAGGAAAAATATTTTTTCATTAGCTCTTCGGAACTAAAATTTTCCCAGTTTCCAATTATTCTACCCGCAACTGTAAGTTCTCTCTGATTTTTCTGTGTGAACGAGGAACATGAACACTGTTTCCCAAAGTTGGGTACTCACGGTGATTTTAATAGTACATGGGTCAGGATTTTGCATTATTAATTTTATATTTATTTTGACATGTATGAGAAAGACCTTGGTTTCTCCATTTTTATTTTAAAGTGTTTTAAAGGAAAACATGAGTCAATTTTTTTAAAAACTTAAAATTATAAATACAAGTAGAATGAAAATATGGCAAAAATGATACAATATAGCAAAAAGTAGCATACTAAGAATGAAGACTTAAGAAACACTGGACTAGAGAAGAATTCAGACGTTGAACTTACAAAAAATTATATTTTTCTTTAGAAACTAGTAAAGGAACAAGTAGAAGACCAGTATATTAAACCAAAATAATACTTTCCATTTAGCTATTCATAGATATTAAATCTGAAAATGATCATGTATTTTAAAAATTAAAATGTTCATGGGCCTGTTTAGAATTAAATATAAATGAGTTCTGAGATCTTATTAGCTTTTCCTTCTTTTAGAACATATTCACTAAACATGCATCTTTTTTAAAAAATTAATTTTATGCTAGTTTGTAGCATATTTCTAGAGCCTTCTACATATCTTCTTTGGAAGAATATTTCTATAATCCAATCTATGACATGAAAATAGAGTATATCCATAGAAACTGCTTTAGCAGTATTTCAGCCTCCCCAATTTTCAATTGTTTTTACAATGATTGAACCAATAATCACAATAATAACCATTATTAAACAAATACCCTTACCAGGAAACTTTAAGATCTGTCCCAGGCAGTGGGCAAGTTTTATTATCTTGATTTAAAATGCTAGGGTATACTTCAAGGCCAGCATTTACGGTGATAACTGGTCTGGCCCTGGTCAAAATAAAAAAAGAAAGAAAAAAACGTTCTTTAAAATGTTAGATTGGTCTAAGCATTTGAGGTGCACATTCACCGCATCTATAGTGCAATGTTTACTAAAACATTGTTTATAATAGCAAAAAGAATAGAAACAACCTAAACACAGAATGAACAACTGTTCCAGTTTGCCTAGGACTGTCCTGATGTTTGCACTGACAGTGCCACATCCTGGAAAATCCACAGTTCCAGGCAAAGCAGGTCAATTGGCCAACCCATCGGAATTCAGTCCATTAAAGCAGAATGGTTAAACACGTCATGGGATATCTACCTAATACAACGCTGTAATATAGCAAGGAAATGAGTGCCGTAAATCCATCTGTGCTGATATGGATGATCCCTAATATTCCCAAGACAGAATTTTAGTATAAGAGGAAAAAAAAAGCCTACAATGTACAAAAGATACATGTACGCACACATACACATGATTTTTTAATGCATAGACTATTTCTGGCAGGATATACTAATAAATAGTAACTGGTGTGGGAGAAAGTACATTTTTTTATTGTATGCCTTTTTGCATTGCCTGAGTTTTTACTACATACATGTATTACTTCATTAAGAACAATTTTACAAAGTGAAACAATAAATTAAAATAAATACAGTTTTCCAAAGCTCAGATGCTCAGGTTTAAACCATATAAAAATACGGTGGGCTCAGGTCAGTGTGCCTGTCTCAATCAGGATAAACCAGGGAATCTGGTGGACACCTGCTGCCCTGAGAACCACAATCAAGTTGACCCAACACAAACCCCATTTCACAGCGCCAATGTTAGCTCTCCTGCCATGTATAAACGTGACCCGTAGAAGTGTAAACATCTTAATCTACTTGGGATGCCAGATGATATTCTAAGGCATGAGAAATTGATGAAATGCAGAGAATAATTGGGAATATGTATGAAGCTGGGAAATACAGATATGTGAATTTATACATATTGCTCTAATGAAAATATTCATTTTCATAGTCATTAGATACTGCCCTTGTGGACAGAGAATGCTGTGGCACAAACACCAAGTTAATTTCTTGCCTCTTAGAGGAAATATAAACTGTATACTTTTTACAGAGAGATTTAAAGTGCAGGAGAATATCTTTGAATATAATATAAAGAACAAAGATGGAAAATTCTGAATACTTTTCTCAATAAAAAATCTGCAGCTTTCTCTATTTTGGGATCTCCTCCTATCCATACTACTTGCCTGGAGCAAATCTTGACTAGAAAGAACAAATTTTATCATTACTTCAAGAAAATTCAACTAAAATTCAAACATTAGTACTTAACTATAAAACTTTCAAACAATTCAGAATATTCCATTTCAGGACATGGAAACATGCTCACCTGTATAATACAGCTCTATCTACACCAAAAGCTCCTACAAGTAAGTCTTAAAAGAGAGTAGAAAAAATATGTTAGTAACAATAATAGTTTTATAAATTCACACACCATTCTGCAAAACTTTCAATGCATATAATAAAGATTTAGACCAGTCTCAAAACTACTCTTCATCAAATGGTTGTCAGATAATATCTAAAAGGCTAAAATATATGAAAAACTCTAAATAAGCTATCATCAACGGCAAACGCTCAACATAAAACTAATCTTTCATTCAGGTAGACAATAATCTTTTTAATGGCTATTTAGTAAAAATCAGCAACAATAAGGAAGTGTATAACCCCAAACACACATACCCTCAAACAAAAAAGCTTTATAGATGCCTGTGGATTTTACACTTTCATTGTAAATGAAATTTACACTTTCATTGTAAAATTTCTTTTTTTTCATTTTATCTATTTTGTTTCAAAAACCAAACCAAAAAAGCACATTACATATACTTAGAATACTTAGAATGTGGGCAGACAGCATTCAAATCAACAAGAACAGAATGCATTAGTCTTTATATGCAGCTGCTACAACTGGTTCACAATTAGGAAATAATGAAATCAGAGCTGTCTCACAGTATACCCAGCTAGGCCTGAGGAAGCCCTTTCTAACCAGAAAAGTACATGAGAAACCATAAAGACGGGTAGATTGGATTACATAAAAAGTAAGAACTTCTTTATGCCCAAGAAGCAAATGTGACAAACTGAGAACTACATATATGAGTTAATACCCTCAATATTTAAGGCACAGCCACAAGTTAAAAAAAAAAAAATGAATGAATAAAAGAAAAGAAAAACATCCCAATAGAAATGGAGAAAAAAAGATACAAAAAGGAAATTCACAAAAGTAAATACATATGCAAATAAACAAAAATGCTTCCCCTCACTAATAATCAAAAAGTATAAATGAAAACAAAATAACATTTTCCACCTGTCAGATAGTATAAAGCTATTTTAAAAGAAATGAAAGATGACACGCAGTGTGGGCACAAATGTGGGAAAATGATGGCTCACTCCCTGCTGGTGAGTGCTTAAAAAACTTGCAAAACCTTCTTTTGTAGGGAGTGGGACTGTAGTTTGACAATGTGTGTCAATAGCCTTAAAAAAAAGCGCGTATCTTTGACATGGCAATTCTAGAATTTTGTCCTAAGGAAATAATCAAAGGTTCGCACCAGAATTACATACAAGGATGTAACTGCCCCCAAATAAGGTTAAATAAGGTATGATTACGGCCATTTGATAGAATGGAAAACATAAAATTCATGTTTTAGAAAAAAAATAACACGAGACATTTCTGATACTTGAATAAAATCCGTTATTAGTGCATAAAGCATAATTCTATTTTGTTTAAAAAAAGTGTGTGAAATCACTGAAAAAAAGATGGAAAGATATGCTTTGCTGTATTTTCCAAAAGTTCTATAATAAATATATTGTATCATAACAAAAAAAATTCTTGAAATAACACCAACATAGATAAGAATTAACTTCATGTCCTATTTCCAAAAGCATGTCAACATACCTGTATATTGAGCTAAAAATTAACTGTTTCCATAACAAAGGTAAACTAAATTTTCTGCATTGTATTTCATTTAAAGAATGATCCAGGGCCGCCCCGTAATGCAGCGGTTAAGTGCTCACATTCCGCTTCAGCGGCCTGCGGTTTGCCGGTTCGGATCCCGAGTGTGGAAACGGCACCGCTTGGCACGCCATGCTGTGGTAGGCGTCCCACACATAAAGTAGAGGAAGATGGGCACAGATGTGAGCTCAGGGCCAGTCTTCCTCAGCAAAAAGAGGAGGATTGGCAGATGTTAGCTCAGGGCTACTCTTCCTCAAAAAAAAAAAAAAAAAAGAATGATCCATTATGATCCTAGATCCATTATTATCCCCAAAGTATGTAAGAGCCAGAAAAAGGCCTCACTTCCTGTACCGGCTCAAACCAGTGGGCAACCTTGGGCAAATGACCCTTCTCAGTCTCTTTTCTCATCCAAAAAATGGTATAATAATGAGCTGAGCAAGTTTATATTCCTCACCAGCCTTATTGGGAAAATTAAAGGATATAATATATTTTTTAAAATTCAGAATGATTAGTCAATTACATAAAAATGCTAGATCATTAAAAGAAAGACAGCTTACATTTAAAAACTTAGAATGAGCACTTAGCCTTTGTTAATAGCTTCTGCAACATTTCTCTCTGACCTTTCGATACAGACTTCAAGACAATAAAAGAAACTCAGAGTATGTATTATAGTGGAAGCTCTCAGCAAACAGAGCTGTCTTTGCTTTGTATTCCTTTCACCAATGAGAAGAGGGCCTTGAACAACAGTATGGGCTTGAACAATACTTGAAATACTGAATTGAAATGATTTATAACATAAATCAAGAACACAATAACTAACACTATTTGCCATTAAGACTGAAACATCTTCAAAGCTCTATGTATTTCTAGGAAAGCACCTGGATATCCATTTTTGTCTATATCCGTGGCTCCTTTCATTGAATAGCCAAAGCTGGGGGGCATGCTCCGAGCAGCCCACTTCCCTTCAAGGATCTGCGATGGGACCGAATTCAAGCCTGTTGATCTTCCATTGAAAATATAAACAATTCCTTTTTTATCTTCACCCCCATATGGAGCAGCAATTGCAATATCTGTGAGGGAAAAGGTGGGGGGGCGGCAGTAGGAGATGGAGAGAAGTAAGAAGGGGTTGAAGAAAGGGAAGAGGAGGAAGGAAGAAGGAAAGGAGGGGGGAGGGCAGGAAGGGAGTCTTAGTCTCAGTACTTATTATTTATATGGAGAAGATCTTAATATTTCCAGAACCCATTTGTCCTGATAAATACTGATTCCAAGTTCAGCAGCATACTCTTTACTCAACAATCTAATTCAATGAAATTCCGGTGAAACAGTGTGGAAATGACATTAATTTGGAGCCAGGTATTCTGAGTCTGACCTCGGACAAATCACTTAACCTTTCTGGACCTCAAATGGTTCATCCTTAAAATGGAGGGGAGGGGACATGTCGAAAGACTCATCTAAGGTTCATCTTAGCTCTCAAAATTCTAGTTACTGTGGTTGGGCATGGTGTTTGGTTTTCTGGCTCAGAAACGTGAAAGTTAGGATTTCATCTCGACCCAACCCAACTTACACTGAAATAACATAAACAAAGAAAAAGCTTAAATTCTTTAATAAACAAAAATAAATACAAAACATCAAATGGCCAAAAAAACCAAAACCACCAAATGGTCATTATGACCTTTCCTAACTCTAGAACGTATTACAAAGATGCCTACTTCCTTCTCTCTCTGCTGGGATCACCCCAGACAAGCCATTCTCCTCCTCTCCCTGGACTCCTAAAGGCCTCCCACTTCTGCTCTGGCCCCTATACTCCACTCTCCTAGAAACTGCCAAATGTAGTATCATGTCATCTTTCTTCTTAAATCCTTCAATTATCTCCCAAAGCATTTAAACGCTACCCGGTTTTGTCCCTTCATTCCACCACCACTCCCACCAACCTCACGCCGAGTTCTCACTGTCACTCACTCTTTCTACCAAGCCCGGCCTTTTTCTCTGTTTCTTAAACACGCTGAGCCGGTTCCCATCTCTGGGTTTATATTTGCTGCTCCCTCTGCCTCAGCACCTCTTGCTCCAGAGCTTTTCGAGGTTTGCTCCATTCCTTTGTCCAAATCACAGATCCAATGTCATCCCTGGCCACGCTATGAGGCAATGCACTCTCCCCTCTTGATCACACTCTCTCTAGGCACTCTATCACATTACATTGCCTTTGTTTTGTTTTTTAGGTGTTATTATTATGTTTTTTTGGTGAGGAAGATTCACCCTGAGCTAACATCCATTGCCAAGCTTTCTCTTCTTTTGCTTGAGGAAGATTAGCCCTGAGCTAACATCTGTGCCAATCTTCTTCTATCTCATACATGGGATGCCTCCACGGGATGACTTATGAGTGGAGTAAGTCTGCGCCTGGGATCTTAACCCACAAACCCCAGGCCACCAAAGCGGAGCGAGCAGAACTTTAACCACTCGGCCACGGGGCCAGCCCCTATATTGCCTTTTTTTGTTTTAACCCACAGCCTTTATCACCATCTGAATTTCCCCATTATGTGTTTATTCTATGGCTCTTCCATGAAAGATAAGCTTCATGAGAGCAAGGACATGTCCATCTTGCTATGACATATCACAGCCCCTACGTACCAGCCATTCTAAACTGCCTCAGTTTCTTTCATACACCCAAACTGTTCTCAGCCTCCTCAACGTCACATCTCCTGAGACATCAAAGACACCGTGATCACTCATCTTTTACATGAGACCATTATGCCCAGGAATATCTCCAACATTGCGATGATCACACTCTAGTATTTACTTGTTTACATAAAAGTCGCCCCCATGGACCCTGAATTCCTTAAGGGCATGGATGGGCTCTACTTCATCCTCTCATTTTTAGCACTTAGAACAGTACTTGGCCTGCAGCAAGCACCAACTAAGAATTTGTTATCCTCAAAAAAAGGTAGTATTTAAATTACGTAAGTGTCCTTCTTTTATCCTTTTTTCAAGTTTCAAAAGAGAAGCCTAACTTCTAAATTGACATACGCATTAAGAAAGTATTTACTAAAATATAATTTCTCAACAGAAGATGGCTCTGGTGTTGAGAGATTGTTTAATAAAACTTATCTTGAAGTTTTCTAAACCTTTCATTACTTAATCCCTTCTAATCATGTGTTCTCTTGGCTGGCATCTGTTCAATGTGGGGAGTCCTCCTTTTTCGTTCGATTGCTTCCTTTGATCACTTCAGTTGCTCTTTTCTGTGTTTTTCCCCCTCTGCCCTTCTGGAGCCGTATTGACAAAAACTGCACATAATTGTGGAACGTAACTATTGTTTTCAGCATCCCTCTTGATGATATTAGCATCTTCCTGGTGATGCAGGGGGAAAGGGGGGAACAGAGGAGCATCAGCATAACAAAGGGTTAATGTCATCAGCTCTGAACAAAGAGAAGATCCAGGGTATAAGTAACAGCTCATTTTATATGTATATGCTATATATACATATAAACTATAAATCTACATAGTTATATAAATACAGCTCAGATCACTTTCCACTAGAGACATTATTATTTATAATCTGTTTGGGACACTGAGACCCCAGGAGAACCTTGGGAGAACAAAATCATCCTCTATGGCATCTATCTCTAAACGTAAAATATCTTTGTAAAATTGTTGTAAAGCTTCAGTATCTGTTAGCTGTTGTTGTTCATAATTGCTGTGTTCACGGATAATATATTTTAATAAAAATATAGAAAGCAGGATGAGATCTTGGCTAGATGGTGATCCTGAGGACATTTTCTTTAAAGTGGCTGGAATATCCTGAGGACAAGGTGACAGCAACATGCCCAGGCTCTCCCAGAAAACCCAGAGACAGAGGCCCACCTACAGCAAAGAACTCGTCCAGCTTATTCAAGGTAGGACCTCAGCTGTGGTCCTGCGTTTTCTAGCTAGATTTTTTTCTCAATAAGTAATGGTTTGGTCTGTTCTATAGTACTCTTTTCAAATTCTGTTTTGAACTTTATACCAGAGTTTCATTTGATTTCTAAGTTCTCTTAGTAGTAAAAGTCTTTAAGACTCTATGGTAGGAAGCAAAATGTCCCTTTGAGTAGCTTTGCACTAACACTGAAAACTTCTAGGGTTAATCTGAGAGATGACACTTCAGTACACGACATAAAACTACCCACGAGGCAGGAGTGGAGTCTTGAGGCCAAACCAACGTTTGCCTTTTCTACTACGACTTGGGAGAAATTACAGTTATCCATATTTTTGAAGTTTTCTTTTTAATTTATAAGTTTCTTTTAAATTTTAAGGGGCATAGCCCTATATATTGTTGATTATACAAACCAACCAACTCTCTATTCTGTGATCTCTACTAAGGTTTTTAATAGTATTCTTTTAAAAAAAATCTTAGTAATTTGTAACGTATATTTCATTCTATAGTAAAAGCCAACTTTGATTTTTAAAGATATCTACTACTATTAATAAATTATTAAATGGGACTATTATAAAACAATGAGCTTATGTCTTTTATTTGCACCCAGAAGGGAGATACAACCCCCCTCAGAATATTTGAGGCAGCCACAACAAAGTTACGGCTTTAAAAATAGAAACGGCCAACCACACCTTTGAGGGATCTATCAGAGTCAGCATGGCCTCGACAATGTGCCTGTGACCATTGTTACACTTGTATCAAATGGACAGTAGAGGGTGCTGCCATCAAGCAGAACAGAGACATGGCACCCCCAGCAAGCATAGGGCTCCCTGGGATGGCAGGCTCCTTTCAGAAATTAACCACCCCAACACTCTAATTTGAGGCAGCATGCATGAATCATAACTCATGAGAATCAATTTTTGAAAATTCTGTTCTGATTTTTAAGGAAAGAGAGCAACCTGTCGTTCAACCTGGTGTGTTACTCACTGTCACTCAATTCTTTCCAGGAAGGAGGTTTGCTTGTGTGATTCTCCACAGACCAGGCTACAGGACTTTTCCGCGTGAACAGAGAATAATCAAGGAACACACAGTTGCTGAACTTTGACCTTACCATTGAAACCATCCTGGTCCAGATCTCCCAAAGGTGCGATGGCACTGCCGAACCTCGCAAAGACCTCAAACCCATTCAGCTTGGTCGTCTGGAAATCTCCCGAAGCCCTTTGCAGAGACACTGAGACCTGCCCCACCTCCTGGAGTTTGCCATCAGAACCACGATCCATGAAGAGAGGTGCTCCAATAAATACGTCTGCATAACTGAAAGAACAGAGAAGCTTTTTCACCAAAGCGAGACCAAATTCCATCCGACTATTAATAATCAGTTTCTTTCTTATTAAAACTCAGTTTCCTTCTTTCCACATCTCTCATGGCCACACTGAAGCATAAAATGATCATTTCAAAGGCAAAGCTTCCTTCAACTCTTTTAAGAAACTATGATTACTTCATAAATTACATTATTTCTTCATATTATAAAAGCTATTGAAAGACATTATGAACAGCACAGAGGTTTTCTAGTATTCATGATAGGGTTGCTTCAAATTGGTTCTTTAAATAGAAAGATTACCAGGAAGGGGACAGAGAAACAGAAGAAAAAATGTTTAACTTTACTAAAGCATTCATAAACACGAGAGAAAAACTGTTTCTGGAAACATTTTTTTAAACTTACTCATCACCGTTAATGTCAGTGGCAGCGACCGAAAATCCAAAGTATGCAGCCATCTGGAGAACAAGATCAAAATGAAATGTTTACATTTCACCCAACTGGTCCAGACAATTAATATTTGTAGTATATTTATCAAAGAGAAGGGGTTATTTTTTTCTCTGCATATAGTGCTTCAATCTAAAATTCGTCTCTTTCAAGTTTATTCTACCAACACAATGACAATCAGGGAATGAGGCTTGTTTATTTTCCTAGATTTATGGGCAAAACATACCCCATGTATATCATTTCAGTGATTTCATCACACGCCATTTAAGTCCAAGTATAATCAATGCTTCTTGCCAGGCCTGACCTATTTCCTCCCTTCCTCTCCGTCACCGAACCACGCCGGATACAAACGCAGTATCAGAAAGACATAGTCACAGACAGACATTCTGGTTGAACCCAGGAAGTTAAACTGGATGTCTATGCAGTAAAGATAATAGGTAATAATTATTAATAGGTCATGATCGCCTCTCCCTATGTGAAACTACTACAACTCCAAAGAAATTATTGTTTGGAAAGTACGGAACCGAATTTGTTTTTGCCTCACAACTCAACCGATTACATGCCAGTGGTCTTGCTTTTGAAGTTCCCACAGTACAAATGCTTTTGTGTTTATTATGGGCTTATTATGCAGAGAAAGCAGGGCCTCCCCTCCCCCACTACAGGAGACTGCTGCCCATCACAGATAGAGCAGCATGGCTGGAAATAAACGCGAAAAAGGAAAGTTCTAAAGAGAGCCCCAGGTGCAAAGCAAATCTGGGAGAGATGACAGATGAAAGATGACCTAAGGTGAAGAATGAGTCACCAAAAAAGAGCAAACTTAGCAAAATTTGATTAGCTGAGATATCAGGAGGGAATAATAAGGGAGATCCCTCCATATCTATTTTGGGTTGATATAGTGTAATTGAGAAAATGAAAGGTGCATTCTGTACTCAATGACAAGATCAGCACATGTGTAGGAAAGTGCACTGTATTTGGGGTATCATGTTGATGTGCTGCCTGGAATTTAACAGAATACTATTCTTGGGCCTTAGTCTCTCAGGATATTCAGCCTGAAACTGTAAAGAAAGGAAGGCATTTACTGAGACAAGTTTTGTCCTGGGCACTATGATTGAAATGCTTCCTTTCACTTGATTCTCTCCACAAGCCCGTGAAGAAGTCACCAGTACCTCTATTTTTACACACGGGCCACCAGATTTACAGCGGTAAATACCTCGTCCGATGCAACAAGCCTGAGCATGGAGAGCCCAGGTCTACCCCAATGCAAAGCCCATGGGTTCCCCCGACAAAACAGTCGAGGAGGAAGAAAGAAAGCACCACAGACTGTGTGCCACGTGACCCAGAGACACACACGGGCATCCGACAGGAGAAGCGGTCTGATGTGGAGAAGTCACAACAGCACAAAGGGGTAACCACCGTGCCACAATCCTAGCGGCCCATCAGCTGCAGGCCATTCCGTCCGGCATCAACCCTGACCTGCCGCAGAGGTTTCCGGGGACGCTGAGTCTAGCTCCTCATCCTGTCACTCCTCTTGCACAGCTAACAAGCTCGACGGAAGGGGAAGCGACCGTGAATCCCCAATCTGCCAGATGTTTGTTTCCTCTCTACCCACTGATCAATTTTTCCTTTATCATTACTAACATCATTTCATTCTCTGACACATACACTACAGAATGTTATAAAATGCTCGTACTTGTAGAGAATATCTAGTACTTAAAAGTACTACTTTTTAACTGAAGGATGTTTCATTTCATGTAGTAGAAACGAAGTTTACTCATAATATCTATAATACACACATCTGTGCCATGTTTTGTCTTGCATCTAATAAAATTAACAGGCATAGATCATTCCTTAAAGGAGAAGTTAATGTCATCAGCAAAAAAGGAAATTGTTTTGGTTATGTGTGTGTGCAATTTGATTTTGCATTTCTTTTGGGAAAAAAAAAGCCATAGTATGCAATTACGAAAGTCTTTGCTTAAACAAATCACTTTGGTTAAAATAAAGGTGAAATATTTAAAGCCTATTTTATATCTGTAATATTGATTATTAAACCAATATTTATTATATGTTGAATATTAAACCATGAGGAAATTGTCAAGAAAAGTTTTAAGACTTTAGGGAATGCTGATGTCAAAACGTTAAGTGAAAAAAAATTTATGTATTTTTTTTGGAGAGGAAGATTGGCCCTGAGCTAACATCTATTGTTAATCTTCCTTTTTTTGCTTGAGGAAGATTGTCACTAAGCTAACATCTGTGCCAATCTTCCTCTATTTTGTATGTGGGATGCCACCACAACATGACTTGATGAGCAGTGTGTAGGTCTGCACCTGGGATCCAAACTGGACAGCCCCAGGCCACCACAGCGGAGCACACGAACTCAACCACTACGCCACCGGGCCAGGCCCAAAGAAAACATTTTAAAAGCATACCTGCTCACCAGTAAAATTGTGCAAGGAGGACATGTTCTTCCCATCGTAAATGTAAACCTGTGCAGGAAAAACAAAAGTATATGAAATATGAGAAAATATAAGAGAACCCAGAGATTTTTTTTAAAAAGCCTTTTAACTTTCTTACCATTCCCAATGTCCTCGCTGCTCTTGGAACTCCTGAAACAAAGTCTGAAAAGAAAAAATTTAATTACTCATTTTTAAGACCAATCCTGGAAATTGTAAGAGGAAGCGGATATGTCAGAAAGCTTTAAGTTTTGTTTTGCTATTTCAGTAGACAATAAATAAGACATTTTAAAAAATTGGTGCGCCATAATAAATGATCACAGCATTTTTTAACCATGAAATCAAATCTTTACAAAATACAGAAGAATCTCGAGGACCCTCAAGTAAATGTATGTGTGCCCTCTAGGCATTTGTAACCTTGTTAAAAAGAGAACAGATAAGATAAAGTGAGCCTCAGAATGAAGGAAAGCTGTACTTACAGTAGAAAAACAATACAGAGCAAACTGAAACGGTGTAGAGAAATGTGATCAAAACCAGGTAAAGTCTCTGATTCCCACACTGAGCTCTGAAGGAAGATGGGTGGACAGAGAGAGGATGGGGCAACCACTGTACAGACAGAGCCCAGGTTACAAATTACGCCTAAAGAAGGAGAAACTAAGGTTCTCCAGAAGGACTGAATCTGCTGAAAGCAAGAAGGAAGGAGCTGAAGAAATAATGGAAACTCTGAGGCTGGAAGGAAGCAGATGAGGACGAGACTGAGGACCCAGCGGCCAGCTCAATTCCAGTGGCTGCTGAAGGAACTATAACATAGACCCAGCTCATATCAATGTACTAATGTCTCCCTCATTTCTCCTGTCATATTCCATAACAAGGGTTTGCAAACTCTTTAATTGCTGAGATTTTTCAATGCCACTTGTTTAAATGCTTAGTCTAAATTTTTCTTTTTTGGTAAGGAAGATTTGCCCTGAGCTAACATCTGTTGCCAATCTTCCTCTTTTTTTGCTTGAGGAAGATTGGCCCTGAGCTGACATCTGTGCCCATCTTCTTCTATTTTGTATGTGGGTCACCACCAGAGCATGGCTGACGAGTAATATAGGTCCACACTGGGGATATGAATCTGTGAACTTGGGCCACTGAAGTGGAGTGTGCCGAACTTAACCACTGTGCCACAGGGCCAGCTCCTCGCCCCCAAATTTTTGAAAAGGGATTAAATATAGTTCAAGTGCATCATACCATCTATGCCATCACCATTGAAATCTCCAACAGCCACCGAGTAACCTAAACAGGAAAGAAAAGTAAAACATTGTCAGGGCAGGAACAGTTACCTTCAGCATACTTGCTGAGTGGGCTTTCCTTGAAACTATTTTCAAGTAATTCCTTTAATTACGTATTATTTTGTCCTCTAGGGGCAATAGATTCATATATTTATGATAAATGAATCTCTATTAGAATAACACCTCTATTAGAAAAATGAGGCTTTTATCAACTTTACAAAGGAGTCAGTTAAAAACAATAAATTTCTCAAAGGTACAGAGAACAGACTGGTGGTTGACAGAGGTGGGCGATGGGGGTGGGTGAAATGGGTGAAGGAGTCAAAAGGTGCAAGCTTCCAGTTATAAAAGAAATAAGTCCCGGGAATGTAACATACAGCCTGGTGACTATAGTTAGTAACACTGTATCGCATATTTAAAAGTTGCAAAGAGAATAAATCTTAAAAGTTCTCATCACAAGAAAAAAATCATCTATAACTATCTTTGTCAATGGATGTTAACTAGATTATTGTGGTGATCATTTTGCAATATATACAAATATCAAGTCATTATGTTGTACACCTAAAACTAATATAATGGTGTATGTCAATTACATATCAATTAAAAAAAGGATAAATTTGTAATTCATCATAAAGAGGCAATAAATAACAGATTTTTTACAGTCAGTAAAGTACTATTTCTGTTATGTGTACTTAGTTTAATGAATAAGAGAAATTTACAGAGAGAAGAAAAGTTAATAAATCTTAAAGACCAAAACTGTAGTTTAACATAGTGAATAAAAGTCTGGGACTCAGACTGCCTGGATATGAATCTCAGAACAGCAAGTTATAAGTGAGTGGCTTTAGGCAAGTGATTTTGCCTCTTTGTGCCTCAGTTTCTTTACCTAAAAAACGGGAATGATAAAGGAACACTTTCATAGACTTGTGAGGATTAAATGAGTTAATACAGATAAAGCATTTAGAACAACGCCTAGAAGACAGTAAGCATATTTTAAAGGTTATCTATTATAGTTATCATTGTATAAAAAAATCACTTTCTTAAATTTCAACCACTGAAATATAACATAAGTACTCAATAACAATTTGAAATCATGTTCCTCATATTTAAAAAAAATCTTAATACATTACACATAAAAGATTTTCCTACTTAAAGCAGAAGAAGCAAATACAGTACAAATACACCACAATTCCATAAAATGAATCCATATTTTGGTTTTACCTACCCAAATAACTGTCATCAAAAATAGCTTGGGCGGTTCGAGTTGCTAGCTGGTTATTATATTTGATGCTGTAAACTTTGGGGTCATATTTAGATACAATTTCTGCCACTTGATCCGAAATGAGCTGACCTGAAATGCATATACAAAATAAATGATAACTTTCTAACAGAAATTTTATGATGCAGACAATGGATGGCACCTGCATTAAAGAAAATTACGTTAGAGATTAATATGTCTAATTACTAGTCTTAAATAACTCTCCTTCCTAATACTAAATCTGAAATTCGATATTATTTCTTAAGTCAAAATTATTTCTATTCAATTTAGTACTTAAAATTAGTCTCCACTAATAAAAATTTACGAATACAGAATTTGTCTTCATTCACTAAAAAAATCAATGTTAAATAAATGGAGTAACAAAATCAAGGACTATTTCCCAAACAAATCCATTAGAACTTGAAAAATCTACTGAAATAGTTTTACCTTTATAATAAGAACAACTGGCTCAAGTGATTTTTTTTTTTTTCTGCTTTATCTTCCCAAACCCCGCATACATAGCTGTGTATCTTAGTTGCAGGTCCTTGTAGTTGTGGGATGTGGCACGCCGCCTCAACATGGCCTGACGAGTGGTGCCATGTTCGCGCCCAGGATCCGAACCCTGGGCCACGGCAGCGGAGCTCGCAAACTTAACCACTTGGCCACGGAGCCAGCCTCTCAAGTGATTTTTTTAAATGAGTTATCTGGACACCTTTATGAAGCAGCCTGCATGGGTGAGTTCACTTTTCTTCACAACCATACACAAGAAATCTAGACGACTACAAAAACTCTGACTGCCTCCAGCCCCAAGAAAGGTTGGCTGATTTATCAAATGTCATCTCTATAACATGGGAAAATCATCTCTTCATTTCTGCTCTTTTAGAAAAAAATTCATAGCAGCTAAAATTTTCAGCCCTGCCCCAATTTGTCCAGTCACAGAAGTTGAGTTTATAAGGCAGAAACATTTTCTATCTGGGTCACTCTTTATCCTCTGTGCCCAAGAGTACCTAACACATGGGAGGAATTCAATAAATATTTTCTTGAATCAAAAAACACTGGAAAATTTTCATCATCTCTTTGAAATAAAACAAGTATCATTTTCTCTATTCTTACAGAAGCAACTCTGAGATTTATGGAAAAATTCATTCTAACATACTTACTTATTCAGGGTGAAACCTGCTGATTTTAATCTTATTAAAACAAAATACTCTATGCCCAGTCACGGAGCTTTTACTTACATATTACAGCCCGTTTATAATAAAACTCCAATGAACATAATATGAATAGTATCTATATCTGTCCTAATTTATAATAAATCGGAATGCATACAAACATTGTGTAATACTCAAGGTATTAAAAGAACAAGTCATTTAAACATCTTCACAGCTTGTAAAAAGGCAGAGTTAACAAGCTGTCCTGACTGAGAATCACACAATCTATCTTTGGTTCCCAGGCGGGCCCAACAGACATGTCCCTCCCCTCCGCTGAATGACACACCTAGCAGGAAAGAAGAAAAGTAAATCTATGTCTTATATATAACTAGGAAATATTAATATTTCCTATTTTCTCATATGTAATTCAAACTATTTTTCTTTTCATTTTAAAAGTATAAAACAAGCCAGAAAAAAACCCTATAAAATTCAATTGCAATTTTCTTAAATCATTTCATTTTCCAATAGATAATTCATAGAAATGCAAAATTTTCAGATTTAGTCTGTCTCATAACCAATCCCTGTCTTTGCCTGATTCTTCTCTTTTCTTCATTCTCTCCTTTGCCATCCCTTTCAACTTCTCACTTATTCCCAGTTTTCCTTCCTTCTTATTTTCCTTCCAATCTATTTCCTTCAGTAAATGTCTTCTTTAGCTTCCCTTCCTTTGTTCTTTTTTTTTTTTTTTGAGGAAGATTAGCCCTGAGCTAACTACTGCCAATCCTCCCCTTTTTGCCGAGGAAGACTGGCCCTGAGCTAACATCCATGCCCATCTTCCTCTACTTTATTTGTGGGATGCCTGCCACAGCATGGCATGCCAAGTGGTACCATGTCCACACCCAGGATCCAAACCAGTGAACCCCAGGCCGCCGAGAAGCGGGACATGCGCACTTAACTGCTGCGCCACCGGGCCGGCCCAGCTTCCCTTTCTATAAAGCAAAAGCAAGCACGGGTTTTCCCACAACGATGTAAGGAAAGCATAGCGGAGAATACAGAAGTAAAATTCAGAATCGGAAAGTACTTGCAAATCAATATAGTCACAGGCGTTCCAGTTCTTCCAAATACCAACAACGCTTGAATATCAGAACCTCAGTGAACAAGTTCTGACCCTCAAACAGCACTTTTTAGCAGAAAATAAACATGAATATATTGACTAAATAAATGGGTAAATCTAATGATAAATGAAACATAAAGTAAACAAATAAGTAGATTTAGTTACCTATTTCCAAACTGTCAGCAAATAATGATCTGCTATACATCTGTTCAAATGGTAATTTTACTAGGCCCCTCAGAATGACTGAAGAATGTAGTGTTTTATCTTTATATCAATGCCAGTTTAATTATATTCTTTTGAAGCTTACTAAGATCCTCTATTTTTAAAACTCCCCAAAGAGGGGGCCGGCCCGGTGGCCAAGTGGTGAAGTTCGCCTGCTCTGCTTCAGTAGCCCAGGGTTTTGCCGGTTCGAATCCTGGACGCAGACATGGCACTGCTCATCAAGCCATGCTGAGGCGGCCTCCCACATGCCACAACTAGAAGGATCCACAACTAAAAATATACAACTATGTACCGAGGGGCTTTGGGGAGAAAAAGAAAAAAGAAAATCTTAAAAAAAAACCAAAAAACTTCCCAAAGAAATCATTCTTGATGTCAGTAATTAATGAGAAAATAACCATTCCAATATTCTAATGAGCAAATTCAAAATATTTTTTAAACTATGAGATTTTGGAACGCCACAATTTACCTGTTACAGATCAGTTCCACACATTTCCTAATGCTTATGTCATGGCCTCTAGGGTACAGAGATGGAGAAGTACATACCACAAACAATAAAAAGAAATTATTTTAAATTACTTTACATATTTACTTTAAAAATACTCAGTTTATTTTCTACTAGGAATATATTTATATAATATATAATATATATTAATAATATGTTATATATTATATATATGATGCTGTAGTCCTTTCAAAAAACATTTTGTTACAGATAGTGATTATACATTTAAATTGAATTTTTCCATTTCTTTCTTTAAAATAATCTGAAAACTCTCAAAGGCACATGAAAAACCAGGTGAGTCTGAAACACAGTCATTATTGGGTAATTTAAACAATATTAACCTACCTTGCCAATAAAAACTACCAGGACCACCAAGAAGTACTCTGTCAGCCTAGATTAAATCAAGCAACAACAAGATATATATTTAAAAACATGTAGCTTTAAAAACTGAAAGCAATGTGATAAACATAAAAGCTATATATACATGTATATATGTATATGATATATATACATATATATTAAGGCAAACAAAATCATACATCTAAAACTCATCTAACTCAGTTTTAGTAATTTTCATTCTACTTTTTCTAAAATACAATAAAAATCAAAAAGAAAAGTTATATTCATTTAATATATGAAAACATGCAAATATGCATTTACATATATATTCTGCAGATCACGGCTGCTTCACACACTTGGCATGAAGCCCTACTGCAAAGTATTACTGCACTACAATGAAGAAAAAAGTCACTCCTTAATTTTGTACATTATATTTGTGACTACAAAGGCAAATTTCCTTTCCTAATAATCATTAAACACTTTTTGACTAAAGGAAAATTATTTTTAGTGGCTTGCAGATCTAAACAGGAGTGAAGTTAAAGGGTAAATTTTTCAGGGTATGTTATATATACAAATTACACTTGACTAGCATTTCTTATAACTGTAACAAATTATAGGTATTTAATTCAAGGTATTTAGAGTTCGAGCATAATATTTTAGAAATTTCTTCTTTCTGGAGGTAAGAGAAATTTTTCCCCCTCCAAATGGACATCCAGCCCTTTCAAGCTCTGAATGCACAATCTCCTGCCCTGGCTATGTAAAAGATACTTCTAGGTTGTCTGCTCTAAAATGACACCCTTTTTTCAGAAATGAGTTGAAGTGAACAGTTAATTGAACAATGACCATTCATGGTAAGAGACTATTTCTTGGGTTATAGCTGTACAGGCATAAGTACAGAAAACATGGACACTTATTTTTAATACAACACCTATTTGAAAATACATCATGCAAGTTTAAACCTAATATTTATTAATATACTTTACCTCTGTTTTGCTTCCTTAAATTTTGAATTAGGAGTAATTATGAGTAAATTCGGAATTATGAATTTCAAATTGAGTAAATTAACATCAAGTATTTAGTAAGGAGAGTTGACTATAATTACTAGTACCTAGTCTAGAAAAAAATTTTTTTAATAAAATAAAGATAAAATACAAATTAAAACAAAAAGATGTTTCATTAGTTTTTCTGATTCACATGATTATAGTTTCTGCTGTTTTAATAAATTTAAGGCACTCTGCTCGCATTTTTTAAGAAAGCCATATTAAGCTTTCTAAGGAAGCTCTACTTTTAATCAATCAATATAATTTTGAGGCTTCTCTGGGAGGAATATTCTCAATTTGATATTCAAATATTCATATATCACACTCAAAAAAACCCACACACACAAAAGAAAATTATATAAAGAAAAGTACTTAAGAAAAATTTCCTTTGAAAATATAAATGAAATTCTTATTTTAGAAAATTAGATAAAAACTATCAACTTTGAAGAGCGTATTAGCTTAGTTAAAAATACGCATATGAGATTTCTTA
The DNA here is from genome assembly GCF_041296235.1 of Equus asinus. Taxonomy (NCBI): domain Eukaryota; kingdom Metazoa; phylum Chordata; class Mammalia; order Perissodactyla; family Equidae; genus Equus; species Equus asinus. Next base: position 123,521,478 of record NC_091793.1, on the reverse strand, counting down.
CCACAAAGAAATTGCTTCAGCTTTACTTGGTGTCTTTAGACACATAATAGATGGCAAACATGCATGTTTCTCAGCTTTTATGTAATTAAACTTTAATTTTGTAATAAAGCTCCCATTGATAGCTTTTGTGAAAAACCAATTTCAGTCAAAAACAGAAAACTTTAATATTCTATAAGTTTATCTAACTGGAAATTTTCATATTAAGCCTATCTAACTGGAAATTTTAATATTAAGCCATGAGAGTTATCTATCATCTCCTGAAGACATTTCCTAACTATCCTTCACTCCTATTTTGATGTCTATTTCAAATAAACAACGTCTGCTGGGGAGAGAATTAATAAGGCAAAGACTATCAAAATGCATGGGTCATCTTTACTAGCTGTTTTCATAAAACAGTAAGAATGATAGAGAAGCTGAAGTATTGACTCATTAATTTTCAACCATTGTTTAGATAATAACGTAGATCTGAATCTCATTCAGTCTTAAATGACAACTTACTTTAGTAAAATCAATGCTGAATCCTCCTTGACAAAATCCCTGTCCATCAGCATCAATATTTTCTAAAATAAAAAGATTGGAAACATACACAAACCCAGAAACAAACAAACAACACAAAACAAAACATGAGAAAAATCTGATATCACTGTAATCATAAGAAAGTGCACTCGTTTCGGGGGGTGCTCATTCACTCAGGCCCTTAATGAGCTATTATCACGTTCTAAAAATGGCAGCATGCATGTCGATCAGCACCATTTTCTTAGATATGGCAACAGAGACAGATTAAAGTAGCTATACCAGTCACCAGAGAACAGAAAGATCCCCCCAGATGGTGGGTTTCAAACTGATTTTTAACTACAACCCACAGCAAGATTATATTTTGCATCACAGCCCACCAATCCAACATACACACATTATGTGTGTGTGTAATAGATAAAACAAAATTTAACAAAACAGTATCACTATTATTATGCACAATATATTATGATATATTCTGCTTTATTATATTTAATTCCTTTTTTTAAAGTTACTGGTTATGACCCACTATTTTGATTTCATAAAACAATGATGAGTTGCGATCTGTGAGTTAACTCCAATTTGAAATTCCTATTTCATACTATTATTACCCCACGATTGCTAGGTCTTTGCCAAGCTATTATGAATATTAAAGAGATACACACATCCCTAATACATTTCCTATACAAACAATTTATAGCCAATAACAACAATAAAATATCTACGAAAAACATAATGGGGAATTTCAGGTGATGGTTAGACCCTCACTTAACGTTCTGCAAAGCGCAAAATCTGAAACTGGCCTCACAATATATTCAGCACTGGGGTCGACAAAAGTGAACATCTTTCAACATGACACTTTCAAGTATTTCCCACATGATAACAGGCTCAATACTTTTTTATTCTTTTGTAGTTACTCCTTTTTTTTGTAGTCCTCACAAAAAGAGACAATTCCTTGACACTTAGCCAATTAATTTACATTAACTCTAATCATGAGTAATACTGTACCCAGAATAGAGGGATGGAGGGACCTGAAGACTCTCCCTTCTTTTACTTTAAGGATAACAAGGAACAATGGGAAACACTACTCTTCAGTTATCAAGGAATTCTTGTAACCAATGTTACAATATATAAATAACTAAGCTATAGTATTACTGTATTTGCCACCCAAATACAGGAACCAAAAATATTTTTAGTCATAAAGACAACTTGCAATAATTTTTTCAAATACTCCCACCAAAAATTTTGAACCCATTTTAAAAACCTGGGAACTGCCCCAAGATTACACATTTAACATCTAAGTTTAGAATCTCCTTTAGAAAATAGCCTCAAGAGTGTAATGCTACCCCAATGTAAATTTTTCTAACCAAGAGGGAGTGGGAAAATGTGGGGCTGGGGTTTCCAGTGTCTAGTGAATCATACTAAGGAATTCCGCTCTGACCTCAAGCCAGCCGTTTATTTTCTTTATTCAAGTTGCATCTGGGGAATTATTCCAGGCTATTTATAAAGACATCCTTTTTTGATTACCATACTGTACAATTATCTGCTTTACTTGGTTTCCCAGAACATCCAGCTAGAAAGCATGGCTGCCTTTTAAATTCTTCTTAACAGGTACATACTAAACTGAGTGTTTACGCCAACATAAAGAAATTTATGTTGACTATAACCTATTTCAGGGAAGGCTTTTGTTTTTATTTCTACAATTAATATCTCTCTCATTCGTTAAGCCTGACGATATTATAAATAATACTATTGATTATGATAGTAAGAGCAACTACTATTTATTAAGCTCTTGCTATGAGTCAAGTACTGTACTAAAGCATTTTCTGTGGCATTATCTAAGACCTTTACAGCAATCCTATGAGAGATACTATCATTATTCACAATTTACAGATAAGGAAACTCAAGCTCACAGATATTAAGTAACTTGACCACAATCAACCAGCTAGTAAATAAAAGAGCGTGGATCTGAGCCTAGGCCTGTCTAGTACCACTAGCCTGTACTACCTCAAATCAAGGATGCATTTATAATTCCCTGAGTAGTGAACAAGAGGAAGGAAAAGCCAACTAGAAACCATAATAGAAAAATCTGTGTACAAATAACATCATCCTGAGAAAGCAAACAGAAAGAACAAAAGACTCAGTCTGAGCACGGAGTTGAAAGCGTATTTAAGTCATATGATTTGTGGCTCAGGCACTTTGAGAACAGAAAGACATTTGGCCTATTGTGTAACGCCAAGAATGGTCACAGATACAGTTCTGAAAAGCCAAAAGCAAACATCATCAGTAAGAAGGTAAGTGTGTCACAGACAGTGAAGTTCTGTGCCCAGGGTGTCCACACAGGTCGTGTTAAAAGCAAAAGCAAACAAACAAATGAACAATGACAACAAAAAACTCCACAAACTACCACCACCAAAACAAGCAGAGTTAGCAACATAGCCTTACAAAACTGGCATCCCATGGAAAAATCAATCATTAAATTTACTGAAGTATGAAGAAGATACAAAATGCTAAAATTGTACCGCTGAAGTCTTTTGCCCAAATCAGTGTTCTGCCAATGACGAAAGACAGGCCCAGAGTGGTTAAGTGCATCACCCACAGCCACACGCTCGCTGTCGGCAGAATGTGAGAACATGACCCAGGTTCTCAGATTCCCACCCCTGAGTGTTTCTCCCCTCGGTAGGCTGCCCCTCGTAATTTCGGCCTACAGGTAGCTTAATATTTCAAAGGTGGAGCCAAAAAGCATGGACAACGATCAAGGGATACTGAAAGCCAGATTTATTAGGAGGAAAGGCATTCACTTTGCTTTTTTGAAGATGTTCTTTGTGCTTTTTCTAAGATCCGAGGTTGTGTTATTTAGATCAGAGCTAGATCTAAATACAGGGTTAGAAAGTATACAGAATATATTTTAGACACAGCCACTAGACAGTCTCTGTGGCAGCTGCTCAACTCTCCCTTCACAGACAACACGTAAACAAATGGTGTGGCTGTGTTCCAATAAAACTTTATTTACAAAAACAGGCTCAGCTCACACAGGCCAGTTTCCTGACCTGATTCAGATGTGAAAGATTTTAGAAAACAAAGTTTAAAACGATTTTATAACTTCCATGCCTGAACCAAGTAAGTGAAAGCATTATGTAACAGATACATCACGCAAACCTCAATGCCTTAATCCTTTAAATAGATGCTGAGAAAAGAGCCGGTCATTACTAAAGAGGCAAAATGACAAAAACTACTAGCCTGACAGGGCAGTATATCCACAAGGGATCATCAACACAATGCTTGCTTTCAGGAGGGTTCTGTGTACTCTCACACATCAAAAATTATCCAAACTTGTACTGTGAAAACAGGAAGTTTTCTTTGTAGAAAAGCTGTGCTTAATACAGAGGCAAGTGAAATGGAAAACTCCATTGTTAGTAATACAGAAGAAAGGTTCCTTTGGAGTAAGACAGACCTGAGTCCAAATCCTCATTAGACCACTCACTACCACAGGATGTAGGAAAAGAAAATGACTTCAACTGTCTGAATCTCTGTTCCCACATCTATCATACGAGATAAGGGGGATTTTACATGTGTGTCCACTGTATAAACGACAGCCAACCTGGTATAGGAGAGTTAGCTCATTCTTCATAGCCATAAAATTACCTTCTCATGATAGGCACATTTTTTATAACAGAGAAATTAAAAATACACATTAATCCTCATATTTTCCATATACCACCAAAGACAACAGCACTATGACCCAAATACCAACAGATGACACCGAGCACTGAGGACAAAGCTGCCAACCTCCTCCACCCTGCGTAGGGTGTGCTTCCTGACCTATCCTAATAAACACTGTGGTTCTGGCTAGGGAACATTCTTTGGATGTTTACCTCTCACTTACAGCAAGGAGGGTCAAGGTGCTGAGCTAAGAAATAAGTGTCTGATGAAATCATTTGCAGTTTCTCAGAGGTTCAATTGTTTACAGTTTTGAGGATTTACTCAGTTCCTTTGACCTGGTATCACAAGTTGCCTAACACAGGAGGAAAGAGCCTAGCAGTAAGAGCCTTACCCAATGTTGTGCTTTTGCTGCTTTCTCTCTACTAAACTATCTGGTGACCAGTGGAACATAAAAAGTAATGGCATAAAAAGTGTTTCCGGTATAAACACAACACTGCATTTCAATAAGCTGTTTTTATGTTTCTGGAATAAAGAGGATCTGGAGTGGTGGCCAATTCCACAAAGGTGGGGAGGCAGAAGAACCGGAATCTCCAAGGGGAAAAGGACGCACAGAGTTTGGAAAAGCACAATCAAAATGATAAGCGCTCAAAATCATCTTTAGTCTCAATATCAATTTCATCTGAAATTTCAAATAATATCAGAGAACAGTGTGAGATCTTTTGGATGACGAAAAGAAGCAGCAGCTTGGTAACAGATTGACAAAGAAACTCTGATTAAAAGCAGGGAAATTCAGAAGCAGACTCCTGAGCTTAATGTTTCACCTTCCTATATAAACTCTGGTTGTTTAAGACATCATTTTTAATTTTTAACATCATTATTAATATAAATCTGTAGTTCCCAAACTTCAGTATCCATAAAATTACCTTGGAGAGCTTATTGAAAATGCAGGCATCCGGGCCCAACCTAGACCTACTGAATCACAATCTTTAGTTGTGGGGGTCCCACATCTCTGTTACAGAAGCTGAGTGAAGAATCTTTTGACTAATAGGGGCTAAAAATACAGGTTCCCAAACCATATATTAGTTACTACTAACCAAGGAAGATGAAAATTAGTTCTTAGGGAGACAAGATTAACTTGTTGACTGTACATTCATAATTTCTTTACATTAATAGGATTGTTTTCATTTTGCTGTCATCGAACATCACAATATGTCTACCAATTTAACACACACACACGTTTTTTAACAAAGTAGGCTTCCCGGCCCTCTTCTGAAAAGCTGGTACAACTTCCCGTACATACTTGATCTGCATGGAGCATACTCAACAGTCTTTGCTCCATCTTGAAGAAAGCACGTTCCAACCGGCTCTCTTTCCTGTTTCATTTCCGTCCTCCAGTGGTAGAGTGGGGCACAGGCCTGAGATCAAAGGAGCAGTCCATGACACAGAAATTCTCTGAAAAATTAGGGTTTCAGACAATCTATACTACCTCAACGTAACATCACTTTCTAAGCATTAATAAAAATGAATCAAACCTATCCTATACCTTAAATTCCCTATCACTAAGGAATGGATAAAGTAACGATTTAAAAAGACGTGCTTTTCTCATATTCTTTGGAAGGCCATATTTGTAGTCTAGATTTTTCTTTCAAAATAGTTAGCAAAGTTATTATTTCGGGTAGCATTCTTCTCGATGTTATGTGCCAAGCTGAAGGTCACAGACCGAATCAACATTCTAACGAAATAACACTCTAATGCTTGTAGAATATACCCCTAAATTATAAAGCATATTTTAAGTAAGAAGACAGTAAAAGAATTTGCAGTGCTTACTTTATTTACTTTCTGAATAAACTATGACCTTTTTGTCTTCCGAGTTACAGATTTCAACACCATGCATAAGGAGTAGAATAATGCATGTTTTCAGAGCATAGTAATCTACCAAAAGTGTAACAAATTAATTTGCTGGAAAAAAGTTCAATGAATTTTCTATAATACTTTTGAAGCAAAACGTTAACACAACCACTGCAGACATCAACATTGGGTCATTTTATACCTACCCTGAAAAAGCAGAAAGTCAGTAATCGTAGTTACTTCTCTCCACGTACTTGATGTTCCAGAGTGGATTATTTGCTACGTCTGCTTATTTCTGCTCCTTTGTACCTCTTTCTGCCTAGAATGCCCCCACTCTCAACCCTACCCTTCATCTCCAATTGCTAAAATCTGATACATCCTTTAAAGCTCCGCTGAAATTTCACTTCCTAAACAAATCTTTTCCTGATGCCCCACAATCAAATGAAAAAAAAGACAGTAATAAAGACTATGCAGGTAATTAAAATAGGGAAGGTTCTCTAAGGAAATGACATTAAAGCTGAAATCAGAATGACAAGGAGCTAGCCAAGTGAAAATCAACAAGATGAGCATAACATTGGCAGAGGAACACGACCACAAAGGTCCTAACTTAAACGACTTGGCATGTGGAGGGAATAACAAGACTAGTGCAGCTTAAGTACATAAAATGGAGAGAGATGATGCCAAAGAGACAGCAGCCAGAGACCTGATCACAGAGATGCTATAAAAGTCTGGATGAGCATGTGATTTTTCTTCTAAGAGTGATGAAAAGCTGCTTGACTGTTTTAATCAAGAAGGTGAAATGCTCTGGATCACTCTGGTCCTTCTATGGAGAATGGATTGTAGTTGGGCAAGAGAGGAAGCAGAGAGATGACAAGACCCACTGCATTGGCCCAGGTGAGTAATGATGGTGGCTGGGTACAGGACAGAAATAGTGGAGATGATGTATTGACGGACAGGGGATACATTCCGAAGGCTGGAGGTGGAATTGGCAGGGCTCGCTGGTGGATGGGGTAGAGAGTCATGCCTCTAAATAAGCTGGGCAAGTTTTGTATGGAAGCAGTTATTTTTGTGTTTTTTTCCTTTTTGACGGACAACAACAAGAGTTCTATTTTGGCCATGTTCATTATGAGTAATATGTGAAATATCCAAATGGAGATGCCAAATAGGTAGTTTGGAAATACGATTTTAAAGATCCAAGGAGAATTAAGAGCGAGAGATACAGATTTGGGGATTACGACATACAGATTGTATTAACAGCCACGGGACAGGACAGGAGCAGCTGGTAAAAGGTGTGGTTAGAGAAGAGTAGGGGCTCAGAACAAAGCTCAGGGACACCCCAACACTTAGAAATTGGGCAGAAAGAGGAGCCCCTAAAAGAGACTGCAAAGAAGTAGCCAGCGAGATGGGAGAAAACCAGTAACATATAGTGTCCCAGAAGCCAAAGGAAGAAAAGGATCTCAAAAAGAATGGTCAACTGACCTTGGTGAATGGTGCTGAGGGGGCAAGAAAGATAAGAATAAGGACCAGTGGATTTCAGTGACCTGAAAGTCAAGAGTGACCTTGGCCGTGCTGACCTGAGTCTGACTGGAATGGCTGGGAAGAGAATGTGAAGTGAAGAAGTGGAGATGATGACTATAGAGAACACTTTCAAAAAGTCTCTGAAAAGGAGAGCAAAGGAATGGGCCAGAGCAGAAGGGAAGATGAGGCAAAGGGAAGGTGGTTTTATTTTTAAGGAGAGGAGGTACTAGGGTGTTTGATTAATTAAAGGCACACTATTCCTAAACCAGTCTGGATGGAAACAAACTGCTGGGAACCACCAAGAGGGGCTGGGAAAACAGACAATGTAGGAAGGAAGGTGGAAAATCACAGAAGCCAAGTCTGTGAAGGGCAAGAGAGATGGCACCCTGAGATGGGTGGCCTTTGACCAGAGCCATCTTATCTCATCACACCCTGTGGCCCTGAGCACAAGGAGTTTTACTATCAGTTTTCAAACATAAAACTTCCTCTGTTTCCACACAAACTGACTGAACTCACCTATGAGTAAATATCCAAAAGACTTACCAAAATTTTATCCTGTTTTGATCTCACAGATGCTCCAAACCACTGGTGGGACTTAAACTCCAATGGATCATCCTTGGCATAATCTCTATTGCCTAAAAAAAATATTGTGAGGGGTGAGAAATAAAATATATATTCTTAGTACAACTGAGTATATTTCAATCCAGTCAGGTTTACAAACAGCGTGCCTTTGATTAATCAAATGCCAGACTGGCTATTTATCTCATACTTTATATGCATCAGGGACTTTCAACTAATCAGAAAAAATAAAATACAGGATGATCTAGAAGTGTCTCAGGGTTAATAACATCAATTATCATAATGCAGATGTGAAAAAGTAACAGTAAGTGAAGTGTTCCAATTGCTAAATTGTAAGATCATTAACTATTAAACAAAGACTTGATATGAAACAAATACTTATAAAATAATTAACTATTAAACAAATTGATTCAACAAATATGATTACCTTCTGTACTCCCAAACCTTCTTTCTATGGCATAAAGAGATCTATGAAAATGAAAGGCTATGAAACCCCTTTGTAGAACACCTGTAGTAAAAGATTAAGATGTGGGCCAACGACACTATAACACAAGAGTTAGAATCCAGGAGACATGAGTCAGCCGGTAGGAAAAAGAATTAGATTTGGCACACTACATGCAAACATTCATTTTTCAGCCCACATTATTGAAAAAATTATTTCCGATCACCAGGCACTAAGGTAAAGCACTGTAGATTTTTTTTTAAAAAAGACCAGGGGCCAAGCCCCGTGGCCAAGTGGTTCAGTTCACATGCTCCACTTGGGCAGCCCAGGGTTTCGCCGGTTCAGATCCTGGGCGCAGACCTAGCACCACTCATCAAGCCACGCTGAGGAGGCGTCCCACATAGCAGAACTAGAGGGACCTACAACTAGAATATACAACTATGTACTGGGGGGCTTTGGGGAGAAGAAGAAGAAGGAAAAAAAAAAAAGACAGGGCCTAGCCTGGTTGCCGAGTGCTTAATGTTTCATCATGTGCTCCGCTTCAGCAGCCTAGGTTTGCACGTTCGGATCCCGGGCACAGACCTACACATGGCCCATCAAGCCATGCTGTGGCAGCAGCCCACATACAAAACAGAGGAAGACTGGCACAGATGTTAGCTCAATGACGATCTTCCTCAAGCAATAAGAAGAAGATTGGCAATAGATGTTAGCTCAGGGCCAATCTTCCTCACTAAAAAAGGAAGTCAACTCATTAAAAAACAAACAAATGAAAGAAGAGTGGATATGAGCTCTCCATGTTTTCTCTCTCCCATCCCTGAGGCTAGAATAGATGGTGGAATTGCTTGATGGAAGCAGCCTCAGTCCAATTTTCTAAACCACAAGAACAGCCAAATGATCCACATGATGATGACATGAGAAAAAATCATCCTTTTTTGAAGTGAGTAAGATTTGGGGTTTTGTTTGTAAATAAAGCATGTTGTTACTAAAGTATAGTCTAGCACAGTCTGAGTAACATATATTCTAAAGACATAATGCTATTTCCAGAAGGGCCTGACCTACAACTACAAAGAAGCTTAGGGGCCCCTGGAAAACTTCAGTTCAATTGATAGTTTTTCAAGGATTTTAACTATAAAATTTATGGTTACACATTAACAGGATTTTTTTTTTTTTTTTTATTCCACTGCAAGCTAACTGTGTTCTCTTACACAGTTAACTGTGTTCTCAACACAGGGTTGCCGGCTTTCTATTCTATTCCTTTCTACCAAGGAAATGAGGGCATTTTCCCCCTTACATTAATCAAGGAGGAGAAATGCAGCATGACTGCGAAAGAAACAGCTGGTGCTTGGAAGATTGACTTCTACTCACTGTCCCTTGAGATCACAGCATCACGATAAACGCAAGTAATCTTAGCCCGAGGGAACTGAGTTTATGAGCTAACTGGATCTGAGAAGTCCAACATTCTCACAACCGCTACTTCCTGCTTCTGCTTTCATTTAAAACAAAGCCTTTTGAGCAAGACCGTAAACATGACCAAGCGGAAGGAATCTTTTCTATATGAGAGGAAATCACAGGTTGAACAGAAGTACCACATCAGAGAGGTTCAAATTAAGGTTCCCTGTATTTTCTCTTAATCTCTAAAACTTCAAAAACAAAATGATACAGAACCAACATCGCTCTATTCTTGCCAATACAAGTATTCCTGTCTACAAGACACCTCATATGGAATCCTCAAAAATGTCAATGTCACGAAAGACAAAAAAAGTAGGGAACGTTCAAGATTCAAAGAGAACAGAGACACAGCAACCCAAGGCAGGATGGAATCTTTGATGGAATCTTTTTGCGTCTAAATACTTTTTTTATGCTACAAAGGACTTCATTAGCATACTTGTGGAAATTTAAATATGGACTGTAGAGTAGGTAACAGTATCTTCATAATGACACTTTTCTCATCTGTGATTATAGTACCATGATTATGTAAGGGAAGGTCCTAGTTCTAGAGACACGTGCTGACATATTTAGGGGTTAAGGGTCACAATGTCTGCAACAATGGGTGAGTCTAGGTGAAGGGTCCAGTGTTGTTCATTGTATTACAGCTCCAAATTTTCTTTCAGTTTGAAAATTTTCAAAGTAAAACTACAGCAACCAACAAGTACATGTAATATGTACCATAAGGCCAAAACAGGCTATCTTCTACTTCCTTTTACTTGAACTCCTTATTGTATTTATTCTGATTAGACAACGTTACAAAACAGATTAAAATATGAGACATAAAATAAAGCCATATGTAAAGAGGAATCTAAATACCACACTCTCACCATAAAGAAATGACCTCTGCTAACATTTTGGTGTCTATCTTAAAGACCTATTTCATGAATACATGAATATCCTTCTATACGAAAAGATATTTTACAGCCAATATTTAAAAAGACATTAAAGTTATTATTATACATAAATGTATGTACCTTTTTTCCCCCTAAGAATATGTCATAAAGGTAGACCTACAGCATTATTTTCATTGTTGTGTAGTACATCATTATATAGCCATATAGTAGTTTACTTAACCAATCCCCTTATCTCCTTCAGTTTCAAATTTAGAAATATTTCTATTTTGCTTTAAGAGGCCTACAGTTTCCCTCAAAGTCACATTACTTCCTCTTCCGATATACCTAAGAATCTCAGCATTAAAGCTACTGTTAGGTTCTGAGACAGGCTCATTGCTAAATTAAAATGATAAACCCTCCAGAAAATGAGGTGTAAGACAGAATATTATTCTAACGGATATATTTTTAACAGGCTCCAAGATAGAACTATTTTTATATCTAAGAGCTCCCTTACCCTCAGTTCCCCATCCCCTAAACAAGTCATGCTCATTCCCACCTGCAGGCCTTTGCGCCCAAGGCCCTCTAACCTGAAAAACCTTCTTTCTTCCATTCTTGATTCAAATCCTACCTGAAAATTCAGTTGAAGTTGTCCACTTATGACCCTAACTCATGAGGAAATGGTAGTCTGCCCCTAACTACCATTAGTCTCTTATCTAACACAAGAGACAGTTATGGGAACAAGTCATTACGGCGGAGATATGGGTAGAGGATGGGTAAAGAGCATCGAGAAAACAGTGCAGAGGACAAGGGAGGGAATGCTTTCTTGGCCAAGAAAAAAAGCCTGGCAAAGAGAGGAAAGAGTGCGTATTCTTGATTTCTCTTTAGAGGATTATGAGTTGTTCACTGTGACTAGAGAGAAGGGTGAGGAGAGGAGCGGCTGTCAAGAGCTTTTCTGCCCTGCTAAGAATGGGCTTCATGGGGTTTTTGAATTGCCCTCTACACAAAACAATTTTTCTTTAATTATATTCCTGAAAGGTTGAAGATAACTTTCCTCTTCGTAAAATCTTATCCAGTTCTCTTCCTCTCACTTCAAAAAATTGTCTCTATGAATTTGTTTTCCTGAATAAACTGACTTTTCTCTAAATTTGCATGTGATGGCAAGGATGGTGCTCTGCTCTGTCAAGTGGCATATGGTTCTCATCGCTACCATGTTCTATTTCCTATGTTAAAAAAAGCAGTGAAAACATCTCCTGCCACAATGATTATGATATCTGCCTTTATGGACATCAGGTTTAGCTTAAGCTAGAAAATGTCATGGAAAATAAGCACAAATTTTACAATTTTTTTTTTTTTTGGTTTTATTTTCATCATCAAGTATTGTGGAGCACAAAAACCCATAGTTCTTTCCATATGGCAAGCTATTTACCAACAGTATGTAATGAGGATGAAGGAGCACCAGCCACATGTGAAAAAACATCAGGCAACATGGCTCTTTTTGATAAAAAAGTACATTTGAAAAACCTGGAGCTTTATTAAAACTTAGATATGCCCCAAAACAATTGCCATGTCTTAAAGCATCACATGATTAAAGGTGTTCTCAATTACTTTACCAAACAAAAGAAGTCCAATATATTCGGGTACAATGCATTGGCATACACAGGCATTGAAAACTTTGCCAACAGTTTTCAAGAAAATATGTATCACCCACTGCTTTGAATGTCTTCTGCTTTGACAGGATCATAACCTCAAATTACCATCTTTTCAAGAAGTTTACTCAATAGGAAGTTCTTCTTTACCAATCAGAACTTTTTTCCCAGAGACCAAGCCTTAAAACACTAGATTCCACATCAGGCAGAAGTTTCACTGGGAGGAAGTGTGAATAGAGGTGGGTGGGGAGAAAGAAAATGAAGCATGCTCTCCAAACAGACTGACAAGAAGTTCATTCACGACCTGGCTGAAACCGGCAGCTAATCTGGGCGCATGAGGGAAGTAAATATTTTGAGTCACAGCCCTGAAGTCATCACTTGAGTGATCCCGGAACTCCACAGGCTGTTTTGGACCACGCCACCAGCTTTGAAAGGGAAACCGGATACAGACAACTGTAGAAATTCCGGTGCTGGAGGAAATGCCTCCTCAGGCAACAATCAAGAACGAACAAGGATTTCTGTCTACAATTCTGTAAAACACCTTGGAATATTGGCTCTGATCTCCCAAATAAATTAAAGGGAAAAAGAATATCTCACAGTAAAGACAAGAACAAATTAATCTGCATTATTTAAATTAACATAAGACTCTACACTATCACTTTCAAAACTAGAGAAAATGTTGCTAAAGAAGCTTGACGTCAATTAGCAAGTAAATCACTAGACTTGGAAATTTAACGTCTATTTTTCTCGGCTTTTAAATTTATCGATTGCACTTTATGAGACTCCCATTGATGAGGATTTTTAGGCTGCTTAATTTTAAAATGGCTTATGATGAGGATTTTTAGGCTGGTTAGTTTTAAAACTACAGATGAGATTCAGGCTCCAAGGAGTGGAATTTGTTTGCCCCTTTGTTGGGAAACATTTACATTTCTAAGGGAAACCTCTATCTGTAAAAGGTGCCTCCCTCTCTGTACCAGGAAGAAGAAGAGAGATGACCTTATCCCTAGAAGCTCTTAATGGGGAAGGCAAGAACTTAAGTTGGTTGCTGTCTGGCAATCTCATGTAACTGGTTTAGGGTGGTGGCTTCTGACCTTTACTTAATCCGATTTGATTCTTGTCTAAAAGTCATGGGATCACCCAACGACCAGACCCCACCTGCACTGATACCATTTTAACTTTTTTTCATGTTCTTTCCTTTGTCTTGTAAAGACATGATTCACATACCCATGCCTTATAAAATTAGCCCTAACCCTCAACTCGGGGCAGCAGCAGGAGCTCTGACTGCCCGTGGGTCCTGTCCCCACGCACCAGCTCTGCCTGCCCATGGGTCCTGTCCCCATGCCAGCGGGGGCAGCAGAGGCAGCAGCAGCAGAAGCTCTGACTGCCCATGGGTCCTGTCCCCATGCTACACTATTCTCTAAATAAAAGAGCACTACTGCCAGATCTTGAGAGTCTAAGAAATCTTTCTTTCGACTGCTCGGCTCACCGACCCCGCATCACCATGATTGAATACTTGAGGATAGAAACATATTGAGCAGAGCAAATTGTCCTAGCTTTAGACTCTGCGAACTCTTCTCATTTCTTCCCATCTCCTTGGAGTGTTTCAAAAGACAGTGTCAAACATTCAACTTGCTGGAGAATTACAGGGGATGCTTTTTTTTAAGACAAAGTTATCTTATTACCCTAAAACTAAATTTTTTGTTTCTTCTTTCATGCCTAAAGACTATCCTTTGGAGCAACAATATTATGTCACCTTTTTGAAAAGGCCAAAGTCAAGAAGAATAGCACAGCATCAGAAAAGCAAGACAGTAAACTTCTACTTGGAAATTACCTGTGTTTTTAGAGATTTGGTTTCCATTAATTCCTATATGACTATGAATGATGAAATGATTTAGGTCCTCAGAGAGCTTATTTTTTGCCCAAAAAGTAGCTATTAAAATAATGTAATATACAGCATGGTGACTACAGTTAATAATACTGCATTGCATATTTGAAAGTTGATAGAGAAGATCTTAAAAGTTCTCATTACAAGAAAAAAAATTCTGCAACTATGTCTGGTGACAGATGTTAACTAGACTTATTGTGGTGACCATTTTGCAATATACACAAATATTGAATCATTATGTTGTACAATTGAATAAAAAAACAAAACAAAACAACACTGCCCTCCATTCATCCTTTAATAGAACAGACAATTTGCAGGATTCCTTAAGCAGCTTTTTACCTCAAACATCACTTTTGTTCAGCTGCACTTCCTAGAACAAATTTGCCTGAAAGAAAAATCTCTCAATATTGCTTATTTATATGAAAATTAACAGGTCAGAGAAAGAAACTCTCTTTGATCTTCATTTAAGTAAATGAATCGTGGGTATCTCCTATGTCTAAATGCAAGGAGTATAGCAGTAAATGAGACAGACAAGGTCTCTCCTTTCAGGGAAGAGAATAACAATATTATCTAATAATGATATATACAAATAATTATATACGATATTTTCAGAGAGTCAAAAATGCTGTAAAAGAAATCTGAAAGAAAATGATAAAGAGGTAGTCAGCTACTGGTCTCATGTATTTGTAACCTAACACTATTGTGAAATAATATATTTCATCGATACGGAGCTGTAAATATTCAGATATTAACATCTTTGAAATCTGAATGCGTACTACAGTCAATGGTGACTCATAATTAGCAACATTTTTTAGTAGTACATAAATAATACATTTTAATATCAAAGGCATCCTTACATTTACAGTCACTATACACGTGATTGCTTGCTGTTGTTTTTATCTTCCACGTATGAGTGAGATCATATAGTATTTGACATTCTCCTTTGATTTATTTCACTTAGCATAATACACTCAAGGTCTATCCATGTTGTTACAAATGGCTGGATTTCATCATTTCTCATGGCTGAGTAGTATTCCATTATGTATAAATACCACATCTTCTTTATCCATTCATCCCTTGACGGGCACCTAGGTTGCTTCCAAGTCTTGGTTATTGTGAACAATGCTGCAATGAACATGGGGGTCCACGTATGTGGTGATGAATTGTAATTAGTCTTTGGGTGGTGAACATGATATAATCTAAACAGTAATCGTAATATAATGATGTATACCTAAAATTTATATGTCATAAACCAATGTTACCACAATAAAAAAAATTAAATTAAATTTTTTAAAAAAGAAAGAAAAAAGATTTTAAAAAAAGTAGTGTGAATATGTATCCATTAATCTTCACATGCAAAAGCTTAGTTAGGAGTTTCTAGATCCCCTCTTAATTAACTTTATGTTTACATTTTCATCTCCCACACATAAAGGCGTTTTAGTTCATAAAATTCAAGAACATTTAAGTTGAACAAGCTCTTCCTAGCAATTTTGATAAGTATTATCCTTCCTATTCCTCTATTCTATACCTTAGAGTCAAACTAGTAGGGTAGAATATTGCAAAAAAATAATTCATTTAAAAAAATCAAAATTCCAGCTATTACTAAAGACCACGTTAATGATTTCTTTGACCTGATAAGGAAATATGGTTTCTTAATTTCTTTAAGAAACTCAGACAGACAATAAGTAGTGGTTAGATACCAGTATTAATGAAAAAATGATTTGCTTTATAAACTTCAAAGTGTCTTTAAATGTCTCTAGAAGCATAATTGTATTGACTTAAAATGACAAGAGATAAAGATCTCTAAATCCAGAGTGTTTGGAGTCAGACGCTACTGAAAAACTCATCATTTGTGAATGTAAAAATAAGTTCTGAAATCATAATCTACTAACATGAGAAAGTGTTACTAATTTACACAGAGCTGTCCAGAAACAACTTTTATACAAGATTAGATATAATTGTTTTCCAAAAGCAAACAAGAAGAATCAGAAAAGTAGAGCCAGAAGAAAACAGGAGGAAGCTCATTTCGCTGGAATTGGTTTTTATTTATTTACTGAGTTATTACTGCCACAGGGAACAGAGAATCAAAATCTCCCTTTCTTCCATGAGCAATTCTGATGGTTCTGCTGCAGCCAGCACCAGGAATACAGGCCCTTTGAAAAACACCCACTGCTTTATCAATGCTGGTTTGTTTCCTCCTGATGATGAGAAGGAAACGATCCTGAAAGCAACTAACATTTTAAAACAAAAACTCTTTACTGAAGATTTAAAAAAAAAAAAGGCACCAAGTCAATGTTAAGTCTTAAAATGATGGTTATGAGTCAGATCAAAGTGGGCAGGGAAGGGGATGGGCTTTAAAGGATCCTGTGAATTTAGTTTGGGTAAAACATTTCAAGTGTTAAATACCAACTAAGTGCATGAGTTTGAGCCAACTAGTAATAAGGAATGAGAGTAATTGACGTCTAAGTTGCGTACCAGCTCTCCAACTGTATAATTCTGTACCAGGGGATAATAGATTATATCAGGAAAAACAGTTTCATTAAAAAGAAAAATTCTTTAGAATAAACTTCTTTTGCATTAACAAGGAAAAGGAGACTATTTTTCTCTGTGTTTTTAACTTTCTAATTTGCAGGACTGTCGCAACTGTAGACACACCTAGACACAACTCTGAAAGAAAACTCACCAAGAGGACAGTCAGTCAGTCAAACTAAGGAGGCTGTTTCCGTGTCTGCCTGATTGTTTTAACTGCAATGAGTTGAAAACTGTATGGCACAGAGGCCACAGAGAGGCTAAAAGTTTTCTATTTTCTATTAAACACAAGGCGCAGTAATATCCAGAAAATACTCCACAGCATTTTTCTTGACCAGAGAACTGGCATGGCCGGAGTCTGCCCACAACCTACAGCCAAGCCCTTCTGGGAACAAGTGGTAAGTGTTCCAGCAAGCCATTTTGGGTGGGCAGGGGAGTAACTGGACTTCTGACTTTTTCTAGGACAGATATTGTTGGTGAGAAGTGGCATCCATTCACTGAATTTGGCACATAAACACAGGAGCTTCTCCTTTTTTTCAGGGACATATTTTTCAGCCACATGCAGGCAAGCCCGTATTTCTAAACTAAGGGACTCTGACGGGGCCAGGTGGGTTCTCCTGCTTCAGTGCAGATCATCAGTCTATCTTTTTGGAAAAGACTTACTATTGAGAAAACTGGGCAATGATCAGTCTGTCAGTAACATCTGCTTCCTAGAAAAGGAAAGCATGTTGTAAGGAGAGGATTTCCCCAAATGTCACCATAACAGAGGTTAAAATGCAAACCGAGGTATGAGGTATAACACATTTAAGAAGATCCACAGTTATCTTTCTTTCTTTCTTTCCTCTTCCTAATTATTCACTTCCCCACGGCTGCAGTATGGGTGTGGCAGAACCAACGCTTTCTTCATTTGTATACTGCTTCACTGTTTACAAAGTACCTTTACAGACATTATCTCATTTGATCCACATGACAACCCGGAGGGGGGTATTACGTTTATTTGACAAATGGTAAAAAACTGAGGCTGGCAACCTTCAGTCACTTGGCCAAAGTCACATCTAGCGAGTGTCAGGGCCTGAATCTGAGCCTGTATCTTCTAAGCCGAATTCACATTCCTCATAACCACAGAGCAAAGCAAAAGGAACAAGAGAGGGAACAAGGCCTACTTACGTAAGCATTGTTCTTGCCCTAAAGTAGCTTGCAGTATAAGCAATAACAAACAACAAAATACATAAAGGGCACCGTGGGAACAAAATAACGTCCCTTCCCCCCACCACCACCCAAGGATGTCCAAGTCCTAATCCCCAGAACCTCACATTTGAATATGTGACCTTACAGGGTAAAAGGGACTTTGCAGATGTGATTAAACTAAGGGCCTTGAAATGGGAGATTACTCTAGATTACCTCAGTGGGCCCAAGGTAATCACAACAGGGAGGCAGAAGAGTTACTGTCAGAGCGACTTAGCCTGAGAAAGGCTAACCATTGCTGGCTTTTAAGATGGAAGAAGAAGGGGCCAGCCTGGTGGCCCAGCGGTTAAGTGCACACGTTCCGCTTCGGCGGCCTGGGTTTGCCGGTTCGGATCCCAGATGCGGACATGGCACCGCTTGGCACATCATGCTGTGGTAGGCATCCCACATATAAAGTAGAGTAAGATGGGCATGGATGTTAGCTCAGGGCCAGTCTTCCTCAGTGAAAAGAGGAGGACTGGCAGCAGTTAGCTCAGGGCTAATCTTCCCCCCAAAAATAAATAAATAAATAAGATGGAAGAAGGAGCCACAGGCCAAGGAATGTGGGTGGCCTCTAGAAGATGGAAAAGGCATGAAAACGGATTCTTCCCTAGAGCTTCCAGAAGGTATGCAGCACTGCAGACACCTTGATTTCAGCCCACAGAGACCCATTTTGACATGTGACCTTCAGAACTGAGGGTACTAAACCGGTGTTGTTTTTAAGCCACCAAGTTTATAGTAAGTTGTTACAATAGCAACAAGAAACTAATTCAGCCATGAAGACAAAAATTGAGATAACAGACTGCCCCTTGCCTGCTAACTGAATATTCCCTATATTATTTTGCACCCCAACATAATATAGTTTTGGAATATTTTTGCTTCCTAAAATACACAGACCATTAATCCTAAAACTAAATCTTATTTTAACCTTTGCTTAAATTCTACTTTTCCACGTCCACATTCAATAAATTGTGTTGTCTACATATCAATCATCCCAGTGTAAAACAAACAAATCAGATCCCAAAATGACCTTTTCATTTTCACTAATTCCACAGTGCTTCAAAGTTCATATTATTCTGTCAATTCAGGGAAACATCAGTTTCCAGCCATTATGCAGACCTCGGTGAAAACCTACAAATTGTGTGGAGTCACTAGATGAAAGAGTTTAAATATCCAAGAGGACAACTACTTTTTCAAGGCAAATTGTAATATTTCAATCACTATATGCGAACACGCAAAATAAGACAGCAGGCGTTTCTTTTCACTCCTAGTTATGGCTTTGTTTACATATGTCAAGAAAGTCAGCAGGAATAAGAAAAAGAAGACAGGCAAGAGTCAATACTTTGAAAGAAAATTAACAAAGAGCACATTTGGGAGGTAAATTTCACAAATCCAAGAGATAAAATTTAGAGCGAGGCTTCCTTTTGTTCCCGCAGGCTCACTAATGCACAAACATCACTCAAGAAATCAAAGCAGCAAGTAAGCGTGCCGTCTTGCACTGAATTTTCTGCTAAATTAAACTTCATCACAGAAACCTATATTTTCCCTTAATTGTTTAAAAGGCATGTCTACAATATTTTGAAGATACCCATGATAATATTGTAACCTGTACAATTCTACCAAAAATAACGACTAGGAAAATTAACAGACTGTACTGAAAGTGTTATTTTCTCTGTAATGTTCATGTCAAATCTACTCAGCATGGCATGGAACCAAGGACCCAAGGTCCACCCACCGAGCCCTAGATCCTTTCACTTTTAATACAATGCTCTACGTGTGTTAGGCTGTATAGTGATTTGGTTAGACTGCTAGTTTAGAGTAACTTTCTAAAATTCATTTAGATCCTTCCTCAGCTTACGTCATTTCTCATCAGGCCCTCGATGCCTCATCGCCCTCCCCTTACACATATAAACCTTACACTCACATACGGACATCTATATGTGTGTCACAGGAATTACTTGATTTTCATTCATAAACATCATTTACTAATCCACGCACATACCGTTTTCTCTGCCTAGAACCCTCTTCCACATTTGGTAAATTCCATCTCATTTTTCATGGGCTACCTCAAACGTCACCAACCCAGCAGGGAAGCGTTCCTCGAAGGCCTCAAGCAGAGACAGACACTTCCCACTTACGCTTCTTTTATTTTGGTACACATCTATTTGTGTCTAGTGCTCATAATTAAAGTGAAATAAATTTATACTGGTCTTCCAAACATATTTTTGAGACCCTTCCTCTTCCCCTACTACACGAAATCATGCCCTGGGGTAGGAAGGAAAGCACACCAGAAGTTCACCTTTCTTTAAGAGCTGGAAACTAAGTGTTATGCTATCTTAAAGCCAAAATCCATATTGTCTTCCTTAGCCACCACTACATGCCTTAAAGCATGTGACAAGATGCAGTCAAATGGCCTTCTAATAAATTATATATCATCTAATATCCAGGCACATCTTTGCTAAACACTGAAAGTAAAATGAGTCCATGAATTATTGATCAGTAATAGATACTTATGGTATTCATAAAGAATGTTTTCTTTCTATTACTTTGTTTTCTAACCAAAAAGAGAAAGACTCCTCTGATTCCTATTCTTTTTCTTCTTTTGAAGAACCCTAGGTTCTAGTTCCCTATACGAGCTCATAATCTATCTTTCTTAGTTGTGTGAGATAAGGCATGCCCTCCCTGACTTTCATAGGCATGACTTAGACTCAGCCAATCAGATACTCCCACAAAAGCTTTGACTCTCCAGCAAGTGATGCAGAGGCAGGGATGGGTAAGAATCACTCTCATGATGCTGTCCCAGAGTCAGCAACAGCAATTCCAGCTCAGTAAAACCCAACACTAACAGCTTTTCTCTTGGTTCCTGCTCATTTTTCAGAAAACGGATGATTCAGCAATATACTTTCAATAAATTCCTGTTCAGCTAAATTCAGCCAGAGTCTATTTTTATTGCTTTTCATGACAAAACCAACACCTGTGTGCAATACACACAAATGCAACCTACCATATGCCAGGCACTTCTCCAGACACTAGCACACAATGGTGAGCAGAAATAAATTTGTTCCCTGCTCTCGAGAGCTTACAGTCTAACCAGGAAAACAAACATATTATAAGATAAGGAGCAAAAAAAAAGAAAATCAACATAAATATCAGCTTAATGGAAAAAAAGAGCTGTACTT
Organism: Equus asinus; assembly: GCF_041296235.1. NCBI lineage: Eukaryota > Metazoa > Chordata > Mammalia > Perissodactyla > Equidae > Equus > Equus asinus. The sequence goes on along the minus strand of NC_091793.1, from coordinate 123,500,131 downwards.
AGTGTACTAAGACTGCCTATATACAGAACCTGACCCAAAAGAGGAGGGAAATGGGAAAGGACCATTCATCATTTCCTATTTCACATAACTCCAAAAAGCACCTTACTACAAAAATTTTTATTCTGATTCTGGAGCTAGCTGAGATTTGTTCTTTTTACAGGAAGGGATAAAGTCACTATTCTGTTCTTTCTAAGGAGAAAGAGCCCAAGAAACAAATGAGCCTGAAATACTTCATACAAACTTCAAATGTTGAGGCAACAACCCCCGGGGGGCTTCTCAAGGCTCAACTGAACTTTCAGACTTACAAAACTGCCAAAGGCCACACACAGTAGCACCAGTCTATATAGAGGACGTAGGACAAAACCAGACACACCTCCTTGATGAGAGCCCTTACATGAACATCCCTGAGCAGCGGTCCACACAGCTTGTGTCCCGTGCTTTTCTTTTTGCCTCACCAGGTGACAGCTCAGACATGAGGAAACAAGATCTGGTGCGTACAGGAGCTGCCCTGGCTTCAAAGCCTCACATCCCACAGGGCTGGTGTCTCTTGTAATGACTTCATCACCACTGCCTTCGGAGCTCCCACGAAGGACATGCTGGTTGTAAGGGTCCCTGTATTCAAGGAATGCCAAAGCTTCGGCATCTCCATCAGGTATTTATAGTCTATTTATAATTTCTCCCAGTCTAAATGCAATTTACCAACCAGGGGCCGTTTTTAGCATAAGCAATGATATGTAGTCACTTGGCCGCTCAGGACCCAGAAAAATAGAACAAGAAACTTAACAGAAGATCAAAAGGGCATGCAGAATACAAAAGGATTTTAACCATTTTAACCATTTTCCAACAGCTGACTACTGATAATATTCCATTTTAACGTCCCTACATGTATTATTCAGTTCGGCTGCACTATGCTGTAGTAACAAGCATCCCCAAAATCTATTAGTCAAAAATAACCAAGGATTATTTTGTACACATACACTGTGCGTCAGCAGGAGTCTGTGCTTCACGTGTTGCTCACTCAGGGACCCCGGCTGGTGGAGGCTGCATAAACCATGAGCACCCACGATGGCACCTTGCAAGGGGAGAGGCAGAATAACGCCCCAACTTCTAAACCTTTTTACCCACGTGACACACTTCTGCTCATGTTTTACTGCCTAGAAAAAGTGACATGGGCTTACCTAAATTCAAGGGTTTTCCAAAAGTTTTAGAAACATGATACTGATTAATAGTTGTAATACCTACTACATCATATAAAACAGGGCTAATTTAAATAAAATAATTTTATTTCCCAAATATTAAAACATGAGGATGGAGCCCTTTTAAGCATTAAAGTCTCTTCTGGACTCAGATGCACAATAAAATAACACAGATAAACTAACTAATTTAAACTCTTCGTGATCACCCCAGGAATGTATTATAGCACGTGGAAAGGTAGGTAATGTTCCCAAGGGAACACTGGGAAAATGGCAGAACCTGGATTTGACCTCAAGTCTGATGGAATCCAATGCCAATTTCCTTTTCATGACACCGTGATATACAGCAAATATGGAGCAAGTGAAAAAAGAAGAGTCACTGGCCAAACTCCACAAGAGTATTAAGCAGGTTAGGAGGAATAAGGGTACACGATAGCTTCAGACAGACAAGGAGCAGAGACTTTACATAAGGAAGGAATGGTCAGGGCCGGCCTGGTGGCGCAGCAGTTAAGTTCGCATATTCTACTTTGGCGGCCCAGGGTTTGCTGGTTCGGATCCCTGGGGGGACACGGCACTGCTTGGCAAGCCATGCTGTGGTAGGCATCTGACATATAAAGTAGAGGAAGATGGGCATGGATGTTAGCTCAGGGCCAGTCTTCCTCAGCAAAAACAGGAGGATTGGCAGCAGATGTTAGCTCAGGGCTAATTTTCCTCAAAAGAAGAAAAAAAAAAAAAAGGGAAGGAATAGTCATTGGGATGAACTGTAAAAGAGAGGTTCAATACGATGAGGGGGCAAATGTCCACTGAAGTAGGCCACCACTAACAATGAGGGCACTTGCTGGGCTGGGGTTAGCTAGCAGCCAGACGGGGGTGATGGAATACGGAAAGTAATGAAGAGAGGCACAGCATTCAATACCCTGGCTGTGAAGAAAAGAAGAAAGGAAAATGACCAAGAGAAGACACATGTCCAAGGGAAAGCTGTTTTGATTAGTTTTTCAGGTAGAAAAATTTAAGCATGTTTAAAAAGTTAAAAAATAAAAAAAGGAAGAGGGCCAATGCATAGCAGGGACATAGAGACAAATGAAAGACCGGGCAGGGTTCCAGAGAAGGGAGGCCATGGTAACAGTTTATATTGACTGAGCCATTGCAACGCGCCAGTCCCTGTGCTAAGCACTTGCAGGCCCTAAGTCACACACACGTCAACTCCTTCAGCTGAACACGTACCTATGGAGCAGGTTAGATGAGGACACTGTATCTGGAGATGGCAGTAACCTGATAGTCACCCTGGCGAGTCAAGCAGCTGGTAAGTGGCAGGGCCAGGGTTTGGGCCCCAGGCAGCCTGCCTCCAGAAGCCACACTTATCCACTCAGCTGCCATCTCCCTTGACACAACACTGAGATGAGGCAAAGAAAGAGAGAAAAGCCACCATCTCCCTTGAGATAACGGAAAAGACAAAAGACCTCTGCGGGGCAGACATGTTTCTATGTTTAAGTGAGGATGGGGAGAGTTCCTCGGGACAGATGTGTCAGGATGCTCTAAGTTGTAAGCATTTCTTCCATAAAGTCAAGACACAGTTTAATGGTGCTGTTTCCAGATACACATTTTCAGGACTAAATTACTGAAACCTATATTGTCTTCTTTTCTTAAATTCAAACTACGTGAAGAAAAATTCTAACGTAAAAAATGAAGTCTTAATTTGTATATTCTTTTCGTAAGTCTCAGAAGTTATACAAAATGATTGCAGAAATATCAGCAAGGTCGAAAGAGAACAGAACAAAAAATACATATTTGTACGAGTATAAACGGCTTCAGTTATTTCTTCACTATAGAAAAAGCTCTCATGATTCATTCATTCATTCATTTATTCAGTTTATTGGGCACCAACTTGTGCCGGGCACCAGGCATTGTTCCAGGCCCTGAGGTTTCAGCTGTGAACAAAACAAATAAAAAACTATCCTAATAGAACACACGTCCTCATTGAGAGAAAGAGACAGTAACTAAAAATAAATAACTTATATAGCAATGTGTCTACTGCAGGGAAATACACGGCAGAGAAGAGGACAGGAACATAAAGTGGGAAAAGGGGAACTGCAATTTTAAATAAGATGGCCAGGGCACCACTGAGAAGATGATGTCGGAGCAAGTCTCGAAGTTGGTGGTGGAGGGGTACCCCATGTCCATTTGGGGAAACCATGTTCCAGGCAGAGGAAACAGCCCAGGCAAAGGTGAGGTGGCAACGTTCCTATAGTTTACAAGCCCTGCAGAGACCCTGTAAAGCAGGGAGAACGGGAGAAGATGAAGGTAAGGATAGCAATAGTGCGCTGGAAAACTCAGAGTCCTCTTGGCTACTGTAAGACACACCGGGAGATATTAGCAGAATTTAGGCAGGAGTGTTATGATCTGAATATTTTAAAAGAATCACTCTGGCTGCTGTAGAGAATCAACAATCGGGATACCCAGGGCAGAAGTGCGGAGAACATGGAGGAGGTGTGCTGGCTTTCTTCCAACTGCCCCCAGGGCTCCTCTGCCCCATTCTCCACCCCACTCTCTGCCCAGGATGCTGACCAGTAGGAACTCACAAAGTGCCCCGCCCGCTGGCTCCCAACTGCATTCAGCCAGTGAGAAGCATGCACAGAGGATCAAAGAGAGGAAGGACACAGGTCAGGGTTTATTCCCCTTCTCCTCCCTTCCTGTCACTTGGGCCTGGCAATGTGCTGCCCTCTGACAAAAGCCACAGCTCCTGTCACATGGTTCTCTCCACCTAGTCCTGGTCCAGATTCTGGTAACTGCTCCTTTCGCTTTCTCCCTTCAGGCCTGGAGGCCAAATTTTAACTAGTGCCCAGGGACTAGCAATCCCTGAGACCCTCCACAATCCTTTGCAAACAGTCCTTTTACCAACAACTCCTCAAACTATCCCAATTTAAGCGTGCCATCTCTGCCCCGGCAGCAACCTTACTAATTCAGGAGTCGAGGGCAACAGTCCAGGTGGGAAACAATGGTGGCTTGGACCAGGATGTTAGCAGCGGAATGAGAAGCAGTTAAATTTTGACTTGCTGACAGATTTCATGTCAAGCATGACTCCAGATTTTGGCCTAAGCAACCACAAGGATGGAGTGCCATCAAATGAGATTCATATTCACAATCAATAGGAAATATGTGCAAATATATTAAAAGTAGCTCATAGGAAAAGGAATACTATGACTTACAAACAAATGCAAAGATGCTTAATCTTACTGCTAATTAAAGGAATGCAAATTAATATAACAATATAAAACAACACAATAATATAACATTAAATATATTATATACATATATAATATATAATAATACTATAACAGTATAAAATTGACACAGAAAAAATATGGTGATAAATGGCATTGGCATAGGTGTCAGAAAACATAATTGGAGAAGTGTAAACCTTTGTGAAGAATAACTCGCAGCGTCTATCAAAATTTTAAATATACATATACTTTGATCCAAAAATCCCCCACTAGGGCTTTACCCTACAGACATACTCACACATTTGCACAAATACCTGTGTATAAGCTTTTCACCTGAGCAGTGTTTATAACAACAACAGACTGGAAACAATCTAAGTGCCCATCAATAGGAAATATAAGTGAAACAAATTGGGCTGCACACACAATAGAATACTATCAGTGATTTGCAAAGAAAGAGGTAAATGCATATAAGCCACATGGAAAGATCTATTAGAGATTTATATTGCTAGGTATGGTAGGGGGGTGGGGTGAACAGTTAGGCACCTGACAATATATTTAGTATATTTCTATTTGTGAATTGCCTTTTTATTGTTTTTGAAGATTGGCCCTCAGCTAACATCTGTTGCCAATCTTTTTTTTTCCTTCTTCTTCTCCCCAAAGCCCCCCAGTACCTGGTTGTATATTCTAGTTGAAGGTACTTCTAGTTGTGCTATGTGGGATGCCACCCCAGCATGGCCTGATGAGTGGTGCCATGTCTGCACCTAGAATCCAAACCGGTGAAACCCTGGGCCCTGGAAGTGGAGCGCATGAACTCAACTACTCAGCCACTGGGCCGGACCCTGCCTTTTTTTTTAAGATTGACCCCTGAACTAACATCTGTTGCCAATCTTTTTTTTTCCCCTTCTTCTCCCCAAAGCCCCCTAGTACACAGTTGTTTATTCTAGTTGTGAATTTGCCTTTTTTAAAAAAAAGATATAGACATGTGTAGAAATAAGAAAATTCTAGAAGGAGTAAAGAAATTATTTAGAATAATTGCCTCTGAGCAGGCTGATGTAAACGAGTCATATTTTTCCTTGTGTACTCTTTTGGACTGTTCAAAATCTTTCCTACCAGGTGCATATGTTATTTTCTCAATAAACAAAATATTATATAAAGCCACATTTCAAAAAAAGACCACTAATAAATTATCTTGCGCTACACAAAAATTTATGGTGTCGAATACAGAAACATATCTGAACAGTTCAATCTATCAAAACTGACCTACAGTTTCATTTTATTAGTATTCATATTTTGTTAGAAGATATAAATGCCCTGACCCATAATATTCTGAATCGCAGGTACAGTCAGACATTCCTTAACGATGGGGATACATGCTGAGAAACACACTGCTGGGCGATTTCGTCGTTGTGCAAACATCATAGAGTGTACTTACACAAACCTAGATAGCATGGCCTGCTACACATCTAGGCCACATGGCACTCATCTTATGGGACCTCTATCCCAATTTAAGTGTGCCATCTCTGTCCTGGGAGCACCCTTACTAATTTAGGAGGTTAGGGCAACAGTCATACATGCAGTCTGTCATTGACCAAAATGTCATTATGCGATGCATGACTATATTTCTCCATTTGTGGTAAAACTGAGCCTATTTCCATACTCTTGGGGTTTTCCAAATGTTAGCCATATATGGAAAAACAATCGTGTTTAATGTAGATGGTTTCAAATGGAAAAAAACAAACAGGTGACCTGATTCCTGTAAGAGCTGGCTTAATGACTGACACTCATTTTGGCAGTGATCACGATGTCAAATGGAACAGTCGACATCCTAATTCCTGTTTCATGATATTATAATTCCAAGAATAAAACTATTTAAGAACTAGGAGGAAATAACACTATGGAAATAAGGATTTTCTTCAGGCTTATCTTAAAACATTCTGTCAAAGCCAGCAAATCAGAATTGTTAAAAAAATGTGTAAAACTATTGTACCAGAAGAATGTCACACTATTTGAAGATTCTCTAAGCCCTGACCAATAGACATAAATATACCAATACAAACGTGTACAGGACTACGTATATTTTATTTCACTGATGTAAATACAAAACTTAAGTTATTTCTTCTCATCTTCCTCATGCAGTTTTTCTCCTTATTACCACAGTCCTGACTGATATGGAAATTTGTCACTGTGGATAAAATTCTAATGCTATCAGAACCATAACATAATTTTCCCAAGAGATTTTGGATAAGAATCTTTTTTTAAGTCAACCAAATCTACTTGAATCCAAAAGATTCCTCCGCTGGTTTTGGTAGCACAAGCCCAGGCTTCACTATATGCCTGATCAGAGAGCTCATCTTCTGCAGTTATGAGTCATACTCCAATTCTGCTGACAAAGAAAGGACAAAAAGCCTTGCTAGGAGCTCCCTCTTCTCAGCAGAGGTACAAAAATATTTTAAAAGGTTTTCCCTGGATTTTTCCAGATTGACACTATCGGTTTAAAGTTGAAGACGTCCAAAGCAATGGAAACGCAGTGTATTCTTAACACTTTTAAATGCCACAAAATTGTAGGAAAAAAATCATATAATGAATCATGTCTTTTTATAACTTTCTCTGGGGATCTGAAGTGCTTCTGTGCATTATTTATTAAATGTTTACCTTTAAGCTAAAGCAAGTGCTTTTAAAATTAAATGATATTAAAAAAATCAAGTGACATAAATTAAGAAAAGGCACCACCGCATGAACATTTACCTGTGGCGTCGAATTCAATCGGCTGGCACCCTCGGTGAGAAGACCAGTCACACTTGAGGACTTGCCCTCCTTCCACGATCCCCGGCTGGGTGGTGTTTGCTTTGGGGGCTCCCACAAGAAGAAACATCCTGCTAAAATACAAAAGGGGAGACAAGATTCTCAATGGCACAAAGTATCGACGATATCTTGTGATGTAGGAAGAGCATTCTTTTGACGTTATCCACAAATATTTTCTAAAAACCATTCACCGAAGGCACAATCTTCATTCTTCATTTGGTGCTGTTTTACATACATACATTATTCAGCATGGTTTATTCATCCTAATAGCACACTGTAAGGCAACTTCAGGGTGACGTGTCATTTCAAAATTTATGCTGGTCAAATTTAAATATAGGTAGCTTATTATATGTCAATCATATCTCAATAAAGCTGTTAAAAAAATACATGCTGGCGAGAGTCAGAGAAGGTTTTTGATTTTTGCTTGCATTTTTGTGGTTTGCTATACACTTTCTATATCCTGAATGCTGAATGGAAAAAAAGATTCTGAAGTATGGTAGTTGTAAATATTATCATTTCTCCATTTGGAAAATGAATCTTCTGGAACTACTGTACTTCAATTTTTTTTTTTAAACAGTGACTAACAATTTCTCTTCACAAAATTAACCTAATCAACCCGTGGTCAAAGAATAGGGTCACTATTCAATTTCTTGTCAGGATAAAATTAGTGGATGACAAAATAGTCAGGAGTCAAATTTTTAAGTAAAAGACATCTTTTTTTAGTTATTATTCATTCAGAAAAAGATATGGATTGAGTGTCTCTTCCATATAGGGCACAGTGCTGGGCACTAGAGCCAGCATGATGAGTAAGACGACCTTGGTTCCAGCTCTCAGCGGGGCTTACATTCCCTTGGGAAAGAAGACCAGAAACTAGCCAAGAAAGAAAGTACTCACTCTTACAAGTGCTATGAAGGAAACCAACAATCGGCTGGGAGAGATTATTTGAGAATAAGGAGGGGAGACCTTCTTCAGGTAAAAGGTATCTCTAAGGAATGGAAGGGAGAGACTTGCTTTAGATAAAAGGAAGAGTTAGGAGGTTCTCTCTAAAGAATGGGGAAGAGAGAGAGAGAGACCTCTTTTAGATAAGTCGCAGCCAGGGGACTTACCTCTAAGCAAACTGAGATGTATAGGATTAGAAGGAGGGCACCAAGCACTGTCTGTGTGTTGGGGAGAAGGGAGAAAGGTGGGATAAAAGAAGGATGAAGAGGTAGATGGGAGCACCCCAAGCAGAGGTACAAAGACCCTAGGCAGGAAAGAGCCTGCTTCCCAAGAGTTACAAGGAAAGAGATGTGGCTGAAGCAGGGGAGCAAGCTGGCAGTGGCACAGGATAAAGCTGGGGAGCTTGGCAAGAGCCAAGTCAAGCGGGGACCTTTCAGCCAGGGTAAAACTTTCGGAGTTTATCATGTGAAGCTCCGTCTGAAGCCTTTGAATGTTTTTCTAAGCAAAAAAAATGATATAATCTAATAAAGAAAACTAAATCTGGTGCCTTATTGGGAAAGGGTTAAAGGGACAGCGGGGCAAAAATGGAACAAGGAAAGCAAGACACTTTTAGCAGCTGAGGGAAGAGGTGATAGTGACCTGGGTTAGGAGGGCGCATGGAGAAAGAGACAGTGGGCAGACTGGGGAACTATTAGAAAGAACAGATACAGCTGGTGGCTTGAATATGGGGAATCAGAAGATTAAAGAATGTCACGTAAGTTTCGTTCTGGAGTGCATGGATGGGAGAACCATTTATTTTGCTAGAAACGCCTCAAGAATAGGGAAGCAGGAAGCCGATTAAGTATTTATAGGAAAACCAAGAATTCAGTTCTCAATACGTTAGTGTGCACCATCTGTGAGGCACCTAATTGGTCCTCTGGAGCTCTGAGGAGAGTTCTGCCTTACAGAGAACGTTCAGCACGCAGGGAGAAGCTTCAGAGAGAAGAGGGCCAAAGAGTGAGTTCTGAGAGGCAGCAACACTTAGGAGTCAGGTAAAGAAAGAGGATACAGTAAAAGAGACTGAGAAGAAACTGACTGAAACATAGAAGAAAGCAGGATTCAATTAGACACAAAAGGCCCTCGACAGATGCTATGGCTATTATCATTTCATTTCCTCCTTAAACACTGTCACTTAAAGTCTTCTAGCAAAGGAAACATGTACAACCGTATTTCACTTTTTTGTGCAATTATGGACAAGCCTCCATCTTAAATATGGAGTGCATTCATCTTACTTTTGTCAATTTCAATTTCATTCCGGCCGGGTGCTAGCTGCCAAATTACAGTCAAGAGCTGGCTGCATGAATTGCCAGGTTACAGGAATCCTCCTCTCTGACACTCATCTGAAAACTCCATACTCAAAATAAAGAAAAAACTCCCAACCAAACCACACCCTGTTTAATAAAGCTTTATGCAGTCATATTTGGCATCAGTAAAACACCAACGCTAGCCCTCTCATCACAGCCAAATGGCCCCGGGTAAGAAATCAACTTAGTTTTCATTCAGCAAGAACCTTTTGTAAGAAAAAAAAATTAGGCTATGAATAAGAGCACCCTCATCTCCCACGAACGAGAGCAGCCCGTTGTCATCACATGGTCCTTTTCCACCGCACAGCTGGGTAACAGCTAAATTACATATACATACATTTTTATGAAATTTTTCATTTCAACAGGTAAAAAAGTTGACCATGAAACTTCCCCCTTCATCTGAATTAAATTATTTTTGAGTGCATGATGGGGAAAAAGAATATTTCCGACAAGTGTACTTTTCAGGGTTTACACCTGAAAAGGCACGGGGCCATTCCTGCAGTGGTCCTAATAAGCATAAAACAAGCACAGGTATACATATGATTTTAGGGTTGTGGATAATGGCCAGGATCCAGGAGATTGGGAGAGGAGAGCTAGTTCTCAGAATTTGTCTAGAAACCTACAAGCCAAATTAATTTCTGGAATGTCATCGCATAGCGCGTTACACAATCTTCTATAATTTTTTGTCAAAGCTATTCTTCCCACTCCACAATAAATTGCTTCCTTGAATTCAGGGGACTCTAATTCATCTTTGTACCTGCCACATAAAAAGAGCTCAAGGAAAGTTTTATAAATTCATAGCTGAGTAGCAATTCAAGAGCAAGAGGTCTTAATCTTAAAATAGCCATATAGCATAAATAAGCCATTTCCACTGTCCCTGACCCCTGAACACGGAAATCATCTTCTATTAAACATCCAATTATTTAAGTTATTCTTACAGTAACTTCTTTATTTTGGATCTCACATACTTTCTTTACTTGGAACTGTAACACAGAGAGGGCTGGGAAGTTATTAGCAGACGCCGGCTTCCGCAAAGACAGAGAAAAAGGGCACAGTAGGAGAGCTCTGAATGAAAACTGTGCTCTCTTGGCAGCAGAGAGCTCGAGTTCCCTGGATAAGACCAGGAACAAGGCTGCTGCTTTTCATCAGACCATTTGCACGTCACGGGCATGAAAGGATGGTAATCGGAGGTACTAATATGGGAGTGCATCGAGTTTTCCTAAACATACCTTCATGTGCAGTCTTGCACATTGGTGAAATGCCACTGAAATGGTAGAATAACAGAAAAGGAATGTGGGAGCGCTGTCGATTTCTAAATCCTAGATTAACGGAGGAAGAGAAACTGAGGAATAAAGTTCTTTGTCTAAAATGTCAACATGATATTTAAGCTACTTTTAAGAGCATTATAGAAAGTTTTTCAAAGAGAAAAATGGAGAGATGGAGAAAGTAAAATTGCATTAGACAAATGTTAAAGTCTTAAGAGAGACTTGTGTAGAGAAAAATGAAATATTTGTATAGAATAAAGGGTACAGGATGGTAAAAAGTACTACATGAGAAAATTAAGGAATATAAAAGCAACACATACTATAGAAACAAAAGCCTCTCTCAGTGTGTTGGGAGGGTAAATTTTGCGTCATGTGGGGTTTTTCTGCCACAATAACAAAAAAATCCTGTTAATGAAATGCTTTATAAAAAATTAAATAATTGCTACTCAAAGTTCATCTAAGAATATCTAATGAATGTCTCCAACAGCTTAATCAGAATAAGAGAAGTGAGAGACCAGAAAAACAATGCTTGCAATACAAGCAGTATTGTCTAAAGGACATAGTTTGGGACCAAAGGTTACAATCACCATAGAAATCAATGGAGAAAGTCACTTGAAATCTTGTAGCCTCAGTTTCCTCTTCTATTGAAAGGAGATAACAATGCCCACAGTAATCACCCAAAAAAGAAATTTTCTGAGCATGGATAGTAGATAAAAGCAAATTTAGAAAAGCTGAAAGGATCATAAAAATACAAGATGATAGCATTGGAACTAGAAACAACAATCAATAAAATACTCCCTAATAAAGTAGGAAACCTAAAAATTAAAATCTGTTTTTAAACGGGCTTTTCTCACACAACCAGAAGGACCTACAACTAGAATATACAACTATGTACTGGGGGGCTTTGGGGAGAAGAAGAAGAAAGAAAAAAAAAAAGGAAGATTGGCAACAGATGGTAGCTCAGGTGCCAATCTTTAAAAAAATAAAATAAAAAATAAAAGGGCTTTTCTTTCCTCCATTCTCTGGAAGAGCCATTAATTAACTCAAACGCAAGAGCTCAAGAGAAAAAAAAGAGAAGGGTAGAAAACAGTCGGCTTGCCCACTTCCTGACAATGGTGGAGATTGGGGAAGATACACAGGGTTAGTTGAGGCTGACAAAGATTTTACTGATTATTAGCCTTGAAAATCTGAAACTCAGCAACTTAGTTTCACAAGCCTGCAACTTTCTCCTGACAGATTCCATCTCCTTCCAAAAGGTTTGCCCAAGAACAAAATCAGGGTCCCCATCCTCACCACTCTTTAAATGACTTGAGACATTTCCATTAAATGACTTCAAAATTAAGGTTTATCTACATGAGCCGGCTATTAGTATTCAAAAAGATAAAGGGCAGAGTGTGTGCTGGGGGAGGGAAGTGAGGGAGAAAGGAGAGAGAGAGGACGGAATGATGGAGGGGAGGGAGGGGGGAAGAGACAGAGAAGGGAGGACAAGGGAGAGGGAAGGAGAGAAAGGAGAGACAGGGAGGGAAAGGCAGAAGAAGGGGAGTGAGAGAGAGACAGAGACAGAGACAGACTAGAGGATGAGAGAAACCAGCCAGGAGGATGCAGCACTTCCCCTCCAAAGTGTCCTGTAAGGGCCAGCGCTTCAGGGCACGTGACCTTGACTACCAAGGAGAGGTGACCAGCCAAACAATGACAAGTACATATTTTTAAACCCTCCAAATGAAGTCAGTCATTTGGCTGCTTTCAGCACCGACTTCTCCAAGATAAAGCATCTTTAATATATTTGGCTGACCGGGCTGACCAGTGAGACTTCACCAAAAGGAACTTCTGAAAAATTATCATGTACTGCACCAATGTAGAAAGAAATGTGTATAAAATAGTGTTGAATGTTATTTCAGGGCTATAATTCCAGTTTTAGATTTACTTTTCATTAAAACAAAAAATGCTAGAGTCAACATTTATATGATGTAAAACAGCTGCAGTGAACTATAAATTCTAAACTATAAATTCTATGCATTTTCCTTTCTCTTTTATAATGTCCTATAAAATTTGGGCCTTAATCAGGAGTAATCAACATAGGATTTGCTTTCTAAATAATAAGGCTATAGTCTATGCATGTATATTATTTATGAGAAGAAATAAGAACCAATATAGCCAGAGACACACTAAGTTCGAGAAAATGAGGGGCCAGCCCAGTGATGTAGTGGTTAAGTTCACGTGACCCACTTGGCAGTCCAGGGTTCTCCAGCACCTGGGGGTTCAGATCCCGGGCACGGAGCTATACACCACTCATCATGCCATGCTATGGTGGTGTCCCCACATACAAAATAGAGGAAGACTGGCATAGATGTTAGCTCAGGGCCAATCTTCCTCACCAAAAAAAAAAAAAGAAAGAAAGAAAGAAAACAAAAGAAAAGTAAAACAAAGAAAATGAGCTGGCGTCATTTTGTAAACGGTTGTGAAGATGGTTACAAGGGTGAGGGGAGAAATGGTCCACGAACTTTTAAAAGTATATGCAGATTGGGACAGACTGAAAGGGGCCTTCATCGCAGGTTAAGCAGTTTGGACTTTCTCTCTGGCCATGGGAACATTTTTGAAGACATGTTAGCAGCAGAATACCTGGATCAAAAAGATGTTTCAGAAAGATAAAACTATTAGAAACATCTAAGATGCTTTGCAGGTCTAAGAGCCAAATGATAGGAAGAGGATGAGAGCCTGAGTTCACGGACCACACTTGTGATGACTGGGCTTAAATAAGGAGGTCAAAGTAGAAGTGGAAAGCAAAGACGGATGCAAGAAACACTAACAAGGAAGTCTTTCTAGGACCTTCTGCCTGGTGACTAATCACTGACTAATATTAGGAGAGCACAGTAGGAGAGACAAAGAAAAATAGAAAATGAGAAGGAGGAATATGAAATGATTTCCAGGGCGACAGAGAAAATGATAACACCATTAATAGAAACAGAGGTGCAACTGACATCACTTGGTGAAAAAGAGTTCATTTTTAATCAAGTTGAGGTAAGATGAGCCAGATAAGGAAAAACGCCCCACGGTCTGCTGGAGGATGAAGTGAGAGGTCTGCTTCTAGATCTAAGGAGCAAGCAGGGCAACAACTATATTTTAAAAGTTCTCCAGATGTTGCAAATAGGAACTCAGGATTGAGAACCAGCAAACATTCTGCAGGACCTTCTGCGACCAGGGAACACTTGCTCACACCTGTTACCCCTGTCTCTGGGGTCACAGGAACACTTCAAGTAACTGTAAATAAGGCTCCATTAGTGTTTTATAGGGAAAAAGGCAAGAATTCTAATACAGTGTTGGTCATTACAGCATTATTTAAAAGTAAATATATATGTGATGGGGCTGGCCCCGTGGCCGAGTGGTTGAGTTCGCGCGCCCCGCTGCAGGCGGCCCAGTGTTTCGTTGGTTCGAATCTTGGGCGCGGACATGGCGCTGCTCATCAAACCACAGTGAGGCAGCGTCCCACCTGCCGCAACTAGAAGGACCCACAACGAAGAATATACAACTATGTACTGGGGGGCTTTGGGGAGAAAAAGGAAAAAAATTAAAAAATCTAGAAAAAAAAGTAAATATATACGTGAAATGAGAACTGTATAATAATAATATATTTGAGGAATAAATAAGAAAATTGTTCGGTTATTTTCTTGTTAAAAATTTAAAATTTGAACATAAAAATTAAACGGAATTTGAATTTCATACCCTCTGCCTTTTGATCCTGCCCCCCCAGCAACCCACTCAAACAACCAAAGACTGTACCATCCTCTAGCCTCAGTTCCCTCAACTGTAAGAAAGAATTTATCTGCTTCCCTACTTCCCCTGGCAGTTTGAGCGATAGACGAAAGATATCCTAAGTAAAAGTGCTTTGTAAATTATGAAATAGGTTAACCAGTGTAAGATATCATTATCACAATTAAACTTAGGGTGCAATTTTTAGTTTGTCCAATTATTCTCCACCAGAAAAATATGACTTTACTTCTTGGCCTGTATATGATCTTTAAATTTTATGTAATTTAAATTTTTTGGCAATATGGCTACCATAAATTAACACATAACAGGAAAAAATAGAACACTGATTTTTCATAATTTTTTTTTTTTTGAGGAAGATTAGCCCTGAGCTAACATCTGCTGCCAATTCTTCTCTTTTTTGCTGAGGAAGACTGGCCCTGAGCTAACTTCCGTGCCCATCTTCCTCTACTTTCTATGTGGGATGCCTGCCACAGCATGGATTAACAAGAGGTGCGTAAGTCCACAATTGGGATCCGAATTGGCAAACCCAGGGCCCCCAAAACAGAATGTGCGAACTTAACTGCTGCACAACCGGGCTGGCCTCCACTTTTCATAATTTTTAAATCACTATTTTTGTGACTTTCCACTTCGAACCTAAGACTCATTTCTGGAGAGATTTTCTTGAGGAGTCACCTTAATATTTTTGCTAGTACTTTATTTTTCCCTCTCTTTGACAAACATTGATTCATTAGTTTTCACAACAAAATGGAAATAGTTCAATAACAATTTTCTATAATAAGAAAAATGAGACCTAAAACAATTCCCCAGCTTGCTGGAGGGATCTGGACACCTCTGAAAACCAGAAGCAGCAAGGAGAGACTGCGCCACCTGAGCTTCCTCATTAATCCAGGCACCTTCCTTCAGAAGAAAGGCATCTTTAATTAGCAAACCCTTCCTATAATGTGGATTTTTTCCTTTTTTTTTTTTCCTTTAGAAGTTTATGATCACACCAAATAACAACAACAGTAAGCAGCTGGTAATATTATACATGGCATCCCCATGTACCTTGGATTTCAATGCCTGCTAAATTTAAAAGTACCTTTTTACAAAATTAAGCATAATTTTGCATTTATCTTTGTTAAATCTGAAAAGTTCAGTAAGTAGAAATCTTTGTTTTAAAAGAATCTCATAGTTGATTTCTATTTTTTAAGTTAGGCTATACCTAGAGCTCACAAGTCTATCAATAACAAAGTCACTGAGGAAGATTTCAAAATATTACGTGAAACCAAACCAAGTTCAATTTTAGCTTACTCTGACGGCCCACATGGGAGGTCATGCAAACCTGCGAGGTCACAGTATATTCAACAACTACAGTGACTAATCCAGGATGAGCCATCCAGCCTCAGAACCAAAAATAGTGAGTATCTCACGCCAACAGTTCAATATCACTACATCTTTCATGGTAAAAACACGTAAAGTTTATCATCTTGTCACACTCAGTAGTGTGACATCTCAGAGGGTTGCTACAGAATCCAGAGCAACATCTACAAAACACTCCATCAACTCAGGTATCTTCAGTGCTAACTCTTGCTACTTTAAGTACTAATTCTTGACAATAAATATTTGCAAAATTATTAGAATTTCTGTACAAATTAAGTCTAAAAGAACACCCCTGGGACAACTAAAATCCTCTGCACCATAAAGGCATAAGCTTAAAAATACCTGGAAACAAAAATTTTTTAAATAACAGATAAGGCTGGCAAATGATTAAATCAAATGAGAAGGTGGTAAATGTTGCCAAATTTAATGATTATTTGTATCGTTTTGGAAAATATGTATTCAGGTCTCACAGAAAGCACTGAAGCTGGAAACAAACAAAACTGAGTTCACTACAGAAAACTGTCTAGTTTCCACTACTAACTGCTTCCAACCTATTTATTGCTGCAAAGGTTGTCACAAAAATGAATGACATTCAGCAACATTCAGAAAGAAGATAAGAAAAAATCCTGCTGAATGTTCTAACAGTCACGGAAAAATATTTAGATCATCCTCAAACTAGGCATGTGTGAAGTGGAAAAATGGTCCTATCTAAGCACCGACCATGAAAATTATCCTCTCTCTCCCCGCAAAAAACAAAACCCTAAAATCTAGAGAAAATTTAGAAACAAAAATAAGTTGTTAGAATTTCTAAGAGCTTAGAAAGAACCCTAAGAAGAGTTCTCCCACTTGAAAACAAGATTTAAACATCAGAAGACAGCCAGTAAACACTTATTAAATCAGTATTTCTAACGCTAACTTGGGGGTGGGGTGGTGAGAATGATGTCAGCGTTCAGCAAAGTCAGAGACAATTTTTAATCCAATAATGACAATAACTCTGTGACAAATCCTAACGGTCTCTGCAACTCGAAACGTTGGCAATTTGAAAACATAATTGAATTCTTAAATACTGCAGTATTCAAACGACCTGTAGTGAGCGAAAACTCAGCGAACACCCTTGTTCTTTCTGAACAATGACCTAAATAATGAATCACTACAAAAAGAACAGATGACACATTCAATTCATCTGTTCACCCTCAAATGTGCATAGGTCTGACAGTCCCAGAGATAAGACACAATGAATTTACTACGACAGGATGGGCATTTTCGTCATCAGAATGTCTGGAAAAGGAGTAAATGAGGAGAAACAACCAGACTGAGAGGCGGAAAGAGTGGGGGAGGGCTTGTTTAGGGAGAGCAAAAAGGACGGGTGTCTAAGTCTGTGAAGCAGAAAAAAAGACTACCGGGAAGGCTCCCGGGGACCGGAGAAAAAGAAGTTCGGAGATGAAAGGGACCAGGTCCCGGCCAAGGGCGGGGGTCGCGGAGTCCCGCCCCACCAGCCTTTGTTGATTTCCCACTTTCCCCGAATTTGAAGCACAGGTCTGCTTCAAAGCTCTCCCTCGGAGAAGAAGAGAGGGGGAACTGGGTGGTGGGTGCCGAGGGGGTTCAGCTCCCCAAAATTTCATCCATCCAGAACCTAAACCACCCTGTGGGGGTTAGGGGGACAGACAGACAGAGCCCCGGATCTCCCCCAGGGATCTTTCCCAGTGGGGAGACGCAGGGTGGGTGCGCGCGGTGGGGGAGGAGGCCGACTCCCCTTCCAAGTGCGGCCACTTACGAAGACGCGCTGGGCACGAAGAAATCCACCGCGAAGCCGAAGTAACTTCCCTCGGGGCCGGAGTACTCGGCAGGACTGTCCACGTCCAGGTTGAAGGCGCCGCACAGAGGCAGCAGGAATCCGAGGAGAGGGAGCAGGAGGCGTCGGGGGCGAAAGCGCAGCGGCCGCGGCGGCGGAGAAGCCATCGCCGAAGTGCGCGCGGGGCGCCGAGCCCGGGGCCGCGGCCACCCCTCCCGGAGCGCTCAGTGCCCTCGGCCCGCCGCCTGCGCGCGCCGAGACTTGCCGGCCGCTCGCTCCCCGGCGGGTCCGGGACGGCGCCGGGGGAGGCAGGAGGGCTGAGCCTCGGAGCGGCCGCCCGGGAAGTGGGGCGCAGGGCGCGCGGGGCGGGGACAGCAGCGCGGGCGGCCCTTCGCCTCCCTCCGCTCGGCCGCTCCACGCAGCGTCTGGGGCTTGGGATCGCCGGGTGAGCGCCGCACCCCCGGCCTGAGTGCGGCCCCGGGCAGTGGGAGGAGGCCGAGCAGGGGGAGGAGCCGGCCCGGGAGGCCGGGCCGCCGCTCAGGAGGAAGTGGAGGAGGAGAGCCGGCCCCGGCCTGGGAGAGCCGAGCGCACTTCCGTGCGCGCTGCTGCCTCCCGGCCCGAGAGCGGGGCGCCGGGGCCGAGGCCCCAGACCCTCGGAGCCCCGGGCGGCCGCAGCGCTCCCGGACGAGGGCTTCAGACCCAGCCCCGGGGGATGGGCGGAGGGAGGCAGGGATGGTCCAGCGTCCCGGCCCGCCCTCGGCCACCCGAGCGCCAAGGGCACCCCACCTTCCCCGGTCCCGCTAGGAACTCCCGTGCGACTTTTGTTTAAAAATGAGGAAAGCTTTATCCGCTTCTCGTGTTTCTGCTGCTGAAACGCTTGGCAGGCTCTCACGAACGAAACTCTATAATTAATGGTTGTTTTCCTCCCCACCCTATCTCACACGCAAACACTGAACTTAATTATAAACTTCCAGGATGCTAGCACAGCCTCTTCCAGGCGAGTCGTGTTCAAGGCGAACTGCAGTGGTCCACGAAAGGACTAGCAAGGCAAAGAATCGGCAGTAATCGCTTCAAATCGTCAGACTAGTCGGAACATTATTCTTAATTTATTAGCTCAAGTTGTATGATTTTGGATAACTAGATTTAGGACATTTAGCAGAAACATAATTTTCGAGTTGGAAGAAGGAATCTGCACCACTGAGATAAGGCCCTTTGGGGCTTGCTTGCTGTTGGAGTGTCGCACCACGCCCAGGCCCCTGAGGGCTCCCTGAGAGACTTCCTTGGGGGCAGGAACCTTGACGTTTTTCTTGATACTCCCAAGTCCTAGCACCTTGCCAGGCAGATAGTAAGCAATCAATAAAATGTCGAATGAATGAATGGAGATGAAATGATGAGTAAGCTTTGCCCAGAGAAGTGACTTTCCCATATTGTGTATCACACGCTAAAGAATTTGGTGAACAAGACTGAAAGTATAAATGCGTTGTGTGGACTTTAAAAACCTTCAAGTACTAGAAGAGTAATTTCAAGTTGTTTCCCTAAGTAGCTATTGAAACTCAATCACGGGCTGTACACCCCACCCCCACCCCCACCCCCGTGCCGCAGCGGTTACGTTGGCACATTCTGCTTCTACAGCCTGGTTCCCCATTTGGATCCCCGGTGGGGACCAGGCACTGCTTGTCAAGACATACTGTGTAGCAGTCTTCCCACATATAGAGTAGAGGAAGATGGGTAGGGATGTTAGCTCAGGGCCAGTCTTCCTCAGCAAAAAAGGAGGAGGATTGGTGGCAGATGTTAGCTCAGAGCTAATCTTCCTCAAAAAAAAAAATTTAAAAATTACTATGTATATTAACCTAATAGCTCTTAATCCTGTAAAGGGACATGTATACAAATTGAAATGAAACATCTAATTTGAATTTATAGTACTTAATTGCATTATATATTTTGATTTTTAAATTTGACTAAAAGATATGCAGCAAACTCGTGGGCATGTTTTACAAGGCATGGTCCAGCACTTGCTTCAAGGAAATTACCACGTGAGACAGGCAATCCTACACAAGTACCTACGCACAGATACAAATGTACGTTTCTCCTCACGCTCTTCCCTGGTACACCCAAGAGGCTGGACGTATCTACGCATAAACCCAAAAGGTCTTTTATGCCTTAAAAGCCTGAGAACCATTCCCTTTGGAAATCCATCCAGATAGGGAGGGCAAAAGAGTGTGGAGGTTTGCACTCTGGCTTGGATCCAGTAAGCCCTCCCACTCCCCAGCTTCTGATCCAGGACAGAAGTTGAGCAGACCCAAGCTGGGGAGGTAAGAAAGAAATCCAGGGAAGGAAAGAAGTCAAAGCAATGGCAATACCCGTTGCCTACCAAAACCTGAGTGAACTCAGGACCACTTTTCCACTAGGAGACAGAGAACCGGCCTAACCCAGTGCCTGAAGGCACCCTGGGTTACGCCTGCGGGCATCTTTGTAATGGGGTAGTCCTGCATGAGCAGTCATCCACCCAGCGCCTTGCAAACTGAGGGAGTTTACTACAGTACAAATAAGTTCAGCCAGCGCTTATTCAGAATCCACGATGCGCTGGGGACTCCCTGCATGGGAGAGGGAAAAGCCTATTTTATTCTACGGAAGAAAAGCTATGCCCCTCCCCCATTCCGGTGGCTCAACTGTTTAAACTACATTATAACAATTTCCCAACTTAAAAGAGCTGCAAAATAGATCTACATTAAGTATAATCATTTTCTTTTTTGGTGAGGAAGATTGGCCCTGAGCTAACATCCGTGCCCGTTTTCCTCTACCTTATATGTGGGACGCCCGCCACAGCATGGTGTGCCAAGCAGTGCCATGTCCGCCCCGGGGATCCGAACCAGCGAACCCGGGCCGCCAAAGCCAACGGTGTAAACTTAACTGCTGTGCCACTGGGCCGGCCCCTATCATCACTTTCTTACAGAGGAAATAAAATATTAGATAGAAAGAATTTTGACTTCGGATTTTACCCTCTACTCCTCTGTCCTTCAGTTAAAATCTCGATTCCATTGGTTCCTTTGAATTCAGGTGCCTGAGTTCAATTCTTGGCTTCACCGAGTGCTAGTCAGTTGTGTGACTCTGGGAAAATCACTCCAACCATTCTGCGCCTCAGTTTTCTCATCTATAAAATGGAAATGATGACAGCACTTACCCCGCAGAACTGAACAGTACTTGTTGCTGTTGATACTTCTACTGTCCGTTTCCACAGTAGTCCTAGCAGCTTTGTAGGACTCTCACTGCCCTCTCCTCGTTCTCCTCCTACCTTCCACAGTGCCTTCAATGGCCATCATCAAACCAGAGGGCTGCTTGGCTTTGTCTCTGTACACAAAGCATCTCAGCCCAGTTAGCCTAGGATAATTTAAGGGGAATTTGAAATTTTCCTCTCTCAAAGAATGTCAAGGGAAACTCAGTTCATACCCCAGGGAAACTCTTCTGAAATCCCCTTCTACTCTCCATTTCTCCAGAACCTTTAATCCGCTAAATCCAGCCCTGCAGTGTTTCTTGCTGCTGCTTTCTCGTCAGACTCTTTCCTGTCTCTCCTCTTCCAGCTACTTCTTAGGGAGATGGATTGGGCCTCTCTGGCTTCATCCTGCCTCCCACCCCCACTCCCAGTGCTGCCTTCTCCTATCTGGTCTGTATCACAAAAGATCCCAGCCAGCACCCAGTGCTCCCTGGGTGGGTGGGAGAGAAGAGAAGGCGGGAGACTTGCCTCCTTTCTGGGCGTTGTTTGCTAAGCTACCCCTTCAATGTTGGGCTTGTCCAGGTCTCCATCCTTGATCCACTGCATTCCTTGTTCCACACGTCCCCAGCACGGTCTTATTTATCTTCATGCTCTCACCACTCCCCACCCCACAAGCAGCTGTAGCCATGTTAACTTAATTAATTGCCATTTCCCCATAGGCCATCTTTGTTCACAGGGCTCTGCCTTCCTAGAAGACATTAGCCCTCCTGCTTACCGCTTCCCCCAGCCTTCCTCCTCGCCACAGACAAACCTACACAATGTCCTCTACCTGGCTATTTCCTCCTCTTCTTTCAAGAGTCTCTCAGGCATCCTCACGTCCTCCAGGAAGCCTTCTACTGTTTTTGTATCCTCCGAGCTCAACGCTGAGCTCCACAATGGAATCAATTCTACTGTCCAGAGACGTAATAATAACTACCATTTTTATTAAGCTTACCTATTATGTGCTGGGCACTGTGCTCAGCATTTTGGTACATGTTAAGTCATTTATTCGTCATAAAACCCTATCAGGCAGGTTCTATTAGCCCCAAATTAAAGATGAAGAAACTGATTCTCTACGAGATTGAAAGATTTTTCCAAGGTCAGGAGGGTAGCCTGAGAGGCAGATTTTTTTTTTTTTTAAACAATTTTTTTTTTTTTAAGATTTTATTTTTTCCTTTTTCTCCCCAAAGCCCCCCGGTACATAGTTGTATATTCTTTGTTGTGAGTCCTTCTAGTTGTGGCATGTGGGATGCTGCCTCAGCGTGGTTTGACGAGCAGTGTCCTGTCCACGCCCAGGATTCGAACCAACGAAACACTGAGCCGCCTGCAGCGGAGCGCGCGAACTTAACCGCTCGGCCACAGGGCCAGCCCCCTGAGAGGCAGATTTTGAACATGTGATGGTCTAACTCCAAGCTCACAATCTTTAGTACTAGGTTGCTTTCACAATATGAAAATACATAATACAAAAATACAATAACAAAGATAAAACGGATATATTATATGCAAAGTGATCTGAAAATCTACTTAACAGATTAGGTTTATCTTTAATTAACCTGAATTTTTTATTTCATCATGTTTGCCAATAAAATAGTTTAATCAGATTTTATTACCGGTTGTATTTATCAAAACGTTCCACTAGCTTGGCAAGGTTTGTCCAAGAGGAAGTTATGAAAGGGTAACTGAACAATGCTTTCAGTAAAGATTAAAAATGGTCCTAATTGGGGCCAGCACAGTGGCGCAGCAGTTAAGTTCACAGGGCCCAGTTTCACTTGCTGGTTTGGATCCCAGGCATGGACATACGCACCACTCATCAAGCCATTCTGTGGCTGGCATCCCATATAAAAAACAGAGGAAGATGGGCACAGATGTTAGCTCAGGGCCAATCCACCTCAGCAGAAAGAGGAAGATTGGTGGCAGATGTTAGCTTAGGGCTAATCTTCCTCAAAAAAAAAAAAGGGTCTTAATCTATCAAAGTTTTACTATGAAGAAAATAGTCATAAGTGAATATTTCATGGGGTTAATATGAAAGAGCAGAGACAATTTTGTACGTGTATTCCCTCTGCTAATCTCTTCTCATCTCCTGACATCCATATCCTTGTGGGTAAGGAAGGGAGCTGATGATGATCTCCAAGGTCTTTCCCATCCTGAGAGCCTGGGGCTTCAGTGACCTCCGAGGAGTAACCAGGCTGGTTGTTGATAGCCGCCATGAAACGGAGTCACCTGGTCCCGTTCAAATATCCTTTCCCCACATTAGAACAACAACGTCCGCTGAGGATAAACTGGCTCATATCCATGAAGACTGCAGATGAGAAAAGGAAATGTTTCTCATCCTCATGTATAGGCTTAATCCTCATCATTCTATTTTCTTATCAGTAGGAAATCAGATCAGACACTCCTTCAGATCAGACACTCCTTCCCCATGCTAGGAAAAGTTCGTTATAAATTTAATAAGTTTCAGATAAATGTTGGGGAAAATGTGAAAATATCTTAGTTCCCTTCTTTAAGGAACGAGATGTAGATAACTAATCTTTTGAAGTTTCAAAAACAAAAATGCAACTCTTTTCTCCTGTCTCATTTTTGTTTTTAAATGGGTTTAACTGAAAAGGACTATTGCTTAATAGAAATATTTACTATCCAGGAAGTTTCTCTTGATTTTTTCCCCTCAGGACTGATTATGTTGATAAGGCAAAGAAAATATGTCCTGTCTTTTATCTCCATCTTGATTAATAAATAACATTTCACTTTCTGAATATCTCTTTTCTCTCCAACATGCTTTCAGTTTACTCATTTCACTTATACAATCTGGTCTTAAAATTTTCATCTCTTTTCTTTTCTTTTTTTTTTTTTTTTGCTGAGGAAGATTAGCCCTGAAGTAACATCCGTTGCCAATCTTCCTCTTTTTTTGCTGAGGAAGATTAGCCCTGGGCTAACATCTGTGCCAATCTTCTGCTATTTTGTATGTGGGTCACTGCCACAGCATGGCTGACAAGTGGTATAGGTCCACGCCCAGGATCCGACACTGAACCTGGGCCACCAAAGTGGAGTGCAACAAACTTAACCACTAGGCCACAGGGCTGGCCCCTCTTCTTTTCTTTTTAATACCATGAGACTTAAAGATCAAACTGAAAAGACCATATTGATTACTTTTGTATAAAAATCCTAAAAATGTAACATGTATGAATGCCACAACTGAAAATTAATAATGCCATCACTACATAACCTCAAATGTGGAGAGACAGTGAGTAGATTAAGAAACCATACATAAAGCATCTTGTTTCTATTGGGGTCAAACTTATATTTTAAATATCCGGCCATATTTCCTCCTAGAGATGTACATTTATTGAGCACTTCCTTTGCAGTCCCTTTTCAAACAATCTTTCAGGGTTTGAATAACCTATGATAGAAGATACCCTAGAAATCTGAGGTTCAAAGTACCAAAATAGAAATCATGACACAAGGTAACTTTCTCACCTGTGAATAGGAGAAGAAGCTCTTGGAATTCTGGGCCTGAAGGGAGCAGAGCACCTTGGGCAGGAAGCTTCCGTCAGGCCAGCACCCGTGCAGGTCCCCCCGAGGCTTACAAATATGCCACGCTCACCACTTCCTCTGTGCCTCTGTTCCTACGCTTCTTTTTACCTCAGCCTGGAATATAATCCTTTCACCCGCTCTCTCATCCCAATTCCACCCAGACTTCAGTGTTCAGCTCAAGACTCATCTTCTCCAGGGAGCTTCACGTGACCTCATTTTCCCCCTTCTCTTTAAAATGGCCTGTATTTCCAAGTCTACTCCACTCACGAGTTAGCATTTCATTATCTTGTATTTATTTCCTGGTGCTTTGGACAGTAATTGAATATAATTCTGTTTAATACTCATCCTTGATGTTTTCAGGCATCTTAGTACATTTTTCCCTAGTGAAATGATCAGTTCCTTAAAAATAGGAGCTATGTTTTCTTAATTTATATATTCTCCCATAACATTCAATACGGTCCTGAATTTATATTTAAAAAAATCACAGAGAACTTGTTGATGAATTGTCTGTAAACTGTATGAGAAAAGCAAACATGTGGATCTTTTTTCCCTCCAGCTTTATTGAGGTATAATTGACAAAATTGTAATGAACATGCTGATCTTATCCATTATGAACTGTACAGCGCCCAGCACAGTTCATATTGAATAGCAGGAAACCAAGAAGTATTTGTTGAAGGAGAAGTGCATGAATGTATGAACAAAAAAGCAATTGTCACCTTTATAAATTAGCACATGAAGGTAATAACTCAATAAACATTCTTGCGTAAAGAATGACTGAATATGTACTTTTCAAGAAGTAGAAAAGCCCAAGAATATCGAGCAGATTCATTTGATGGCTAGCAAAGAAATAAGATTAAACTATTAACTTCATCTAGAATAGTCTTTCTAAGTTTTTGTAGCTGTTTTCATCCTTTATTGCAACTTGGGTTTAGAGTGTGGGGTTTATGAAGGAGATAAAAATTAATCATGAATAGCCAGAAACGGCCTGTGCACTCCTGCGGTTCTCTACCTCTCACCGTGAAAAACCACTGTGCTCTAAAGATAGCCATTCTTTTTTTTTCCTTTCCTTTTCTTCTTCTTTTTTCTTTTTTTATTGCTGAGGAAGATTTGCCCTGAGCTAACATCTGTGGCCAGTCTTCCTCTTTTTGTATGTGAGCCCCCATCACAGCGTGGCCACTGACAGACAAATGGTGTAGGTCCATACCCAGAAACCAGGCCTGGGCCAGCAAAGCAGAACGTGCCGAACCTAACCACTAGGCCACCAGGGCTGGCCTGAGATAGGCATTCTTTACTTCAAGGATATGGGTGGTGGTTTTGGAATTTCTCTGCAAGTGATCAACATGTTGTAAAAATGTAAAAGGAAAATTATGTCTATTATTCCATTTCAGCTAATTAAAGATTACCGCATCCTCTTATTATAACTACTTAAGAGGATTTAATTTGTTTTAAAGGCTTGAAGTGTTGATGTGTGCTCAAAATAGATCACATTTCTCAGAACAGCACTTATACCACAAGAAAATCCATGTTTGGAAGAGGGTAATGCTCTCCAAGCTACTCTTCTATCACTGAAAAGTCAAATGAGAGGCTTAGCTATAGAAAGCAAAGTATTTGTGGTATATTCAGAATTAGCAACTACATTTAAAAAATAATACATTAAAAAAGTCTCTATGGGGGCTGGCCCTGTGGCCAAGTGGTTAAAAGTTCAGCGTGCTCTGCTTTGGTGGCCCAGGTTTCAGGGTTCAGACCCTGCGTGCAGACCTATACTGCTTGTCAGCCATGCTGTGGCGGCGTCCCACATGTAAGTAGAGGAAGGCTGGCACAGATGTTAGCTCAGGGCTAATCTTCCTCAAGCAAAAAAAGAGGATGATTGGCAACAGATGTTAGCTCACAGCAGATCTTCCTCAGCAAAAAAAAAAAAGTCTCTATGGTTATTTATGTCATGAGTCATAAAAGGAATCATGTGGTATAATTTAAAATGTTTCTGGCACTTCATAAATGATTGCTAATACTTTCCTCCTGCTAATCATTTTGCATAAATGTAGCCTTGTGGTACTGGAGATGAGAAACCAAAACTTCTAACTCTTTTTTCCTTCAGATTTATGATAAAGTAAACACTCATAGCCAGAAGATCTTTAAAAACTATAGCCTACAAAGTTACACATATATTTATTTTTTCCTTGGAAAAAATGGCAAGAAAATGTGTCATTAATGACAAAACACATCATTTATATATTGCATATGTGTGTATAGTTCCTGAAATTCTTTTCCTTGGATATATGCTTTAGTCCTCCTCTCGTTTAGTGATATGTCATCTATATGATTACTGAAATATTTTCTTTGGTAAGCAAAAAGAATCGACGTGCCTCAAAACGACATAGCTGGACATATGTCTACAAAACACAGCTCTGCAGGAGACATTTTACTATCAAGAACGTGAGAAAGCGATCCTATGATAGCACTATATACTAGTGAATATTACTGAAGTTACATAACTTCGTATACATTATGTTAGTATGCACTTTTTCAGACCCTATTAAATAAAGAGCTATGAAAATGTGATTTTTAACACCAATAAAACAAATTTATTCACGTGACTATTGGGCTGTTTTTCTTTCCACTTACAGAAACTCTTAATTGGTCTTATTAAAGAATATGTTGAGGGGCTGACCCCGTGGCCGAGTGGTTAAGTTCGCCTGCTCCGCTGCAGGCGGCCCAGTGTTTCACTGGTTCGAGTCCTGGGCGCGGACATGGCACTGCTCATCAGGCCACGCTGAGGTGGCGTCCCACATGCCACAACTAGAAGGACCCACAATGAAGAATATACAGCTATGTACCAGGGGGGCTTTGGGGAGAAAAAGAAAAAAAAAAAGAATATGTTGACAATTCATTGATTCGCCAAATATTTGTTATTAAGTGCCCCCCATATGCCAACACTTTAGTTGGAGCTTGAAATACCAAAATAAATTAGACATGACCCCTGCAGAAACCTACAGTTTAATTAGAGAAATACTTAAGTAAATATTAGCCAACACTTATTAAGGGATATATTTTACTATGTGCCAAGTGCTCTATTAAAATGCTTTATATGGATTATGTCTCTTCACAACAATACAGTTACTGCATGTGGATATTTTTCCCCATTTTACAGGGGCGATGTTAATAATAAGTGTGGTGACGTTAAACATGCTCCCTTCAGCCAAGAAGATACAATGGAGAAAGGAGAGTCTGTTCAATAAATGGTGCTGGGAAAACTGGACAGCCACATGCAAAAGAATGAACGTAGACCGTTATCTTACACCATACACAAAAATCAACTCAAAATGGATTAAAGACTTCAAAGTAAGACCTGAAACCTCTAGAAGAAACTTCTAGAAGAAAACATAGGCAGCACGCTCTTTGGCATCGGTCTGAGCAGCAGTTTTTCAAATACCATGTCTGACCAGGCAAGGGAAACAATAGAAAAAATAAACAAACGGGACTACATCAAACTAAAAAGCTTCTGCACCATCAACAAAACGAAAAGACAACCTAACAATTGGGAGAAGATATTTGCAAACCATACATCAGATAAGGGGTTAATATCCAAAATATACAAAGAACTCATATGTCTCAATGACAAAAAAACCAACAACCCAATTAAAAAATGGGCAAAATATCTGAACAGAGATTTCTCTAAAGAGAATATACAGATGGCCAACAGGCACATGAAAAGATGTTCAACGTCATTAACCATCAGGGAAACGCAAATCGAAACTACAATGAGGGGCCCGCCTGGTGGCTCAGTGGTTAAGTGCACACGTTCCGATTCAGCTGCCCAGGGTTCGCCGTTGGGATCCCGGGTGCGGATATGGCACCGCTCAGCAAGCCATGCTGTGGCAGGCATCCCACATAGAAAGTAGAGGAAGATGGGCACAGATGTGAGCTCAGGGCCAGTCTTCCTCAGCAAAAACAGGAGGATTGGCAGCAGATGTTAGCTCAGGGCTAATCTTCCTCAAAAGAAACAAAAAAAAACTACAATGAGATATCATCTCACTCCAGTCAGAATGGCTATAATCAATAAGACAGGAAACAACAAGTGTTGGAGAGGATGTGGAGACAAGGGAACACTTGTACACTGCTGGTGGGAGTGCAAACTGGTGCAGCCTCTATGGAAATCAGTATGGAGTTTCCTGAGAAAATTAAAAATAGATCTACCATATGATCCAGCTATCCCACTGCTGGGTATTTATCCAAAGAACATGAAAACACGAGTGCATAAAGATACATGCATCCCTATGTTGATTGCAGCATTATACACAATAGCCAAGACTTGGAAGCAACCTGGGTGCCCATCAAGGGATGAATGGATAAAGAAGATGCGGTATTATACACAATGGAATACTACTCAGCCATAAGACATGATGAAATCCGGCCATTTGTGACAACATGGATGGACCTTGAGGGTATTATGCGAAGTGAAATAAGTCAGAGGGAGAAAGTCAAATACCATATGATCTCACTCATAAATGGAACATAAAAACAACAACAAACAAACACACTGCAACAGAGATTGGATTGGTGGTTACCAGAGGGGAAGTGGGGAGAGAGGAGGGAGAAAGGTGTGATTAGGCGCACATGTGTGGCGATGGATTGTGATTAGTCTTTGGGTGGTGAACATGAAGTAATCTACACAGAATTTGAAATATATTAAGATGTACACCTGAAAGTTAAAAGATAAATAAATTAATTAAAAATTTGGAAAACAATTGCTCCCTTCAAGAGGTGGACACTAATTTCCACCCCTTGAGTGTGGGCTGGATGTAGCGTGTTGCTTTGATCGGACAGAATAAAGCAGTGACTGTGCAGCTTTGTTGGCTGGGTCACAGAAGGCGCTGTGGCCTCCTCTTGCTCTCTCCCAGATGGGAAGCCAGATGCTGTGTGGTGAGAACGTACGAGCTGCCCTATGGAGAGCCCCACGTGGTGAGGACCTGAGGCCTCCTCCCAACAGACATGTGGGTGAGTCATCTTGAAACTGGATCGTCTCCCCAGTCAGGCCTTCAGACGATAGCAGCCCCCGCCAACATCTAACCTCAAGAGAGATCCGGAGCCAGAAACTACTCATCTAAGCCGCTCTTTAATTACAGACCCACAGAAACTGTGAGATAATAAAGATTTGATGCTCTGAGCCAACACATTTTGGGGATAATTTGTCATTCAGCAACAGGTAACTAATACGACGAGTTTAGAGAAGTGGTGCAATTTGCTAGGGTCACAGAGCTAGGAAGTGTTAGAGGTGTTCCAGCCAGTCTATCACAGCTAAAGTGACCATATAATTTATTGCCCAACTGGGACACTTTAGAGAGTGATAGGCATGCTGATGATAATTACCTTGGTGCAACAGTGGGACTATTGAGGGCACCATGGGACACAGGATCACTCTAATTACAGCCTCTGCTCTTCGCTGCTGCACAACTCTGTCTCCTACATAAATAAGCGTGTACAGTGTGACCAGTCCAACAATGGAAGAATCGCTCAGGGAAGGGATAACCCACCTGCTGTGACAGAGACTGCTGGCTACCTACCCAAAATTCATTGTCACCTTTTTGTTTGGTAATAAAACTCCTATATTGTATGGTGGCAATGATGTGTCTAGCTGAAAAAAAAAAACAAACAACCTGCATTTCCCAGCTCCCATATGGATGACCATAAGATGTCAGTAGAAGTGGTCAGGTGAAGTTACTAGGAAAGTTCTTAGAAGAGGGCTAGGTTAACTATCAGGAGCACTTTTCCTCTGCAATTTCTTTACAGCTGATGCCTGGGACATGGATGTGATGGTTGGAGCTGCAGCAGCCTCACTGCAAACATGAGGAGGCATACTTGGTAATAGAAGTCATGATCTAAAAATCACAGAGCAGAAAGCCTGGGTTTCTTATAACCATGAACCCATCATTCCTGCCTTGGACAGCAAACCTGCAGACTATATTATGTGAGAGAAAAATATACCTCAGTCTTTGTTTAAGCAGATATTACTAGGGTTTTTCAGTTATACCTTGACTAACCTAATCCTAACTGATATACCCACTTTAATTCCTCAAACAATGTATTTAATTTTGAGTACCAAACATTTGCATTCTTATCTTATTTTGATAGCAATCATTCTAGATATGTTGACCACTCTTCCTACTTTTTTAAATAGCTAAGACAGAAGCATTGTCTGACAGTTTTCTTGATGAGACAAGGTTATTATTATTTACAGAAAGCAAAGTCAGTTTACTTTTTAGTGCCTGATAGAGTCTTCTTTTTATACAGTTCTTTTTTTATGTTTTAAAGATTGGTACCTGAGCTAACATCTGTTGCCAATCTTTTTTTTTTCCTCCTTCTTCCTGAAGGCCCCAGGACATAGTTGTATATTGTAGTGGTAGGAGATAGAGTTTGCTATGCCCTGTGGAAGCTCATTCAGTTATTGGTGTTAATAAAACACGTATGAATGAAGTTCTTGTGAGCAATATTCTGTTAGATGGGCTGGTGCCTTCACCAATTTTGTTCCTTTTAAATGATTCATCTGGGAGTTTTTCTAAACTCTCCACTCTTACTTCCTCTGAAAACTTGAAGACTAATGAAGGATTTCCACCTTTCAGTCATTATGGAACTGTGCCAGGGGATTTTCATGAAATGCTAAATATTTGGATTTAATAGGAAATGATTACACTCACTCAGGAAGTAGATACAGACCCCTTAATCACATAATTGCATTAGGTTTAGCTCATAGAAACATAAAAGAATTCAAGAAAAGTTGGGCACATGCTCAGCATAAAGGCATTTCTACAGTTAGGGTTTTTTTTTTTGTTTGTTTTGAGGAAGATTAGCCCTGAGCTAACATCTGCTGCCAATCCTCCTGTTTTTGCTGAGGAAGACTGGCCCTGAGCTAACATCTGTGCCCATCTTCCTCTACTTTCTATGTGGGACACCTGCCACAGCATGGCTTGTCAAGCAGGACCATGTCCAGACCCGGGATCAGAACCAGTGAACCCAGGGATGCTGAAGCAGAACATGCGCACTTAACTGCTGCACCACCAAGTCCGTCTATAGTTAGTTTCTTTTTCTTTAGAGTTTTGAAAAAACAATTCCTATTACTATTCTGGAGACAGTTTATTTCATTCTACTCTTCACGCATAAATGAGACTCTTTAAGAAAGTGAGTTAACTTTCTCATTCTAACCATTTCAGGTTAGTTTATTTCAAGTTAGACTATCTTTATCATCAACAAAATTTTTAAACAGTTACTATAATAAAATGCTCCCTATAGAGAATAAAGCTTTTCATACATCTAAAAACCCCAGGATAAATACAGGGAAGAAAACTTCAAGGACAACCTAACAATTATGTCTGACCCAAAACGCAATAGCAAATGACATTCACGAAGAAGAATGGCAGCTCAGGCTGGATGATCATTGATAGGGAAGTAATAGATCGTGTTGTCTGACAGAGCTTCCTGCAGTGATGCCGATGTTCTGTATCTATACTGTCTCAAATACTTGCGTTAACCACATATGGCTATTGAGCACTTGAAATGTGGCTCGTATGACTGAGAAATTAAATTTCAAATTTTGCTTAATTTTAATAGCCACATGCGGCTAATGGCTCCCAAATTGCGTGCTATAGTTATCGATGATATTCATACGGAGGCCAAAGACTTAGGTTTGATGGATTCTAAAGTCTCTTCCAACTGCAAAAAATGAGTGGTTAAATTCTATTTCCTCTCCATTCTGCACCAAATTTTCTCTGTTTCTAATCTCTGGTATTCATTCGTTCATTCGTTTAGTCATCACAGAAGTACAATGTGCCAAATGCAGTGGAAAAAACAGAATCTACTCTGGCATTAACATTTCTAACCTCCTTGATTTCCCGTCTTACTGCCTTCAATAGCCCTTTCTTTCTGGGACACCTCTCTCATCTCCAAATGTGATGGCCAGGTACCAGGCTATGGAGACTACCAAAATGCTGGGCCTTCCCGATTCACTGGAGGTATCTCTGTTTGGATGGAGCAAAGCCACAGGAAACGATGGGGTCATGCAAGAGTAAGAAGGGTTCTAAATTAGATTCAACTGGATTTTAAAGTAAATAATGCGATATTACTTGCACATCTGAGGTGCGCCCCTGGTGGGTGGTAAACAATTCCCACTATTGCCAGCATCCTTCCCAGTGTTTCCCAAGGTTCTCAAAGAGGCTTCAGCCCACATGGAGCTCTCAGTCTCATCTGTACCTCAGCTCTGCATCTGGTCTGTTCGCTCAACCCTGCACATCCCCCATCTCAACCCAAAGATGGAACGTGGGCCCTTTTACACTGATTCCGCCAAGCGACCTAAATGCAAGGTAGTTACATGCAGCAGAATTCTCTAGACAGCCTGAGGGTTAATGGCATGGCGGAGGGGCTGTGTTGCAGGTGAATACTAGATAGCCCTGTTCTTAAAGTCCTCAGCATGCCTAGCGTGGGAACTTCTCCCTGCCCATATCTCCTTCTCAGACTCCGTGCCTCCCACCGTGTTGTTTGTGCCATCTCCACCAGACCCTCTTTTCTCTTCTCCTTGTTCCCAGGCCCCCATTTCTTCCCTCTTGGCCACAGCCATGTGTAAATCTCTCTCATTTTTTTATGCTGAACAATTCAGGCTTCTCTTTGTCTTGCCCTATATTTTCAGACCATGTTTGGGACTTACATTGCCAGACTCAAAATTTCAAGTAAGAAACTAAGTAAAAAAATCTTCTTACCCTAAAAAGGATTCTGATTCCAGATTTTGAAATAAAATTTTCTCTTTTTCATATAACCATATGTGCTGTTTAAGTATATATTACTATAAAGTAATTTCAGAGAAGACTTGCCACGGTCATGAAATTAATAAAAGGTGTCATGCGGACTAGCAGGCAAGCTCTTGAAGAGCATGCATCTTTCCATTATGTTACAGCCACAAACAATGTGGGTTAAATAAGATTTTGTAAACATGGCTGAGACTCTCACAACCACTTGCAATATTGTCTCCAATAGAAATATTTCATGAGCACTAGAAGTGGCAGGAGAAACATTTGGAAAACAAATCATATAAAAATGAGAACTGTATGGATTCAAAAAGTGATTGAAAATATAGCCTGACATAGAGAGAGAGAGAGAAAGAGAGAGATTACCTTATGCTGCTTCACACTGGATGATTAATTAATTAAGAATTCAGCCACACTATGAGGATCCAATGCTACACAGAGGGAATGGAAGTTTAAAGAAAAAAAAAGATAATTCTTTTTCTTGGAGTTGAGTTAGAGAAGTGAGTAGATAATAATTATTTTGACAAAATTATGCCATGTCATCTACAACACCTTTCAGTGATGCCAGAAGATAGAATCATCTATGTTTTCATTGAGTTAAAAACCTTTACTAGGGCTGGCCCAGTGGGATAGTGGTTAAGTGCACACAGTCCGCTTCAGCGGCCTGGGGTTCGCCAGTTCGGATCCCGGGTGCAGACATGGCACTGCTTGGCAAGCCATGCTGTGGTAGGCGTCCCACATATAGAGTAGAGGAAGATGGGCATGGATGTTAGCTCAGGGCCAGTCTTCCTCAGCAAAAAAAAAAGAGGAGGATTGGCAGCAGATGTTAGCTCAGGGCTAATCTTCCTCAACAAAACAAAACAAAACAAAATAAAACAAACCTTTACTGACTCCATACTACCTGTAAGATGCCAGGGCACTGTGGCAGATCCTACAGGGCTTTCAAGAATGAAGTGTTTGATTAGACTCTTTCTGTTGCAAGTGAGAACAGCTCAACTCACGTTAGCCAAGGCAAAAAGAGAATGGATTCGTTCACATAACTAGGAAGCTCAGGGTTGGTTCTGGCTGCAAACACAACACAATTTCAAGGGAATGCAGCCCTTCCCCCCACCCCATCCTTCCTCTTTTTGCCTTCTTCCTTTTCCAGCTCTGCTTCCTTGTTTGTTTCGGTCTTATCCTCTCCTAGTTGACCAGGGAAGATAGTTACCTACAATCTCGGCTATGTGTCATAGTTTAGCAATCGCATCCTAGCTGAAAAAGCTGCCTTCTCCTCAAATCAGAGTATCAGCTCCAGGCAATGATTCTTACTGGCGCTGTTTACAGTAATTGCTCACCACTGACCCAGTCACCGTGTGCAGAGGAGCGAGATATAATGACTGGCCATGCCTGGGTCAGGTGATCACTCCTGTCGTGAGGATGAGGCACAGCACTGTAGTAGCTGGAATGTTCTTAACCATTCAGGATGAAGGAAGGGTGGTTCTGCAAAGAAAGAGAAGCAGCCAGGCGTACCAATACAATATACACCTGCTGTGGGTTGATAACTAACCTGTCTTGTCCTCAAGGAGTTTTTCCCATATAAATCTTAGTAGTTATGTAGGGGGAAAAATATGCCCACGTGTGCCCCAAAATTGTTAATTTCATTATTAATCAGTTATCTTGATTATAAAACATTTAAATATCCCCTCAGCCTTTCTTACTGTTATGCAAATACAGTTTCATTACTCTTAAACTAAATGTAAAAATTATTTGATCATTGGCATAATATTTTTGTGGTCAAAATGCAATGTTGGGGCTGGCCTGGTGGCATAGCAGTTAAGTTCATGTGCTCCACTCTGGTCGACCAGGGTTTGCAGGTTCAGATCCCGGGTGCAGACTGATACACAGCTCATCAAGCCATGCTGTGGTGGTGTCCCACACACAAAATAGAGGAAGATTGGCAACAGAGGTTAGCTCAGGGCCAATCTTCCTCACCCTCCCCCCCCCAAAAAAGCAATGTTGGCTTAAAACTTTTTCTCTGTATGATAAATGATAAATTTATCTTTAGATATTGTGAAAACTATGTCAATCTAATAAACCATCTCCTCAGTTCACCCTAGTTTTGTGGCTGTGATGGTCTGAAAATTGTTTCTTGGCCTCACCACACTTTGGTTGCTACCATATATAGAGACAATTTACTTTAGCCTTGACAGAAAAACATATTTTTATAGGAATTTTATCAGCTAGAAAGCATAATTTGTGTTATTTTCTTTTCATGCTGTCTTGGTAAATAGAAATAAAAACTTGATGTTTGCCTCACGTATTTTTACTAAATGTACCTCACATGCAATAGAGTGGAATGCAAGCTTTTGTTGGGTTAAACCACTGAGATTTGAGTTAATTTGATACTGTAATATACCCAAGCCAATCCTGACAAATACAGATGTGTTACGTTGCAAGTAATCATGATTCATAAACAAAAATATTCTCACCATAATTATGCAAATATTATATTTTCCCTTATTACAATATGTGTAACTTACATTCTAGGCAAAAACATCCATATATTTATACGATTGCCTTAAGAGTGACAGTTAATTCCATCTTTTCCCCAAGAGAAAGGGGAAAAAAAATCATAATTTGGTGTCAGGGTGTCTTCAGCCCCTAAAAGCCAGGAAGGATCTTCTATGCCAACTACCTGTAAATAGCTTTGATTTTTTTCCTTACTCTTTATTTCAGCAACTAAAGAGTCACAATTAGCTCGTGAAAAGAGAGATTTCTGTGTAGAAGGTATCTTACTGTACCAGAAATTGGGGGGTTTACCCCAGTTATTTCCCTTTCACTGTGGCAAAGAAAAGGCAGGTCAACCTCACGGAAGGTCCTGGAGAGAGGAAGTGTTGAGGGGTCACTGGTTCTGTCACTTCCTGAGGGCAAAAGAGAACCCGAGAGGGCTGAGTGTGAATTTTTATGTAGACCCAAGAAGCAGCCATCTCCGAAACTCAAATAACACTCGTCTGAGAATTAACCTTTCTCTTCAGTTAAATAACATTTCCTTCATGCTTTAACTCACTGGTTTTCAAATATTTCTTGCCAGTGGAACTCTCTCTTCCGATGGTATGTCAGCAGAATTCACACAGAACACAAAACAGATAGAAGGCGGCCCGGACGCTCCACGTGTCACCGCACAGCACAACCGAAAGCCAAGGTTCCAACACATCAAACCGGCCGAGTTCTGCGGTGCCCCCATTGTGGGATAACGAGTGGGGTGTCCACACAAGCAAAGACTCGGTCGTTTCTCTCAAGCAGAGGCATCTTCATCTTTCTGTAGAGGCTGCCGAGTATTCACCTGCAGTTCATATTATTCTCCACTCAAATCACCCTCCCTGGGCCCCTCCCTTCCCCTACTCGCCTGTCTCTTCCTTTCAAGCTGCCCAAGAAAATCTGTTCTTGCATGCTCTTTTTCCATCTGCCTCAACTCTGCTGCATTTTTTATACCTAACCTCTTATTTCAAGACTTTTAGTGCATATCAATTTCATTCAAAATCTCCCACTAAATCTTGGTTTCTCCAGGAGGCCTGTGCTGTTACTGCTCCCTCATTCCACCCCCTCCCCAATTAACCCACAGTAGGCAAAGGGGGAAGAACAAAAGTAACATCTTCATTTTCTACTTTATAAGTAAAAAAAATCTTATAGATATAAAACACATATAAATATATAAGTAAATATATAAAAGTATAAATATATATATTTGCTCTGTCTTTTCACACAAACATTTAAAGCTGTGTCCCGTCTGCACCTGGACACTGCATATGGTGATGCAAACGTGCGCTGCACTACTCCAGGAGGCACCAGTGGCCGGTGCGATGCACAATTATGTGACCTCTTGCCTCAGGCCTGTTCTGGACTGAAGAGAATCTCGCTAGGATGTTTTCACATAGGGTGACCGGAGGGCCAACTCCGTCTGGGGTCCTTGTGAGAAAAGTGTGATACCAGGGTCCCAAACTAGACCTCCTAAATCAGAATTTCTGGGTTGGGACCCTGGGATCTGCCTTTTTAACAATTTCCTCTGGAGAGTTTTAGTTACCGATGGCTAAGTAACAAGCCTCTCCCGACCCCCCACAGAGTGGCTTAAAGCAATGCTTCACTATTTCTCACGATTCTATGTGGGTGGACTAGCAGCTTCTCCGGGGCTCACTCAGGCAGCATCCTTCTGGCAGAGACACACACGGCTACACGGGAAGGTCCAAAACGGCCTCTCTCACACATTTGTCAGTCGGTGCTGGCTGTCA
This sequence comes from Equus asinus, assembly GCF_041296235.1. NCBI lineage: Eukaryota > Metazoa > Chordata > Mammalia > Perissodactyla > Equidae > Equus > Equus asinus. The sequence goes on along the minus strand of NC_091793.1, from coordinate 123,462,617 downwards.
GTGGGGTGCCTCAGTCCTCCTTTCCCGGGCTTCTCATCCTCTCCTTGGCTCCTGAAACCGGGAGCAGTTTCCTTACATGGCATTCTCAGGGCAGTGTTCCAAGAGGGCAAAGGTGAAAGCAGCAAGCTCGCCTGAGGCCTAGGCTTTACTCACACACGTCATTTCTGCCACATCCTACTGGCCAAAGCAACTTACAAGCCAGACCAGATTTGAAGTATGGGGAAACAGACTCCATTTCTTGATAGAGTTGGCTTCAAAGCATGTGGCTATATTCCGGCCCCCACCACAGTGTATTGCTAACTGTATATCAGGTACGTAATATTTTAGCCTTCATCAGCATGTCTGCAGTGACTGCAGTGGTTCTGAACCTTCTAGAATACGGAGTTTGTGGGCTTTGTTTTTAAATGGAAGTTTCTGCCTGTATTTGCTAGAAACAAGTTGACTTGCTTTCAGGTCCTGAACCCAGGACTGTCAATATCATGACAATAAACATAAGGGTCAGCAGAAAAGAGTCAGAAGCTCAAATAAAGAGTGGGTATCTACTCTTCCATTTCCAACCTACTCCAAAGCAGCTATGGGATTATTTAAGGAAAAGCATTAATAGAACAGGATTGCATATTTTCACAACAATTTTATTCAGATTTTTTTGATCAAAAATTTTCTGAATTAAAAAATGTCAGAAGTGGCTTATATAATTTTAGTTTCCTCTTCTACCATAGCTCATCCTTTGTGATTCTGATAACAGCAAGAAGTTTTATTTTAAAATGGTAAAATGGTGGGACAGAATAAAGAGGGAATGAAGGCAACCTGAGGAGTTAGGTACAGATTGTCAAACAAAACAATCATTCCGGGGGAGGGACTGAGGTAGCTGATTTGCTTCTAGTTGCAAAGCCTGTTGTGAGTTGGTGACAAAGGGAGGGGGCCATCCAATCCACATCCACATCTCTGCTCCAAGAATTCACCACTTTATTTGCAAACTACGTGCTGGAGCAAGGAAATGGATCCAGGGGCCGCCCCATGGCCGAGTGGTTAAGTTCGTGCCTTCCACTTCGGCGGCCCGGGGTGTCACTGGTTTGGATCCTGGGCCCGGACCTGGCACCGCTCATCAAGCCACGCTGGGGCAGCATGACACATAGCACAACCAGAAGGACCTAAAACCAGAATATATAATTAGGTACTGGGGGCTTTGGGGAGAAGAAGAAGAAAAGAAAAGAAAAAAAAAGATTGGCCACAGATGTTAGCTCAGGTGCGAATCTTAAAAAAAAATTAAAAAAGGATCTAAAATGTATTGTTGGAAAGTGACCCCTGAGGGGGCTGAAATAGCAGTAATTCTTAAGAAAAATACCAGACTCTGAGTGCAATATTGATACAGACTCTGAAAATGTCTTCTAATCAACTAATAGAAAACATGCAATTACAAACCCTTGAAGTTGCCTGCTGCCTCATATTAGAGTGCTTTAAATATATTGCCATGTATTTAACATTTGCTTTGGAAATTTTTTTCTTTTGGTTTAGACCGAAGGAAAAGTTTGCCAAGGTTTATGTCTTCCTGAGTCAGCAAGTAAATTTCCCATTACTCTCTCAATTGGGTGAGTCACCAGCCTGGCTTAGGGAAGTCACAGTCCTGGCTGTCTGGGCGGGATGAGAAACATTACAGTCAATCAGTCTAGACAGCTTAGAGGGCAGCCACTTGGCCATTTATGGTATCATTTCCCCCTTTTTACTGGGAGAGCCTAGAGAGCAAAGAGACACTCCTGGGAATACATGTAGGGTTACCAGATTTAGCAAATAAAAACACAGGATGCCCGGTTAAACGTGAACTTCAGATAAACAATGAATCTTTTTTTAGTATATGCATGTTCCATGTAATATTTGTGACACACTTTTACTAAAAAAAAATCATCTCTTATCTGAAATTCACACTTAACTAGGCATCCTATATTTTATCTGGCAGCCCTACATATCTGGCTCTCACTTCATATCGCCCACTGTTTATTACTCTGCAGAATGTCACAGAGATGAAAGTCTGTTTTCTAGAGTTTTAGAGAACTCAAGTTGAGCTGTTTTCCTTTCATCTTTTATTAATGATGTAATTACTGTCTAACATCAGAGAAAGAAAAAATTATCAAAGACAATTCCTTGGAGCAGTGATTCTCAGACTTTAATGTGCATATAAGCCACGTGGGAATCTTGGCAAAAGTCACGTTCTAATTCAGCAGCCTGAGGTGGGACCTGACATTCTGCATTTCTGACAAGCTCCCAGGTGGAAGCCATGCCGCAGGCCCATGGGCGACACTTTTTAGTAGCTCGGTTGTCAGTATTTCTCAAACTTTGCTGCATGTGAGGATCATCTGGGGAGCTGCACCCATCCAAATTAAACCCAAATTGCCAGAGGTGGGAGCCAGCACCTCCTCAGCTGCTTCCATGTGCAGCCAATGTGGAGAACCGCTGTCCTTGACGAGTTCGCTCTGACGCTGGTTAATGTTTATTACGACGTGGCTGGTAGGCAAAGCCTTTTTAAAAAAGTTCATATGGTGGTTATTACACGTTAACTGCAATCTTGAGAGACTGAAACGTGAAGGATCACCACCGCGGTCTTTTCAATGCGTCCACTTCTAGTTATGCTTTCTAACCAACTGAGAGAAGCAATAGGTTTTACTATTTTAACTGTTAGATTGCTAAATATTTTCCAAATTTGGAAATTTTATATCCGTAACACACATTTTTCCATGAGTCTAAAATAATTTATCCCTCTTAATGTTTCTAATGGAAACCAAACAGCCACCACCTCAGAGTCAGTCTGGCTTGGAAAAGACTGGAATTTATCGTCTGTTACTCTTGGTGAGGCTTGACTAGAGTCAAGGAATGTGATTTAAGGAAGAAAATCAAATCTCTAAGTTCTTGTTGTTTTTCACATAAAGACATGTCAACAAAAATAAAAGTGTGCCTTCAAAGCTACTGATAAGAATATGATGGGGCTGGCCTGGTGGCCTAGTGGTTAGGTTCGCTTCAGCAGCCCAGGTTTGGTTGCTGGACATGGACCTACACCACTCATCAGCCATGTTGTGGCGGTGACCCACATACAAAATAGAGTAAGACTGACCACAGACGTTAGCTCAGGGGGAGTCTTCCTCAAGCAAAAAGAGCAAGATGGGTGACAGATGTTAGCTCAGGGCAAATCTTCATCCGCAAAAAAAAAAAAAAAAAAGGAATACTGCACACATATAATACATATTTACACAAAACAGACAGGTGTTGACATAAAGTTAGCTGTGGGAAACTTCTGCAAAAGCCTTATTTCTTAACCAAACATCTTCCTCTTTTTTCTTCTAATTTTGTTACTTTAGTGTCATCTATTTTTATGCCATCTTCCTTAAAGCACAATCTTTTCTGCAGTATTGTTTAGCTATTCCACAGAATATTTTTTTCTTTTTTTATATATCCTTTTTTTTTTTTTTTGGTTTCTTGCCTTCACCATGTATTCTCTTCTCTTCTCTCATTCACACCTCCACCCTCCATCACTTCTTTGCTCAATTCCCTACCTTGTGCCCAAACATTCTAGAATCTATGACCAAACCTTTCACTTGAGCTGCTCCCTCACTAATCCCAGCATTAGTTAGCATGCCCTGAGAAACAACTTAAGAAGCCCACACATGCCCCTGACCCTGGGTGGCCCCATGAGCAGGTTGAAAGGCTGCCAACATGAAGGGTTGGCTCGAAGAGGTACAACAAGACCGTTAAGGGGTGGGCGGCAAAATTGTTGTGCAAATATTTAACTGTGGGTTCTCTCCTCAGCGTGCCCTTTCAGAGAACTTCAGCCTGGCGGAGGGCAAAGCGGAAAGTGGTTCCTGGGCAACAGAAGTCTCCCGGGACGAGGAGGAAGTAGACCGATCTGTGTTGCATACAAAGTAGCCACCTAAAAATGTTTTTGTTCTAAATAATGGTATTTTGCTCTTCCAGCCACGAGAGGCTTATGCACATTTTCTTAAAACTTAGCCCACAGTACAGCAGTGCAGTCAGTGTACAATACAATAACAAAACAGTAACTAAGCTAATATATATTAAGCACTCACTATGTGTTTTATATGCATTAGACCTTTAAATCTTTGTAGCAACCCGAAGTACTATCGCTACTCCGCCTTTCAAGATGAAGAAACTGAAGCTTAGAGAAGAATGATTTGCCCATAGTCACACAGATAATTGGTAGTGAAGCCAGGAGGTGAATCCAAACAAATCAAGCGAGAGGTGAAACCCTGAGTCACAGCTTAGCCACCTTGCAGTGTTCGACCATGCCCGGGGCGCCACTGGGCTGTGCTGCCTCTTCTAGCTTTTGAAGGCGATAACAGGATCCTGAAGGAGCCTAATTTCAAGTATTAACGATAGTGAATGCATTAACAGTAGCTTTCTCCAAACGGAACCAACGGTTAAAGAGGTTATTTGAAGTTTTTTATGGGTGGATCACAGTAAGAATTTTATTCCCTTTTCTATTTTCTTTCAGTCTTTCTGATTATAAGAAAAGTCAAGTCTCAGATTGGCGCTGACTTGTATCCTTCCCCACTCACATTTGCTCATCTTCCTTTTTAACAAAGAAGGGCAGCCTTGGACTGTAAATCTTTAGCAGACAACAGCTTCTACTGAGAATTTACTAACATTACTTTGTCTTCATTTCTAAGGTTACCTTCTATTTACGGCAAATGATTTTGTTTTGTGTTCTTTTGTTTTGTTTTCCATTTATGGCAGGGATATATATCCTCTTAAAATAAAATTTAAATACTTTTTTTTTTTAAGGAAGATTAGCTCTGAGCTAACATCTGCTGTCAATCCTCCTCTTTTTGCTGAGGAAGACTGGCCATGAGCTCACATCCATGCCCATCTTCCTCTACTTTCTATGTGGGACGCCTGCCACAGCATGGCTTGCCAAGCGGTACCATGTCCGCACCCAGGATCCCAACCGGTGAACCCCAGGCCACCGAAGCAGAACGTGGAAACTTAACCGCTGAGTCACCGGCCACCCTGTAAATACCTTTGTTTTTAAAAAGTACATAGTAGAGTTGATATGCAGATATGTCAAAAAGCCATTTGTACTTTAATGGCGGAAGTCTAGAATACTTTAAACAAAACAAAAAGAAAAAAAGAGACTCTGCAGTCTTATTTCCTCTAGCTGCATGAAAATGTTTGAATTAAGGAAGAAATCAAAAGTCCAACCCTAAGGAAAATGGAATGTTAACTGCTTTTGAATTCCCCTAGGCTCGAGATTCGAGGGTTCCAGACTGTGGAAAAATTCTTCCTCAGTCCCTGCTATGAGGCTGTATTGCATTGTAGAAAGAGCTATTGACTCACTTTCAGAGGCTGCAGGCTGGATCTAAGCTCTGCCACTAACTGACCTAGGCAGGTCCTAATACCGTCCTTGAATTCAGTTTCTCCATCAAGAAATAAAGGATCAAATTAAATGGTTTCTTCTAGCGTTTTCGTCTGTGACTCAGCGATCAATGTATCTCCAACGGTCTACGCATATATTTGCCTTTCTTCCAAAGCTCTTCTCTGGGTGAAGCTTTGCGTAGGTCTGTACAAGTAACTCATGTGTTTTGAGAGAATATAAGCAATGTTAATGCTGTATTTTGTAAAGCTTCTGTTTTTGTTACCGAAAGTTACCAATCTTGAAGGCTCATTTGGTGGTGGGGGTGGGGGTGGGGGTGGGGGACTCTTGCAGGTCAGCGGCCAGTTACAACCTGACATTGTTCCGGGAGAAAATGAGGCTTTCACTTCCTTTACACCGTTCAAAGAAACAAGCCCAAATGCCAAGAATGCCTGTGGCCTTTCCCAGACATTGCACTCTCCCCTGTGTTTGTTTATTTTTAGATTGGGCACAAAGTTCAATTAATTACCGCCGGTCACCGGAACAGAATGTAATTACCGCCTCAAAGGATGACCAAGCTGCCTTCTCTTGAGAGACTAACCGGGGAGAGACACTTCAGAGCTGCCTACCTGCGCCATCGGCCCCGCACTGCTGCCCAGCGGCTCCTGGGGTCAACGGAGGGCCCAGTTTGCGTCAGTGCCCTTAAATCTTCCACGTTCTCATTGCCTGACAAAAACTGAAATCAGATTACACACTGAAAGCACAAGACCAGTCCTTGTTCGCTGCATAAGATCATTTAAACCCCTAAGTGCATGATTCAAATTTTAATAAACACCTTTTCGAAGGTTCTAGCATGTTTGGAGGAGAGGAGACACAAGCTGCCCTGTAATCAGGCACTAGTTAGGAAGAGGAATCAACCCCTTTGGTTTCATTACAGCTTCCTCTCTGGCACCAACCACACAATTCTCACATTCTCTTTTTCTTTGTGTTCACTAACATTTGGAGCACTTTATGCATGAGATGGCTTTCATGAGACATAATGAAAAGTGTGGACAGAACAGTAGACGCCCTTAACCGCATGAGATCCTGGGAATGCAGAGAGAAATATCTGCAGAATAACGCTAATCTACGAGAAGGACAAAATAATGAATTTTTCATTAAAAATAACCTCTATAGGTCTTTGCGCTGGAGACTATATTACTCGAAAACAACGCTGTATTTGTTAAATGTCCAATACAACAAACCTCATAAGAAAAGTTTGATACAGCATCTCTAGCTCCGTGACCTAGATAGGGCACAGAGCAACAGCGCTTCCGTAATTTGGTTATTGCCAGCTCTCTAGAGCAATCTCAGTTGCCATCGTTACTCAGTTTGCAGTAATCATCTGTAAATTGCCTGCTTGTCAGGATTGGTGGAATAGTTAGGGAGGAGAGGATAAGAGCTAACCAGAGCAGAAGCTGAATTTTCCAAAACAGCAAAATACCCTCCAACGCGCATAAATATCACCTCCGGGCTCAGTGATCCATCCCCACCCAAGATCTCGCCGGACTGCTACTCCAAGCCGCCAAAGAGCCACATACGGCCAAGGACAACGAGTTCCGAGCTTAAAGGAAAATAGGTGAGTGTGTCATTCACTGTTAAAGCCGTAGATGGATCTGTTCACTCAGTGGTTTATAAAAACCTTCATGTTGACCTTGCCAATCTCAGAACTTTTTTTGTTGTAACTTGTTAATTCCTATAGGAAAGCAAGCGTTTAGTTTTATCCCCAGCCGCTGCGTGTGCTTTTCAGCAATATGCTCACCCTGAGGAGATTTTGCCAAGTCAGAAGAGTGAGGTTCTCCCGTGGAATTCATTAGCTTAGATTTTGATCTGTGGGGAGCTAGTGTGGCTCGATGTTTCGAACATAGTGGGGGACAGATAAAGCTGAGTTTTGAGCTCCAGTTCCATCACTTTTTAGCTGAGTGACCTCAAGCAAGTTACTGAACCTCTCGATGACTGTATTTTTCTTTTCCAGGTATTATATCTGGTTCTTTTCAAATCCACCTGTTCTTTTTTCATTGTAATTTTCTTTCTTATGTTTCTCTTCCTTCTTTCATGTGTTTACCTATTTTCAAAATACTTATTTCATATTATTCTGTTTTCTCAAGTTCAGGGAAGTGCTAATGTCCCCAGTTACAGTATCTGCCAACTCTCGCTCATGACGCATTATTTTCTTATGTATCTTAGAATTGCTTGTGCCGTGGGGACTTCCTGTGTCTCTGTTTATGGAAGTCTCCTCATAATGCTCTTTCTTTTGTTTCTACGAGGCATCACTGAACATCACTGGTCCAGACCAAATTGTCCAGGCAGAAGGAAGTTTCCTTGAACTCTTCTTGGGGCTCATAGGCAGAAAGAGTCTAGTTCTCCTTTCACAAAGGGTGAGGACCTTTATGGGTCTTGGTTCCTTAGAGGTCTCAGTTTCAAATCTCTACTGGTGTCTTGTTTCTGTCGAATGTTAAGATCCAAATCTCTAGTCTTTAAGGCCTATTTTAAACTTACAACCACCTCAGTGCAGACATGATGTCAGCTCACTTTACCACACTGTTTTAGTTCCCTCTTAATGTCTGGTGGTTTCCATTCTCTTTTGCTAGCTCACCTAGGTATTTAAAATATAATTTATTTTGCCTAACAGTTCTAGGTATTGGTTGGGAGGGCTCTCTGTTAGTTTCGCCCTCCATGCTACCAGAACTGTTTTCTGGCCTCTCAAAGCCTGGATATCTGCATATGTGAAATAGGGATTCTGATGGCATGTACCCCATATTGTTTCAGTAAAGATTTAATAAGGATTAAAGTGCTCAGGAACGTGCCAGTACATGGTTAACTGCATAACAAATGTAAGCTTTGATTGGCTGAATGCTATCGCTGGTATTGTCAGGATTCACCTGGGATTGATCTCTGACATGACTGTTGACCCTTCATGAGATCCACAGTTTGACAGGTCAGCTGCGAGTCACCACATTAACTTAGTGATTCTCTCTCCACTAGATGCAACAGCAGCTTTGGTTGTCATGGCGACTCTTAGCAAACTAGAGAGACCCCGGCGGTTGGGATTTATCAGGATACCTCTCTTCTGTAAAGATGGCAAATTGAGAGTAAGGAAAGCTAATCGTAAGGGGAGGAGGGAATTAGTGAAAAGCTGGCAAGATTGGTGGTAAACTAGGACATGTTTTCAGTTTCCGGGATAAAGGGCCAAATATCAGAAGCTAAATTTGGATCCTGCAAATTCAGTCTAGTGAAGGCCGGTGATCCAATGTCTAAAATCAAAGTAGAGTCATATTTTAGGGGCATGAGAAGAAACTTCCAAATATAGAGCATTAATCATGACCAAATAGGACACATAGCCAAAATATTCCAGGAATTTCATCTGGAAACAAGGCAAATCAGAGTGTGAAAAGAGGTCAGCCCCTGGAAAGTAGTTTTAATCAACCAGGACAAGTGGAATATGGATCTGGAATTAAGAGGCCTGGGAGTATGGAAACTTCAGGTACCTGAGACACCAAGCAAAACTCATCCAAATTAGTAAAAGATACCAACCGGAGTTCTCAGGGAGAGTACCTGATGGTATATCTGGAATGGCCCAGGTTGGACACAGCAGTGAGCTGGCACTGGCACCCAGGCCATAGGAAATGCAGCAGAGATACAGTATCTAAAGGAGAAGTAGACATCCAGGCAGACAGTGCAGCTGAGGTGTCATTCAGAAGAAAGCTGGCAAATAGACACAATTTAGGCAGCAAGCAGAAGTCTGGGATCCGGAATGCCAGAGCAGAGGGTTTGAATTCACACACAGGACGTAGATCATGGAAGGATACGCTGAGCTGCTGTTGGAATACAGTGGGGTTGCTTTTTATAGGTCACCCAAGTTCTCTTCTCTTAGGAGTGGAGAGGGGCACCTCTAAGGGCACTGAGTTTATTCAGACGCAATTTAACTTTCTTCATGAAATAACCTTGTGTAATGAAACTGGAAACATGAAAACTGGCTCTTGGAAGGAAGTGACGTATAATAATCATATTCGAATGTGAAATACTTTGAAAAGTGTGGATTAGAATGGCAAATAAATAAAAGAAGTTGTAAATGTCTGAAAATTGGGCCCTGTGTGGTAAAATCATGGTGCACCTATGCAGTGAAATGATACTGGCATTAACAGTGATAATCACAAAGAGTTTTCAGTAACTGGAGAATGCTTTGGGGCAAGGCAGCTTACCTCTCCTGTAATACCTCGTGCTCTTCCTTCCCAGCCTGGGTGCAGCAGACTGGCTTGGGCAAAGGAGGGTGGCAAGAAGAAGGGCCATTCTGCCATCAAGGAGCTGGTGACCAAAGAATCGCCATCACCATGCACAAGGGCATCCATGGAGTGGGCTCCGAGAAGCGCGCCCTTCGGGCACTCTGAGAAATCCAGAAATTTGCCCTGAAGGAGATGAGAACTCCAGCTGTGCGCTTTGACACCAGGCTGGACAAAGCTGTCTGGGCCAAAGGAATAAGGACTGTCCTCTACTGTATCACGTGCAGTTGTCCAGACAACATAATGAGGATGAAGATTCGGCAAACAAGCTCTACGCATTGGTTACCTGTGTACCTGTCACCACTGTCAAAAATCTACAGTCAGTGTGGATGGGAACTGAGAGCTGATTGTCAAGTGAAGTTATAAAACTGAAAAAAAAAAAAAAGTTTTCACTATGTTAAGTGAATAAAAGAGATTCTTCACAGAATTATAGATTTGATCAGTTTAAATTGTGTGCAGCTGCTAGTACTAAAGAACTAAAATAGCAGTGCTTAAACTGGAGACAAGTTGGCGTTTCTCTCACAGAAAATAAGTCCAGACCTGGCCAGGCAGTTCCGCAGCATCAGACGCCCTGTCTCTTTCTATCTGTCATCTTCAAAGTTGGCTAAAATAGTTGCCAATGCCCTAGCCCTTGTGTCCACATTCCAGGCAGGAAGCAGAAGGAAAGAAGAGCAAAAAAGTTGCATTGTAACGGCATGTCCCCTTTTGAAGGGGGGTTCCCAGAAGTCTCACTGTTTTAGTTAGAATTAAGTTGGGCAGAAAGTAACTGATGCTCAAAACAACAGTGGCTTAAATACAATCACAGTTTCTTCCCTTAAGGAGCTAGGCAGCCGAGGCGGATTCGGCAACTCTGCTGCAAACACTCTCAGGCACGCAGGCTCCCTCTTTCTCGTTGGGTCTCTTAGCGGCTTCCATTCCAAGATCACCTCATGATCAAAATAGCTGCTCAAGCTCCAGCCGCCGTGTGATCTTGTGATTTGTAATAAGAAATACATGTTTGGTTTTCATCCAGGGTTCTGGCACACAGCTCTTAAAACCCTTGGAATTTCCAAAGTGGCCAAAGTGATAAAGGTGTCTTTTGTTATTCCGTGACAAGCACCTTTCAACCATACCAGAGTTTATGTTAATGAGGTGACTTTGGGAAAGGATGGGGCTGGTTGCTGTGGGAACCAACCAGGATTAGGTGCTGGGAGAGCGGCACACCTGGAGAAGGCTTGGAAACTCTGTGCCCCTTCCCACATACCTTGCCCTATGCATCTATTCCATCTGGCTGTTCCTCACTTACATCCTTTTATAATAAACTAGTAATTAGTAACTACGCTGTTTTCCTGAGTTCCGTCAGCCACTCTAGCAAATTAATTGAACCTGAGGAAGGGGACCCTCTGATTTATAGCTGTCTGTCAGAAACACAGGTGACAACTTGGATTTGAGACTGGCATCTGAAGTGGGGGTGGGGGACAGTCTTATGAGACTGAAGCCTTAACCTGTGGGATCTGATGCTGTCTCCAGGTAGATAGTGTCAGAATTGAGTTAAATTTGAGGACACTCAGCTGGCGTCGCAGAATTGCTTGGTGTGTAGAAAACCCACACATCTGGTGTCAGAAGTCTTGTGAAGTGGAGTGTTCTGAGGGTAAGTAAAATATTGAGAGTAGAGAGACATAGTAAGAGCAATAGTTGGCCGGCCAGGTGGTGTAGTGGTTAAGTTCACGTGCTCTGCTTCAGCGGCCCGGGGTTTGTGGGTTCAGATCCCTGCCGCAGCCAAGACACCACCCACCAAGCCATGCTGTGGCAGTGTGCCACATGCAAAAAAAAAAAATAGAGGAAGATTAGCAACAGATGTTAGCTCAGGGCCAATCTTCCTTACCAAAAAAAAAAGAAGGAGTGAGTGATAGGAGTATGTTTTTTCCTTTACATACTGTATTTATAATCTAGCCAGAAGAAAAGAGAAAGAGATATGGAAGAAAAAGATCCAAAGAGCCTATGTTAGCTGCCTTTTCAGTAAGTTTTCTGGAGCTCCATACGACCTTTCTGTTTATATCTCATTTGCCAGAACTTAGTCATATGGGCACACCTAACTCCAAGAGAGGTCACGAAATATAGCACTTTTAGCTAGGTACCTTAATAAATCAAATAAGCTTCTAATACTAAGGAAGAAGGGACCAGCAGATACTGGCTAGGCAGCTGGCAGTCTCTGCCACATCTATACTGTGTGATCACAACTATATGATTTTAAAACAGAACAAGCCCTAGGGAACGAGACAAAGACATAAAGACGTGCACATGTTGACTGGGACCTAGGGTTGGAAAAAGACCCAGAGCTTGGGAAAGGGTAAGGAAGGGCAGACTGAGGCACTAAGGTGGGTGGGTGTGGGAGAGTGTGAGCATTCAGTGCAGAGGACACAGAAGCCTTGAGAAGTTGAGAATAAGAAAGAAAATCATGAAGGGGAGTATCTCAACTGAAACAATGTGGGGACTGAGGGCCTGAACAAATGCATATCTTTTTTTCCTTTCTCTCTTGCCTAGCTTCCCTCGCTGGCCACTTCTGCCATCGGAGGCTCTCATGATGTGACCGTTCGTCTTTATTTTGAAACACTCATCTCAATTGTAAGTTAACTCTTATTTCTGTAATATATAGATTGATAGAGTAAGCTCCATTAAGGTAGGCACACTGACTTTTTTTGCCAATGATTGTATCCCCATGCCTGGCATAGTGCCTGGCATATAATAAATAAGCAATAAACATTTCATGAATTAATGAAATGAATATGTAGAGGACACACTGTAGGAAAAGCGAGCTATACAACACATAACAGGACAAGGTTTCTGGAATGGTGCCTTTCAAAGATAAAAATACATGAATTTGTGAGGCATCGTGTCTTTCCAGAATAGTCATTGCTATGAACAACTGCAAATTGGAAGACATCAGTTTCCTTGTATTTATACACTATGATTCTGTTCTTTTCCACCCAAGACAGATCTTATATATATTCTTTTACTTCATTTCTACTTAATTGAATCATCTGGTCTCTGCCTGACTCTGGGCCCCTTCTCCCCTACTCCTGCCCAGTCCTGTGATGTATATAAGTTGTCATTAGCTGACTGGAGTCCAAAAGAACATTGCCAAGATTCACAGGAGGAAGTATTATTCCTTCCCATCTTATGATACTCCTACTTAATGGTTGTGTGACCTTGGGAAATTTATTGAACTGATCTATGCCTCAATTCCTGATCTGTAAAGGGGGAAAGGATTATATGAGGTAATCTATGTAAAACTCTTAGCAGTGACTGTCTCCTAATGTGCATTTGACACATGTTAACAATTGTTACTTGCACAAAGAACAGAACGCTGGGACGTAATGCTCACATTTTCCATGGATAGGCAAGACCCTTCCTCAATGATGGCCCCACAAGAGAACTGCTGAGAGGAAGGCCTGCCCCAAAGATGGCTGTGAGAGAGGAAGAGAGGGTGGAGGCAGGGGGAGTTTTTTCAAGGTCCCCCAGCCAGTAAGTGGCAGTACCATGAGGGTAACAGAGTCCCGCCCATACTGGCTCTTGGGATATTTCCAGGATCAAGTGGGTGGCAAAGAAAAGCTGGCTTGAGAATTTTTTCACAGAGGGAGCAACAACCCTGCCTGCAGCCATGTGAGTCATGGGTTCTGGAGAAGAAACAGCACTGACTCAATGGATTGGAGACAAAGGGAGTTTCCTTAAGGACTAGCTCCTGAATTAGCCACTCTTTCCCTAAGATAACATGTACCACACTTGCAAGTCGTGTTAGGCCGAAACAAAATATAAAAAACTCTCAAACATAAACTAGCTTAAGAAAGGAATTTACTGGCTCACAAAACTGAAAAATTTAGGGGCGGGAAGCTCTTGACTTCTGTCTATCTTTTAACTTGACTCTAATCTCCATATGAGGATTCATGTGTGACATGCTCAGGCTTCATTCTAAGTCTCCTTTTGGTGACAAGTGAGCTGCAGTAGCCCCGGCCTCACAACCTTTCTGGTTAAAGTCTACCAGGAAAGAAAGTCTGCCACCTTGATGGGTCCAACAGAAGTCTGGAGTCTCGTTAGGACGATTGACTTGCTTGAGAATCAGTAACAGAAACCGTATAAAATGATGCTCTGGCCAAGTCTAGCTCACGTACCACCATTCAGAGCTGAAAGTGGATTAGCCGCACAGGAACCACATGGACTAAGAGTGAGGAGGGGTCGATCCCCAAACAGAAGTTGTGGGCTGTTACCAGAAGTAGGGTAAATAGATGTTGGGCAGTCAGAAAAAAATGTTTATCACACTTCCCATTATTTTATCTTGCCATGTGTTGTAGGCACTGTTCAATTGTTACTCTATTGTATACAGTGGGAATCTTGAGAAAACATACCCTTGCTTTGGCATTATGTGTGAAATTCTCTTAGGGGTAGAGGGTACCAGTAATTTTTTCACACTCCAGTTCAGATCATCTTAGGAGTGCCGGGCCCCTTCATTTGGCATATAATTCAGGCTGTTTTAGTATATATGTGTCTGTCCTGTCTCCCTGTTATACTGCAATCTGATGGAAGGCAGGGGTCTATCCAGGTACACTACATAATGTTCATATTAACAAATGATTTTGTTCAATGATTCATTCACTTAAGGGCTCTGTTTCCAGTCAGATCTGACACAGTCAAAAGCATTTGAGCTTCCACTGGCTTCAAAACAGGAATTATAATTCTTTTTGGCAAGTGTGAAATCATCATAACTCGTGTTCTTCGGAAACACATTTTGAACAACATCCTGCTGACTGGAAAGATGTATATAGTCCCTCAACAGAACAATTGCTCATTCAACACTCACATTTTAAATGGAAAAAAAATTTCAAGTAATTAATTTTGATCAGCTAACGGTCTGTTTTTAACAGATAGGCCCATCCAATTATTCTTTTGAACAGAGACAGTTTTTCAGAGCAAGACAGTGAATTTTTTTCCCTTTCAGTTGTAACTAAGTTATAAATGCATCAACTTAAAGGTTGAGAAGTATCCACTTAAATCTGATGTGCTGAACCTGAGCTCTGATCCTGGGGCTGGGGGCGTACGTGTGTGTTTGAGAGACAGAGAGATAGAAACAGGGAGACAGAGACAGGGAGACAGAGACTGATGGAAATTGATCAACTGTCCGGGAAACATGGAGTTAAGGATGATATGAGAAAGTGCCCATAAGCAAAATCAGAGTCCGACCAAGATATGAATCTAAGCGGAATATAAGCAGAGAGACTGAATCCAAGCAAAAGGAAATACGAAGTAAGATTAATAATAACAACAATAATAATATCAATATGGCACTTACTATGAGGTAGGGACTATCTAAGTGCTTTACACAGGAATGTGTATTCTCCTCTAGTCTCGACTACAGGTTTAGAGAGGGTAGGGACTGTGTGATTTTATGTAGGGATCTTGCTTAATAAATATTGTTGAATACTGATGACACTTTGCCAAAACAAAACAAGTGGGATAAGACATGGAGGGTCAGGGGCAGATACAAGATACTCCCTGAGCAGCTAAGTGAAATTGCTGACTCTTCCTACGGGGTGTCCACGGCCTGAGTTGTAGCTGAGGAGGCCTGTTCAAGTGTGTTAAGGCATATCAGACTCTACCCAGATTTTGTCCATGTTCCAGAGATCATTTAAACCTTGCTTTTCAGTAAAGCAGCCGTTAAAAGACAACCGAATGACTGTGGCACTGTACAAATCGGTCCGTAGGTGGTTCTCTTCACCTCATCCTGCTTCTCCTCGTTGCCCCCTACTCATGCATCCCAGGGTATTCTGGGGCTTCTAAAGTGGACGCGATCACATCTCCGCTTGCAGTAACGCTGGCAGAGTTTGTCATCTGGTGTTAGGCTTGTGGGGAGGTATCTTTCTGGAGTTTCATACTGGTAGCAGCATAGGAGGCAACTGTCCTCAATAACTGAGTGCTGTAAAGACCTACTCCTTTTCATAACGCATTGCTCTCGATTAGTGCTAACTCAGCGTGTCCCAAGAGACAATCAGTTTAGTCTGCCAGGCCTGTGTTTAATCAGCAAGGAACTTTTCATTCCCATGCTAATGCCTTCATGCCACACAGCCTCTACCATGTTTTCTTAGCTAAGCAAAGAGTCTTAGTAAACTGACCTTTTTAAAGAAAAAACTAACACATTCTCGGGTTGGGGAACGGAAGTGAGGGAGAGGGGAGGTGTCTCTAGGCAAGAGACTTTATCAGTTAAATATCCATTTTACAGTGGAAAAACAAATCAGTGAAACACAGAACAACTGGAGGATGCTCTTTGCTGTTTGCAGAGGGCCGTCTAGGTTCTGGGAGGCAGTCTGGGCTTTCTAGTGATGCAACCATGGAATGGTTTGATCACACAATGACAGACGTTCTTCATTTGCAGGCTACCAAACCAATAACAACCTATCTGTGACAAAGAGAAAGCTTGAGTTATTGACATTTCTGGGGGTGGGGAAGTGGAGTGTGGGTTGGGGAGGTTTAGCACAGCAATATGAAAAAGGCCATTACTATTTTTCAGTTTATATGTAGTTGGGTTCCAGCGGGAGACTTTTTAAGTTCCAGCTCTACTGCTTACTGGTTGTGTGAACTTGGACAAATTTTTAAATCTCTCTGTATCCCAGTTTCTTTATCTGTAAAGTGGAGACAATATTAGTACGTGCTTTCTAGAGTTATTGAGATGATAACCCGGTTACTGCAATGAAAAAGATTGGAACAATGCCCTGACTTATTGTAAAACTCAGTATATATTGCCACCAGTGCTATCATTACTATTCATGTACATCTCCAAATTCCTCTATATTAAATCACTTTTTTTCTATTCCTTGTTCCCAGAATCTGGTTGGGTTTAGTTGAAGACAGACTGTCCTTTTGAATTTTATCATTTTCATTAAAGCTAATCCTCATGTTTTCATATGGAGGGACTTCGGCTGGACTAATGCCTCAGGTCTCTGCCCTGTTCCTCACTTCTCTCCCTGGAGGGTTTGGGAAAAGGACCTGGGCTCTGTGTTCAATGGATCCGTCACTGTGCCAACCAGGTACATTCTGGTCTGGCTCTCCACAAATTAGTGAGGCCTGACCCTGTGGGGAAGACTTGATCTTGTCTAACTCTTCCATGACAGGGTAGATGATAAGCCCACTATTTTAGAGGCATAAAATCAGGCCACTTGGTCATATTTTCCAATCTAGTGTTTATCAGTAATGCAGTAATGTTTCTCCACCAATATGACTTTGATGTCTTTTTCTCAGTTGGTTTTGACTCAGAGGGAGAATAATATTTTATTTACTGGGTCTCTAAATTCTCCACACCTACTGTGTGTAAGGTTCTGGGAGGTTCCTGCAAGTGATACATTGATGACTAAGATACCTTCTCTTGCTTAGGGAGCTTGAAATCTAGTACTAAAGGAATGACAACTTTTCATAAATAACTATAACTCAAGCTAAACAATTAAAATAAGAAAATCAAATTTAATAGGAAATTCAAAGGAGGAAGAAATCACTTCCATCTGGAGGCATCAAGAAAAAACTCATGGAAGAGATAGTATTTAATGTGGCTATTTCTTTGACAGATTGAACCGCAGTGGAGAGGGCATTTTAAGCAAACAGCAGTGTCATGAAGGCAGGAAAAAATGAGTACATATGCCAAGAAAGGGAGGGTGACAAGGTGATAATTGTGGAGAAACAAGAAGTAACTCCTTCTGGCTGAAATTTAGAGTGTATCAGTGAGGAAGTAGAGGAAGAAAAGGCTGGACATGCTTGGGCCGTGGAGTGGAAACTCATGGAAAGTTTTTGAACAGGGCACTAACTTTAGAGTTGCCTTTGTGGGGGAGGGAAAAATTTTCTTCTGCCTTTATAGGTTCTTCTGGCTGGTCTAAGAATTAAATTGACATGAGACAAATTAACCAGAGAAAATCAAGTTTAATTGTGTATGTGCGGGAACCCCACATGCATGAGAGGTTCAGAGACAAAAAAGTAAAATGTGTTATTTATGCCATCATGAGCCAAAGAATGGGATAGGGGCCTGAGGCTTCAGAGGGGAGGAGGATAATTTATAGGATGATAAGAAGAGCAGATGTTCAGTAATTAGATGTTTACCCTGCCTTATAGGTAGGTCAAAAAAGTTTATTTCTGGTCATAACTCTTATTATGGGCAAGACCTCCAATTTAAATTCTTTAAGGGAGAGGTAAAAGTTTCTGTTGAGCCCAAAGGGTCTCTACTGCCTTTAGCTCAAAATATTCTACGTGCCAAAGTGGCACAGCTTGGGGCACAGCCTGTTTTGAACTCCTTCACATTTAATGAAGATTAATCAGGCAATGATACACAAGGCAGATTCAGTTCAAGCTTGGGGAATGGCAGTAATTGGGGTGAAGCCGAGATTCAGTTGCCTATTTGTTTGATTCTAAGCCTTGGTTTATCAGAATAAAGCATATAAAAAAAAACTTGTTTTAGAGGGATAGCACAATGAGCTCAGACCTGCATATTGCATTTGTGATGCCACTGGGACATTCAAGTGAATAACGCTAGTCGCTTCTGACTCCATTCTTTCCTTCAGTTGGTAGGGAAACAGACTTTACCTCTCCATAGCAGAAACTGCAAAGAATTTGTTGCCACTTTTAATCTACTACATCAATTCCGCAATTTATTAGCTCTGTAACCAAGGGCTTTTTACTTAACCTTTCTCAGCCTTAGTTTCCTAATATGTTAAAGGGAAAACCTAGGTCATAGAATTCTGAAAATTAAGTAAGAGAACATATGTACCTACCATGCGCAGGTCCTGGCGTGTGGCAGGTGCTAAGAAATGGTAGCTATCACCATCATCATCATCCTTACGGAGTCAAGTTCAAACACTGGCTTTGTCATTTACTACCTGTGTGATTATTTAACCTCTTTAAACCTTGGTTTGCTCATCTTAGAAATGGGGATAATAAAAATAATTACAACACATATGGTTGTTGCAAAGATTTAGAAGATGATCTGTGCATAGAACTTCTTAAGAGAATAGTACTGGCAGTTCCCAACCAGACTTGTTGTGAAGATTTAACAAGATTTAATAAGTTCTTGAATGTATTCAGCATGATAACTGGCATACAGTCAAGACTCTAAATATTAGCTATTATTACTATAATTACTATTGCTACTACTTCAATTGCATTAGGTAGGTATTTGATTGTCCCCTCTCCATTAATTGTGGGTTCTTTAAGGAATCTACTCAATATCTATCTTCCTTAGAAAATTAGGTAGGTAGGTAGATGGATATTTTAAAATGTACACTAAAGACATCTAGAGGGCAGTTTGTTCTCTGTGTTAGGAACTTGTGGGTGTTTGGGCTTAAGGTACGGATTTCAGAATAATATGTGTAGAGACAATACTTGAGAACTCTGAGAAGTATAGGGAGAAAAGAGGGCTGATGAACCTTACTAGGTGTTTGCTTATAGCAGATGGGAGAGAGAAGAGAAGCCAGGAAAAGATGCATAAGGAAAGACTAGTGATCCAGAAGTAGAAGGATACTCATCACAGTTCTAAGGAAGGAGAAAATTACAGGAGGGAGGGGGATGTTCAACATTGCTAAATAGTACGGAAAGACGAGAAAAATTGTAGGCTTTGCCAATTATGGGGTAATTTGGTAATTGGTGACCGAGAGAGAACAGTTTTAGAAAGAGAATCAAGGGTAGAATCCAGATTCTGAGGAACTGAGGAGTGAGTGGGTAGTAGGAAGAATGGAATGGAAGCTGTGATATTAATCTAGTTTTTAATTTTCCAAAGAAGAAGAGAATAAAAGGGCAGTAACTCATGCAGTAGTAAGGTCGAGGGAAAGATCTTTATAAGGAGGGAGAATATTTGTAGGAACTCAAACAGGGAAAGCAAATGAAGACACTCTCAAGAGAGGTCCTTGGTGGATAAGAACCTAGAGGAAACAGGAGGAATGGGAATAGAGGCTGGGTTGAGCTTTCTAAAGGCAGAGACACACATCTTTTTTGGAGATGAGAGTAAAGTGAAGGAGTGGGGTGACTAAACTTACCAGGAGAGATTGAGATAGAGCAAGTGGAATTGCAGGAGGTCTCCATTGGATGTCTTGGGTCTTACTGGTAAACCAGAAAGGGACTACTATATTCTGACAGATCGCCAGGAAGGGGTGGGAACTGAAGGACAAGGGGGGCAATATGGAAGAGCTGCTGTTGAGAGTCTACTGTAGCTGAATATAATAATTTCTGGGCAGTAATGAGAGCTTAGCTGAAATTAGACTCATTAAATTGCTATGGACCCAATCTACTGACTTACCCTAGAAACTTCAACGGCCAGGGAGTAAGAGCAGAGAAAGCGTATTTTGTGTTATATTAAGCTTGATAACGCTGAGGCAGGAGTGAGAGAAGGTAAAAATGGCAAAGGATGATGTGTGGTGGTTAATGGTATATTACTGACATGACTTGGTACCTTACTGACATAACAAATGAACCCAGAAAAGAGAGGATAAACTGAAGAAAAGAGAGAGTTCAAGACACAAACAGATACCACTAGGATTAAAAACAAGTTAAGTGATCATGAAGAAATGGAAAGACTTGAAGTTGAGGTTAGAATGTCGATTTTCAGGGGTCAGCATCTTAGAAGTGGAGCCACATCAAGGGAGATGAAGTCGATGGAGGCTTTGTCGTGGGGTAGCCTAGCAGCGTGGAGCTCTGCTTCAGGAAGTCCAGAAAGCAGGGAGGAAAGTCTGTGTAGGAGTAGGATCCAGTGGGTCAGTCAGAGTACCCTGGCTCCAATCCCCAGCTCTCCAGTTGGGTGACCCTGTGCAAGTTACTAAACCTTTCCACATCTGTTTTCCCATTGGTAAAATGGAGGTCATATTAGTTCCCAACTTTTAGATTTGTTGTGAGGAATAAATGGGATAATATATGTAAAGTGTCTCACATTTGACAACCAGCAAGGGCTCAAAGTATAGTTTTTATTAATATCTAGTATTAACTTTCATTATTTTCATGAATCATACCTCAATGTGTATCCTTGGGAGGATGACGGGGCTTAAGATGGAGAGGAAGACAGTAGATGGAGTACTAAAGTCAATGAAAGAAGATCAAGTTTTAGAGGTTAGTGGATGATTAGGTAAGCACTGTTAGAAAGTCTAACTAAAAATGCCTTACAAGAGACATTGACTACCTCAAAACAAGAAATCCCCAGATAGAACTGCTCCAAAGTTTAGTGCCATTGACTTATTGATACCCTGAAAGACCCAGATTCTTTCTTTGCTTGTTGGCTTGTCCTCGTAGGCTATTTCCCATCATGGCCCCAACAACATGGCTACAGTTTCAGGGATCCTTAGGCCCTGAGTTTGAGGGATCCTTAGTGGATCTCTCTAGAATGTGAGGGGGCTAGCACCTACTGATTTCAGTTTGGGGATTAAGATATAGAAATACCATTTAATAGTTTGCGATACAAATGGTGCAGTGAGCGACCCTGTAGATATCTCATTGTGCATACATGAAGTATTTTCTCGCATGAATAGGGAGATGTAAAATTGCTTCCACAGAGGGTACATTTCAGATGTAGAATCTTACAAATGGCATTAGCACTTTACACTCTCATTAGCGGTATATAAAAAATAAAGATTTTCCTACTTTCTATCCAAATTTTGATAAAAATCAAACTTTTCAATATTTGCTAATCTGAGAGATGAAAAATATATCTCATTGTTCTTTCAATGTGCATTTTCCTCGTTACAAATGAAGTTAACCATCTTTTCAAATGTTTGTGGATCATTTGCATTTAATTTTCTATGAGTTTCTTGTTCATAGCTTTTCCTTGCTTTTCTGCTGGCTTATTTATGTTTCCTCAATCTGTAGAAATTCTTCGTGTAGTCTGGATACTAATTCTTTCATTGCTATCTATGTCTATCCTTTATCTTTCACCTTTGTTGAAGCTGTCTATTATAGGAAACAATTTTTCATTTGCACAGAACTTTTTGTGCTCTTGCATTCTTAGGCTATTTTGCTGGTAGTAACTAGTTATTTGATCTCTAGGGTCAACCTTGCCCAAGGTCAATTACAGGAAGCACTCCACATGGTATTATTTAAAGGATAAGGAGAGAAAAGCTCAGCTGCTCAAATATATTTCAACCAATGAGTCTGATGCCATGAGTGAAATTCCCCACGAGTCACTCCTAAGGGACTTTCTGGGAGCTTGGATTTTAACTAGGTGAAGGATGTTATTATCCTGTTGAGACAGGATATTAGCCTATGAACACATTAACAACGATTATGTTCTCTAAATAAATGTATTTGCCATTCATTTTTATTGGAGGGAATGAAATGTACTGGTAAAGTAGAGAATGTCTGAAACAGCGCATGACGCATTTTTTTGCAGATCATTGATGGAGAGCTTTGGGGAGCAAGGAGGCAGCTTCAGGGTGAATTTTCTCTGTCAGGAGGGAAGAAAGGAGAAAGTTGAAAAATGGGATTCTCTCCAAACAAACGTTGTTTTCTCCCCGAGCTTGTAGTTCTTTTCGTCCTCTAATACTTGGGTTACGCACTAGGTCAATATCAAAATGTGATAGTTTTCCACTGAAATTAGATGCTACTTTGATTATTCCCTTATTAAATCAACCTTAAATAAGCCGTTCTACAGCTGTGATTCAATAGATCCTTTCAAACTTTCCTCACAAAAAAGTCTTTTGATAGAAAGAGTCATTTGAGATTGAAAATGAGGGGATTAAGAAAGTGGCATAAAATGCTTGTCTTTTGCCATGTGTTAAGTTGCGAGAATTTATTCTATCCTTTTAGTGGTTTGTAGTCTCTGAGAGAAAAATATTTAAAGAAAGCAGATGTTGGTGAGTCACATTTAAGCTCCTCTAGCTTAAAACATGTTTTTTCTTTGTTTGTGAAGCTGTCGTCTGGAAGGTGGTTGGCTAAGGTCCTTGACTAAAACCCTAACTAGTGAATTTCCCTTTGTTGTCAGTGCTGAAGAAGATGGACTAATAATCTCTAAAAACACTCCCAGCTATTGTGTTCTGCACTTTTTTATGAGCTTTACGCCGTTTTTGCTTTTGCCCCAGTTATGTAGCCCCACATATAGCCTCTGGCCCCTTTTCTTCTCTGGCTACTTCTTTAAATCACTGTCTTTAGTAACAGTGAAGGAGTTAGGAAAGAGAAAGCTTTCAAAAGTGTAAGAATGGGAGCAATATTCATTCATTGTTTAATAAATATTTACGGATTGCATACCATGTGTTAGACTGACTGCAGGTAGACAGACTAACCAAATAATCACAAGCATGATTACAACTGAAGGTAAGTGCTGTGAAGTTTCCCTATAATGAAGGACTAAAGACCTGACTGAGGTGTCAGAAAGAGCTTCTCTCAGGAAGCACCAACACTGTGAGCTGAGATCAGAAGGAGGTAGAGGGATCACAAAGTGAAAGAGTGGCTGGGTTGACTGTGGTAAGAGCGTTTGAGGCAGAACAGCATTCACAGGGATCCTGCAGCAGGAGGGAGCACAGTGTGTTCAGGAAACGTGGAGGCAAGGGGACGCATCCCCAAGGTAGATAGGAGAGAACAGGACTTGGTAACGACTTGGATAACTGGACACAGTTCTTCCTCAGATTCCTCGCTACTCTTTTCCCCCCTAGTAGATAACAAACACTTCAGCTGGGCATTGTTTTAAGCACTTTACACACATTGACAATAACCCAAGAAGTATACAGTAGAATATAAGAACTCATGATCCTACTTGAAAATCTCTGCTTTGCCTTTTTCTGCCCCTCATATACTGAACTGTTCTTCAGATGGCAGACAGTTTTTGTAGGGACAAGCCCAGGGTTGTTTGAGAAAAGAAAAGAAAAAAAAAGGATGGGAGTATCAAATGTCTTTTGGTCATGCTGAGTCCTGAGGCACTGGACTTAGGACGAAGACTACAGAAATCTCCCATCTATTCATGTGTTCCTTATTTAATTGTGATGGATAATATTTACTGAGTGCATATTGTGTCAAGTACTGTTCTGTACTTTTTACATATAAGCTTATTTAATCTTCACACCTAACCCTGTTATGATGCCCACTTTGCAAATGGGAAAACCAAGAGAAATCTCCAAGGATGCACACCTAATAGTAGTGAAGGGAGGTGGGAGCTGATCGAGGCAGTCTGTCTTCAGAGGCCACACTGGACATCACTTGCTTATTTGTATGGCTGCCAAATGCCTTGCTGCCCCCTAAACGATTCTCTTCTTCCTTCTCTAACAGACTCCCTCCAATACGTCAGGAAAGGAGGACCCTCACGACAAACACGACATAGTCATTGAATTAACAGGAAAATGGGGAAACTCTGGTGGAACTTTATAGGAACAACATCTACTAAAACCGGCTTTTCTTCAACAAATGAGAATATGGAAGTAATTTTGTGGCTAATGAACACAGAATACTTGAGATATGCAGCAAGCTGCCATGTAACTCTAGATTCCTGAAATTGGCGGTATGAAAACAGCTCTAAGGCTGCTTTTGAGCAGGGATTATAGTCAATCCTACACCACTAAAGTAATTACAGCAGAAAAAAAGAGACCATTTTCAACAAAGTTGCAGAATTTCTCTGATTTGCATTAAGTATTTGTCATTTTCTTGGCTTGTGTTTCTCCTTTCATCACTGCACTGTATGTGAGATCATGTGTTTCAAGGCTGGCTCATTCTCATTTAGGTTCAAATCAAATTCTACACTGTTCTTTTGGATGCAGGGGTTTCCCTGAAGTTAAACGGAGTTTCCTCCACTTTTGTTGAGATCTAAAGAAGCGGGATTTCAGTTCCTCACTCATCACTCATCACTTGAATCACTCCGGTGTGTCTACCCTCAGCTTTTTTTTTTTTTTTTTTAAGATTTTATTTTTTCCTTTTTCACCCCAAAGCCCCCCGGTACATAGTTGTGTATTCTTCGTTGTGGGTTCTTCTAGTTGTGGCATGTGGGACGCTGCCTCAGCGTGGTCTGATGAGCAGTGCCATGTCCGCGCCCAGGATTCGAACAGACGAAACACTGGGCCGCCTGCAGCGGAGCGCACGAACTTAACCACTCGGCCACGGGGCCAGCCCCTACCCTCAGCTTTCTTGCTACTTTCTCCCTCCATCGTACTCTGTTAGCAGATAATAAAGCCCTTCTATCATATTTTCTATGTGTCAACTATGTTCTAAGCACTGTACACCTATTGCCTCAATGACACCCTATGAGGATATGGCAGAATATACGGGCCCAGATGCAGGTAGTTGGGAGACAGGGCAGTGGAAGCACATAAAAGATGTCTTCTCAATCCTTCTGGTCTCTGTAAATGAGAAATAGGCCATACTCATTTTAAAGATGGGGAACCCGAAGCACAGAGAGAGAGCAAGCAGTTTGTTCAAGACCACCTAGCTGCAAAGTGGCAGAACTATGATTTGAATCCGAGCAGTCTGACTCCAGAGTCTGTACTCTTAGCCGTCAACACTACTGCAGAATTCCTCCCTGGTTAAATTCAACTCTGTATGTCCCCTGCCTGTACTTGGGAAGCTGAATAGAGCTGAAGAAAAACGACCATGCGGGCTGTTCTCCCTCCACATTCATGCCTGGGCATAGCCTCAAAAGCCACTCTACTTTTGAATTCTGTTCATTTGTTGATTATTTCACACCTTTTCTCTCTTTAAACCTTTGCTGCCACTTCTCCAGTCTTCATTGCTGACGACTTGTTTCCCATTTCATGGAGAAAATGGAAACAATCAGAAGAGAGCATCCACCTGCTTCCACCGCCCTTCTACTGACCTACTTGTATGGGGCCCCATGTACTCTGCCTGCCCTTTACCATGGATGAAAGCCTATGTTCCTGTCTAAATTCAGTAGCTTCTTGTTCTGCACTGGATCCCACTCCCCTACCTTCTCCAGGATTTCTCTCTTTCAAATGTATCCCCTCTCCTGTATCATCAGTTTTCCTACCCCTACTGAATCATTCCCATCAGTATACAGATGTACTGTAATATCGCCTCTTAAAAACAAAAACAGACTTCTGGTTTCTGGTCTGGCATGTGAGGAGCTTGGCAATTGTCATTCTGTCCTAACAACAAGTAAAAAGCTGAACAAATTGAAAAATCAACAACTTTTCATGGATCCATCAGAGAAGTGAGGTTACGGGCAAACCCCAAAATTGGAGAGCTAGGCAAATATAGAGAAGAATAACTTATTGGAGGAGAAACCTACATGAGGAGCAGTACGGGGCTAGGAAAACCTGAACTGTAATTGCCAAATTGCTGGAGGCTCAGTGTGGACAAGTCTGAGACTTTAAAACCCCAGGGGGACCCAGTCCCTGGGAGGCCCCCACAGTTTTGTGAGTTTTACTTCCAGGAGCCCTACCTGGTTCTCACGGTGAATATCAGAGAAAAATCCGCTTGTGCTTCTAGCAGAGGGGGAAGAAAAGGAACCATTTTGAAATATGCAAAAGCATTCTCTTCTTCACAAGGCCTGCCCATAAAAGAAACTTTTTCACCAGAGCCTAAACTATTGGGATTTTATCAGAGCCTAACCAACGTGGGGGAAGGGAAATAACCAACCTCAGTCCCTCTGGCCTTCCACTGGGGGAAGGGAAGCACCAAGTCCAGCCCTCTCTAGCCGACCTGTCCCACATAAGGGGGGCAAAAAGTGAGAAGCGCTTGTGAAGTTCAGAGGCACAGGCTGTCTAAAAGACCAACACCTAATGAGAGGACCATAGAATGTTTTCCCTCCTCCCGCACCTCACCACCACGTTACTAAAGGCCTGCAATTCATTCTATCCAGTATATCATGCCTGGCTGTCAAGAAAAAATTAAAAAGCATACTAGAAGGCAAAAAATCAGTTTGAAGAGTCAACAAGCATCAGAAGTAGACTCAGATATTGCAGGGATATTGGAATGATCACACCAGGAATTTATAACAACTGTGATTAATATGCTAAGGTCTCTAATGGATAAAGTAGACAGCATGCAAAATCACTATTTTGTAATGTAAGCAGAGAGGTGGAAAATTCTAAGAAAGGACAAAAGATAAATACTAGAGTTCAAAAAATGCTGTAACAGAAATGAAGAATGCCTTCAGTGGGCTTATTGGTAGACTGGACACAGCTGTGAAAAGAATCTTTGAGCTTGAGGAGGTCTTAACAGAAACCTCCGAAATTGCAAAGCAAACAGAAAAAAGACTGAAAAAACCTAAACAAATCCAGAACAGAATATCTAAGAAAGGTGGGACAACAATAAAACATATAACATACACGTATTAGGAATACCTGAAGGAGAAGAAAGAGAAATGAAAGAGAGGACATCACTACAGATCCCATGGACATTTAAAGGATAATTATATACTTCACAAAAATTAACTCAAAATGGATCATAGACCAAAATGTAAAATGCAAAATTATAAAACTCCTAGAAGATAACATAGGGGAAAATCTAGATGACCTTGGTATGGCGATGACTTTTTAGATACAACATCAAATCCATGAAAGAAAGAACTGATAAAGTGGATTTCATTAAAACTAAGGACTTCTGCTCTGTGAAAGACAATGTCAAGAGAATGAGAAGACATGCCTCAGAGTGGGAGAAAATATTTGCAGAAGACATATCTGATACAGGACCATTTTACAAAACATACAAAGAACTCTTAAAACTCAACAATAAGAAAATGAACAACAGCATTAAAAAATGAGCCGAAGACCTGAACAGACACCCTATCAAAGAAAATATGTAGATGGAAAATAAGCATATGAAAAGATATTTGACAGTATGTGTCATTAGGGAATTGGAAATTAAAATAACAATGAGATACCACTACACACTCAATAGACTGGCAAAAATCCAAAACACTAACACTGAATGCTGGTGAGGATGCAGCAATAGGAACTATCATTGCTGGTGGGAATGCAAAATGGTACAGTCACTTTGGAAGATAGTTTGGCAATTTCTTATAAACTTAAACATATAAGATTCAGCAATTGCACTTCTTGGTACTTACTGAAATGAGTTGAAAAGTTATGTCCACACAAAAAAATTGTACATGAAGATGCTTATAGCAGCTTTACTCATAATTGCCAAAATGTGGAAGTAATAAAGATGTCCTTAAATAAACTGTGGTACATCCAGTCAATGGAATATTATTCAGTGCTAAAAAGAAATGAGTTATCAAGCCATGAAAAGACATAGAGGAACCTTAAATGTATGTTACTAGTGACAGAAGCCAGTCTGAAAAGGTTACATACTGTATCATTCCAACTGTATGACATTCTAGAAAAGGCAAAAGTATGGAGATAATTAAAAGATCAGTTGTTGTGGGGGTGGGGTGGGGGTGGGGATATGAATAGGCACAGCACAGAGGATTTTTAAGGCAGTGAAATTACTCTGTATGATACTATAATTGTGGATACCTGTCATTATACATTTGTCAAAACCCATAGAATGTACACCACCAAGAGTGAATCATAATGTAAACTTGGACTTTGGGTGATAATGATATGTCAATCTAGTTTCATTGATTGTAACAAATGTGCTACTCTGGTGCGGGAGCTATATATGTGTGTGTGTGCTCAGGAGGTATATGGGAAATCTCTGTGCCTTCTGATTCATTTGCTGTGAACTAAAAGTCTCTAAAAAATTGTCAATTTAAAAAACAAAACAAAAACAAAACAAAGAACCTCCTTAGACCTCACATTCCTTTCCAGCTGCCACCTCATTTCTTTGCTCCCTTTTAGAGAAAAATTCCCCAAAAGAATCGCCTGTGCTCACTAGCTGTCTCGATTTCCCCTCTTCCCATCTCTCTTTAATCCGTTCCCACCAGGCTTTTGTCCTCACTGTTCCACTGAAATACGGCCAATTCTCAGTCCTCATCTTGAAATAGGGAAAGCTTTTGACACAGTGATCATTTTATCTTTCTTTTTTTCCTTCTTCTTCTTCTTCTCAAAACCCCCCAGTACACAGTTGTATATTGCAGATGTAGGTCCTTCCACTTCTACTGTGTGGGACACCACTTCAACATGGCTTGATGAGCGGTGCTAAGTCCGCACCCAGGCTCTGAACCGGCCAAACCGCGGGCCGCCCAAGTGGAGCGCGTGAACATAACCACTCGGCCCCGGGACTGGCCCCCGTTTTATGTTTCTTGATAACCCTTCCTTCATTTGGTTCCCGGGACCCCCATTTTTAATGTTCTCCCCTGAGCCACTCTTTCTTAATCTCTTGGCTGGTCTCCCCTCACGTCCCTAGATGCTAATCACTGGAGTGTACTAAGCTCAGTCTTTGGTCTTCTTTTCTGTACCTACACTCACTTACTTGGTGATCTCATCCAGACTCAAGGTTTTGAGTACTATTGATAACTCAGGATGCGTCAATTCAAAATACCCAGTTTATGAGGTTGTGGTGAGGATTAAATGAGTTAATATATATAAGGAACTTAAAACTGTGTCTGGAACAGTCAGTACTTTAGATAATCAGCTGTAAACCTGCAAGCTAACAGGCATCATAAACATCACATGTTCAAAACCAAATTTCCAACTTTTCTCCCTCAGGTTCCCCCTCTTGCAGGCTTTCCTAACATCCTTAACTCTTTGCTTCTTATCATATTCCCCATCTAGTCTATGAGAAAACCCTGGTGGTTCTACCTTCAAAATACATTCAGAATCCAAATCTTCCCACTATCGCGTCACTATATCCTTGTCCGAGGTACAGTAGTGTTCCACCTGACCTTCTGCAAATTTACTGATAAGTCTCCCTGCTTTCTCTTATTTCCCTTTGGTCTCGTTTAACACAGCAACCAGAGTGATGCTTTTAAAATGTGAGGCAGATCGTGTCACTCCTTTGTTCTAAATCATCTTACTCAGAGCGAAAGACAATATCCGTGCAATGGCCTACAAGGCTCTAGATCAATTGGCCCTTTGCTCCTCTGCTTTCATCTCTTACCACTCTCCATGTGGTTCACTCTGCTTCAGCACACTAGCCGCCTTGCTGTTTCTCACATATACTTCCTCCTCCATTACTTTTGTTTGATTTCCCACTGCCTAGAATGTCCTTCCTCAAGATAATCTGCTCAAATGTCTCTGCTCATCCCCTTCCTTCTCCAGTGTCTCTCTCAAAGAATCTTCCTATCTCTCTGGCATCATCAGGGCCACTAGGAGAGGATCTAGCCTGTAGATAAGTCAAAACTTCCAAACCAGGTTCTTGATGACATCCTTTGAGCATCCGGATCAAGCCTGGCCTAATGCTAGCTCTACCCCTGGACTGTACATGCTGCACTCGTGCCTTTTGGAGTTTACTACAATACCTGGCAAACAGCTTGGCAGGTGTTGTATAAAAAAATATCATTATCATTAGTATATTTTATTTATTACAATTTATTATTATTCATATTTTAATGTGGTAGAATTGTATAATGATGAGTCTTAGCAGAAAGAAAATTGTAATTTTGTAAATAAAGAATGGAGAAAGGTATTGCTTAATCTTTTCTTCTGGGGACATTATTATGTTGTGCAACACGAAGAGAAGAGGGGAAGGAGACAGAGGGAAGGGAGCTGACAGTTACGAACTGTCCGGCCTCATGCTAAGTGCTTCACATGCATTTCTTCTTCAAAACTCAGCGTCCCCAGGGTGAACCTTTGTCTCCACATTTTACAGATGAGGAAGGTCAGAAGGTTAAGGTCATCTAGCTATTAAAGGGGATAGTCAGGATCCGTGACTAGGGCTGTGTTACTCCCAAACCTGTCCTCTTGCCATTTTCACCATGCTGCGCCTTGGTCTTTAAATCTTTCTACAATACATAAGTCCTGTTTGTTGAGCCAGTGAGTGAAACCAGAAAGCAAGTGGGAAAAAGAATTCTTTTCAGTCTGCAAATGTCAAGAGTGACAATATGTGGCTGTGTTCTTACCATTGAGCTTAAAATCTTGCAACTCAGGCTTTGGCAGAAATTTGAAAAAAAGAAAATTTCCACCGGCATGTCTAACTTATTAAAGAAGGATAAAATGTAACTGCACATAGTGACAATATCCCACCTATTTCCTGGAACCCATTCTACAACGGTGAAGGATATGCTTCAACTATAAATAGAATATATCAGCTCATCTGTTCTCACCAGATGCAGTGAAATTTAGTCTCTAGAGTAAGGGCTGGTTTAAGGGTCCCCCTGAACTTGTGTTTTAGTGAGAAAAATATTTTGTACATGTTTAAGAAATTATGCTTATTCACTTTTACATTGAGGTTTAAAGTACATCACATTAGAAACATTTAAGAAAGATAATTTTATATTTGTCCTAAGAGATTAACTTTAAATTACAGTACAAAATCCAGTTAATTCCCTCAAGTCAACCTTACTTATTAAGCGCCTATTTGTGCTTTGAACTCTGCTGGATGCTGTGTACAAAGAGAGCATGGTGTGCTCAAACTAGTCCATAGCCTCTGGAAATCCTTGAGGGACCCTTCTTTTGTGAGTTCCTAGGCAATGCAAAAGCTATTTGGGATGAGCTATATCCTGGGCACAAAGCAGTCATTTACGTCGGCCAGCTCACCTCCTTCACTGAGCGAGGAGAACTGAAATGAGGGCAGGGTATTCTTTCTCAGTCTTTTGCATAACCAATCTACATTTAACCCTTTCAATGTCTTCTAAATTCATCTGTCTTGCACACTAATTATTTTTATTGCTATTCTTAGAAACTGTGCCAAAATACTTTACATATTCCCAGTCTTGAGAGACTGAGAAATAGACACAAAAATTTTCCAATAATTCTTGTGCATACATATATAAGTAAAAAGTCAATATTTGGGGTTTTCATTGGGACAGCTGCCCTACCAAGGTTTATTGTTCACATTCTAGTTATATTAGTTTGATAGACACTTCTCCTTTTAGATTCAATGTTCATTTCTTGCTGAAGATGTCCTCACCCCCGATAACACTGTGTGGTGTGCCAATTAAAACAATGTTTTGACCTATATAACATTTTCGCGTTTGTTTCTGCTCTCTCAAAAATTTGCAATAGTAGCCAATCTCCATTTGGGGCCACCAGTGTGTTATCATGCTTTCCTTTCACATAACAAGGAAGTTGTTCATGCTGTTATATCATACATTTAGAAGATTCCAAGAAAAAGTTTATTCAAGTCCAAATCAGCCACACCTTTCAATACACATATACAGCAATGTCTGTATATAGATGGGAAAAACACTTGGCAAACAAGACTACAATACAGCTGAGGGAGGAAGAGGTGTGACGCGCTGGCTGTGAATTTTTGTTTCCGAGGTCAAGAGGGCCCTTATGCCTGCACTTCTATACGCTCCAGTACACTTTGGGCTTCTGAGGGTCCGGGTTCAAGAAACTCTTATTGGTGCTGACAGCGATCCCTTGTTTATGTGGTTTCCGGAGATGGGCTGAGGAATCTATGATTGTTGTGAAGGTATTCAGACATGAGGCAATTTTCAGGGACCCTAAGAAATGAGGAATCATGACTATTAGGTAATTTTATTCATTCTTCTTTATCCAGTTATGGAATATACAACTTTTGTCACTTTGTGGTCTGCGCATAAGTATAGGGGACAAGGACGGAGGAGTGTAAGGAGAGAGAAACATTTCTTCTATTCAAACATGGGATTCCAAAACATATTTATAGCAACACCTTTCAACTTAATGGGTAATATTAAGCTCCAACATGTCATTTTGCTATTTTTCAGAAAGAAAAACCTCAGATAATGGTTGAAAGACGTACACAGTTGATAGAAATTAATTTGAAATTGGGGTAAACTCTGGAAATAAGATTTTTTTCATTTTAATGTTGAATATATGAAATAATTCAAGAATAAATTTTGTATGTTAATACTGGATATGTATAAATTAATCCATTGTTTCAAAATTTTCATTTATCAAGTTAGACTATTGTTTAATTCTTTTTTCTGGGTTATCTAATTGGAGGACGTTGGGGTGGGTGGGGTAAGCAAGTAAGGGGAAAATTCACATTTTGGAGATCAATATCTGGCCCTTTTTGATGGCATTACACAGTCAATAGAATTAACTTGGCTGCTGCGTGGGTTTGATGAAACTGACTGCTAAAGAAGATCACCATCTTTGGGAACACTCTGGACTCAGTAGGGCGCATGGGCTTTTCAGCCACTTTAAGAGCAGGAGCTGATTAGCTCTTTGTCGTGTGGGCTCCTTCTCGAACCATCTCAGCAACGAGCCTCGCTGTAGTCTTCATTCCCCTGCACAAGCCACCTCGTACTCGAGGACTTCAAACCTCACTTTCTTGCACAAAGGCCAGAAGTACTAGTTTACTTAAGTCATTAAAAGCCTTAGAAGAAACGAAGAATTTGATCATTTTGGAAAAAATCCCTTTACTTTTAGCAATGTTATTTGACTTTGAAAGCTTGCTTTTGGACTTTTAAGATCCTGAATCTTAATTATGGTTTCCTTATGCCTAGAATGTTTTCAACCATGAAATTAGAAATCTCTCGTGACTTCTTTCTTCATGTTCCAATTATACTGAACTCTGAGCCACACTTGCTCACACTTCTGCACCTCTGCGCTTCAAGATTTAGTGAAAGTATTATTATAAGAAGGCGTCTGTTAAGAGACCTTCTTGATCCTCCCTGTTGGAGTTCTGTGCTCCTCTCACGGGCTCTCAGCACACGTGCATATCTCTATCACACTGTATTAAAATCGCCCATTTAGTTTTCTGTCTTCCTCATTAGACTGGGGCCTCATGAAGATCTCGTGAAGGTTTTGGTTATTTTTAATTTAACCTCTGTTATCCTCAATACCTAGCATAGTGCTTGCACGTAGTAGCTGCACGAGTGTTTGTTGAATAAATGAAAAAGTTGAGATGCTTAACAAAGGAACAAAACTGTGTGGATTTGATTACTTTTTCCTCTCCATGTTTGACTAAAGTCGTTGCTAAGTAGACACAGCACTTAAATGGTCAGTTTCTATACTGATCCCTTCTCCTATATTGATTTCAGTGACTTGCTCTGCAGCAACAAGTTGTCCATGTGAAGCAAGCGCATTAATACTATGTGTAATGACAGCACATTACTAATGGGGGCGTTTTGCTCATTCTACTTACGAAGTTCTGGTTATAAGGACTGTTGTGAGGATAATGTCGCAGTGAGAAGGAAGGGATGAGTAGATCCAGGAATGGAATGAATGGGTTCATTAAATGGCTAAGCCTTTGCTTTAGGAGTTCACTGGTATCACTGCACAGTCATTTGGGTTCAGTATTCCTTCTGAATGGATCTGCTGTGCCTTGGCTGAATTAACTCATTTCACAGATCCGTTGCCCAGAAGTGAGTAGCTGAATAGACTCAGATATTCTTCTAATTAAATCACAGTAATGTTGGTTTTTATACTGGTAATCACAATAGCCCCACAGTATATTAGATAAGGTTAAGAATAAAGAACTATTCATAAAATAATGCCCTTACGACTGATTGAGATTTGATTCTGCTTCTGACACTTACTGGCTATTTGACTTTGAGGCATTTTCTTAACCTCTCTGGGACCCTTACCTTTTATGTAACATGGGGATAATAGTACTTAGCTCACAGGGTTGTTGTGAGGAATGTGTGAGGTAAGCGTGTGAAAAATTTAGCATGATGCCTGGGCCACAGTAAGTGCTCAATAGTTATAAAGTGCTATCATGATCACCACCACCACCATCATCATTATCGTCATCATCATCATCGTCATCACAACTACTGCTTCTACATGTGACTGTTATTCCTCTTCGGCTCTATAGTGTTTGAACCCCAAGTACAGGAAGATCAAATCTAAATTTAATAATTAACAAAACCCAAATTGGTAAATAAAAATCCTTCAAGGTACTTTCATTTTATCTATCAAGAAATTAATTCTAGTATCTTCAGTTTTTGTAATTATAATGTATTTATAATAAAATATAAATCTAAATATTTATTTATATACATCCTATGTAAATATTTTAGAAATTTAGGCACAGTCTCATGAAAAGGAAACTTTCTTTCTGCCATTCAACCTATTAGAATGATGTGAATATAGTTTTAAGACAGGAAAATACTTATGCTATAATGTTGAGTAAAAATAATCCCAATAATATAATGGAAAAAAATTAACTGGGTATGTATGAGTTGTAGGATTTGAATGGTTTTTATTTATTTTTTATACGTTCTATATTTTCCAAGTTTTCTACAATAAACACATTCTACTTTTAAGACTTTTTAGGTGGTAAAGATATTCATCTTGTCTTTCATTTATATGCATATGCACAAACACATACACACAGTTTTTTTCTGGATTTTAGAATACACAATCCTTATAAAAATGATGTAAACAAAACAGACATATAAAGCTGAAAGTCAATTCAACACAAGAAAACCAATCAATGTAACACATTATATTACCACAATGAAGTACAAAAACCACATTATCATCTCAATTGATGCAGAAAAAGTATTTGACAAAATTCAATACCCTTTCATTATAAAACCAGTCAACAAATGAGGAATAGAAGGAAAGTATCTCAAGATAATGAAAGCCATATATGAAAAACCCACAGTTAATGTCATCTCAAAGGTGAAAGACTGAAAGCTTTTCCCCTAAGATCCAGAACAAGGCAAGGATGCCCACTCTTGCCACTACTGTTCAACATAGTACTGAAAGTCTAGCCAGAACAATTAGACAAGAAAAAAAATAAAAGGCATCCAAATTGGAAAGGAAGAAGTAAAATCATCTCTGTTCACAAATGACATGAACTTATATGTAGAATACCCTAAATATTCCACAAACAACTATTAAAATGAATAAGCAATTTCAGCAAAGTTGCAGGATATAAAATCAACATGCAAAAATCACTTGTATTTCTATACACTAACAATGACCAATCTGAAGAGAAAATTAAGAAAACAATCCCATTTACCAGAGCATCAAAAAGGATTAAATCTTAGAAATAAACTTAAGTGAGCAGGTGAAACACTGTACATGGAAAACTACAAACATTGTTAAGACAAATCAAAGAAGACACAAATAGACTGGACATTCTAACATGTCTAACATTAAAATGTCCACACTACCAAAAGAATCTACAGATTCAGAAAATCCTTATCAAAATCCCAATGACATTCTTTGCAGAAATAGAAAAAAATTCCTAACATTCATATGGAATCCCAAGGGACCCTGAGTAGCCAAAACAATTTAGAAGAACAAAGTTGGAGGCCTCATACCTCCTGACTTCAAAACATACTACAAAGCAACATTAATCAAGACAGTGTAGTACAGGCCTAAAGACAGAGATACAGACCACTGAAACAGAAATAGAAAGCCCAGAAATAAACCCTTATGTATATAGCCAAATGATTTTTGACAAGGGTGCCAAAACTACACAATGGAGAAAGGACAGTCTCTTCAACAATGGTATTAGTAAAACTGGCTATTCACACATCAAAATTGAAGCTGGATGCTTACCTTACACCATATAAAAAAAATTAACTCAAAATAGATGAAAGACCTAAATGTAAGGCCTAAAACTATAATTACTAGAAGAAAATACAGGGGAAAAGCTTCAGGACACTAGATTCGGCAATGATTTCTTGGATATGACATCAAAAGCACAGGCAACAAAAGCAAAAATAGACAAATGAGTCTGTATCAAACTTAAAAATTTTGCACATTAAAGGAAACAATCGAGTGAAAAGGCAGCCTATAGAATGGGAGAAAATAGCTGGAAATCATATATCTGATAAGGGGCTAATATCCGGAACATAAGGAATTTCTATAACTTAACAAAGAAACAACTTGATTAAAAAGTCAGTGAGTAGCTTGAATAGACAATTCTCCAAAGAAGATACACAGACGACCAACAAGCATACGAAAAGATGCTCAAAATGACTAACCGTAAGAGAAATACAAATCAAAACCACAGTGAGATATCACCTCACACCCATTAGGATGGCCACTATCAAAAGAACAGAAAATAACAAGTGTTGACAAGGATGCAGAGAAATTGGAACCCTTGTGCACTGTTGGTGGCAATGTAAAATGGTGTGGCCATTATGGAAAACAGTATGGGTTTCCTTAAAAAGTTAAAAATAGAATTACTATATGATCCAGCAATCCCACTTCTGAATATACATCCAAAAGAATTCAGAGCACGATCTCAAAGAGATTTGCACACCTATGTTTACTGCAGCATTATTCATAATAGCTAAGAGGTGGAAACAACACAAATGTCCACTGACAGATGAATGGAGAAAGAAAATGTAGTATCTACATAGAATGGAGTATTTTGCAGCCTTTAAAAAGAAGGAAATCTTGTCACTCGGTTCAATATCCATGAACCTGGAAGATCTGATGCTAAGCAAAATATGCCAGTCACAAAAAGACACATACTGTATGATTCCACTCATATGAAGTTATCTCAAGCAGTCAAAATCAGAGAAACAGAAGGTAAAGGTGGCTGCCTAGGGCTTGGGGCCAGCGGAAGGAGGAGGGGGAATTAGTGTTTAATGACTATAGAGTTTCAGTTTTATAAGATGAAAAAGTTCTAGAGATCTGTTGCACAACAATGTGAATATATTTAACACTACTGAACTGTTACACTTAAAAATGATTAAGATGGTAAATTTAATGTTATGTGGTTGGGTTTTTTTTTCTGCCACACACAAAAAAACCCCTGAAAGTCAAGGGTCTCTGTAATTACACTCCCGCCCTACTATAAACTACTGCACACATAGTATCTAAACACCATACTACAAAGACAACTATTGTTAACAGGTATGTAACTTCAAAGCTTTTTTCTTTTTTTTTTTTGCTGAGGAAGATCAGCCCTGAGCTAACATCTGTGCCAATCTTCCTCTACTTTTTTGTATGTGGGACACCACCACAGCGTGGCTGGTAAGTGGAGCAGGTCTGTGCCCAGGATCCAAACCTGCAAACCTGGGCCACTGAAGCAGAGTGCATAGAACTTTAACCACTCGGCCATGGGGCCAGGCCCAGGGCTTTTTTTAAAAAAATGGAATATACAGACACACGCACACTATACACTCATACATGCTTCTAACAGAGTTCTCAGACTTGCCTTTTTTCTTTTTTAATACTCAACAGAATGCCATGGTCATCTTTCCATGTCAGTATACAGATAAATCTACTTCATTCTTTTAAATAGCTGCATAGTATTTCACTGTATGAATGTACCATATTTGGCAAATGTATTACCATATTTGGCTATGTCTCAGAGGCTGCATATTTCCAAAGGAATGAGCACTTTAATGATAAAAATTTTCATAATTAACAAATGTTCGTTGCCTAAGGGGCATAGCAGTAGGGGGGAGGGCTCTACAAGGAATGACAGAGTTCTTGTCCTCAAGCAAACAACACTCTATTATGAAAGCAAAGATATACACGTAAATAAACAAGGTAGAAAGACATACATACATATTAATTGCCATATGAAGTTTGGACCCCCAATTCGGGGGAATCAAAGCTGGTTTCAAGAGAACGCATCTTCAGAATATTCAAGGATAGCAAGAATTTAGGAATGTGGAGATTGGGAGACTAGAGAAGAGGAAGAGAATATTTCAGAAAGTAGGAACAGGTAGGTAAGACATACAGAAGTACAGTATATAATAATAGCTACCAGTTCCTCAGTGCCTATGAACTAAGTACTTGGTAGCAAGTACTAAGTACCTATGTACCAAGCTACGTTCTTTACATATAATACTCCATTTCAGCCTCACAACTGAGGAATAAACATTTTAATTCCTATTTAATAACGAGGTAACTCAGGATCAGAAAAGTTAAGTATTAACATTGTGAGTTCCTTCACTAAAGAAATGATAATGTGACAACATGGATGGACCATGAGGGCATTATGCTAAGTGGAATAAGCCAGACAGAGAAAGGCAAATACTGTGTGAGCTCACTTATATGTGTAATCTAAAAGAAAAAAAAAACCCAACCAAACAAACCATAGAAAAAGAGATCAGATTTGTGGTTACCAGAGGTGCGGGGTGGAGGTTGGGGAAATTAGATGAAGGTAGTCAAAAGATAAAAAGTTTCAGTTATAAGTACTGGGGATATAGTGGACAACATGATGACTATAGTTAACACTGCTGTATGGAATATTTGTTGTTAAGATAGTAGATCCTAAGAGTTTTCATCACAGGGAAAAACCTTTTCATTTTTTGGTATCCATATGAGAGGACGGATGTTAAACTTCTTGTGGTAATCATTTCACAATATATGTAAGTCAAGTCATCATGCTGTACACTGTAAACTTATGCAGTGCTGTATGTCAATTATATTTCAATAAAACCACAAAAAAAAGAACAAATGATAATGTAGGAGAGGGAAGCTGGGACCAGACCAAAGAAGACCTTGAAGATCATGCCTGAATGCTTAGATTCTATTTGGTAGGTAATTTAGAGCCATTGACAAATTATGAAAATGGAAACTTCATAATTAAGAATTCATGCTTTAAGAAGGTAAGTCTGGTAGTGCTTTGGATGGACTAATTACAGGAAATAAATTAGATTAATTAGAATACAGTGACCATATGCCTAGGTTTGCAAGGGGCAGTCTCAATGTATGCCAGTTGTCCTAGAAATATTAAAAGAGCCTATTTCACTCTCCATAATGTCCCTTTCGCACTCAGAAATGTCCTGGAAATAATATGTGACAAAATATGAAGGGATATGAGAGCTGGAATAACACAGGACAGCGGCAGTGTGAACAGAGAGGAGGAAGGAAGTGAGAGAAATCTTGGTGTGGTAGAAGAATCAATAGATACGTTTTAGTTCAAGTGGCTGGAGAATAAAATGTCAATGATCGGGAAAAAAAGAAAGGAAAAAAGATTTAGAAGAGAAAATGATGTCTTTAATTTGGAATCTGACGTCCTGGCAGGATATTCATGTTGAACTGTGCGGTAGCTTATTGGAAATGTGAGGCTGGAGATACAGTTGCCCATATGGAAGTGATTATTGAAATCATGAAAGTGAATGAGATTGCCAAGGAATAGAGCATAACCAAAGATGGCAAAGAGGCCTAGAGGACCCCAAGGAAGACCTATTTAGAAGACTCTCAAATTGTAAATACAAAATGAGGTTAATCGATGGTTCCATAATTGCATGATCATCTTGAGCCCAGTCAAAAGTACCAATTGCCCACGTCGAATGCTGAGTTTGAAAGCAGCTGGTCAAGAAACCAAAGGGCAACTTCACAAACTGTTTCCTCCATGTTTTCATTTCATGACATTTTCAGCTTTCTTCTTGTGAATGTGAACTCCTGAGTGTTATGTTATAAACTTATTTTTAGCTCAGGACTAGAGTGATTGATATAAGAAGGTAAGCAGAGCAGTAAGCGATGTGAGCCACTCAAGTGTCTACAATCTCTCTCTCATTTTCCTGTACATTAATAGAGATATATGAACACTAATGTTATTGTTTCCTACATAACTTGCCACAGACTGTCAAGCTGAAGGTTCTACCACAATTATCACTGATGACATGAAGACTACAGAACAGAATTAAGCTCTGTATTATCAGTGCATTCAGAACTACATGGTATATTGACAAGTCACTTAGTGTTCACATGTCAAAGCCCACGACTTACTGTTTCATTTACAGAGATGTAAATCTCACCCAGGAAAGACCAGGTACACCTTAAAATTACTATATGAAATTGAAGAACACATATAAAAAGGCATTTGAATTTAATCTCAAGGCTGTTTTGATGAGGAAAAAATGCATTAAAAATTTTACATTTTGCAAGGGAAATTCATATCCCTTTGCCCTTAAAACAAAGCCATATGAAAACACTTTAAATGCAAAACTTCATTTAACTGTCCAGGAAGATGAAATTAAACAGCAGGAGTGCCTGCTTGCTTTTTAATCTTGTCTCTTTTTTTAAAAAACTTTGATGTTTCAGTAAGTACCAATAACATGTAATTTACAAATCTAACTGAAAACAGTGACTTTGAAATTATTTAACCATCTTTTCCCTCATTTAACAAATTCACTTTTTGGAAGAAAAATAATTTTAAAGTAGTCCACATATCTCTTCATATATCTAAAAACAAACTGTACAGCCCACTGGAGTTATATTAAATTCATGGAGGAGAAAACAGAGCAGGATGAATCTTTCCAAGCAATTTCAATACATTCCAAACCGTAAACTACTGTCAAAAAGACACAGTGCAGCAACTCTGCTATGACTCTCTGCGAAGTAGACAATGTGTTTTTAATACCTGCTTGGAAGAGAAGCATCGATGTATCCAGTTAAGAATTCAGATTGTTTGCCAATATCGTGAAATGAATTCAGGCAATATGGGAATCTGCAATATTCAGAGTTTATTGCTCATCAATGCAACCACTTTTTCCAGGTTGGGATTGGGTTTTTCAAATGTAAAACCATATAAATATATATATATTTTTTGCTGAGGAAGATTTTCTCTGAGCTAACCTCTGTTGCCAATCTTCCTTTTTGCTTGAGGAAGATTTGCCCTGAGCTAACATCTGTGCCAGTCCTCCTCTGTTTTGAATGTGGGTCACTGCCACAGCATGGCTGCCAACAAGTAGTGGATGTCCGCACCTGGGAACCAAACCTGGGCCACTGAAGTGGAGCGTGCAGAACTTAACCATTAGGCCATGAGGCTGGCCCCAAACTGGTAATTTTTCATATGGTTACCATGGGAAGCTTGTTCCTGATGGTGAAACACATTCAGTAATAACTATTATTATCAGTCAATAAATGACTGGCTAGAATCTAGCTAGACACAATACATTGTTGGACATTATTGATGGTCTCATCTTTGTTTTTTTGAAAATGGATTGCAATATTTATGTCATTAAAAAATATGTAAACCACTTTTGGAAATATGGTTATTAAAGAATAGGCTTTGCAGATGCTGAGCAGTTTCTTTCCCAGGATGATTATACAGCCAAATGATTATGTCAATGATATGTTCAGAGGGTGAGGCAAAATATACTATCATCTTATATGTTCTCTGAATTTCTAGAGACTAATCTTTAAAGCTGAGGTCTTAAACAGGTGGTTGATACCACCTCAAATGTTTTCCCCATTTTTAGGGTGGTGGTAACTTAAGTCTTCATTATTAATATATGGGGCAAGTAAATGAACCAAGGAAACAAAGTGGTGAAATGTTTCTTGAGCTATATGATCCAATTTAAATCAACAGCTTTTAATCTAAATACATGGAAATTAAAACAAGACAGACAGATATATTTGTAACTTCTCTGAGAAGGTCATCCACGGAATATTTTAACTTCCATCAAGTTCTATTGTTTTAAGTAATTTGTTAGTAGTTGTAACTTTTACATAAAAAGCCTTGGGAAAGGGAAAGCTGTAATTTGGGGGAATCTTTAAAAAGTTTCATAGAATCACTTTAAATACAGATACATGTTTTTTTTTTTTTTTAAGATTTTATTTTTCCTTTTTCTCCCCAAAGCTCCCCCAGTACATGGTTGTGTATTTTTAGCTGTGAGTCCCTTTAGCTGTGGCATGTGGGATGCTGCCTCAGCATGGCCTGATGAGCAGTGCTATGTCCGTGCCCAGGATTCGAACCGGTGAAACCCTGGGCCGCCAAAGCAGAGCATGCGAACTTAACCTCTCGGCCACGGGGCCGGCTCCCAGATACATCTTTTTAATAGTGAATTCAAAAGAACTATGTACTATAACAAGATCATTCTTTCAGCTAGTCAACAGACTACTATATTAATTTCCCCTGAAGTTAACATTTGTTTATATTACACCTGAGTTGTTTTCAATATTTCCTTCTATAGTCCCATGTACAGAATTTCTACTCAATGCTTAACCTTTCAAAGGAATCTTAATAGAGAAAACCAGATTATTCCTTTTTTGAATATTAACATTCTTTTTTTTTTCTGCTGAGGAAGATTAACCCTGAGCTGACATCCATGCCAATCTTCCTCTATTTTCTAGTATGTTGGCTGCCAGCACAGCATTGCCACTAACAGAGCAGTGTGTCCACGCCTGGGAACTGAACCTGGGCCACCAAAGCATAGTGTGCTGAACTTATCCACTAGGCCACCAGGGCTGGCCCAAACATTCTTAATATTAGCAAAGCTATTTCTGTCAAGCAGATGTTTATGAGTAGTAATGTCTAAGAAACATAAGCTACCCAGGCAAACGTAAGGATCTGTGGTAAAGAATTAACTGGGGTTTGGTACTTTGTGAACTCCTATATTTCTACCAGATTTTGTAGAGAAAATTCATCATCAGGGTTCATTCAAACACTTCCTGTATCAAAGAAGTAGTGCAGATCTAAATTTAGACTTCACTTCCACTTATGGCCAAGATGGCACAATGAGTAAGATTTACCTCTTGCTTGAAACAATTAAAAGATCATATGTAATATATAAACAATGGTTTTCAAGACAGTCAACATCAGGCAATGATCCCTAAGAGATGAGAAACAAAGGCGAGCCCCATGATTTCTCCCAGCTTACTGTCTGGAGTTTCCAGGCCATAAGGCAGGAAGGGGAAACCAAGGAGGAGATGGAGTCTAGGGAGGCCAAGGCAGCTAGAATTTGCAAGGCAGAATGCCAGAGAGAAGAGAGCCACACACAAAGAGAACTCTGGAGATAGACAAAGGGTCCCTCTGTATCTTCAACTGAGTACTACTGAGCAGCCCATACATATCAGGAAATTACCCAAGGCTGGAGAAAAAAACATCCAAAAGTTTTAGAGAGAACAATACTTGAAGCTCACACAGGGCCAGAATACTTCCAGTTCTCACAGAAGGGGAAAATCTCGTGATTCAAGGGGCACCTGGTACCGTACTTAGAAAGGTTTTGCCTCACTTGTGAGAAAAATTAGACTAAATCTGTTCCCAAGTAACTTAACTGCATACAAAATAAAGCTCAAGAATATTTACAGAAATACAAAGATATCCAGCACTCCACAAGGTAAAGTTCAAAATGTCTATCATCTGATCAAAAATTATCAGGCAAACTAGGAAAACACACTCCATAATGAGAAGGAAACTCAATCAAAACTGACATAGATTATAGCTAAGAAGTGAAAGGAAATAAAATGAAATCAAACAAAATATTCAATCTAAAAACAAGATAGTAAAAGAAAAAAAGAGACACAACAAATAGAACAAATAGAAAACAACAGGGGCTGGCTCCGTGGCTGAGTGGTTAAGTTCGCGCACTCCGCTGCGGCGGCCCACGGTTCGGATCCTGGGTGTGGACATGGCACTGCTTGTCAGGCCACGCTGAGGCCGCGTCCCACATCTCACAACTAGAAGGACCTGCAACTAATGATATACAACTACGTACGGGGCGGGGGGTTTGGGGAGATAAAGCAGGAAAAAAAAAAAAAAAGATTGGCAACAGTTGTTAGCTCAGGTGGCAATCTTTAAAAAAAAGAAAACAATAGCAAGGTGTTAGACTTTAACTCAATCATATGAATAATCATATAACAAGTGAATGGTCTAAGCACTCCATTTAAAGGCAGAGATTATTAGATTGGATTAAAAAAAGCAAGACCCAAAACTATATGCTGCCTGAAAGAAACCTACTTTAAAGACACAAATAGGGGTTAAATGGAAAAGATATGCCATGCTAGCACTTATCAGTAAGGATATAAAAGGACTGAAAGACACTACTGACTAACCTGACCTAATAAACATTTATGGAACATATCAATCAACAATAGCAGAAATGCACACGGGACATTCACCAAGATGAGCCATACTCTGAGGCATAAAACAAGTCTCAGTAATTTTAAAAGGATCCAAGTTATAGAAAGTATGTTCTCCGGTCACGATAGAATTAGAAATCAATAATAGAAATATTCTTGGAAAATTTCCAAGTACTTGTGAAATAACATGATTCTAAATAAACCATCAGTCAAAGGAAAATCAGAAAGCATTTGATCCGAATAAAAATAAAATTTATGGTATATATCAAAACTTACAGTTAAGGTAGTA
The DNA here is from genome assembly GCF_041296235.1 of Equus asinus. Classification (NCBI taxonomy): domain Eukaryota; kingdom Metazoa; phylum Chordata; class Mammalia; order Perissodactyla; family Equidae; genus Equus; species Equus asinus. The sequence continues at coordinate 123,418,001 of NC_091793.1, read as the reverse complement.
ATTAGAGGGAAATTTATAGCACTCAACATCTATATCAGAACACTATCAAATCAGTAACCTCAGTTGTCAAGTTAAACTAAAAGATGGCTAAACCCTAAGTAGAAGAAAAAAATAATAAAGACCACAGTACAAATCAATGAAACAGAGAACAGTAAAATTACAGAGAAAAATCAATAAAACCAAGTCAGTTCTCTGAGATGATCAACAGTTGATAAGCCTCTAGATAAGACTGATCAGGAAAAAGAGAAGACACAAACTAACATCAGGAATGAGAGTGTTCACATTGCTACATATTCTATAGTAGTATAATAATAAAGAATTATGAAATTTATGCTAATACTTTGAAAAATTATATGAAATGGACAATTTCCTTGGAAGACACAAACTAACAAAACTCACACAAGAATAATCTAAATAATCCAATATCTATTACATGTATTGAATTTGTAATTAAAAACCTTCCCATAAAGGAGCTATAGGTCCAGATGGTTCTACTGGTGAATTCTACCAAATATTTAAGAAAGATATAGTACTGTATACAACATCTTCCAGAAAACTGAAGAGAAGAAAATACTTCCCAACTCATTTTATGAGGATAATATTACCCTGATCCAAAAACCAAAGACATTACAGTAAAAGTACAGACCAACTCATCAATTATGAATATATGTATTCTAAATAAAACTTTATCAAGTCAAGTTTAACATTACATAAAAATACATCAAGATTAAGTAGGATTTATCTCAGGAATTCAAAGCTGGCTTCACTATATTAACATGTTAACAAAAAGAAAAAAGCCATATGATCACTTCAATAGATGTAGAAAAACATTCATTCATTCATTCTGGATTACAAAGAAAACCAACAAAACCCCCAACTCCCAGTAAACTAGGCATTGAAGGGAACTTAGTCTTATATAAGGAATCTTTGAAAAATCCACAGCTAACGTCATTACTTAATGGTGAACGACTGAATGCTTTTCACCTAAGATCACGAACAAGGCAAGAATGTTTGCTCTTACTACTTCTACTCTTTATCTTACTAAAGTTCCTAGCCAGTGCAATAAGGCAGAGTCTGATCAATTTTTTGGTAAAGGAATAGACAGTAAATAAGTCAGGCTTCGTGGGGCCATTTGGTCTTTGTGGCAACTAGTCAACTCTGCCATTACAGCATGAAAACAGGTAAGATAATACATAAATAAATGCACTTAAATAAAACTTTATTTTACACAAACAGGTTTGCTGACTCATGCAATAATGCAAGAAAAAGAAATAAAACATATTCAGATTGGAAAGGAAGAAAACTGTCTTTTTTTTAAATCAGTAAGTCACTTGTAAATTTTTTTTTTATTTTTAAAAAATTTTTCCTTTTTCTCCCCAAAGCCCCCCGGTTCATAGTTGTATATTTTTAGTTGTGGGTACTTCTAGTTGTGGCATGTGGGATGCTACCTCAGCATGGCTTGATGCGCGGTGCCATGTCCGCACCCAGGATCCAAACTGGTGAAACCCTGGGCCGCCAAAGTGGAGCGCACAAACTTAACCACTCGGCCATGGGGCTGGACTCAAGAAAACTGTCTTTATGCACAGATGACTATCAGATGATCATCTGTGTGCAAGACTATGAAATCTAGAACAAAGTTACTAGAATAAGTGAGGTTAGCAAGGTTGGAGCATACAATCAAAATGCAAAAATCAACTGTATTTCTATATATGGCAATAAATGTGAATTACTTACGGATATGAACTACTAAGGATAAAAATGACGAAAGATGTGTAAGACTTGTATAATGAAAACTACAAAACACTGCTGAAATTCAAAAAGACCTAAATAAATGCTGAGCTATACCATATTCACAGATCAGAAGACTCAACACTGAGATGTCAATTCTTTGCAAATCTGATCTACAGGTTTAACACAAGCACAATCGAAATTCCAGCCATTTTTCTTTTTTGGTAAAAATTGACAAGCTCATTCTAAAATGCACATGGAAATGCAAAGAATCTAGAAGAGTCAAAGCAACTTCGTAAAAAATTAACAAAGTTGCAGGATTTATTCTACCTGATTTTAAGACGTTATTAGTATAAAGCTACAGTCATCAAGAAAGTATGGTATTGATCTAAAGACAAAGAGATAAATGAATCAGAATAGAGTTAAAAAAACCAGTTGTAGATTGATGGTCAGCTTAATTTTGACTAAGGTACAAAGGCAAGTCAGTGTAGGATAGTCCTTCCAATAAATGGTGCTGGAACGACTAAATTTTCACCATGTGCCAAAAAATGAACTTTTATCCATACTTTGGACTATGTAAAAAAATTAACCCAAAATGGATAACAGACCTAAATTAAAACTAACTACAAGTCTTAGGATGTGGAGTAACTGCAACTCTTCTAAACTGCTGGTGGGACTATAAAATAGTACAACCATTTTGGAAAACACTGTGGAAATTTCTTAGAAAGTTAAACATATAAACCAGACATTCCACTTCTATGTATTTACCCAAAAGAAATGAAACCCTATGTTCATACAAGGACTTGTACATAAATGTTCATAGTTACTTTATTTATAATAGCCTCAAACTGGAAATAACCCCAAAGTTGATCAACAGGTGAATGGATAAACAAATTGTGTTATATCCACACAAGAGTACTATTTAGCAAAAAAAAAAGAGAATGCACTACTGATACCTGCAACAACATGGACAAATCTCCAAATAATTATGCTGAGTGAAAGCAAAAATAATAATACATACATACATCTAGTATGATTCCATTTAAATAAAATTATAAAAAATGTAAACTAATCTATGGTGAGAGCTTGTTTGGGGAGAGAAGGATTAAAAAGGGCATGAGGAATCTTGGTACGGATGAATATGTACATTATATCTTGATGGTGATTATGATTTCACAGGTATATACATTTGTCAACATCAATTAAGTATGTGTAGTTTATTGTGTCAATTATACCTCAATGAAGCTGTTTAAAAAATTTGGTAAAGATCTATAAAAAGCCATTTAGTTTTATCAGAGGAAGTAATTCAGACATGTCTGTCAATTTACCTCTTTGAAATCTGGCTTATTTTACACTTCTAAATGTTAATAACTCACTATATAAGCTCATGTTTTGAAAATAAAAACACATTTCATAAAACCGTGGCAAAAATCTCCATGTGAAATTCACTGCACCAAAAAATTCCAAAATATTGTTCTCATAGAAGAGCTCATTCTTAGTTTTACAGGCAAGTATGATGACTCTTATTTAGGTATGCAATTAAATCAGATATAAAAATGTAAGTACAAGCATAAACCTGCTAGCAGCCTCAGTTTGTTAAAGCCTCTGAAATCCTACTGGCTCACTTTAATTTTTCCTATGCTTTCATTGTTTGCCCCTGGACAAGTTCTGACAGTTAATTTTGCATTTGGTCTTCTGATCAAAGGGAAGAGAAGATGAAAAAGATGGACAGGTTTTTGAAAACTGTTAGCACTATGCAATTCTGTTCAGGAAAAATGAGCAATGATACCTCACATTATATACTTAAGAGTCTTATGGAAACCTAAAAAAATGTGTTCTTATTTTCATTTGACTTCAAATAAACTGGTAGAATTTGCAACATATAAAGCTCCTATTAAATTTAAATAGGTGCTATTTCTAATACAAACTATGTAAAGGTAGAGACAATAAAGACTTAATGAGGCTTAAGACTATTGGCTTTATTGGATCAATTATACCTCAACTTCAAAATGCTAACTGGTTAAATCCATTCAGGAGAATCTAATTTCCAATTTTGCCATTTCTACTCCCCAAATGGCATTTGTGGGGGGTGGGTGGTGGTGGTAAATATTTACCATCGTCTCTTTCTCTTCCTCATACTTAGTATCTTTTCATTAAAATCTTCAGAAATGATCTGGAAACCATCTCTTGAAGATTTAAATACTCAGCACACACTTACAAAATACTGACTTGAAGAAAAGGGAGATATGTTTTTCTGAACATAATAAAATATTCTATAGTGCATTTTCATAGCACTCCCAGTTTTCCATGAAAAATTTCAGGGTGCTTGCTAAAACTATAAAGCATTTTGGTATGGCTATCTTACTATCCTGAAATTCATTCCTTTGAACACTCAAACAATTATTTCCTAACAGCGTTAGAATACTATCTAGTGTTCTTAAACAAATGTTCACCTTACTTCATCTTGCATTTCTTTAAATAATTGTGTTTGTATCATCAAACTGTGTGTGGGAAGGAGGGGAGAAACAAACACATCTAAACAAGGTACACTTGGTTCTTTCAACTTTGAGAATTTTATCATAGTTTATATGCCTCAGTAGAGAGAGCTGATTGAAACTGCCAAATGTCTCTGGTGACATTCCTCAGATTTGAAATATGGGGGGAAAGGAACTATGCTTTCTTTTTAAAGTGTTACAGTTTGCAATAATGCATTTCTTTTAAAGAGAATTTATTAGATGGAATTCAACATGCTCATTCATATTAATCAAGTAAGATTTCTTCCTATCTGGTTTTCGAACCCTTCTTTAAGAGAGATTCCTTTTATATATATATATGACACTCACATGTAAAGGGTTGAAAAATACAATTATGTCCTTGCCAGATGAAACCTTTTGATTTTGTGCAAATGAATTATCAAGGGAGTTGATCCTACACTGTTTCATTTGTCCTTGCATTCCTGTATTTTTAGAGTATTATTTTTGTACAGTGGCATGCTGTATATGGACATAGAGGTCTATGATTAGCATGTTATAGGACTACAGTCTCTATGAATGCCTTCCTAGCCTTCAAAACATTGTCTTCATATAGACAGCTCACTTGTGTTGATACTTCTGTCACTTCTAATAATGATTCTGCTGGTTTTTATAAAGGGTATCAACTTTTATCCTTCATACAGTTTTGACTTTTAGAGATATCATCAATCAGAAACCACCTGTGTAATAAACCTACAAATTAATCTTCTTAGTTATCTCATATGTTGAATGATTAATAATTAAGAAGAATTCTTTGCTGCCAAAAATGTTCCTGGGAGAGAAGAAGGGTGGGGTGGGTGTCAAGGGATGGATGGGGTCTCTTGTATATAAGCCATACATCTATACACTTAGTTTCTTCAAGGCTGCCTTTTAGACAGCTGAGGGCTTTACCCTTCCCATTAGGAGACTGCTCTGGGGAAAAAAAAATTAAAACCCTATCAAGTAATTAAAAAATGGCAATGATTAGCTTAAATTAGATTACACTATAATTCTTTTTAGTCCTAGTCTTTATTGAAGATAAATAGGCTGAAGCTATTAGTGATTAATTTCCCCCCCATAGGGGTAGAAGATAGGTCTGCAGTATACAAGAAGTTAAATATTTACTTTTCCTTCTGTGGTGGGTAACCAGTGCAAGATGTGCAGGAATACCTAATAATTCTTAGCATATTAGAAGAAAATGATCCGTGGAGCCAGCCACCAATGTGGTTAGTTAGCTAGCTTGTATACAACCAAATGGTGACAGCTGGTTTTGTTATGCATATCTTCCCAAATTAACTGGCTTCTCCATCACGGTAATTCAAAAAATTATCAAAAAGGATTTCATTACTGAAGTCTTTACTTTCATTGTCTATTTAATACTGAGTAAAAATTCAAAGATGAACATTTCTACTAATGCAGTGGATGCTACTTCTCCCAAAATAAACTTTTCTAATTTTAAGTGAAATAAATACAATATATACAAAAATGCATAATCATGAAGTGATCCACACAATTAGTGTATCATACACTACACTTCTAACTTGAGAGGTTAGAGTTACTCAAACACTTGCAATTACATATTCTTTGATTCTACATTTCTATACATGCTGTAAAGTTATAAGCAAGACTACTCAAAATAAATAATTAAATAAGGTAACATCACAAAATTCTTAAAATATGTACAGCAGTAAAAGAGGTACTGATGACCTCTGTCACTGAAATACACAGTTCCCTAACACTTGAATAAAAATACAGTATAAAGGATTCACAGGTAGAAAGAAACAGTTGCACATGTGTGATGAAACTGATATATGTTCCTTTGAAAACACTGGTATACCCTAAAGATTAACTGCCAAAAGTGCTAAGTATTCATTGTCTTTTGAATTACAGCATAAGGCTAACTAGACAGGGCTAAGGAAACTAAGTCCTGGTACTTGGTCTCTAAGGACCAGTAAATTTTACATACATCTGTGTGAAAACCAGATCAGCTGTCACAGAAATACATGTCTCTGGGGACCAATGTAAAATAACCACTTTTGCCTGAAAAATGTCCATCACAATATTTTCACAAAGGACATTTATATATCTATGTCTATCTACCTAAATACTCAATGAAGTTTGATTACAAAATGACTGAAGTTTGCCTACAGTCTGATTGCAAAGGCATTCCTATTAATGGTTAGGTACTTACTATTTCATAGTTTCATATTTCATAGCCTTACAATAGTTGTGATTTTCCTCTTCTAAAATGTATACTCAAATCACATAGAGACCAAGTCTTAACTCACACAGTTCATGCTATCTATAGTGCCTAATACAAGTGTCCTATTCGTAAAAAGGCACAAAAATATGTCAACTGAATGAATGAAAAGTAATCATTGCTTCTCTTCTTTGCACACCACCAAAAAGTAATTAACAATAAAAGGGTAAACACATATTAAAACGGGGGGATATGAGAATGCATTTTGTACTAATGTTTCATTCAGGTTTGTTTCTGAAGACGTCATGTAATTTTGCAGATGTCACTAAATTCTAGGTTAAGAGTTCAAAAGCTGTGGGCTTCTACTAATTTCTACCTCTGTAATTTTTATTTATTGAGAAACAAGGTGATATCTTTATTTAGAAAACACTACTATTACCAGTAGAATATGCACTCAAAAAAGACAAAAACCCCAAACATAAGATTTTGGTAGTCCATCCTGTCATCTGGTATTCCTTGAGATACATTCGTTGCAACATGTTCAAACAGTATGAACACAATGTGTTAAGTACCTGAAAGCACTAACATAACAGCATACATATCAGAATCGGTCCCGAACTTAATAAAGAGAGTGAGAGGTAGGTCTGTGATCCTGAAAGTTTTTTATACAAAGTTCACTACCCCGAATACAACTGGAACTCATATCATTCTCTGTATGAACTTCTGTCACAAACTCCCTCTGTCCACTTTGTGTGTTAAAACCTAAGGATGGATGCAATGCTTTTGTAATGATCTGCTACATCTAAACGTCCGATTCTGTAGTTTCATTCCTATCACATTAATGGTCAGAGTTGACTAATTCAAATATGAAAAATATATAATACAACAATTATACAATTTTATATCAGTCCATCCATGGTGGGCTTCCAGTATCATACAAATCATTTGTGCAGAAATGAGGTAAAATTCATAATCTAACTATTTTGAATTACATTTTGGCAAACATGGGATCATTATAGGCTCTAATCATTATTAAGTATAGGATAAAAAGAATGTAGGCTGATGTAATCTCCTAGATATTAAGGAGAAAATGAAAAGTTCTTACGTTTGGTAAAATTATCTCATTTTACAGACTAGAAAGAAGTGCGTGCAAAGCCATAGTTCCCCTGCTGCAGGAGGCTTCATTATTCATTTCTGAATTTCTAAACTATAAACCTTTAAAAATGAAGCTAACTCACATAATTGAAATTAGATTACAGAGATCTATGTTAACAATGGGAATTATATAAAAGAACAATTTATAAGAAAAAACTAATTAAAATTAAAGTTATGTGTGAATGGGTTTGAAAAAGCCAATTTCAGACTTACTGTACTATATAGGGTAATACTATGAACAACACAACAATTATACCTACTGGCCTCTAAAGGTACTACATGTTATTTTAGAAGCAGATTTAATTTTGCATTTTGATTTTCTCATATTAAAATGTTTTTGGCATTCTCTGAGCATATATTGCATTTAAAATGGAAGAAACCTACAGGCAAGATAAATGAAGGCGTTCCTAGATTTAAAGAATTGTAGATATCAAAAATTATCTCCACACTGTAGCATTTTCCCTTTGATTTGCTTATTAAAGAAAATTTGCTTTCAAAATCACATGTTTGCTGTAAAGTAGTAAGATGTTAAACTAAACAACTAAAAGCCTTCAGCATACTCGTTTACTTTAGGCCTACCTTAAATACACTTAAAAGAAAACGACTTAGGGTCTAAAGTAAATGGATTCTAACTTTTAAGAGATAATTCTTAGGAAAGTTTTAGATGGTTTTAAAAATGCAAAAAAAAAAGATTGCTTGGGTTATAGCTTTAGAAAGATCTAAATTCTTTAGATTATTTTGGAAATGTTTCATTATTAAATAATGCAATAAGTAACATTTTAAAACGTTTTTATGAAAATAATAGAACAAACCTTTCAGATATCAACTTTAAACCTCAAGCAGTCTTTTTTATATACAAAGTATTTAAGTACACTTTCATTGTAGATGGAAATAAACTTGGCTCATGATATTCTACATTTGAAAAATGTCAATTATAGTACTAATACTGAATAGCTAGGCAGTCAATTTCTTTATCAATATTGATGCTACCATTTGACATGATTTACAATCATTTTTTCTTAAGTTTTACAATTCAGAAGTTTAACTTCTATACGCAGATAAAGAAACTAAGATCCAGAGATGTGAAAATCATACAACTTAGCTAAGACAGAAACAAGATTAGGGTCCAGGTCACCTGACATTTTAGTGCTATTAGGTTAGATGCCTTAAAATCCATTTACATGTGCAAATAACAAAAGCAGCACTGCATTACTATTAGAAACTATATTTACATAAAAATGATAATAAAGTATAACTAGTACTAAGCATGTCATTAGCAAATTATGTCCATTTTAAAAGTATCACCCTAATTTTTCAGGGGATCTCAACGTCAAAGGCAGATTTGTTTACACTCTTCCAAACAGAGTAATCAAAGGTTAGTATGTACTATCATCATGGATCTCCACAACAATGCTTAAGTAGTGTTTGGTTCAACTGTAGGTGATATTCAATGAGGCTGATGATGTATCAGTCCATGAATTACCCTTTCATATAACATCACCTGTAGTCTCTTTTCAAGATAAGTGTTACTGAACTCACAGTAGTACTGTCAGTAGTCTACACAGTTCTGTAATCACTATTAAGAGAACCCTTTAAATGTTTGTGCCTTCTGTGATTGTTAACTAACCATAAGAGATATTAAGTTAAAATCCTCAAGCTAGAAATGCTAAGAAAACTTTCATAGAAAAACTTAAAAAAAAAAAAAGGCCCATTATTTGGATTTTAATGTATGATGGTCTTTATTTACAACTTTATTGGCAAAAAAGAGGAAAAAGTTTAAAACAGTTTAACACAGGGCATTGCAGCTGATCCTGTCAGATTAAAGAAGTTTCATTTTATATGTCCATCTAATTGTCCAAAGATAAACAATACTGAATCTGCATATGTAGTTTCCTTTATGAAGTACAGTGCTCATATTTTAGGCAGTCTTTTAAACATATGAATACAAAGGAAATGAAACCACTCATTAAAAACTGTGTTAAATGAAGGGTATTTTAAACTTAAATTTATGTTGTCCTTGTAATAACACATGCCCAATGAAAATCAAAAGCTGGAAAAGCAGTTACACTTCCTACTTGAGTGGACAGTTACAACAATCAATCATTTTCTGCAATGACCATTATATTTTCAATTTATCATGAACTACTCTGAACTTACTATGAGATGTAGCCAAAGTCAGAAGACAAGACGTAGGGAGAATATTCCTTTTTTGGAGGAAGAGTAAGCCCTCCAGAATCAGCATGGGAAATAAACATCTTGTTGAAGAATTCTAGGTGGAAAAATATTAATGTAGTCAATTTCAACTCATGCTGAGCCGGCTTAATTTTTTCCTTGACTGTTTGGTGTCATTCTTCTAAATCAAGTGTGTTTAATTCTTCTTCTAGTTCATCCAAATCTTCCCCGGTAAAAAGATTTTCATCAACAGGAACAGCATCGATGACTCCATTTTCCTGTCCCTCCCCTTCAATGTCCTCTTCCAAATCACTTCTTTCACCATTTTCAGCCCTACCTCCGGAAGCTTCACTTAATTTGTTTTCTAAAAACAAAAATTGAAATCAATAAGGCCTAGAAACAGAAAACACTATTACATTAGCAACTGACAGTCACAGACTGATACTACACTTCCTCTTTTCCTTCTTCCATGAAAACCTTCCCTAAGATTACTCCAACAAGGGCTGATCTTTCTTTTTCTGAGCTTATTTGTACCAATTATATATACCTAGTATAAAGTATGTCTTTTACTGTAGACATCTGACTGCTTAATGGTTCACACATTTGAGGGCAAGATTTATCTTATATAACTTTGTGTTCCCTACATGATCTAGCAATTAGGTTTTTAAAAAGTCAACTTCCACATAATATTTTGTCTGAATAAACGGTTTATAGAATTTAAAAATGTTTATGATATAAGCAGCTACTTAGCTTTTAGTTTTGCAAATAGTAGTTAAGTCACATAGTTGTAATGCTGTAAATGAGTGTCAATCCAGAAACATTTCATCTTGTCATCAAGTTGTGAAAAAAGAACCTAGGGCTATGCAGCTACTTTTCCTTACAGGCTATAAACTATTGAGAACAAAATGCTGCTTTTTCTTGTTCAGTGACACCAATATTTACACAAAGACAATTTTTAATAGCCTAATTTAGATTTTTGCTATTTCAAACATCTCTGATGACAGTCTTGGAGATTATAACCTCTAAGTACTTGAAATTGTGCCTACTCTCACCAAAGCCTGACTTCTAAAAGGAGCAAATGAGTCTGCAGACTGGAACTAAGATAAAATCTGACAGCATTTTCAGATCTCAGGAGGGCAGTCAAGCTTTTCAAGTTATACTTGGACTCCTTTATTGTAAAAATAAGGTTTAGCTTTTTCTCGCTCAACTTTTGCCTTGATTTCTACCTTTTTCTCTCATAGCAACCATGCCAAACTTTTACTTCTCTCTTCAAACTCCTTACTCAAGGTACAATTAGATGTAACTATAATTTTCACCCTTAACTGAACTCATTATTTATACTTTCAGATCTTGCTTCTATAACCAATACCCTTTCATCTTCAATTTTCCCTCCTCTCCCAGATCCTTTTACTAGGGCCTACAGATATATTTAGATTTCCCATATCCTAAAAAGCCCTTCCCATGACCCTGTCTCCCCTCAAAGTTCTTAAGAATGAGTGGTCTGTACTGATTTTTGTCTTCATTCTTTATATTACTGCAGTCCTAATGAAAACTGGCACCCTATTCCTACAACTCTTTTCCTAACTGCAACTAAGAATTATTTCCAATTCTTAGCCTACTTGATTTTTTGGAAACTCTTAATTTTTCTCTGTCCTTCTTAGTGTCTTTCCCAAGCTTTCCCTCTTTTGACTACTCTAAAACACTGATGTTTTGCAGCGTGTTCTAGAATGTTCACATCCTATGTATTCTGCCTAGGTGAGTTCATTCCCTCTCAGCTACCAGTGCAGATGACTTTCAAACCTTTCCCTCCTGCGAATGTCCACAAAGTATCCTAGACAATGCCACTTTTGATAACCAAAATATCTCTAAGTCATGAGGTCTCGAATTGAACTCATTAGCTACATTTCTAAACTCATTTTCGTCCCCTTTTAGTTTCAGTTAATGACTTCAGTATCCACCCAGCCACTCACTTCTACAGCCAAACCACACATTTATGTTACCAGTCTGGTACACGCAGGCATCTACGTTTGCCAAGGCTGGTCTAACCCCTTTGCACAGATTCCCAGTTCTTAGAATTACACAAAAGTTAGCATACTTACCATCCTTTTCTGAAGTATATGTGCTGAATCTTTCAAGACTGGCTACAGTAATACCTGTCTCATCTACATCTCTTGGGATGTACAGGCTTAAATCTATGTCATTTACGCTCACTGAATCATCAACCTTTAAAAATATATAGAAAAGAAAGTTGTTACTAATAAAAAAAAGTTTTCATAAATTACTTGCCTTTTACCTGCGACATTTATTTTAATGAAACAAATTATTAATGCCAAGTGAAAACAAACAATTGACTACTGCCAAAATTCACTTTTTCTAAACTTCTTGAAAAAAGAATAGCAATGGCATATTTGAAGTTTCTTCCTCTGACATCACATTTTTACACGAGTATGATATTCTAATATTTCAACTCAAATAAGTCAGAGTTTTATAACCATACAAAAAATGAACAGTTAGCCATCTGCTATTACTAAGTTTGCCTCCAACCAACTGACGCTGCTATTGTCTCCTGCTCCCTACTCTGTACTATTTAGAGTCTCTGTCCTATGTTTTTTTTAGTATAAAATATTAAACAAAAATCTTTTTTCTTTCAGAGGGAGAATAAAACACATACTTTTTATAGCTAACATATATAAGCACTTAACTATATACCAGGCACTGTCCTAATTTCTATAAAGACCTATAAGTAAATATAAATTATTACCTAATTTAATTCTCCCAAGTACCCTGTGATGTGGGGCTCATCATTATGTGGGTATTACAGATGAGGGTGGAGGCCTAGAGTGTAGGGAATTTCCCGGGTTAGAGTCAGGATTTGAATGGGGGCCCAGAGTTGGTACTCTTAACCATGCCGCTCTATTGCCACACTCTGTTGTTTCTCTCCATCAACATGAGGAGACAAGGTGCCAAAGCTCTCTCTTACCTCATCACCACCTGTTCCCTGTGTGTAACGGGTATCATCTGCTTCCTCATCATCATCATTAACCAGTTCAGGACGAAATTCAAACACCTCACGACCACTGATCTATTCAGATACACAAACATATAAACTCAGGACAAAATTCCAACATTTCTTGGTCACTGATTTTAGACATACACCTATTAAATAAGGATAAACTCTTGCACGACACAGAAATTATAAAATGAGAGAAAGCATAAAGGAATCTATTTGGGTGATTTTGGGACATACCACTAATGCTTTCCCTGCTTTGAAGTCTGCTTTCCTTCTTTCCATATCTTGCTCAAGTTTATCAATCTTTTCTTGTCTTTTCCTTTTCTTCCATGCAAGAAAAGATTCTAGAGTGATTTTGGTAACATTTGGACCTAGGGCAGAACGCTGCAAAGATAAAAGAGTTAAGTTTTCCCCTCAAAGTCACCTATAATAGCATTTAACAGTTTTCTCTAAATGCAATTAAGTCTTTGCCTATGACTGTTATAAAGACATTAAGGTTAGAATAAACTGATTTATTTATTTTGTGAGGAAGATTGTCTCTGAGCTAATATCTGTGCCAATCTTCCTCTATTTTATGTGGGATGCCACCACGGCATCGCTTGATGAGCCGTGCTAGGTCTGTGCCAGGGATCCGAACCTGCAAACCCTGGGCCACTGAAGCAGAGCACACAAACTTAACCACTATGTCACCAGGCCGGCCCCAAACTTATTTATTTTTATTTTACATGGCAATGAGCAAAATGAGTGTCCAGAGATAGAAACATTATAAAACATATTATTCGAAGCTAGATTTCTTTTCAAAATTGAAAGTGAGTAAAACTTGTCATGAGAAATTGTTTTAACATAATTGCTGAAAACAGTAAATATGAAAAGCACCATGATGATATCCAAGTTTCATCTGTGTTCCTCAGGAGATGAGCAAAAACTAAGCAAAAAAACACTACTTGCTTCTCAGGGCCAATAATCAAGTAATAAACATACAGAAAAATACTATTTAGTGAACATCTGCCAGGTATTCTGTGTTAAATGCTTTATACACATATGCTAACACATTGCTCTCCACAAATAAGCAAATAGATGGTGATGGAAAATTTACCAAAGGTTAACAGCTAATATGTGTGTGAATCAGGATACAAATAATCCCAAATACACCTGATTCCAAAGCCTACATTTTCTTTTATAGTATATTGCCTCCTGTCTGAGACACCAAACCATGTCCATTTAAGAACAAATGTATATAACCCCAACATGAGACATTTATACATTTAGATTATCCAAGTCAAGGAAAAATGCATACAGTTTCAAATACACAATCCTAAATCTAGTATTTCCAATAATCTCAACATTTTTATGTCACTCCCAAGCGCTACATCTGCCAACTCATAGATTAAAACTCTTGTGCTGAGCCAGCAATGAGTAGCTGAAGATTCTCTTCGAGAGTCATTCCCCTCTATCGGCAGATTGAGTATTTTGAGTCCACAGGTGATACTAAAACATACAACTGAAAAACTGTAGTTGTTGGAGTTGTCTCCTTCCATACATGTTAATGATTAGTAAAATGGTGAAAAAATAAGACATCAGGGAAAACATCTAAAACTTCAAGTTCAGTCAGTCTGAATAGTGATTAAGCATTTTAATGAAGTGATATACTACTGTATCAATCTTATGAAAACAATTTATTTAATAAGCCAGAGGCTAGTACCTAAAAATTGTTTCATAATTCTAAAATTAATGTCAGGATTGGCTAATAATTATGGTTAGGGTTACACTTTAGATATACAAGAATAATTAAAGAGTAGAGTAAGGCAACTTTGGGAAATGTCATTTTTTTCCCCTTTTATAACATGTTATTGCCCCCAAGTGGTAAATACTAGAATTTCACAATAAATACTGCTTTAGTTTTTTTATTAAAAAAAATTTTTTTTAAAGATTGGCACCTGACCTAACAACTGTTGCCAATCTTCTTTTTTTGTTCTGCTTTTTCTCCCCCAATCTCCCCAGTACATAGTTGTATATTTTAGTCGTGGGTCCTTCTAGCTGTGGCATGTGGGTCCTGCCTCAGCATGGCCTGATGAGCGGTGCCATGTCTGCACCCAGGATTCAAACTGGCGCAATCCTGGGCTGCCGAAGCGGAGCACAGGAACTTAACCACTTGGCCACGGGGCCGGCCTCTGCTTTAGTTTTTTTACGGTAAGAAAAAGACACTAGTTACCTCTCTTTCAATTAGATCTTCTAATGAAATCTCATCTTCTTTCTCTTCTTTCTTTTTATCTTTTTTCAATACAAATCCAGGAGGAAGTGCATGACGATACATGCAAATATCACCTCCTCCAGGGCATACCCAGAACCAGCCATATTTGTTGTTTTCAATAGCTTCAAGGAAATGCTTGCACACCTACAGAGACAATAATACTATTACAAGTACTGGCTCACTGTACTTCATTTCCAAGGTAAATTCATAAGCATGTGAACAAGTTACATTCTTATTCACATCCTAGGCAAACCACTTATGTACAGAGCATCCTTTGTGCAGAAATGCACACATAAATTAATCTTAAAATACTTAATACAATGGTAAATTCCCTTTAGAAAGGATCTATATAAAATTTCTAGTTTCAACAATGTTCCAAATTTAAAATTATACAAAAAGGACTTGCCTCAGTTTAACCTTTGTAAATGTAACCTGAAAGTCTGATTTTTAAATGAGAAAATATATAAATGGTTATAAAAAATAAAACCAATGATTTTGTTTTGGTTTGATCTTTCATAAAAACTAATCACATGCGTAATAATAATAAACACTATTTGAATTACCTGAAATTATAAACTTTTTTTTTTTTTTTTTGGTGCTGAGGAAGATTCGCCCTGAACTAACACCTGTGCCAAGTGCCAATCTTCCTCTATTTTGTATGTGGGTCACCGGCATAGCATGTCTGCTGACAAGTGGTATACGCCTGAGAACCAAACCTGGGCTGCCAAAGTGGAGCATACCAAGGCACAGGGGCTGGCCCCTGTAGACAATTTCTTACATCTAAGAAGGAAGCAAGGTACAAAAGGAAAACAAAGGATAGTGACCCTTCAAAACATGAATGTGTGCAAGATGCAAGTGTATTGAAGCCTCAGGGAATAAACTCTGCAAATAAGAAGGAAAAATTAACTAATAAACAATATTCCTTTCCTGAAAAAAACAGAACAGATCTAAGTAAAACTAGTATTTAGAATTATTTTAGCAAGCAAGGTTTTTCATTGTACCTGCACTACAGATAAATATGTGGACATGAATGCAGGGTCTGAGAAATAAGGCACCAAGTTTTAAAAGTACATTTCCTGCAATATAGGGGCCATTACCTACCAAAAACTCATTTTGCAATTCATATGTAACAATATTTTCACCTTTGTGATTGTAAGTCTCCCCACCATTAAAATAGAACAAGTTATTAATTAAGTGGGTTAGTTTAACAGTTCTCCCTCTATTCATTTTGCACCAAAAATAAGGAAGAATTCTTATCTGAGTATGTGACTGGCTACTATTTGAGAAAGTAAGGTCACTTCAGAAAATGGCATCTAAAGGACTTCAGTCACATGATTTTCAGACTACTTCTGAACAAGAATCTAATTTTGTATAACCTACATGCATAAGAACAAAGCTTGATGTTCCCTATCTTTATAAAAAGATCCAATAACTTAAAGAATAATCCAGTAGAAAACAGCAGCAAATACCTTGCCACATAATTCTCCCTAATGATAAATACCACAGCAACTCAATTCAAGAAAAGGACATACTATTTGAGTTTTTGGTTTTTTCTTTTCCGCCTCACCGTGCTTCTTGTTCACTACTTCTTCCAGTTTTTTCTCATCCCAATTATCCATAGTATCTAAATAAAAGGAGATATGAAGACTAAATATTGTAATTTTACTGTTCCCAAACCACATCGCATATCTCCTTAGACAAGAAAGCTGTATTCTAAGACTTATGACCTAACACATTTTCTTTAATACACCAAAGGTAGGAATAAACACTGTTGTAAGATTATTCACCAAAATCTTAAGTAGTTTAGGCAAATGAGAAGGTAATACTAGAAGAAAGGGTGAGAAACAAATCCAAATAAGTCACTGACTTTAAAACATCTTCATTTACTTAACTAAAGGGTATAATGTGGTAAGTTCAGATTTACTGGAAAATAATAATCATTCTTTACAAACCTACTGAGGTTTGTCCTACTAAGACCAAAATATTCTTCAAGGTACTAAATATTTTTGTAACAACAAACCAAAACTAATAGCTATTTACTTAAAAAAAAAATACCTTTTTCAAGTTCTTCATCTCTTGCATCAATGTAAACGCTTCGCTTTTCACACTTTCTCTCCAGAGTCAAGTCATGAGAGAACTTACACTTATCTCCTTTAGTACACTGTCCTTGCTTGAAGAACGCACATACCACAGATTTGGGATCTGCACCTATGTTAAGGGGCATTTAGTATTTGCGTTACAATCAGACAGATCATAAAGTATAGCTTCCACCTGAGATATAATTACTTTTGGTTAACTTGCTATTTTCCATTCACTAATCTGAAAGGAAAATACTACGTATAGGTGATTAGTAAGACATTTAAGTTCTTTCTATAGTATTTTATATCCATTCTGTTTCTTTTATTCTTACCAAACAAGGGGGCAGGGGTGGTAAATCAAACACATAGGTTACTGCACAGTTACTTGTCTAGTTGGAGTCAATGAGGCAGGAGGCAAAAGAGAAACATAAACAGAGGCATACAGCCAAGAGTTTGAGACTGACTTCATACAACCATAGGTCTGCCTGGGCTACTACCAAAGACTGGATATTATAAATCAACTAGTAGGCTGCCTGAATTCTTAATTTTGACATAAATCAGGGGCTAATGGCTGGAGTTTTAATTGTACAATGACATAGCTGTGGACATATATAAAGGAACCATTAAGAAAGTAATTAATATAGGTAATTCTGACAAAGGGAGTATCATTTTCACAGTAGACACAATTGGTTTATATGCTGAAGAAAAAACACTGAAACAAATTAAGAGTTTTTAAACATAAATTACATTTGATAAAACAACATTTCTGAAATTTAAAGTTTACCTTTACTTATTTTTTGAGCAGCAACTACAGGTTTGAACAGCTCATTTAGCTCTTGCAATTCTTTCTTCTTATCATCTTTCTTCAATTTCTTTTCAGCTTCACTTTGTGCTACCTATAATATTCCCAGGTATAATATGTAAATTTGATTTCATATAATAGTTTTAACTATATAGTAATGTATATAATATCACTAACATAAAGACATTTTTATATTTACATGTATATAGTCCTTACCTTTTAATATCAGTGTTACAAGGGCCTTTCAGTATGTATTAAATGGTGTGGTTAAGCTATTAAATGAAACTGCCAAATCTTGTAGCAGCTGACTTTAAAAAAAATCTATGAATGGTACCATGCTAAGTTAAAAGCATATTCAAAAACTTACAGTGATAAGCATTTATTAAGCATTTGCTACATGCCCAGCATTTTTAGCAAATGGTTCTCACCTGAGATTTTCTTCTTGTGACAACAACCTACTCCCCAGAAACATGTGGGTGTGTTTAGAAGATGAGAGATGCAAACATCCTGAAATGTGCGGTCCCACATAATAAAGAACTGAACCACCCAAAATACTTTTCCTTGTGGAAAAATGTTGGGTAAGGTCAATGTGGGAGATTAATCAACACAACAAAACAAACATCACATATGATATAGTTCCAAGCATATGATTTACATACCTAATATGATTAGAGGATTCATCCAAACATTTATATGTCAGGTCCTATGTTAGATGACAGGGAATACAAAGATGAAAAGACAAAGATGCTTATTTAAAGAAGCTCAGAATCTAGTGGGAAGACAGACATGTCAACAACCATAATATAATACATGGTGCTCTGGGAACAAGGAATGCCTATATGCCTAAGAAAATTAGACCGAGCTAATATCTTATGGACAGTTCTTCTGATGGGCAAGAACAGGAATGCAGAAACAGCCAGCCACTGCAAAGACACAGGGACCAGAAGGAACAAGGTATGAGAAACACCAATGAGAAGTTTGGTCTGTATCAGTAGGTGACAGGATAAGACAAGGGTTTAAAATAAGGCAGTGACACAATCAGATTGTATTTTATCAAGATCACGATGGCAACTCTGTGAAGGATGGACTAGAAGCAGCCCAAGAATGAAGGCGAGGAAAAGTAGGAGGCTGATGCAATTGCTGCAGGCAAGAAAACATAAGAGCTTCAAAGAGGCATTAGTCGAGAGGAGGGAGAAAAGGGGCGAGACAGAGTTCTTAAGGAGACAGAACTGATAGAACTAAGTGACTGAGTGGACACGAAGTATAAGAGAGAGGAAATAGTCTAGGATTATCACATGTATGGTTAGTGCTGTTAAACAAGACAGGGAATACAGGAGGAACAGGTTTCAGGGTAGGAGGAAGACACGAGCTCAGTTTTAGATATAAAGTCACTCGTCGCTTAGTGATGGGGATATGTTCTGAGACGTGCTGTTAGAAGATTTCGTTGTTGTGCAAGCATCATAGAATGTACTCACACAAACCTAGAAGGTACAGACTAGTACACACCTGGGCTATATGGCACTAATCTTATGGGACCATGTCGTACGTGAGATCTGTCATTGACTGAAACATCATTACGTGGTGCATGACTGTACTGAATATGAGATGCTTACAGAGCATCTAGGTGGAGCTTTTTAGAAGGCAGCTGGACATGAATCTTGATTTCTGGAGAGAGGGTCTATTTCAAGAGAAAGATTTTAGAAATAGCAGCTTACATATAACAATTAAAACTTTGGGTGTGTATGTGATCACTCAAGGACAGCAAATAAAGTGACAAAAAAGTTCACAGTTCTCTGAAGAATACCAATATTAAATGAGCCAACAGAATCTATAAAAAGCCCACTGAAAAGACCAAGAAACATCAAACAAATAGGCAGAAATCTAGGATAAAAAAGTATTCAAGGAAGAGGCAATTTCAGGAAGGGAGTGGCCAAATGCTATGATAAGGTTAAAGTCATTCCAAATCCTGACTCTGACTATGTGGTGGGTATGCTTAAATAGAAAAATGGGAAAAAATTTTTAAAAAGAAGAAATTTAAGTCACTATTTTTAATAAAAGTATACTTTGCTCATCAGGCCCACTCATACCTTTCTGGGGCCCAGAGGAAGAATACAACAGAGGCCTGCAAACTATTTTTGTAGATGTTTATAAGCTAGAAATCAAACTAAAGTTAAATAAAATATGGTTTGTATCCCTACTTGACAAATATACCTGATGATCTGGAAAGACACGTTCAAATTTAAAACACTCAGGTTCCACGGAGTTCTACTCTGAAGCAAGGCAGTAAAGCAAGAGTCAACTCCCAGCTCCTCCTATTCCCACCCTGAGTTTCATCCCACCATGTATGTGCAAGGAGGTGGAAGGTGATGAGGCGGACACAGTAGGGATCTGGGCCCTGTCCATGCTCCAGGCACATACCCTCCCTTCGACTACTTCAGGCATACTGGCAGCACAGTATACCCTAAGATGGATATGGGCAAACGTGACTTTCGCAGGCCCTGAGCTGTGGAGGGGGGCTAGTACACACTCTGGGTGGGCATGTCCCCTTGGCCTCACTAACTCCTTGCCTATGGGGAGAGCTATGTTTGAAGAAGACACAGAGCAGGGTCGTCCTCGACAGCACAAGGCCTACGGTGGGGCACCTCTTGCCCAGCTCTAACAGCAGGACTGCCGCTCCTTTCCAATATTAAATATGGTGGTTAAGCACCTCATGTTTGCAGATAAAAGCCCAGGTACCCAAGAAATGATCAAAAATATAATACTGAATGTACTATCAAACCTAACTATGACCACAAATCTTATGGCTTTCTCAAGTCTGTGAAATCTGAAATTATCAGTCAATATACTTCCCACAAGAAGAAAAAGTAGAGGGAGAAGGCAGAGGATTGAAAAGGAGATAAGGGAAGAACGTGAATTCTTCTTACACATCTGTATTACACCAGAAGATAGACATTATCTTCCCATTTAATCACCATAGGGAACTTATAAGGGTTAACTGTCCTTCCACTATACAGATAAAGACCAGCGTCGCTAAATAATTTAAGATCACATAACAAATAAGATGGGAGACTCATACCCAAGGTGATCTGACTCCGAGCCCTGAGCATACATTTTTACTAAACCAGGCTACTAAGTTAGCAGCGTGGAAGATGAATAGTTTCTGGCTCTGGAATCAAGCTGTGTGTATGAGAAAGGAAAGTGTTAGAAGTACCAATTTGTAGACAGCACGAGTGAGAGAAATTTCTTTCAGACAGGGGTTAACCATCTCATGAGTATATAATATTTCTGATAATTTCAGATGGAAAATAAAAAAGAGTTTCCAAAAGTTAAGGAAAAGGAGATAGGATGATGAAAAAAGTACTTTCTAAAATAAAGATCCATGTCTATAAAATCTTAAACTCAAGAAAGTGGAAGATCTATAGAACATGAAGAAAATGGGGTTAATTTTTTTGAATGAATTGCCAAATGGATAAAATAATTTCAAAATTCATATGGAAGAATAAATGCCTAAGAACGGCCAGAAAAATAGCAAAAGAGTAACACCTGGGGGAAAAGACATGCCTTAGTAGCTAATAGAACATGTTACTAGGCCATTATAATCAAAATCAATGTGATACTGTCTAGGGACAGACAATAAATAGAACAGAAAAGAGAATCCAGAAATAGATCTTAACATATTTGAGACTTTAACATATGTCAATAGTGGTATTTCAATTCAGTAGGATAAAATGATGCTGGTATAAGTGGTTATTCATTTGCAAGAAAATAAACTTAGTGACATACAAAATAAATTTATATGAGAAATTACAGACTGAAAGTGAAATGATTAGGGAAAAAATCTAGGAAAAACACACACAATCTAGAGGCAGGGGAGACCTCTTAACCACTTGAAAGGAAAACTAGACATATCTGACATTACAAAAACTAAATATTGTTGTACAACAAAATATAACAGAAACATCACAAATTATCCGTAAATGCAGACAAAAGGTGTCTTCCATAAGT
Source organism: Equus asinus (assembly GCF_041296235.1). Lineage (NCBI taxonomy): Eukaryota > Metazoa > Chordata > Mammalia > Perissodactyla > Equidae > Equus > Equus asinus. The sequence goes on along the minus strand of NC_091793.1, from coordinate 123,396,090 downwards.
TGACAAGAAAAGACAAATAACCAAAAAAGCAAAGGATTTGAATAGGCAAGTCAGAGAAATACAAACCCAATCAGCCAACAAGCATATGAAAAGATACTCAAAGTCACTAGTAGTGAGGGAAACAAAGTAAAAATGAGGTATTACTTTATACTTACCAGATTTAAAAACATTAAAAAGAACTTTAGTACCTATAACTCACCCACTGCAAATGAAAATGTGAAGTATTACAATCTCCAGGGAAAGTGATGAGGCAAACTTAATTTATTAAGATTAGAAATCCATTTCCCTTAATTTGCAAAAGTGTCACCAGATAACTCATGCCACAGAAATAAAAGCATAAACACATGTAAGAACATATGTACAAGGACATTTCTTGTAGAAATGTTCTCAGTGTCAGAAAGCTGGAAATAAAGTAATCACTTGCAAATAGTGAAATGGAGGTATATAGTACATTGACATTGTAGAACAGCATGCAGCCATTAGAATAAATTAGAGCTATATAAAATGGCTTGGAGGAATACCTAAGAGGTACCGCTGAGAAACAATGGCAAGATGCAGAAAAGTTTACAGAGTAGGATTCCATTTTGAAATACAATTAGAATATCAAATATTTTATATGTAACAGATGCTGCATCACATCCATATGAAGAAAATGCAGAAATTTAAGTTATTTACCTGACGTGGATTTTGTTGACCAAATTTAACTTGATGAGTGACAGCCTTGATAAACTTCTGTTGCTTTGCTCCTTTCTTATTCTTTAGACCAAAAGTTTTGTCCTAAATGAGAAAGAGTATAGAAATATGTTACCAATTTAATTTCTTACCTATTTTTTCAGTCATATCTAAAAATCATTCTTTCATTTACTTATTGATAAGAAAATTATTCTTTCTTAGGCTATACAGACATGCAAAGTACTAAAACATCAAGTCAAGGCAACAAATGACCTCAAAACATCACCCAGGATTTTTTACAATTCAATACATACTTACAACTATCATTAAACCTGTTACTCTATGCTGCTTTTTCCCCCAAAGTGTGTTTGAAAACATCAGTTCTACAGGATGTGCAGAGTTGTTATATCAGAATAAGAAGTCCTACAGTCAAATAAGTTTAGGACAATGCTTGGTTAACAGGGCTTTTTGTTCTTAAGCACCAGATATCCTGGAGCCTTGAGCAGACAACAATTCCAAATCTTATTTTCCCTCAGAATGCATTTTCCTCAGAGTATTCTGACGGATTATGTACTACTGAGCACATTTTGGGGAATACTGCATACGAAGATACATTAAGTTCTAGACTAGTTTTTTGCACAAGTGTGTGTGGGGGGGAGGGGAGGAGGTGCTGTAGCGGGTTGAATAGCATTCCCCTAAAATTCATGTCTACCTGGAAACTCAGAATGTGACTTTATTTGGAAATAGATCTTTGCAGATGTAATGATTAAGATGAGGTCACACTGGATTAGGGTGGGCCCTTAATCCAATGACAGGTATTTTTATAAGAAGAGAGAAAAGGACACACAGACACAGAGAAGGCAATGTGAAGAAAGAGGCAGAGAGGGGAGTGAGGCAGCCACAAACCAAGGACTGCCAAAAGCCACCAGAAACCAGGAAGAGGCATGGAAGGATTCTTCCCTAGAGCACTCAGAGGAAGCATGGCCCTACTAGACCTTGATTTCAGACTTCTAGCCTCCACATCTGTGAAAGAATAAATGTCTGTTGTTTTAAGTCACCTCGTTTGTGGCAATTTCTTATGGTAGCCCTAGGAAACTAATACAGGAGCCTTGACTAGTGGGCTCCCCACTAAGGTGAATGGGTGGTAAGGCTGTCAGGAAACCACCAAACACTGGCATCTGAAGTCTTTTTCTCTGTCTTTTCTGTTTTTCTGGAGAAGGATCCTCTAGCTGGGAAAGCAATAAGCTTGGCTAAAGGACTGGAGAGGAGAGCAGTTGAAAGAAGGTCCCTCTTCATTTACTGCACAGACTCCTTAGTGGCCATTTTCAGGCTCACATTTTAAGCACCCTCCCTCCTCCTCTGTGCCTAGAGTTCCAGAAGCAGAGAGGCCTCGTGACTTATTTTTCTCCCCTCCTGTTTCTTGCAGGGGTAATCATGTGGCTGAGTGGTAGCAGACAGGAACTATCGGCTATTTTCACACTTTTAGGGCCCTAGTTTTCAGCGTCTCTCCTTCTGCATTACCTAGTGCCTCCCACAGCTGGACTTCCCTGGAATTCTGCACAGCAAATCCACTTGCTTCTCAATAGCACACTCCTAGGTGGGCAACTCAGGCCTGACTGTTTTGCTCTACTAGGCCAGACACCAACTCATCTATCCACTATCAATCTTCATTTGTTGAAGTTCAAAATTATAGATGTCTCCTAATTTCACAGAACTTTTGAAAGTAACCTGAGATCCTCTGAGAGGCATTCAGTCTGAAATAAATTAAGTGGCCATTTTAAAGTCTTTATTTTGGTTATTTCTAAGGGAAGGGACGTGGTAATGGGAAGAATATCATAAGTACAGAATACTTGCATACCTACGTGGGCAAGTTGGAAATGGAAAACAGTATTGATAGGGTAAGTATTTGAAAACATCCCACACAACATAATTTTATAGCATCTCAAACCAATAAAATAGCCCTTTCTGCATTCTTTTATTTTTTTATTTACCATTCTACATTCTTAAGAAGGTTTTAGTTCTACGTTCTTAAGAGGGTTTTAGTTCTAAAAGCTTATTTCTCATTGGGAAATATCTCTTTATGCATTGCATCCATATCCATCCATATACCAAAACTTCACTTTCCCCTACTTAAATGCCTATCTCAAGTTTGTGAGTGTGTGTGAGGAAGACTGGCCCTGAGCTAACATCTGTGCCAATCTTCCTTTATTTTTTTTTATGTGGGATGCTGCCACAGTGTGGCTTGACCAGTGGTACTAGGTCCACACCCAGGATCTGAACCCACAAACCCTGGGCCACTAAAGCAGAGCATGTGAACTTAACTACTACACCACTGGGCTGGCCCCATCTATCTCATGTTTTAATATCCCATATTAAAAAGTTCTACGTGAATTTTCTATAGGTTATACATATAAAAAAGGTAGTCAGAGGCACATCCAAGTTGAAATTCCCTGCAGTGAGATTTTTATGGCTGGCTTCCCTTGTTTTTAAACATAAGAGTTTAACACAATCCAATTAGAAGAAAAGATGGTCAAGGATAATGTGGCATATGGACAGAAATGATCATATGCAGCTACCAGGTGTGAAATGCTATACAATCGTCCCTTGGTATCCTCAGGGGATTGGTTCCAGGACCCCTGCAGATACCCAAATCCACGAACACTCAAGTCCCTTATATAAAATAGCACAATATTTGCATTTAATCTATGGACATCCTCCTGTATACTTTAAATCATCTTTAGATTACTTATAATACCTAATACAATGTAAATACTACATAAATAGTTGTTATACTGTATTGTTTAGGGAATAATGAGAAGAAAAAAATGTCTGTATAGATTCAGTGCAGATGCAACTACCACAGGCCTTTGTAGGCTTTTCTATCTGTGGATATGGAGGGCCGACTGTACTTTCCTTTTACAAAACATGAGCTTTCATGGGAGGGATGGAAAACTCTAGATAAAAATATTATTAGGAGCAAAGTGCAACAGCATTTACATATGCCTCACTAAAGAAGAGCATAAATGGGGTTCAATCTATGTCCCTATGTAACCATAGAGAACAAGCAAACATCCATAAACAAGGCCAAATAATACGATAGATAATGATACATGAAGACTCAGGAAAGAAAAAAGTACTTTAAGAGAACCTGGCCAACTAGAAGAGAAAGTATTCATGAAAACAGCTTCTGATAGAGGTATGTGTATAATCTCCAGATCCCAGAAGAAAAACAGTTTTTCAGGTTTAATTACACTCCTTTAGCACATAATTAACCAGTCTAAAGAGATAATGAATGAGCTATGTTTTGAAAGTCTCTAAGGTTAGAGCTCTGAAATTTTTTCCACAGAGATAGGGGATACTTATTTATCTAGCATTCACTAAACATAAACTTCTGAATATATACTTTATTAAATCCTCTTAACAGTTCTATGAAGTACTATCATCTCACTCTGTAAATGTGGATACTGAAATCCAGAAACTTCCAACAATTCTTTTGAAGTAATACTGCTAATAACGGGCAGGCTCTATAGTGTAAAAATATAAGAATATAAGCTCTGGAGTCAGACTGCCCAAATTCTAACCCTAAACAGAACCAGGTAAATTACCTTCTTTGCCAGTTCTCTTATTTGTAAACTGGGACTCACTCTAACCTCTTAGGATTGTTGTGAAAATTAAAAGATTTACTATGAAGAGACAGTATAACACAGCGGTTAACAGCAAGGACTTTGGAGCCAGACTTCCTGGGTTTGAATTCTGGCTCTGCCACTTGCCAGTTCAGTAATCTTGGGCAAATTATTTAACCTCTGTGCCTCTTTCCTCAATTGTAAAAAGGGTACTACTACTTATCTCCCTGGGAGAATGAAAGGAGCTGGGTAAATTTATCACTTGTAGATGGCTTTTTTCTCATCTCTCCTTTCCCCAAATACTGAGACCTGTCTTTGGCCCAGTAAGTGTTAACTATTAAGTGACACAGATGATATTTGAACCAAGGTGTACTGGACTCCAAGCAAAGTCTTTAGTCTTTCTACCACGAAAAACTACTTCGCAGAGAAACCTAGTCCGGTTATTGGGCCAGTTGGTACACAAAAAGCTTTCTGAATACCACAGTGTAGATCTGGGACACCAACAGTGCCTCTTGAAAATAGGATGGTTTGAAAATTTGGGTACTTCAAAAAGGGTTTCCTTCCTTTTTCTGGACCTTAGGACAGACCCATACCTAAAAACTAACCTAGATTTGGGGATGGGAGGATATGACGTGGGAAGACTGGAGGTTACAATCGATCCCAAATCACGGTTAAAATAAAATGAGGGAAACAGTGATTCTAGCTGGATTAACAAAGTTAGGTTATAAGGAAGGAACTCTGTGTATTTCAGACTTGGAAAACTGAATATAAAGGAGTTTAGAAAGCAGGTAGTAACTCTAAGAAAAGGATGGCTCCCTGAGGCTCCAGGAGCCGGAACAGCCAGTGAATTCCAGACTTCACTTAAAACTGACCCTTTCTCCCCCTCCCACCCTTAAGTAATCCTGCTTCTTTTACAGGCCTGCCTCCACTCCTTAAAATAAGATGTTTGAAAAAAGGAAGGGGGTGGGAGGACAGGTCAATAATGAATAGTGCTCCAAGATAACAGGGGTCTACCTTTCAGGACACTAGGGTACACAGAGGCTGGCACTGTTTTACCTCATTACTCTTCCCTCACATGCACTGTCTAATGTACTTCTGTTATCCATCCATTCAATGGATATTCTGCAGCTGGTTAATGAAGCTTCAAGGAATCAACAGTTGACCTTGGTTGAAATTTTTCATTGGCAATCAATCATTTCTCTGGCTTCATCCTTTACACACCTGGATCCCGTCTCTATCGGTCTCTATTACTACTTCCTTGCTGCTACAAGACCTTAGCAGGACATCCTTTATTTGCTTGCCCTAAACCCAAAGATTATTTCTCCCTTTTCATAATCAAACCTTCTACTTTTCAAAGCTGACTTCAATTTATTAAATTTTAGCTATATGAAAGAAAATAGTATATGCCATTTGGGACAGCTGTGTCTAACAGAATTATAACCATTTTTGACAGACTCACCTTAGAAAGAAAATACTTACTAATGCAAATGAATTCATGAAATTTTGGGGACTCCCAACAGGGAAAGAAAAAAATGCAGGGAATGTAAGGAAATTATTTCAAGTGACAGAAAGTAAGCACTGCATAGACAATGCAGTTTAGTCAAATTATTATTACCCTTAGCCAGTTCTTACAATATTAATAACGACAGCTACCATTTACTGAATATCTACCATATGTCAAGTGTTTTACATGTCATCTCATTTAACCTACAGCTCTGTAACAGAGGAAGTAGCTCCATTTTGCTGATAAGAAACTGTGGTTCAGGTAGGTCATTGTAACTTGCCTAAAACTACAGTTTGAAATTTTAATTTGAAATACGGACTCAAACCCAGGTCTATCTGACCCCAAAGCTGGTGCTTCTTTCATTAAATTATGCTGTCTCTCATGCCTCTTTTTATTTCCTTTCCTTAGAGTTCTCAAAAGCTATATGCTGCTGTTGTTTTTCTATAGTAAGCGCCCATGGTGGTGGGAGCGGGAGCAAGAGAAGTACTGAAGAGGGGACAGGTAGGCAGGGCAACCACCTATTCTAAAGTCTATCCAAAAGTGCTGCTTAAACTCGTATGTTCCACTATCGATTTTTGACCAACTTAGAATTTCAGGTCATATTTCTACAAAACCTCACCAAATTAACCAGACTCTGAAATAAATACTAGTCTTTACACGTCAAAACAGATTATAAAGAAATATTTTTCGACAAAAATTATGATAGTCATAAAGATCAATAACCAGTATGAACCATGTTTCAATTATGTTCATTATAAGTTTGTCACTGGGGCTGGCCCGGTGGCACACCGGCTAAGTTCACACATTACGCTTCGGTGGTCCAGGGTTCGCCGGTTTGGATCCTGGGTCCAGACATGGAATTGCTTGTAAAGCGATGCTGTGCTAGGCATCCCACATATAAAGTAGAGGAAGATGGGCACCGATGTTAGCTCAGGGCCAGTCTTCCTCAGCAAAAAGAGGAGGATTGGCAGCAGCTGTTAGCTCAGGGCTAATCCTCCTCCACACAAAAAAGTTTGTCATAAAAATACATTTAACTTTGCCTTTCAAGTGCTTTGGTAATAACCCTTTCTAGTAACTGGAATTGTACAAATTTACACAAAAATTGATATAAGTCCTGTTCTGTATGAAACGCAACTCAGAAGCCTGTTATACCTCTCCTTAACTCCTTGCAATAACCATTGAGACACGCTATAGCTTTAGGGAAGTTAAAAAAAAGAGTCACCTATAGTACTGAACAAAGTGGAATATACTGTTTCCTAACGAGGCTGGATAATAGAATATTCTCTATAAATCTAGTTTTACAACAAATGATGTAACGTAACACTACAATTCACAATATTTTTATAGCTCTCCAGTGGTACCAGGTATCTATGCAGTACACTTGAGTCTGCAAAACCTCACCACCATTTAAAAAAAAAGCAATCATACAAGTTAAATGTAGGGGAAAAAACCCAAGGCTTAATTTCACGACTCTGTTAGGATATTTTTGTTGAGTTAAAAAATGTAGCTGTCTTATTTTGCACTTTTCTTTGGCAAATTCTTCACTAAAGAAACTAAAGTTGCTTTCTCTTTACCTTAAAAATAACCTTGTTACAAGATGAATGGAGCCATATACCTATCATTTTTAGTTGATGGGATACTATTAAATTACTTTCATGTATAATTCCCTAAAATTAAAATAACCAGTTCTACCAATTAAAAATAAAACAATTGCATATAGTAAAGCTCAATAATACATAAAGAGTACTGTAAATTGTCACATAACATTTCATTTCACACCTATATGGGAGTCTTACTTTGCATGACGGTCTACCATGTTAATTCAACCTCAGTAAAGGAAACGGACAAGTAAAACATCATCCCTAAAAATGCCCTTGGTTTACACTGCACTGAAGCCATCAGATGACCATCCCGAGATCTACCAAAGTGCCAGGAGTATAGATTGTTCAAAAAGGTGATAGCAGACACAGGTGTGAAGATGACAGTCATTCTGTTTTTAAATTGCTAGCTATGCTACTTCACGACAGTTCTAACTAGTACCAACTGGCATAAAAATACAGCTTCAGAGTTGGAACTTGGCCAAGGCTACTAGAATTCTTTGTATGTTGGTTAAGTCAAATCAGCAACTTAAAAAATTATGTGAAAATTGGGGGTCAGCCCCAGAAGCCTAGTGGTAAAGTTTGGCGTGCTCAGCTTAGGAGGCCCAAGTTCGATTCCCAGGAGCAGACCTAGACCACTCTGTTAGGGGCTATGCTGTGCTGGTGGCCCACATACTAAAAAACAGAGGAAGAATGACACAGATGTTAGCTCAGGGTGAATCTTCCTCAACAAAACTTTATGTGAAAATCGACAAAGACAAGATCTGATTAGCTTTACACAATGAAGCCCTGAGGGCTTTCACTGTTATTTTTCAAGGCTATAAACACCAAATATTAAAAACAATCATTTGTAAATAAGCATCTCATTTCAAAACACCCAAGATGCATATGGGTCGCATTCTAATAACAAGTAACTATTCCACAAAAGACTTTCTATTATTCAGATGTACCTCATGCAGGAAAACGGTCATGGCTTTTTCCAATTACATCCAGAGCACACGAGGAACTATTTATCAGAAGGATTAATAGCAGAAATCGAGGGAAGAAATATATGGTTGGGAGCTATATGATACATTTATGTAATCTCAGATATGGATCATTCTCTTTAAGAAACTGATACAGTCGTTAGAAGACAAACAAAACATTTAAGAACGTCAATATCGTTTCTCAGCCATTAGAGGCTTCACGTTAAAGCACTAAACGTACACATATGTATAATCATACAGACAAACACGTACATAAATTCCGATAGGGCACTTAAGATACGTAGTGGCACCGAAACCTAATCCCTTTTAGAGCGTTATTAATTCTGAATATATGTATCAAGTGCTATGTACAAGACGGTGGACTGCGACCTGAATGAAACCCCCACTCCTTATGGAACTTGAAACAGTTTTAAAGATGGGTCAAAAAAGCCACGAAGCACCAGTATGTTGGCTTGAAAGAAGTAACTACTACTCTTAGGTGATGGGTTAAAAAAAAAAAAGGACACAAAGGCTCGTCATAAATCGGCCTTCCACAGAGAGTCTGGCCTGAGCCCGTGCAGCGTTTTCTTTAAAACACAAGCCTAGAAACGTCTTCAATTTTGAGGACTAGCGAAGGACAAAACCCTGTGGCGGGCATCGAGGGGATGGTGGCGCACCAGGGTCGGGAAGGCGGGCGTGTGGGCGGAGAGGCAAAGGCTGGGCGCGGGGGCGCCAGCAGCGTCACTGAGGCGATGAGAGGCAGCGAGCGTCATCAGGGGACGGGAGAAGGGGCAGTGGGTCACCCAGAGCCACAGGGAGGGACACGTGGCCCCGGAAGACGCGAGCAGGAACCGGGCAGCGCGGAACCGGGAGGCTGCTTCCCTGAGGGCTCGCGGCGTGAGTGGGGGAGGGGGTGGGTACTCACTTCGATAATCTTCTCTTTCTTTTTCTGCTCCGCCTTTTTGCTGCCCCCGGCCTGAGCCTGTTTCTTGGGGGGCATTGCGGAGACAGGTGGCACCTGCCAGACTTAAGCGCAGCTGGACACCCTCAGGGGACCCGGCCCTGCGGCAACAGGAGGAGGAAGACGCGGGCGGCCGTCGCCCTGCACCGCACGGAAAGCTACTCGCTCACTCGCCGCCGAAACGCGGCCTTTGCGACAGGTCGATGCCGCTGAGCATTGTGGGTAGCGAGGAGAGGGGCCCGGAAGCAGAGCTGCGCGTGCGCTTTTGCCGCTGCCGGCACGGAGGGGGCAGGGACGGAACGTGGGAAAATGACCGTGCGTCACACGTGATGTAGTTCACCTGGCTTCCAGGTTGCGGCAGGCCTGAGGGCGAATCCGGGCAAGCGGGTTGGAACCCACTGCACTTGTGTCTTTCCTACGCGTTCCCTTTCGCCGAGTATGGGTGACTCTTTTTGTCCGTCTTCGCCTCGAGTGAAGGTTTGTCCTGCTGGTCCTGCCTGTACCACCCCCATCCTGAGTGACCACTGAGAAGCCGCAGCCACTCGAGGCTGCTTGGTGGGCGGGCCCAGTTCCCTCCTTCTCTTGTCTTGGAAGGGCAGGGTTGGCCGGCTGGTGAGTGCTGTGTGCTTTAGGTTTCTGCGAAGATTTATCAAGAAAGGAAAAAAATTTCTTTCATTTGAAGAGCGCCAGGGATGGCGGCCCAGAGAAGACACTTGAATTCTGACCTACTATATTTATCAAGTTATTTTCAGATTTTAGGAAAGTGCCTAGATGATTCCTAAAAACTCTTTTGCAATGTGAAATTAACCAAACCTAGTTTGAGAATGGAGAGCACACCTCGACAGCCTTCATTAAGTGCTTGAGAAGTCCAGAAACTCCTTGGCATATTGCACACATTATTTCATATAGTTACTCAACGACATTGAGGTAGGAATTGTTACTCTTCACATTTTACAGATGAAACACAAAGGAAGAAACATGCCCAAGGTTATGTAAAAGGCTGAGGCAGGGATTCTCACTTCAGCAGTCTGACTTTAAAGTCTAAATGCCTATCGCTAACGTTACAACAGTAGGTCTTGTTTGAAAAGATACTTGAATGAATGGGGCCCGTTGATATTTGTACAAACCAAAATACTATCTTTTAAATATGTACATTACTTGGCTGTTACTTTTGTTCCGTGATTATTGTCTAAACTGTATCTTTTAGGGAGCATTGTGGAGCCCAAGAATCATCTTTCTAGATGAGTTTTTAATCATTTTCATTAATTCGCATAAGGAGTAAACTACAAGTCCCTTTAATTACTGCAATTGAGTATTTGCTTAGTAATTTTCTACATGAACTAATGCCAAAGAATCCCAAGTATGTGTGTGTCTGTGTATGTATATATATACACACACAGGGAGTTTACTACATCTGGGCTCCTATCCCAGGTTGATAGACTCCCCTGTCTTTTACTTACTTACTTCCTCGTTTATCTTTTGTTATTTTTGTAGTTGTTCTTGTCAGAGGACAGAGGGACCCAGCCTGCTTCCGTCTTTACTCAGTATTATAATCTATTTGATTCTTTGGGGATCCTCGCCTTTACTGTGGGGGTGGAATGTAGTTACCTTAGCTTCCTCTTTTTAGTGCCCCCAAAGATACTTTGGGCCATTTGTTTTTTTTGAAGAATTTTACCCGTAATCGTTCTTATAAAACCGATGAATTATAAGTAACAAATAGGGAGAAATTATAAGGAATCTAAAATCTCATAAATTATAATAGTGGCTGCAGGTTCATAGTTCTTAATAGCCTTCTACTGTCACCCACAGAAGTCCCTAAAACATTTTCCATGTTTAATGCTTGTTTTTAAGTTGTGCTTGCTTATAGGAACCAAGGCAGAACAATGCTAGGTGACCAAACAGCAGAATCAGTCCAAACTAGAAAGGTTCAAGATGCCTATGGGGGTGAGTATGCAAAAGGAAACGTGCAAGAGCTGTTGTCCGCCGGAAGGGAAGATCTGCGCATGCCCCAAATGCCCTCGCCCAGAGTGATGATGTGGAGACGACTCCCTTTTCACATCCCGGAAGAACCCTGCTCACCTTCCTTTTGGAGAGGTGTTTAAGAGCTTGGGCTTTACCTCCTGTGTTCCTTGCTCGATGAATAACCTTTCTGCTCTGCTATTCTAAACCTGGTCTCGTTCTATTGGTGCCAGGGGCTCCAGGCAAAAGGACCCACTTGTGGCTCACTGGTCCCTTAGGGCTTGGTAACACTACTTCTGACCTTTGCTTTTGTTTCTGCTCTGAAGTTGTGATCTCGGCAGAGAAAAAAGATATTTTCTTGCCTCAAGTGAAGAATATCCTTTTCTAAATACAGTACCTGCTCTGATAACCTTCTCCTCTCATAGTCATTTTTTCATAGATTAAAAATAAGTTTAACTCATTGAATTCACTGTTTTCTGAAATGCGGTGATTGCTTGTTTGTGGTCTCCAAGAGTAGGATTAGGAATGCTATACCTTGTACTCTATTGCTTTATAATTCAAACTAAACTTCCACAAAACAAAGTTTAAAGATGTAGTCTAGGGGTTACAAATTCAAATAACCCAGAAAGCAGGAATATAAACTTGGGCATCAGGCTCATCCTGCAATACATTAAGGATCAGGGTCAAATCTGAGGTAAATGCCCACCATAAAAGAGTTCAAAAAAAAAAAAAGAGAAAGAAAAAATGTGCCAAAGCTGGCTGGTTGATTTGGTAGACAGGCTGTGGATTTACTACCTTGAATGTTGTCCATTCCCATAGCTTTACACCTTTAGAAGACGCCAGAGTATATTTCTTAGAGCCAAGTCTCTAGGCAGTAGGAGATTTGGTACTGAAGTAGAAATTATTTTTTTGCTACCCAGCACCCACAGGTCCTTCCTCACTGTAGTTGACAGTACTGTATTGTATATTTGAAAGCTGCTGGAGAGTAGTGATGGTTAGAGTTCTCTCTTTCTCACTCACACACACACAAAGTAACTATGTGAGGTGATGGGTGTGTTGACTTTAGTGTGGTAATCGTTTTGCTATGTATATGTAAACAAATCACGTTGCACACTTTAAACTTACACAGTGTTTTATGTTAATTATATCTGGATAAAGCTGGAAAAAAAAGACAAAGAGATAGAGATCCAAGATCCAAAACAAAGGCCCCTTCTGTGTCTGTGTGTGTGTGTGTGTGTGTGTGTGTGTGAGAGAGAGAGTACCCATATGTTAAAATTCCCACTTTAGACCTAAAGGGGCAAGTTTCTCACTTTCCCTTATCCCACAGACAAGATCCTAGGTACACATTTTAGTGTTGGGCAGGCAGATTCTTCCTGCCATCTCCTCTATGTGCCTTAGGTTTTTAACCTCAAGGGAATGAGATGAAGACTAAGGAAAAGTTCAGGAGTTCTTCAGGGCATTAGAAGAATACCTGAATTAAAAGTCCACTGGCAGTAGGCTAGTGGCAGCATCCACTCTAGACTTTAATTGCATTCATCCCTATTATCTCTTGCTGCTTTTGTTTCCCTAGCCTGATTTTCCAGGCTTCCAAGAGTCTGAATTTCTTAAGATTTCCAGGATGCCTTAGATACTGTGAGCAGTATTTCTAATAAATTCCTTTTTTACTTAAGTTAGGCTTGATATTAGTCATTTGCAAGTAAGGACTCTATTATGGGATGAATTGTGTCCCTCCTTCCCTCAAATTCATATGTTGAAGCGCTAATCTCCGAATGTGATCAAGTTAAAATTAGGCTGTTAGGGTGGGCTCTAATCCAATCCAACTGGTGACCTTCTAAGAGAGGAAATTTGGACACACAAAGAGACATTAGAGGTGCCTGCCACATGAGGACACAGCAAGGAAGCAGCCATCTGCAAGTGAGGGCGAGAGGCCTCAGAACTGACTCTGCTGACACCTTGATCTTGGACTTCTAGCCTCCAGAACTATAAGCACATAAATGTTTTTTGTTTAAACCACCATGTCTATGATATTTTGTTTTGGCAACCCTAGCAAACTAATACAGACTCTGCCTGTTAGAGAACCAAACTAGGCTTTGGGTGTTGCTATTCTGGTGAGCAGAGGCAAGTCTACTAGTTTATGTAAATTCTTGTCTTATAAAGAAAGAAAATTCTTTTCTTGTAATGAAAAGACTAAGTTGACTGGCCATGTAAGTTGCTGATCCATTTTATGGATTGAGAGAGTACATAATAGAAAGTATTTTGATTTAAATATTGATTGCTTCAAAATGCTTCTGACCCGTAGGCAGTTTCTTTTAAGACTTTTTCCTCTGCAAAATAAGAAACTATTACAGAAGATTTGTCACTGTTTCAATAGAGCATGTAAAATCTCTTTTAACTTGTCAGTTTGAGTTTCAATTTTGTAAACCCTCACTTCAACTTACACTGACATAGAATTTTCTCAAATGGGTTTACATGGGGGACTTACCTGTTTCTATTTGAAATATTTCTTTGTGCCATTATGATAATAGTTATTATGGCATTTGTCAAAAAATCAAGATGTACAATTTCCAAAGAATTTTTTGCTTCGTTGAAGCTAAAACCGTTTCCCATACTGCCCATTAATCATATCATTTCCCTAGTAATAGCTTTTTGATGGTTTCCCATGTCCCTTTGAATTTAATGCAAGGGTTTCTATGCTTTCCTCAGCCCAATCATGTCTGTTTTATTTAAAGATTGGCGCCTGAACTAACAACTGTTGCCAATCTTCCTTTTGTCCCCCCTGCTTTTTCTCCCCAAATCCCCTCAATACATAGTTGTATATTTTAATTGTAGGCCCTTCTAGTTGTGGCATGTGGGATGCCACCTCACTGTGGCCTGACAAGCATGTTGCAGTGCTATGTCCGCACCCAGGATCCGAACCAGCGAAACCCCGGGCTGCCAAAGTGGAGCACATGAACTTAACCTCTTGGCCATGGGGCCGGCCTCTCATGTCTGCTTTTTATCTTCTGTTATTTCAGTTTATACTCCACATTTTAGGCCAACTTTTCCTATCCCCTAGCTCCACACCCCGCCTATTGCTCTCTGCTGCCTTACAGCTTTTCACAGTCTTATGTATATAACCCAAAACAAAACTACAGTCTACCTTCCATCTAAGTACCATAATTAGAAACTTTGGTGAGTCATGTTTGGTTCTTTCTTCAACCTCCAAATCCAGTCAAGTCCTAATGGCTCTACCTCTTAAGTATCTTTCAAATTATGCCCTTCCTACCTGACTACCTTATTTCAGGAACACATCTCTTGCTTGGGCTATAGCAAGAACCTCTTATTCTCAATTTTGAGCTTTCTGGCTCACATTTGTTCTTAAAAAAATTAGCAGGTTGCTAGCATTTTTTAGCTAGCAAATCATCAAACAAATGAACAAAGAAGAAACAAGCAATAATGGATAACACATTTCATGTGACTAAAAAGTATTTTATGGGGCTGGCCCTGTGGCTGAGTGGTTAATTTTGCACACTCTGCTTTGGTGGCCCAGGGTTTCACCAGTTCAAATCCTGGGCATGGACATGGCAATGTTCATCAAGCCATGCTGAGGCGGCATCCCACATGCCACAACTAGAAGGACCCACAACTAAAAATACACAATTATGTACCAGGGGGCTTTGAGAAAAAAAGGAAAAGTAAAATCTTTGAAAGAAAAAAAACAAGCAATATTTTATATACATTCCAAATACTGTGGGGATGTTTACATAAAATACAGTCTTATTTTCTTTTAGAAACATTATATCTAGGTTTTTGGTGAAATTAAATGTATCAATTTTTTTATTACCCAAATAACACCACAACTTTCAGATGTCTGCTACCTGAACATATTTCAGAATAACTGATTTAATTAATTGAACACCATTTCACTTATGTAGCTGGATCTAGTGCCAGTTATCCCAGCATCTTAAGATATTTGAAGTGTTAAGGTTCTTCCTAGAAAGAACTATCAAGTTAAATGCTTAATTTTTCTTTTATGAAAGCTAATTTTCTACTTTTCTATGATACAGTTTTTAAAAGATCACATTTTAGAGTCAGAAATATATGGGTTAAATCTCATCCCTTCCATTTCCGTAAGTGACTTTAGGCAAATTGCTGAACACCTCTAAGCTTCAGTTTTCTTATATATAAAAGAGAAATAATTATACTGTTCGTAGCTCATAGGGCTGTTGGAAGGATGACATGATATAATGTGTGTGAATCACTCTGCCTGGCATATGGTAAGCACATAATTAGTTTATATTTCTATATAATCCAGGTCATAGTGTAAAGAATTCAGTGTTGACTTATTTATTTCTAAAGGAACTCACGCCAAGAAATATTAAGAATGTAAAATTGGGAGATTGTATGACATGATGTGGGAGCTGAGGGGGAAGAAGTCAGAAAGTAGGAGTGGACTTCCAGGTGTCAAGCGTGGGCAAATGATGGTGCTAGTCAGGTAATGTACCAGCAATGTATGGAGTGTGTTGGTGGGGCAGGGAGTAATGTATCCGTTTGTGGCTATGTTGAATTTAGGGCACTAGTGGGACATTCATGTGGAGAAATCTGATGGCATATGAATATTTGACTTGGAAACTCAGGAGAGACTTTGGAGCATATGGATGTCAATGGGAATGGACTACTTTGAAGGGGATTATACAAAGCAAGAAAAGAATAGAAATGTGGGTGAACAACATTTAAAAGACAATTATAGAAAAAGCAGCTCAGGGAGGAAAATGAGAAGAGGCAGCTGTGATAGGGATGCTTAGGGAGAAGAATCTTTCAGGTAGGAGCTTTTCAGTAGGGTAATTTTGACTCTGGAGTTGGCTTAAAAATGTGGCTACTCCTTCAGAATTAGGATAAATTGTACCAGGCATTCAACTTAAGACCTAGAAGTCTGAAATTAGTAGATATTTCAAATTGTCTTGGCACACTATTTCTCTTCTCATATGTGTGTATGGATATTGCCATTTGCTGGTAACCTGCATTTTTTTGGAGTCTTTTTTTGTGATTAGGGTACTATATTTAGGGTATTGTTGCCCTTGTTCCCTCTTTGGGATATATTCTTCTCCCAGATCTCCACTTGGCTGGCTCATTTTCATCTCAGAGATCTCAGCTCAAATGCGGATTCCTCCAAATGGTTATCCCCGACCATTATATCCACTCTCGGTTAATCTCTAGCTCATCACTCTCTTCATATTTTTTTTTTTTTTTAAACATTGGCCCTGAGCTAACATCTGTTGGCAATCTTGTTTTCCTTTTTCTCCCCAAAGCCCCCAGTATGTAGTTGTATATTCTAGCTGTAGGTCCTTCTAGTTGTGCCATGTGGGGTGCCACCTCAGCATGGCTTGATGAGTGATGCTAGGTCCATGCCCAGGATCCAAACCCATGAAACCCTGGGCCGCCGAAGCGGAGCATGAGAACTTAACTGCTTGGCCATGGGGCTGGCCCCTCTCTTCTTTTTTTTAAATAGCATTTATCACAATCTGTAATTATTTTGTGTTTTTGTTTATTTCTTAATTGGATGTCTTTTGCCCCATAATGTGAGCTTCATGGGAGTGAGGGTCCTGACTCTCTTGTTTACCACTGCATTAGTAGCACCTAACACAACCTGTGTCTTAGAAGGAACTCAACAAATGTGTTAAAAAAGTGAATGAAGGAGTGATGTCAGCAGCATGGTGGAGTTAGCTGTTCCCATTGTCTCTCCACCTTCAAACTACAACTAAATGGACATTCGTTGATCAGCAGAGGATACCCACACAGCACATCAGGATGCCTGAGAGACCTGTGCAGCTATACCTCACAAGGGGGATGGACTACCCCCGGGGAGGTGGTGGAGATAGGTGAGCACTCTCCAACCCCCAGGCAGCCCAGTACACATGTGTGACTGTTCTCCTGGCTGGTGTGCTCATAGCACCACTGTGGCCCTGAGGGTGGGAGCGTGCCTCAGTGTACCTGCGGAAACAGGTGACGGCAGTTCTGTGCTCCTGTGTGATTGCTTCTCTTTTTGGTGGGAGAGTCCACAGGGCCCTGCAGTCCACAGGGAGTGGCTCAGGCTCGGACCCAGTGGGGAGGCCCTGCCCACCAAGCACGACAGCAGGTGTGACCTAGGAGCAAATGGTGGCATATCTGCGGCCCAGGCAGATGAGCTCCTGGCTGCTGCAAATACCCATAGTACCACTGCAGCCTCTAAGGGGGAGCGCAACTTGGCAAGACTATGGGATCAGGTGGCAGCAGCCCCAAGCCCCCATGTGATTTCTCTCCCATTTGGTGGGAGACCCCAAGGGCCACTGTGATCCCAAACAGTGGTCCAGACTTGGACAGGAACAGCTGACAGGCATTTCAGTGGGCTCAGTTACACAGCTTCTGCCCCCCCCCTCCAACCCTGCAGTGGTAGCAGGTGGAACCGGTGACCAGATACTATCACTATGCAGTAACACAAATCCACTGCATCAATTGGTATAAAGAAATATAATAATACTCCAGACCAGAAAGAAAAAGACAAACACCCAGAAGTCAATCCTGAAGGCACAGAAATGTACAATCTAAATGATGGAGAATTCAAAACATACACCATAAAAAACCTCAATGAGTTACAAGAGAATTCAGATAGTTCAGTGAAATCAGAAAATTAATGAACAGAGGGAATTCTTTACAAAAGAGATCGAAACTATAAAGAAAAACCAATCGGAAATGATGGAGATGAAAAACACAATGGAAGAGATAAAGAAAAATCTGGAGTCCTTAAATAATAGAGTTGATATTATGGAGGATAAAATTAGCAATCTAGAGGATATGAATACAGAAATGCTCCAGAAGGAGGAGGAAAGAGAACTAAGACTAAAGAGAAATGAAGAAATTCTCCAGGAAATATCTGACTCAATTAGGAAATGCAACATAAGGATTTTAGGTATTCAAGAGGGAGGAGAATGGGAGAAAGCAGAGAGCTTATTCAAAGAAATAATAGCTGAGAACTTCCCAAACCTGGAGAAGAAACTGGAATTACGTGTAAATTAAGCCAATAGAACTCCTAATTATATCAATGTAAAAAGACCTTCCCCAAGATGTATATTAGTAAAGCTGGCAAAAGTCAACGACAAAGGGAGAATATCAAGGGCAGCAAGGCAGGAAAGAATAACCTACAAAGGAACCCCTTTCAGGCTCTCAGTGGACTTCTCAGCAGAAACCTTATAGGCTAGGAGAGAGTGGAATAATATATTCAAAATTCTGGAAGACAAAAACTTTCAGCCAAGAATACTATATCTGGTGAAAATATCCTTCAGATATAATGGAGAAATAAAAACTTTCCCAGATAAAGAAAAGCTGAGGGAGTTCATTGCCACAAACCCCCCCCCCCAACACACAAGATTTGATCAAGAAGGCCCTCGCACTTGGGAAAAAAAAGGGTTTACAAAGCCTTGAGCAAGGAGATAAACAGGCAGACAAAATCAGAAAATTGCAACTCTGTATCAGAACAGATTAGCACTTAATTATAACTAAAGATAAATGGAAGGAAAACTTCAAAAATAAATATCATCACTTCATTTTAACTAGAAATTTACAACACATAATGGAATAAGTTGTGACAACAACAACTTAGAAGAAGAGGAAAGGGATGAAACCTGCTGAGACTAAGGGAATAAGAGGCTATCAGAGAATGGACTGTCTCACTTAAGAGATGTTTTATAAAAACCTCAGGGTAATGACTAAGCAAAAATTCAGAACAGAGACACAAATGATAAGTAATGAGAAAACCATCATAGAGAGCCACCAAACGGAACTGGCAGTCCTGAAATACATGTGATGAGAAACGAGAAATACAAAAGAACTGGAAAACAAGTGATAGACTGGCAGCATTAATCCCTCATGTATCAATAATCACTCTAAATGTAAATGAATTCCCCAGTCAAAAGACACAGAGTGGCTAGATGGATTAAAAAACAAGACCCAACAATTTGCTGCCTCCAGGAAACACGTCTCAGCTCTGAAGACAAACACAGGCTTAGAGTGAAGGCATGGACAATGATACTCCAAGCTAATGGCAAAGAAAAGAAAGCAGGTGTTGCCATATCTGTATCAGACAAAGTAGACTTGAAAGTAAAAAAGACAATGAGACACAAAGTGAGGCAGTATCTAATGATAAAAGGGACACTCCACCAAGGGGACATAACACTTATAAATATATATGTGCCTAACACAGGAGCACCAAAATACATAAAGCAACTACTAATTGACCTAAAAGGAGAAATTAACAGCAAACAATAATAGTAGGGGACCTTAACACCCCACTTACATCAATGTATAGATCTCCAGACAGAAAGTCAACAAGGAAATAGTGAATCTAAATGAAAAACTAGCCCAGATGGACTTAATAGATATACATAGAATACTCAATCCAAAATTAGCAGAATACACGTTCTCAAGTGCACATGGAACATTCTCAAAGACAGACCATATGTTAAGAAACAAGGCAAGCCTCAATAAATTTAAGAAGATTGAAGTTATATCAAACATCTTTTCTGACAATGCTGTGAAACTAGAAATCAACTATAAGAAAACAACTGGGAAAGTGACATGTGTGGAGATTGAACAACATACTACTGAACAACCAATGGATCATTGAAGAAACTAAAGGAGGGGCCGGCCCGGTGGCACAACGGTTAAGTTCACACATTCTGCTTCTTGGTGGCCCAGGGTTCACTGGTTCTGATCCTGGGTGCAGACATGGCACCGCTTGGCAAAAGCCATGCTGTGGTAGCCGTCCCACATATAAAGTAGAGGAAGATGGGCATGGATGTTAGCTCAGGGCCAGTGTTCCTCAGCAAAAAAAGGAGGATTGGCAGCAGTTATCTCAGAGCTAATCTTCCTCAAAAGAAAAAAAAAATCAAAGAATATCTGGAGACAAATGAAATTGAGGATACTCCATACCAACTCAAAGGGGATGCAGCAAAAGCAGTCCCAAGAGGGAAATTCATAGCAATACAGGGCCACCTTAACAAACAATTCTCAAATAAGCAATCTTAAACTACACCTAACAGAATTAGAAAAAGAAGAACAAACAAAACCCAAAGTCAGCAGAAGGAAGAAATAATAAAAATTAGAGCAGAAATAAATGAAATTGAAACAAACAAAAAGCAATAGAAAGGATCAATGAAACTCAGAACTGGTTCTTTGAGAAGATAAACAAAATTAACAAACCCTTTAGCTAGACTCACTACAAAAAAAGAGAAGTCTCAAATAAATAAAATTAGAAATGAAAGAGGAGAAATTACAACAGATGCCACAGAAATACAAAGGATTATAAGAGAATACTCTGAAAAACTATATGCCAACAAATTGGATAATCTAGGGGTTGGCCCGGTGGTGATGCTGTTAAGCACACACATTCTGGTTCTCGGTGGCCTGGGGCTCCCCAGTTTGGATCCCAGGTGCAGACATGGCACAGCTTGGCATGCCATGCTGTGGTAGGTGTCCCACATATAAAGTAGAGGAAGATGGGCATGGATGTCAGCTCAGGGCCAGGCTTCCTCAGCAAAAAGAGGAGCACTGGCAGTAGCAAGCTCAGGGCTAATCTTCCTCAAAAAAAAAAAAAATTGGATAATCTGGAAGAAAAGGATAAATTCTTAGACTCACACAACCTCCCAAAACTGAACCAAGAAGAAATGGAGACTCTGAATTGACCAATCACAAGTAAAGAGATTGAAACAGTACTCAAAAGCCTCCCAAAAAATAAAAGTCCAGGACCGGATGGTTTTTCTGGGGAATGCTACAAAACATTAAAACATGATTTAATACCTATCCTCCTCAAACTATTCCAAAAATTGAAGAAGATGAAACACTTCCTAACACATCTTATTAGGCCAACATCACCTGATCCCAAAGCCAGACAACGACAACATAAAGAAGGAAAAGTATAGGCCAATATCGCTGATGAACATAGATGCAAAAATCCTCAACAAAATATTGGCAAACTAAATACAGCAATACGTTAAAAGGATCATACACCATGATCAAGTTGGATTCATACCAGGGACACAGGGATGATTCAACATCAGCATATCAATCAGCGTGTTACACCACATTAACAAAATGAGGAATAAAAAATCACATGATCATCTCAATAGACACTGAGAAAGCATTTGACAAGACCCAACATCCATTTATCATAAAAACTCTCAATAAAATGGGTATAGAAGGAAAGTACTTCCACATGATATAGGCTGTACATGACAAACCCACAGTCAACGTCATACTCAATGTTGAAAAACTGAAAGCTATCTCTTACTGTACTGTAGTACAGTACTGGAGGGTTTGGCCAGAGCAATTAGGCAAGAAAAAGAAATAAAAGGTATCCAAATTGGCAAGGAGGGAGTGAAACTCTCACTGTTTGCAGACAACATGATCCTATACATAGAAAACCCTGAAGAATTCACCAGAAAATTATTAGAAATTAACAACAGCTACAGCAAAGTTTCAGGGTACAAAATCAACTTACAAAAATCAGTTGCATTTCTAGACACTAATAATGAACAGAAAGAGAACTCAAGAATACAATCTCATTTACAATCAGAACAAAAAGAATAAAATATCTAGGAATAAATTTAACCAAGGAGGTGAAAGACCTATACAAGGAAAACTATAAGACATTATTAAAAGAAAATGATGATGACATAAAGAAATGGAAAGATATTCCATGCATATGGATTGGAAGAATAAATGTAGTTAAAATGTCCATACTACCAAAAGGAATCTACAGATTCAATGCAATCCCAATCAGAATCCCAGTGACATTCTTCATGAAAATACAACAAAGTCTCCTAAAATTCATATGGGGCAACCAAAGACCCTGAATTGCTAAACCAATCATGAGAAAAAAGAACAAAGCTGGAGGCATCCCAATCCCTGACTTCAAAATATACAACAAAGGTATAGAAATCAAAACAGCATGGTACTGGTACAAAAACAGACACACAGATCAATGGAACAGAATTGAAAGTCCAGAAATAAAACCACACATGTATGGACAGCTAATCTTCGATAAAGAAGCTATGAACATACGATGGAGAAAGAAAATTCTCTTCAATAAATGGTGTTGGGAAAACTGTACAGCCACATGCAATAGAATGAAAGTAGACCATTATCTTTCGCCATACACAAAAATTAACTCAAAATGGTTCAAAGACTTGGATGTAAGACCTGAAACCATAAAACCCCTAGAAGAAAATATAGGCAGTATACTCTTTGACATCTGTCTTAGAAGGATCTTTTTGAATACCATATCTACTCAGGCAGGGGAAACAAAAGAAAAAATAAACAAATCAGGCTTCATCAGACTAAAGAGCTTCTGCAAGGCAAAGGAAACCATGAACAATGAAAAGACAACCTACTAACTGGGAGATGATATTTGCCAATCGTGTATCTGACAAGCAGTTAATCTCCAAAATCTATAAAGAATTCACACAACTCAACAACAACAAAAAACCAAACAACCTGATCGAAAAATGGGCAGAGGATGTGAACAGACATTTTTCCGAAGAAGATACACAGATGGCCAACAGGCGCATGAAAACATGTTCAACATCACTAATCATCAGGGAAATGAAAATAAAAACTACAATGAGATATTACCTTACACCAGTTAGAATGGCTATAATTACCAAGACAAAAACAACAATTGTTGGAGGGGATGTGGATAAAAGGGAACCCTGATACACTGCTGGTGGGAATTCAAACTGGTACAGCCACTATGGAAAACAGTATGGAGATTTCTCAAAAAATTAAAAATTGAAATACCATATGAGCCAGATATTCCACTACTGGGTGTTTATCCAAAGAAGTTGAAATCAACAATAAAGAGACTTATGCACTCCTATGTTCATTGCAGCATTATTCACAATAGCCAAGATGTGGAAATGACCCAAGTGCCCATTGACTGATTATTGCATAAAGAAGATGTGGTGTATATATATACAATAGAATACTGCTCAGCCATAAAAAATGACAAAATTGTCCCATTTGCAATGCTATGGAGCGATCTTGAGGGTATTATGTTAAGTGAAATAAGCCAGACAGAAAAAGGCAAACACTATATGATTTCATTCATGTGGAAGATAAGCAAACACATGGACAAAGAGAAGAGTTTGGTGGTTACCAGGGGAAAGGGGTCTGAGGGGTGGGCACAAAGTGTGAAGGGGAGCATTTATATGGTGACAGGCAAATAAGAATCCACAACTGAAACCTCACAATTTTGTAAACCACTATGACCTCAATAAAGAAAAGTACATAGTAGAGTTGATATGCAGATATGTCAAAAAGCCGTTAGTACTTCAATGGCTAAAGTCCAGAATACTTCAAACAAAGCAACAAGAAAAAAAATGTGCAGTTTTATTTCCTCTAGCTGCATGAAAATGTTTGAATTAAGGAAGAAACGAAAAGTCTAATCCTAAAGAAAACAGAATGTTAACTGCTTTTGAATTCCCCTATGCTCGAGATTCCAGGGTTCTAGACTATGGAAAAATTATTCCTCATTCCCTGCTGAGGCTGTATCGTATTTCACAATGTTATAAAGTATTATGACATCAATAGAAAAAAAAAGAATGATGGCCGAAAACTAAGATGAGACCTGAGATTTCTTTCCCATTTGCTCTGTGTGTATTTAGTTTTGGCATTTATCTTATCTACTGAAGATGAATTTAAGAAAAGCCTCTGTGCCAAGATGTTATGAGCAGTCAGCTCCATCTGGGGTATTTTCCAGCAATAATGGGGATGTGCTATATGTCTCTAAATGCCAAGATTCCACAGAAAAGGACAAAATTAGTAGATAAGACTTGTGAGGATAAACATCTTTAATTAGGTGTACAGACACATTTATAAGCTTCCTTTATTCCAGTTCTGCTGATGATGCCTCAGCTGCTTATCATGGAATGTGGGTTTGTGATGGTGTGTTGTGCGTTGTGAATGGGGAATGGGCAACGTGGAGAAGGGTATAAACATTTTTTTTTTGTTTATACAAATATTTTAAAAATATTTACTTGTGCTCTGGGCTTGAAATGACACTGTACTTTCTTCAATGGTGCATGTTTGCCACATAAAATCAGAAAAGATTCCAAAAATTCTACAAGAGACAGATAAGTCTTTTCCTGCAATAGCTTATTCTGGAATTCCTGGAGGTGACAAGTGGTGTCACTAGCAATCATATTTTCTGAATTAAAAATTGGGAAACACAGTCTGACAAATTTATTCATGTTCTTCTAAGGACATAAAGAGAGGACATTTAAAATTGAAACAGTCCTAAAAACATCCACGATATATAGGTGACAAAGATATGTCATCAGTATATGCAAAATGATGTGGCATAGATAAAAATGACTTCACATCCAGGGAATTCAGGGAGAGGAGCTTAGAGGTGATGCTGTTTGAACTCTCAATACTATAGGAGTCTACCAAGTGGAGAGTGGTGCGTATTTCAGGCAGAGAAAATAGCATGTGGAAATATATGAATGTGTGAAAGTACACGACATTTCAGGAGAATGACAATGATTTGGTGAAGATGTGTTGAGACAGTGACAAAAGATGAAGCTGAAAATACATTGGGATCAGATTTTATAGGGTCTTATATATCATTTTAAAGGACTTGGGCTTTAAACTGAGTTATTAATGAGCCATTCAAAGTTCTTATAGAGATATATGATCTCAGATATATATTTTAGCCAAGATAAATCTGACAAAAGACAAATTAGAAAGAGGAGAGACTAGACATAGAGGTCAGTTGTTAGGCTACCGCAGTAGTCTTCAAGAGAAATGATGACAACCTGTACAAAGATAGTGACGATGGAGAGAGTAGATAAATTGAGAATTATTTAGAACATAGAAACAATAAGGATAAATCTATATCAAAGGATATGAGAGGGGAGGATAGGTAGGAATTGAGGATAATTTCATATTTTCTATCTTGGGCAACTGGGTGTAAGATATAAAAGAAACAGCCAGATTGGGAGCAAGGAGAAAGGAAAACAGGAATTTGGTTTTGGTTAGGCTGAGCTGTTTATAGAATGAGAAGTCAAAAACAGCCTAGATGCAGAAATTAAGTGAATTAATGATGAAGCAAAATCAAGGAGGCTGAATACAGTTAGATAGAGAACATAGGAAGAGATGCTTTCCTTGGAAAAGTGGAGAAACCACCAGTCTCTATGAAATAAGAGGAAATGGAGCCTGAGTGGGCACAAATATAGGTATTTGGAGGTATAGAGATCCCTCCTTGATCTAACCATCCCTCCACAATCCACCTTTTCTGTCCAGTTCATCTACTATTGAGTACTGCTGGAGAAAGTTATGCTAATTGGTGTTTTTAATGTATTTAAAATATTTTATTTCCTATGTGTTCTTGTGGGGAAAGGACTATTTTTCCAAGGGACTATGCTAACTTCTATTAGAGGAAGAAGATGTCAGTTGCTTCATTGAGAGCTACAGAGTGGGGTGGAGGAAATGACCTGTTGATTCACTATCAGTTGTCTTACTGAATGCTATGGCCCAATTGTCTGTGTAGCTTTCTGACTCCTACTTAATACAGAAGATTAATGCCCTAGAAAGTCTCAGTTTATTATCTGACTTACCTGCAGGTTTTTGTTTGTTTTTTAACTAACTACAATAAACTCACAAGTAAATTGGAGGGAGATTTGGAATATATTAATTCAAATGTCCAGTGCAAACAAAACTCAAAGATACACAGAGCAAATGGTATCCTTCAGTAAATGGCCTCCTTCTCATACTGTGAGGCAAAGTAGCACACACAGCTTTGAAAAAGCCATTGTGTAAAACGAGGCAAAATAAATGCAGCAAACCTTATACCGTGGCTTTGATCAAGTTATTAATTTCCTACGGAAATGCAACAGATCCTCCAAATGGAATAAATTTCATATAAAAAACATCAAGGAAATTTTTCTGACATTTATGTGTGAATTCAATGTGTAATTCCTGTTTCATTGCCATATGTCAAGGCTAAAAATCAAAATTCACTTTTTTTGTCAGTTAAATAGAAAGTAGGTTTTTAAACTCATGTAGTCTGAAAATTAGTTTTGGTGACCGTAGTCTGATAGCCTTGCTTGAATAGCTACAAGAATGGTATGGTGGGGTAAACATTTCCAGAGGACTTTCGCATATATTACCTAATAGAAACTCACAAAAAAATCTGGTTTTAAGGATAGAGTTATGATAATCTCCAGTTTTCAAATAAGAAAACTTAGGCTTATATAAAATTCATTAGTTGTCTAGAGTCAGTTACTAAGTAGGCGAGCCAGGAGCCCTCTTCTTACTTCAAAGTCCAGGCTTTTAAGTAATTAGGTAGCACAGATTGTAGTGGTGTTCCGTTCTCAGTTCAACCAATATTTGTTGAGTGTCTTCTTGGTACTGTGCTTTTATTTATCTTGGTGAAATTGGTTTTTTAAAAAGTGATTAAATTATAACTGCTCAAATTTTCATTTTGTAGTTTTAATCTAACTTAGAGAATTATGTATCTCTGTTCATAAAGTTTTGTTTTTCACAAAACCCCTCATTTTTGTGTACTATGTTAAATTGGTAGTCAATTTTTCTGATTTCAGATATTAAATTCTTAATATTGAGAAAATGATCACTTTTACTATGTAGAAACTGTAATTAACCATCTTACCCTTTGAAGGGATTGAGGAGTATTTTTGCTTCTTATTTGTATAGCCCAAAATATTTATTACATGATTTAAACAATTCCTAAAATTATTGCCTCCTTCAGCAAGCTTTTTTCCAATTATCTGACTGGTTTTAGTCTGAAGTCAACTTGACGAGCACTTTATGACCCCATGTTTATTCATCTTATCAATCAAACGCTGTCTTCCCTTATTTTACCTACATGCGTCTTGAGTCTTCCCTTTTCTCCACATGCTTTTTTCTCTGAAGAGATATTATTCTCTCTCACGGCTTTGTCTCATAACTGCATGTAGGCGGCTTGAAAATGATCACACGCAGACTCCTTGGTTTCGTTCCTGGAAGTAGCAGCTTCAACTGAATCAGTGCCATGTGCCAGAGTCTTAATGTGCTCAAACTTTATGCTTTAGCTCAAATGGCAGTTACTTAGTGAAACCTCCTCAAATAGAATTAGTTATTTTCTTTTTCATAGTCCCACATAATTTTTTCTTATATCTCCATTATAGATATTATATTCTATCTATTTACCTATGTTTCTCCCTCACCAGACTGATTTTCTCAAGGGCAGGCCACTTTTCATAGTCACGTCCCCTTCTCGTCTCCTTGGTACAGTGACTGGCACAAAGACATCCAATATATATTCACTGAATAAATAAATGAATGTTGAGCAACTGTTCCTTTCGGTATTATTTCTCAATGGCAGCATAATGAATTACAGTAGTCCCCCCTTATAGCAGTTTCGGTTTTCACAGTTTCAGTTATCTGTGGTCAATCATGGCCCAAAAATATTAAATTGAAAATTTCAGAAATAAACAATTCTGAATAAAAAATTCCAGAATAAAATTCGTGAGTTTTAAATTGGGTGCCATTCTGCATAGCGTGATGAAATCTCTGGCTGTTCTGCTCTGTCCCGCCCCATCCTGCCAGGGTTGTGAATCTTCCCTTTGTCCAGTGTATCCACATTGTGTGTGCTACCCACCTGTTAGTCACTTAGTAGCCATCTCGCTTGTCGGATCAACTGTTGCAGTATGGCAGTACTTGTGTTCAAGTAACCCTTATTTTACTTAACAATGGCCCCAAAGTACAAGAGTAGTAAGGCTGGCAATTTGGATATGCCAAAGAGAAGCCATAAAGTACTTCCTTTAAGTGAAAAAGTAAAAGTTCTTGCTTAATAAGGAAAGCAAAAAAAAAAAAAAAAAATCATATGCTGAAGTTGCTAAGATCTGTGGTAACTTTTATTACCGTATATTGTTATAGTTGTTCTATTTTATAATTAGTTATTTCTATTAATCTCTTACTGTGCCTAATTTATAAATTAAGCTTTATAATAGGTAGTATGTATAGGAAAAAACATAGTATATACAGGGTTTGGTACTCTCTGCAGTTTTAGCCATCCACTGGGGGTCTTGGAACATATCCCCAATGGATAAGGGGGGACTACAATACCCCAAAACTCAGTGGCTTAACACAACAAACATCTATCATCTCACACTTTCTGTTTGTCAGAAATCTGGGCGTGGCTCGCTGGGTCCTCCGGCTGCAGTCAAGCAGTGGCCAGGGCTGTGATCTTGTCTGAAGGCTCGAATAGGGAAGGCTCTACTTCCAAGCTCGCTCGAGGTGTTGCTGACAGAATTCATGTCCCTGTGGGTTGTTTGACTCAGTGCCGGAGTTTCTTACAGAGGGTGGGCTGGAGATCTCTCTCAGACACTTGTAAGGTGGGCCTCTGCGTTGGACAGTCACAACGTGAAGCTGACTTCTATCAGAGTGAGCAAGTGAGAGAGGAAGAAAGGGCAAGCAAGTTGGATGCCAAAGTCTTGAACCTAATCTTGGAAGTGACAGCCTGCCATTTTTACTGTATTCTATTTGTAAAGCAAGTCAGTAAGTTCAGCCCACACTCAAGGAAAGGGGATTACATAAGGGCAGGAATACCAGGACGGGGATCCTAGGATCGTCAAAGGTCATCTTAGAAAGTACCTACCACACAATCTGCATTGATTAATTTAACAGCAATAATTTCTCAGACTAATTGTGGACTGACTCACATTCCCCTCTACTAAGTAAGCATGTACTTTTGTTTTTACACATTAACCAAGATTAAAAATGCCAAGATTTTAGTGTTATCCTTTGACTTGTTCCTGGTATTCTTCTTCTTCTTTTTTTTTTTGGTGAGGAAGATTGGCCCTGAGCTAACATCTGTTGCCAATCTTCCTCTTTTTGCTTAAGGAAGATTGTCATGAAGCTAACATCTATGCCAATCTTCCTCTATTTTTTGTATGTGAGGTGCTGCCACAGCACAGCTTGATGAGTGGTGTGTAGGTCTACACCCAGGATCTGAACTTGCAAACCCTGGGCTGCCAAGTGGAGTGTGTGAACTTAACCACTATGCCACTGGGTCGGCCCCCTGCTATTCTTTATAGCACAGTTGCCAGATACTGTAGTGGTAACAAGGTAATAGAGAAAGAAAAAAAGACACTGGCAAAGAGGTGGGACAGAAATTTTATAATTTCTTAGTTTATTAGCATCCTCTCTCATTTTAAAACAAAGCCCAAATCTAAAAACAAAAAGATATCTAAAACCAAAGTGATTAGAATACTGCTTAGTATAATCTCAAAAGTTCAAGGGCGTTAGTTATTATTATTGTTACCTCTATTATCTCTATTCTTCTTTTCCAGTGATTCCTCCTGAATCTAGTTTTCTCCCATTAGTACCACCAATCTTGGGTTTGAGAAATCATCTTTTACTCCACCTCTGCCATGTTTCCCCAAAGCTAGGGTGTTATTGACATATTTACTTTTCCAATGCCTCTTAAATTAGTTGAGATCTTTCTCTTTTCTACTCTAGGTTTTTGCTACCCTAAGTTCAAGCTCTTATATTATTTTTGAGTGATTGCAAATGCCTTCCTACTGGTTTTCATCTTCTAATCTCTTCTATGCAAACTTGATCTTTGCATCCTGCTTAGTCTGGAAGTCTATTTCTAGGTTGGGACTAAGACACAAAATTGCAGCTATTTGGTACTGAGTTTTTTATTTCTGCCAGGAGATAAAGGGTGAACTGTGTCAATTCTTTGGTTCCTAATACTCCAGTGTTGTAGATCAGAGGTTCTTAAATTGAGGCACAAAGACACTAGCAAGGGGGCAGTCTCCAATACCTTTTCAGGGGTCCATGAGGTCAAAATTATGTTCATAATAAAGTTAAAACTTTATTTGCCTTTTACATGTGTTGGCATTTGCACTGATAGTGCCAAAGCAATGGGTAACACTGTTGGCACCTTAGCACATACCAAAGCAGTGGCACCTGACAATACTAGCAGTCATTGTATTCTTCGTTGCTACGTACTCATAGAAAAAAAGTCAAGTTTCACTTAAGAATGTCCTTGATCAAGCAGTATAAACTATTAATTTTATTAAACCTTGACCCCTATGTCCATCTTTGTAACATTCTATGTGACAAAATCAAAAGTATTTATAAAGCTCTTCTGCTGCATACTGAAATACAATGGCATGTCAAGGAAAAACATTAGTGTAGTTGTTGGGGTTGAAAGATGAATTAGTTGCTTTTCTTGACAGCTTCATAATACCTAAAGATTTTTCTGATGATGTGGGTGGTAGTGTTAACAAATGTGATTTTTAAAATCATTTTATAACAAACATTTGAGCTGATAATAACCCAGTGAACTGATATTTTTCAAAAGACTAACGCATGAGTTAACAAAACTATATGTGGGTAAAAGATCCATTCAAAGTGCAAGGTGGGTCATTTTAATTTAACAAAGTATGAAAATTTATTGATGCAGTTTCAGAGTCCTCATTGCAACTAACCTTTTTAAAAAACTTTTATTTCTTGAGTTTTAGTTTATTATCAAAGAACGCTTTTCACAGTTATTTGAAAAAATATCAAAATGTCCCTCTCTTTTCTAGTAGTATATCTGTGTGAGACTGGATTTTCATTATATATTTTAATCAAGAAGCAGAAATGAGCATTCAACCATCTTCTATTGACAGGTATTAAAAAAATGCAAAGCACCACTACTCTTCTCATTAATCTTTTTTCTGGAAAATACAGTTTTCCATAAAAATTTTTCCATTTTTCATAAGAATATACTATTTATGTTAACATGTAATAGGTTTATTGTTACTTTAAAATAAATAAATAAATATTAAAGAAACTTCTCAGTATTAATTTCTAATATGGTAAACATTGAGAGATTAACCCTCATAAACGAAAGCTCCTTGGTTTCCCAATAATTTTTAAGAGCCCAAAGTGGTTATGAGACCAACAAATTTGAGAACTGCTACTGTACATGGTAACCAACAAGGCAGATCTGATGGAAAATTTGGATGTAAGTTGGACAGACCAGGTTTCTATCTGTCCTGAAGAGACAAAACAAACTTTGGGTCTGTTGCCTTTGCAGAGGCTGAGTCAATTTTCATCACATAGAGTTCCCATCAGCATCAGGCCTGGGGCCTTTCACTGTTGAGTAGCTGTTCAGTAGGACCAGTGGGGGCTGCAGCTAGCTGTTTGACTTTGACATTTCTTACAGCTAGTATTACTTTGCAAGAAGGCATTGATAAATTTTTGGGAATTTTGTGAGACATTAAACAGCCATTTTTAAAAATTAAATTATACAAACTTACAATGAAACAAATTGTATTACCAAGAAAGGTAATAAATAATCAGCATTATCCCCTCTGGAGGTTATTTATGTCTATTGTATCTATATGGTGGCAATACTACATGATTATGTGTACTGCATGTCTCTTTCTGTGTTCAATGATGTCAGATGGTTAGCTTGAAATCAACCACAATGGGAATATTTATAACATGGAAATAAGCAATTCCTACAAATCAGGTTTTTTCCCCTTTTCTTTCCCCCCTTTCTCCTTCCCAGAGAACTGGTAGGTAAACATTTACCAACATATCCATGAGTATGATGATTTTTTGATACATTAATTTGAGTTTTGCTCCTTTTATATTTATATCTCCTCTCCATTACTAGTGGACAGTTTGGCCTTTGTTCTTCCTCACCTCAAGAGGAATTTACTTTACCTGATAGAAAGTAGATATTACTTGCAAATAGTGTGTTTTCTTAGCTTTTATTTTATGGAGAGACCTGAGCTTCTGAAGAATATCTAGGGCAGAGAAGAGAGTTGAATTCCTTTGAGAGAAGTGAAGGAGGGAAGAGAAATTCCCCAAGACTGGGACTGGAGGTGGATGATCCTCAAGAATACTGGTGATCCACACTATGTTCTCTGGCAGCACCCTCAGGAACTGGCAAGACATCTGAGTAGAGTGGCTGCTGTGTGTGCTCCTAGAGAGATCAGGCCCTCCCAGCTTTGACAAAGATTCCAGTGCTCAGATTTGACGTGGAATGAGCAGAGCTGTGTGCCTTCAGGAACTGAGTGGCCTTGGAAGATAAGATATCAAAGGGGAGTGTGATAAAGAAAGATAAGAGGAGCTTGTGAACTCTTAAGGACCTAGGCTGAATTTCCCGCTGCCCCATGGGATGAGAGCTTGGAGTTGTAATTAATTTGATTTAAAAGAAATAATGGAATTTGACATTTCTTGCACACCTGTTTGTGGTTGAAAATATAGTATATACATACTATGTTACTAAGAGATCTCCAAAGAACGTGTGTGTATGTGTGTGCATGTGTGCACATCTATTTCTTTCTTATAAGGAATAGGCTCATGTGATTTTGGGAGCTGGCAAGCTTGAAATTTATAGGGCAGGCCAGCAGCCTGGAAATTCAGGCAAGAGCTGATGTTACAGCTTGTTACCATCTTGAGGTAGAATTCCTTCTTCTCTGGAAAACTTCAGTTTTGCTCCGTAAATCTTTTATCTTCACAATTATCTGTATATTTACCTTTGTTATCATAGACAAAATAAAAAGGACATAAAAATATCCACAAGAAAAAAGCAGAGAGAATAAAAATATCAAGTACTTTTCTAGTGCCAATTACAATTCTAACGTAAATTAAAATTCCCTGGGGCAGGCCCTGTGGCGTAGTGGTTAATTTTGGTGCACTCTGCTTTGGAGGCCTGGGTTCGTGGGTTTGGATCCTGGGTGCAGACCTACACCATTTGTCAGCCATGCTGTGGTGGCAACCCAGATACAAAATAGAGGAAGATTGGCACAGATGTTAGCTCAGGGTGAATCTTACTCAAGCAAACAGAGGAAGATTGGCAACAGATGTTAGCTCAAGGTGAATCTTCCTAAAACAAAAATTTCCTTAAAAACAGATTAATTCTTGGAAATAAGCACCCACATATTTTTTTCCTCTCTGATTTTATGGAAATCTGTGTGACTGTTTCATGTGTAATAAATCGGATTTATTCCCATTCCCCTTGTTCCCTCAATATTTTTAGAAAATACTAGTAATGGTATTTAAAAAGCCTTAAATCAATCAGGAAAAAATAATTGTTATATGCAAGAAGATACACTGTTGTATTTGGAATGAAGTTGGAAGTATAAATTATATGAATTAATTGGCATTACAAAGGGACATAGATTGTTTACGGTGCCTTTCTTCCTACAGCCCTCCCAAGGTCCTTTTGTTCTTCATAATAAGGTAAAAATAAAAGTTTAATCAATAGGAATGAGCTTGGTTCCAAGATAAGAGTTAACCTTGGATTTGAATGATTCTATTGATTTGGCTTTATGAACCCAAGGCAGGATTGCATCTAAGGATTGGGGTGTACTTTAGTTTAAAATAAGTGCTTCTTAAGTTGTTGGCGAATAGACTGCAATTGCCAATAAACTTGGTTGAGACAGGCTCAAACAATAGCTAAGCTTATATAGAGATAATAACTCAGATAAATATAGGAGTCACAAAATGTTCACTTTTAAAAAGGCTTTCTATACTATAATTATCAAGATAAATGTCACCAGTAATGAGAAGTGAAGCTAACCAAAACACCTCAAGGGTGCTCATGACCTTCAGTATGGAAAACTGGAGCATAGTTCTCATCTTTTTTTTTTTTTCTGTAAGAACTATATCTTTCTTTTCACCTCTTCTCACATTCTTCTTCTGCAATCTACAACATCAACTTCACCTACAGGGAAGTCACATTTTTAGCAATTTCTTAAATAATTGTCAAAAAAGTTCTGGCCCTGAAATCTTAGATAGTAATAATGGCTAAGTCACTGTGGGAGCTGGATGGAGAGGAAACGTAAACAGTTGCAACCTCAAACTTATTCCTCTCTCTCCTTCCCCCTTCCCCATTGGTTCGGCCAACTAAAATATCAGTGTGAATTAAGAAATATATATGTTTAAAAAAAAAAAAGAAATATATATGTTTGTCTCTGCCTCCAGTCCCTGGCACATAGCTCCTAAAACCCTTATAAATTCCTAAGTGGTAAGAACACTAGAAGCATTTCTTGTTCCAATATTTGGTCTTTGATCCATCCCTGACACAGGGCTCCCAAAATCCTTGTAAATTCCTAAGTGATAAGAGCATTAGGAACATCTTTTGTTCTACTGAGGTGACTCTGGGTGGGCTCCTGGATGGCTTCTGGTTGGGAGCTGTCACCAGAAAGACCAAGCCATGATTAGAAGCTTGGAATTTTCAGCTCCACCCCTCATCCTCCGGAGTGCAGAAAGGGGCTGGAAATGGAGCTAATAATTGATCATGCCTACAAGAAAGAGCCTCCTTAAAATCCCGATGGTAGGGGGTTAGGAGATCTTCCAGGTGGGTGAACACCTCCATATCAGAAGGGTGAGGACCCTAACTCCACAGGGACAGAAGCTCCTGCGCTGGGCACCCTCCCAGACCTTGCCCTATGTATCTCTTCATCTGGCTGTCTTGTGGTACAGCTCTTAACCTGTGAGATCTGATGCTATCTCTGGTAGAAAGTGTCAGAATTGAATTAAATTGTTGGATACCCAGCTGGTGCTGAAGACTTGCTTGTTGTTGTGGGGAAAAACCCTGACACATCTGGTGACCAGAGTGTCAGAAGTGTGTTGTGTGAGTAGTAAAGGAGACTCATGGGGAAGAATCTCATAGTAGGAAAGAACTGCAGGTGTCCCTACGTAGGAAGGAAAAAGCTGTGAGGTTTTCCTTTACGATGAGCTTATTGCAGAGGGGTAGGAAATTTTCTATTAGTGATAATACAAGTTTGTCTTAAATGTTTTAATTAAGCTAAGTTATACAGCAAATTTTATTTTGTTTTGTTTTATTGCCTTTTAGAGATTAAGGATGCCAGGTTGAATAAGTCACAGCACCTGTTCTTGGTTTAATGGTGGATACAGACATGAACTAGTTACTATACAACATGGTAAATTCTTGTAACAGAAGTCTGCAAAGTGTTCTGAAACTATAATATCAAGAACAATGAACTCTATCTTAGAGTGATGAGAAATGTAGTATAATATAAAAGTAGGTCTTATTGTATTTTGGAAATGTATTGACACAGTAAAAAGTAATTTAAGAAAAAAAGGCCTCTTCCAAAAATCAGAAGCTAAAATACAAGGATAGTGAGAAAACAGACACGTTGGCCTAATGCCAGCAGACCTCAGGGAGATATAGCAAGAAGGGCACAGGTAGCTCCCTATATTATAGTGCGCTGATAGGAGAAACCAAAGTATGGCTCTAAAGCAATCACAGGGCAAGTGGTCAAGGGAGGAAACAAAGGGAGAAGGAGTTTCTATTTTTTGCATAAGTACATATATCCAAGCCTGTGCACCTGAGAACTTTCTTACAAGCCTATAGCTTCACTCACTGAACTCTGATGAAATCAGTGTACATAATAAATCACAAAATTGCCATGCAATGTTGCCACACTTGTTCTCTTTATTGGCTTCACTGAATCGAAGAAACCTTTAAATGAGAAAAAAGCAAATGCAGTCCAGGAAGTCAACAGAAGGTAATGGGAAAGGGTCACAGGAGAGGTGACCTTTTCCAGGCATGGAAGCAATGGAAAAATCTATTCCAGGAAAAGCAAAATGTATGTGCAAAGGCTCAAGAGCATTGAAAAATGGTGGTAAGTTTGATGAATAGTAAGTTGATGGGAAGAGCTAAAGTGACAACTGCCACTTGCAAATTCATTGTCAAGGCTACAGGGCACAGCTCTTTGTGCCCCACTATTCTTTGAGCTGATCTTCAACATGAGGAACCATGGGCCAAGACTATGCTATAAATTTCTGGGATTCAAGACAGCAAAGTGAAAGGTCTCTAATACTAGATGAACTTTTAAATTGTTAGGAGTTGTTTAGAGGTTCCAGCTTAGGTGTGAGTTTGTTAGCATTGGTTTCACCTCTCCCTGGATTTCCCTTTACTAGTACCCGCTTGTCTCTTGACCATTGGAAGTCTAGTGACCTTAAGTGCCGAAACAGCACTAAATGCTGAAGGAAAAATAATGCATCACTGCTTTAAATTTAAAAGAGCTGTGAGCTGGGGCTACTATGATTTATACAGTAGCACAGCTCCATTGAGACGTTTATATTAGACTTTACTGTATATAATTTCCTTGTATTTATTTCTGTGTCTGTTGTATATGCTATGATAAATACTACATGCTACAATAAAGTTATAGTAAAGTATATGCTATAAAAAAGTTCTGGTTTTCATTGCTGATTTTGACTTACGATGACTATGTCTTTGGTGAAAAATGAAAAAAAAAAAAACCCAATGAACTATTAGTAATATAACACCAAAAAGTAAAGTAAAAAAAAAAAAGGTTCAAAGGCATAGTGTTACTAGTTTTCTGTTGTTGCATAACAAATTATCACAAATGTAGTTTAAACCACACACATTTATTATCTTGCAGTTTCTGTGGGTCAGGAGTTTAGGTACAGCTTAGATGGGTCTTGTCTCAGGGTCTCAGAAGGCGGCAGTGAAGCTGTCAGATAGAGCTGCAACTCATCTGAGGCTTGGGTCCCCTTCGAAGCTCACTGGTTGGCAGAATTCGATTTTCTATAGCTGAAAGCCTAAGGCCCTGTCAGGTGGCTCTCTCCACAACATGGCAGTTTTCTTCCAGGCCAACAGGATGGTGTCTGCTGTGGCTTTGGGCCTCTTTTAAGGGCTCATCTTGGGGCCTGGCCCGGTGGCGCAGCAGTTAAGTGTGCACGTTCTGCTTCGGCGTCCCGGGGTTCGCTGGTTGCTGGGTGTGGACATGGCACTGCTTGCCAAGCCATGCTGTGGTAGGTGTCCCACATATAAAGTAGAGGAAGATGGGCACCGATGTTAGCTCAGGGCCAGTCTTCCTCAGCAAAAAGAGGAGGATTGGCAGCAGATGTTAGCTCAGGGCTAATCTTCCTCAAAGAAAAAGAGGCTCATTTTGTTAGGTCAGCCCTAATCCCCCTTTTGGTTAACTGAAGTCAACTAATTAGGGACCATCATCACATCTGCAAAATCTCTTCACCTTTGCCATCTAGTGTACCCTAATCAAGGGAATAATATCCCATGATATTCGCAGGTCCTGCCTACATTGAAGGGGAGGGGGTTATACAAGAATGTGGATCAAGGATCATCTTAAAATTCTGCCTGCCACATATATCAATTTTAAATTACAAATATTTTTCCTACTTTGACAAATGAGCTGAGAAATACTGTAATACCTTTATAATACCTAAGGCTTAGGTGCTATCACAGCACAGTCTAATAGAAATATAGTGCAAGCCACAAATGTGAGTCACATATGTAGCTTTAAAATTTTTAGTAGCCACATAAGAAAAAGTAAGTAGAAACAAGTGAAATTTATTTCAATAATATATTTTATTTAACCAATATATCCAGAAAATTATCATTTCAATATGTAGTCAATATAGAACATTACTAATGAGATACTATGCATTTTTTTTGTATGAAGTCTGAATACCATGTCTCAATTTGTGCTAGCCGCACTTCAGGTGCTCAATAGCCACAGCGGCTAGTAGCTGCTGTATTGGAAGCATACTGCTATTACTTGCCTTTTCAACAATGTCCACCAGGTGTCACAATGAGTTTACAACTCTAAGCCACAGACACCAACCAAATTTCTTCTCTCTTTGTGACAATTGTTGGGATTCTACTTGTATTCACATTTTTTTTTAACTTTCCACATATTTGGAATTTCACTTGAAGTTTTTGCCTAGATAACTAAGAAATAAGCAATGTGAGTTTTACTACTTGAATAAATGAGTTTGCATTCAAAACGATTTGTATATCAGACTCGCCATTCCTTTCTTTCTCTGTAATCTCATCCTAGATGATCTGCCTGGTGAGAAAGCAAATAATTATGAATTACATGCGCATGCAATACTTAGCAACATAATAACAATTATTTTAAAGTGAGATCATTTCAAATACCCGAGCAATTTTCACAACTTCAGAAGCAATTAAATGGTGTTTTTTTAATCTTCTCAAATCATTTAATAGAACATATTAAAAATAGAAAACCAAAGTTTTAAAATGTGACAAAAACAGCAAACCCCAATGGGTTTATGATGTTTGAGCTTATTAACACATTTCTTTGAAAAGCAGACCCACTTAAGAATTTTCATGTAGTTCTTTGCAGGTTGTTAAAGGATTCTTTTTTTTTTTAATGAGAGATAAGTTGCTTTTGTTTTATTGTCCATGGTCTTAATTTTTATAGTCTTATACCTTAAACATTTCCTAGGTAAAACTAAATATATATATTTAGAGACTGAGGCATCTCAAAATCTTTCCCCTTAACTTTTGGAAAATCATTATAAAATATTAAGGAAATATGAACAGATGGCATACAGAAGCAATCATGAGTAGTGAGAAGATTAAATGAGAATTTTTACCACCACATTCCATAAAATGAGTATTGTTCACTTATACTCTAGTTTTATACTAATAATTAAGCTTTTTCTTTGTCCTATTAGTCTCAGCTACAGTTGTCCCTTGGTATCCATGGGGGTCCTGATGACAGGACCCCCATGGATACCAAAATCTGTGAATGTTCAAGTCTTTTATATAAAACGGTGTAGTATTTGCACATAACCTACCCACAACCTCCTTTATACATCTCTAGATTACTTATAGTACCTAATAAAGTGTAAATGATATGCAAATAGGTGTTATACCATTTTATTTAGGGAATAAGGACACGAAAAAGGTCTATACATGTTCAGTTCAGATGCAACCATCTTAGCTCTTTCAACCCAAGGTTGGTTGAATCTATGGATGCAGAACCCACGCACATGAAGGGCCATGTATATGATATTCATAAAATTAAAATAAATTTGATTCTAACTATTATATGTATAAATACTATGTATTATATAGAAACAATAATTATTTGTTCTTGAGGATTCACATTATCAGCTAGCTTCAGAGGAACTGACTCAGCTTTGGCATTTATTAACTAATGTAGTAAGAAGAGAAGTGACCAGCATTGTAGCCATAACTATAGGAGAAGATGCAAGAATCTCTAAGTGGAAGTGTGCAAATAATATTTTAAATAATGATACAAAGTTTAAAGCTTGGATAAGGTATACATTTTTTTCCCCGGCCTCTTGTCTGGATAAACCTTTCTTAACACATTTGGGAAAATTTAACCACAACCTAAATGTTTTATAAGCCAGCTTTTTAGTGAAATAATCAAGTACATGCAAATAATATTTTTTGCTGCTCAACTCTTTACAACTTTTCTTATTTCTTTCTTGAAGAAATTTTAGCAACATAAAGGTTGAAGGCCTAATTTGTTTGTTCTTTTTGAAAGTACAATGCTCAGACAGTCCAAGAGATGGCAGCCAACATCTTTTGTAAAATAGGTGTTGTGTTGATACTTTATCATGGTAATTTTAATGTGATTTCTTTATTTTAATAACAGCACTGGAGCAATCATAAAAGAATAAAAACTGCTGAAATTCTAAATGTGGATATCTCATTGTGTAAGTGTGCTTTAAAGAGATTCCTCAGAGTATTTGACAAGGCAAACTGAATAGATTTCTCTCTCTCCTTTTTTCCCCTGCTTTCAGAGCAATGGTTTCTGGCAGAGTATTAACCAAGAATTACCTATCGAGCTGTAGGATTGAAAGAATAAACTGTAATATGAATGAATATTTCAGAGATATTACAATTAAACACTTAAAATACTTATAATATCATTTAGAAAGTATGTCAGAACTGATAGCTGAGGTTTTTTGAATATCATACATTTTTTGTTAAATTCGTAATTAATATTAACCCATTTTTATGGCAGGTAGGAGGGATTCTTCATAAAGCAAGAAAAGAGGACCAATACAGTGGAGGTTTTGCTTATGCATTGGTTTTAAGGAGCTATCTTAATCTATGAATATATTACTTTGTATGCTATTAAGCTATTTCATTATGGTAGTCTACAGGGCAAGGAAAGGCATCACTTTGTTTTTGGTCATTAGTCAATTACAGCGATGAGTCTGGGAAACTCAGCTTCCTTGAATTCCAAAATTCAAATAAGGAACTCTTTCCATCAGTGTGGTAGTTTCTAATGCTGTGCAACAAATGACCACAAACTTAATGACTTAAAAAAACACCCATTTATTAGCTCACAGTTCTCTAGGTCAGGAGTGTGACCTACAGAGTCATAGCTCTACTCGGTTCTCAGTTCAAGGTGTTGGCTCAGCCGTGTTCTCATCTGGAGCTCATGTGGTTGTGGCAAGATTCAGTTCCTCGTGGTTGGAAGACTGAGATCCCCATCTTCTTGCTGATAGTCACCCAAGGGCTGCTCTCAACTCTTGGAAGCCATCCACCTTCCTTTCTACCTGGATCCCTCCATATTCAAAGCCAGCAATAGAGAATCTCCCTCACGAACCTGGTTCCTTTGAAGGGCTCACCTGATTAGGCCCGATTCACTGAGGATCATTTCCTCATCTTTAGGTCAACTGACTTGGGACCTTGATTATATCTACAAAATGCCTTCACACCAGCATCTAGATGGGTGTTTGATTAAATAGGTATGTGTGTTCACTAGGTATGTGTGTTCACTAGGAGCTGGGACTCTTGGTGGCCATTTTAGCATTCTGCCTACCAGAACAGACTGTATTTGGTGTGCTTGTAAACACCATCTTACATAAAAAATACATAGAAATTTTCACATTTGAGTTATTAATTTACTGCTAGCGAGTGTCTTTTGTTTATTTATTTATTTGGTGCTAATGTGCCATTTATCTCTTGAGTAAATTTGTTGATACAAATAACTCATGAAAGAAAAGACTAATAAAGTTATTGGGAACAACCCATAGAAATAACTTATAAATAGGAAAACTGAGGCTTTGGGATCTCAAATCTTTCAGATAACCAGCTTTATTTTCTGGGATCACCTCTGATCTACTGGGAATCTATCTAAAAAAAAAAAACCCAAAACACAAAACTTCCCCAGTACTTCTATTCCACAGCCAGATTTGGGAACAACTGTCCCTGAGACACTATTAACCTTGTTCAGGGCCCCTGTTACTTAGTGGCACAGCCACAACTAAAATGTTGTTTTCCAGAACTTCATGTCTAATTCCTCCATGCCTTGTCTCCCATTAGTGGGGAAAAATAAGGGAAACACCAACTCCAACTCTTGAAAAGTTGCTATAAACAGATACAGAAGGACTGACAAACTGTTACAACTACCTATCTTTGGTGTGTTTGGACTGCAGACTTTCTGAAGTAGGATTCTATATCAGCTATCTACTACCAAAACAATACTGTGAAATAAGCAACCACAAAGCCTCAGTGACAGGAAAAATACACTTATTTTCTACTCGTGAATGTGTGGGTAGGCTCATCTGGTCTGCTTATCTGGGCTGGGCTTGACTTCTGTCATCTGGGCTCACTCACGGGTCTCTGGTCAGTTGGTGAGGCCACTGTTGGTGGGTCCACTGGGGACTGGTTGGCCTTGCATGGCCTTGTTTGGGGTGACTCAGCTCTGTTTCTCATGGTTTCCCATCCTAGTCATGGCTTATTCTCATGGTGATGGCAGGGTTCCAAGAGATAGTGGAAGTGCACAAGAACTCTTGGATCTTAGGCTTGGAATTGGCATGTTATCACTTCCACCACAGCTAATTGGCTTTAAGGGCTGGGGCAAGACTTGACTTCTTGGTGAAAACTGCTGTAAAATCACATTTGTAAGGGGTGTGGATACAGCAAGAAGTGGAGAAATGGGACCACTTTTGCAATCAATCTACCACAAATGGCATAGCCTATTTTGCCTGCTTTTTAAAATTTTCTCAAAGACAGACTTTTGCAACATGACTGCAAATTCATACGTCTTTTCATCCTGTTAGGCTTTAGCTATCTTGAGTCTTAATGGGGCTTTTTGAACTATTTGTTAATGCTTTTGAGAAATATTAGAAGTGTTGATTGCAGTGTTGAAGAACTCTAAAAAACTGAAATTTAGGGGCTAGCTCCGTGGTGTAGTATTTAAGTTCAGTGCGCTCTGCTTTGGCGGTCTGGGTTCACAGGTTTGGATCCCATGCACAGACCTACACCACTTGTCAGCTATGCTGTGGCAGTGACCCACATATAAAGTGGAGGAAGATTGGTACAGATGTTAGCTCAGGGCTAATCTTCCTCAGCAAAAAACCACAAAAAACAAAAAACCATGGAAATTTACTTTTAAAAAATTTGAGTGAATCATGCACATAATAAAAAAAATAGACAACAAAAAAATCAGTACTTTGCCTCTTCACCCTTTCTCACTATCAGTCTTGTTTATCACATGTAATCAATTAAAAATTTTTTTATAGTTTTCTCTGGGTCTCTAAGTAACCTGTTTATTCTATTATTTCTTAATTTACCAACTCTGGATTTTATTCATTGAGTTTTTGCTCTGCTATATCAGAGACTCCAGACCAAGATGGTGACATAGGAGGCTCCTGAATTTCCCTTCTCCCATGGATGCACCGAACGAACAGCTATACATGAAGCAATTCCCTCTGAGAGAAATCCAGAAACTAGCTGAATGACTCCTACACATCAGATGAATGAGAAAATACTCACATCAAAATAGTTAGGAAATGCTGAGACACTCTTACCATAAACCCTGCTCCCAACATAGTGCCATATAATCGAGAAGAACTTGAAACTCCCACCTTTTCTCTGAGGAGTGAAGGGTTTGGACTGCACATCTACTGCTCCAACTTTTAAGGCTCCTACCTAAGGGACAGGCCCCCAAAACACCTAGCACTGAAAGCCAGTGGGGCTTACAATCATGAGTCTCACAGGACTGTGGTAAACAAAGAAGTTGTTAATGGGTACACCGGGAGCACTTACTGTGGCTATCCTCTCAGGGTTCAGTGCAGGGGAGCAGGCAAAATACCATCTCCCAGGCTTTCCCTGGAAGGAATTTGACAGCACACTTATAAACTGCTGCCTGAGGGTCTGGCTTCTAAGCATGCTTCATCTAGGAGATAACTGCAAGCTGCAATGGATTGTTTCCAGAGTGCAAGAGAGCCAATGGGCACTTCTCCCACTTTCTCCCTCCAGCTCACTCCAACAATAAAACCAAGTTGCCAGTATCTCTCTGGAACGAGCTTGTCCACACATCTAGTGTCCCCAATATGGACGATAAAAATAACAACAACAAACAAACACATAGATACAGAGAGTAGATTGGTGGTTGCCAGAGGGGAATGGGGATGAGAATGGGGGAAAGGGCACACGTGTATGGTGATGAATGACAACTAGACTTTGGATGGTGAATATGATGTAGTCTATGCAGAAGTTGAAATATAATGATGTACACCTGAATTTATATAATGTTATAAACCAATGTTACTTCAATAAAAAAAGTTGAAAAAAACCTATAGAAAATAAATAAAATAAAAATAACTATACCTACAATGTAATTTGT
This sequence comes from Equus asinus, assembly GCF_041296235.1. NCBI lineage: Eukaryota > Metazoa > Chordata > Mammalia > Perissodactyla > Equidae > Equus > Equus asinus. Next base: position 123,352,349 of record NC_091793.1, on the reverse strand, counting down.
TAATAGATATGCAATATAAAAAGATGTAAACTATGACAACAAAACCGTAAAATGGACAGTGTAAAATGTAGAGCTTTTGTACATGTTTGAAGCTAAGTTGTTATCTGCTTAAAATAGGCTGTTAAAATATAAAGATATAAGATATAATGGAATATCATTCAGCCTTAAAAAAGAAGGAAATCTTGCCATTTGTGACAACGTAGGTGAACCTGAAGGATATTATGCTAAGTGAAATGTGAGACAGAGACAGACAAATACTGCATGGTGTCACTTATGTGTGGAATCCAAAACAAAAAATGTCAGACTCACAAACGGAGAGTAGAATGGTGGTTGCCAGGGCCTGGGGGATGGGGGATGGGTGGAGAAATAGGGAAAGGCTGATAAAATGGTATAAACTTTATAATTAAAAAATTTGCTAAGAGAGTAGAAATTAAGTGTTTTTAACAAAAAAAAGTAAATATGTGAGGTGATAGATGTATTAATCAACTCAATGGTGGGAATCCTTTCAAATGTATATTACAATTTTATTTGTCAATTATAACTCAATAAAGCTGAAAAAAAAGATTTAGCTCCTAATACTCCTCCCTTTATCTTTGCTCTTTTCTAATATTAAAGTATTTTTAAGTAGTTTTATATTTTTAAATAATCATTTTCAGAAAAATAATACTGATAATAATCTAATCAAGATATTTTTATAGTCTGTATTATCTGTGTTATGTTACCTACCATATGTTAGTTAAATTTATATAATTATTTCATTTGATATTCATAACAACTGTCGGAGGTATTTTCAACTTACTTTTACAGATGAGGAAACGGGATCAGCAATGATAGGTAACTTTTTTAAAGTCACATAAATAACAAGTGGTAGAGCATTATAAAGCCCCTGAACCTAATATCAGAATTATTTGGGATATATCACTCTTTATCACAACCATCTCTGTGTCTACAAGAAACCAAATTCTGTGAAAGCAGATCTTCTGATAGATTCTTGCCACATTTTGCTCACAATCTCATCTCTCAAGAGGTCAAAAGAGACTAAGGGGAATTCGTATTGCGTGGTTAGTTCTAAATAAGAAAGAATTGATTGATGATGTGGGATTGATGTGCAGCTTGAGAGAAAAGACTATGGGATGCTGCGCACAGTCAAATATATACAGTGGATTTTAGAAAAGAAAATTTCAAAAACTTCAGAAAGAAAGACAGTCATGAAACCATGTTTGGAGACATAAATAGAAATGTGGCTCTGGATGGTTGGGAAATTGGAAATTAAATGCAGAATGGACCAAACATTCTACTCATAATGAATAGGGAGCTGCGATGGAAGAAATCAATGCAAATAAAATGCCAAAGGGCGACTTTAAAGGCTACAAATAGAAGGTGGGGAAAAAATACAAAGAGTGAAATGGGCCTATCAAAGTGGTAAGTAGGATGATTAAGCTCATAATAAATTCACTTTTTGAAATATGCTACAAATAATTTAAAAATGGAATTAAAATATATTTTGAGACAACAAGAAGAAGAAGAAGAGTGAAGGGGGGGCAGACATGCTGTTGGGAGCAGTTGGCACAGTGTTAACAGAGGTCAGGAAAAAGTCCAGCTACTCAATGTGTATTTTGCTCCTATTTTACCTATTAAAAGGGAACGGTCTTCAAATTATGAAGCAAACATAATCAAGAGAGAATTGATGTCAAGTATCCATGAGAAGAAATTAAAAGAATAGTCACTACAATGAATTCATGGGCTGATTAAATTATATTTTTTAAAAAATACATAAATAGTGCCTTTATATATGTGATCAAAGAAACTTTTGAGGAATGCTGAAAAGCATGAGAAGCAACAAAAGCCCAGAGAGAAGCAATTTGATTTTTAAGAGAAGCAACAAAAGACAAACAATTTTGACTTTCAGGAAGGGAACAAGTGAATCCTAGAAATTACAGTCTGAAACATGGATTCTGAGCAAAATGTTGAGGGAACTGTTAACCAAGTCATGAAGAGAAAGTACATTGGTGCCGAGGTCAATTCGTGCCAAATTAGTCTTTCTTCCGTCCCCACCCTCACTTGCTTTTCCATGTTGAAAAACGATGTTCCATGATGTGAAGTGCATAGAGAGGTGTACAAAAGGATGTTGACAAAGTTGAAACTGGTCTCTCCAAAACTGAAAACAGAAGGAACATGATAACCATAAGATCTGATTGTGTATAAACATATCACAACAATTACCATCTTCAAGCTTAAATTGGATGTAGACTAATGATTACACAGTCTAATTGGGGAGTCTTTTCAAAGGAGAGCAAGTACTTAAAACAACAATCATTTAATGACACTCCTGTTTTTGTCTTATGTTGATTTATTTATTCAACAAACCTTCCTTAAATTCAATTCGTAGGTGTCAGACTGTGCTAAATGCTTGGATACTAAGATGAATAGAGCCCCAAACTTTGAAGGTTCAATATCTAGTGGTGGAGGTGAAAACATAAACAATTATGACAATATTGTAAGTATTATAATTAATATATTATTAAAGTACTTATAATAAATATTAGAATAAAACTACAAGGGGCAATGAGGATGTAGAAGAGGGAATCATTCACTTTGCCTTGATAATTCGAGGATTTTAGAAAAGAAAATTTCAAAAAGTTCAGAAAAAAAGTTAGGCATGAAACCATGTGGGAACCTTTACATTGAGTCTTGAAACACAAGGTAAAAGGAAAACTATAATTGCAGGAAAGGGACTAGGCTGTGAAAAGTCACAGCTTGAGACAGAATTGTGCCCTCAGGCACCCACAAGTGGCTTAGTATTGCTGGAAAATGAGAGTCGTGGCGGGAAAGCAGCTATCAACCAAGAAGGAACATGTGACATTAAGCATGTTAACAAGCTGTTGGGCTGGAGAAATAATGGTGGTAAGACAGGACTACAGTCTTTGAGGGTAAGCTAGTAGAAGGGCCTTGTATACTAAAGATCTTATTTTATAAGAAATAAGGAGCTATTGAAGAATTTTAAGTAGAGGAAAAACATCATTCGATTTGTCTTATAGAAACGTCACTTTGACAGCAGAAAAGAGGCTGGATTGATTAGAGGAGGCCAAGATGGGAGGTAGGGAGGCCACTAAACTTTTATAAGAGATGAATTGAACGGAAGCAGTGGAAAGTGAATAAAAAATAGGGAGGAGTGAAAATCCATTGGTTTTATTAACTAATTGAAACTGGCATACGATGGAGAGGAAGGAATCTAAGATAACTACTAGGTTCCTGGCTCAAGACTAGTTAGATGGTGATGCCACTAACCAGGTAGGGTGCGTAAAAAGAATCCTATTTTTGGAATAAGATAACAAACTTATTTTGAAAATGTTGAATTTGAGGTTTTTGTGGGAAATTTGGGAGGAGCTGTTCAATACTGGGAAATACAGGTCTGGAACTGAATATAGACGTGGGAATCATCACTGTGTACATGGTTATTGAAACCTGAAACACTTTACTCCCTGGAGACCCTGTAGAATGGGATAAAAACCAAAGTTAAAATCAAGGTGGGTGTGTCCATTTATTTTGTGATAATATTCTAAAGACTAATATAAATGTTTTAAATATGTATGTTACATTTTGAATCTGTGCCTCTTTTTCTGTAATATGGAGCTTCCTACTTTAAATAGTAAAAAAGTCTCTTTGAAAAGGTATCCAAATGTGAATACCATAATCTTTGTTTTAAGACATATTTTATAACTATAAATTGAAAAATGAACTCTAAAAAAAAAACCTGTAGATAAAAATTATCATATAACTTTTTCTTCTTATTTCAGTTAAAGGGCATGTTCTTGTAGCTGTGAAGTCAATATCTAAGTAGTATTGTACGGAATTTTAATAAGGCATAAAAATATTTTCAAGGGCAATACTTCAAATTATTTTTACACAATACATTTAGAGTTCTATTTAACAAATGACCTCATGTTGTTAAATAGTATAACTGTAGATACCTGCATTTATTTCCTTCTTAAAGATTCCTGTTTCCTTACAGGCTGACTTAAATGCGTTTTCTCCAGCTTCTACACAACCTTGAATTTCGTAACACTTATATTATTACATTGAAATGCTCTCTTTACATGTCTATCGCCAAACACCCCCCACCTCACCCAACCACAACCCTGGACTGTGAGATACTCTAGAACAGTAGCTTTCAAATTTTTTTGCGTTCAACCATAGTAAGAATTACATTTTGAGTTCTGAATAAAGCTGAAATTAAATTTCATGAACCAATATTTTTATTTACTATGGGAAACGTACTCTGATACTTTCTATTCCATCCCATTTCTTTAGAAACATTGGTGCAACCTAATATATTGATTTAACAAATCTCTAATTGGTTTCAAGCTGTGGTTTGAAAAAAATTGCTCCAAGGCATCTCTCGCTGATGCTCATATCTCTGGTGTTTGGCATAGGATCTGTTACTGTTGGTTGAATATAGACCTAAGGAATTTTTTAGATAATACTGCAGATGTAAATTCTAATAGAGGAAAAAAATGCTGCTTTCACTGTGCTCAGCATAGGATTGTCTAAATTAACATTTTAAGAGGTAACCCATGCCATGAGCCATGAATTGCGTTAAAAATAAAAGGCTGTAAAGCCTTATTGCATTGCATTTTTGCGATTCTACTAATGCCAGTGTGATTTATCCACGTGCATCCTAGGGTAACATATTGACAAATTCTCAATTAATACAAGAATTTCTGAGCTTCTAGTAGGCACCTCTAGTGTATTAAAAGCTTTATCAGTTTCGCCATGGAAGGAGCATAGAAGCTAAATGGTTAGAGTATATGCAGGAGCTCAAAATTTTATTTAATACTACTTAAATGTGGGGAAAAGTTGTGTATTTAAAATAACTACTCAGAGATAGATGTGTAATTGGAGAGAAAATTATCCTTTTTCAATGTGAATAACAAAGTCTTAAAAAACCCCTGCTGAAATGACTAAGTATAAAAAACGCAAGTATTTGTATTCACAGTGTTCTTATGAACTTCTTTATACAGCTAGATAAATGAATACTATACGAATCTATTTTGGAATTCATAACGGAGACATTTACATTTATACATTTTTTTCCTAGCAACCTCCCTGACTCTCTGCTCACTTTCACAGCTAAATTTCTAAATTTCAACCTTCTTCAGTCAAGCTTTGTCCCCATTATACCACTGAAAATGCCTTTACTTCAAATACCATTGGTCTCTTCATTGCCCATTTCAATTAGAACCTTATCTTTCTTGTCAAATCTGTTTGATCTGACACTGTAGTCAGTCTTAAAATTTTCTTCTTCCTTGGCTTCTCTGGCATCACTCTTTTCCTGTTTTCCTTCTGCTTTCTACTGGCTGCTCCTCAATTTTCTCTCTAGGTTCCCCCTACTTGCACCTTCAATGTTTGTATCTACTCTCATTTTAAATAGTCGTCATGGGAAGTCTCATCCAGCTTCAAATATTGCTGGAACTTACATGACTTCTAAATCTATGTCATCAGTCCAAACATCTCTTCTGAAATGCAGACTCATACATCTATCAAACTGCCTGCTAAATATAATTACTATCTAGGTGTCCTGGAATCTCATCAAACTCTACATATCTGAAAAAGAATTATCTCCCTCTCTTTGCCTCTTACTCTAACTTGAACAAACATCCTTCTCGTATATATCCTACTTTAGCTTTTCTCTCTTTTACCTATTGCTCTCTACCCCCTATTCAATTACTGATCAAGGCAAAATTTTCTAGGTATTAAATATTTCTTGAATATCTCTGCAACTTTATATCCTATACTCTGCATATCAGCTAGTGTGGTAAGGAAAACAGAAACCATTTTAGTTGGAAGGTATCTGATACAGGAAATTAGACACATACTGTTGGAAGTCTGAGGGAGGGGAGATCAGAAGAAAATGCTCCTGGTAATTAGGAAGTCCAGAAATGGAAGAATCCACAGGGAAGTTGATGCTGATGATGTCCGCTTCCTGCAGGGCTTGAAGCAAAGAATAAGAGCTCTGCCCTCACTATAGGTCTTGGCTCATCCTGATCATTTCCTGAAACTTTGCAGGATCAATTTCTGTACATTCTGAAATTGTGTCTATCTGAGAGCTTTATCTGGCTGTAGGGGCATACTGCATGTGGGGCAGGCCCTAAGAGCCAGGGAGTGAATGCCTCAGGAGCAACCCTCAACCGCTGAGGAGCAGGAGTTGGTGAATAAATACAGCAGCTTCCTTGCCTTCAGTGAGACAATTCTGAAATATGTTCTTATTGTGAGAATTAAATAAGCTAATGTATGAAATAATTCTGGTATAGAGTCTAGATATATTAGGTACTCAGTAAACATTCATTTCTATTTCTAAATTTTCTTTCTTTTTACCTCCTAGTTGCAGAGTATATTAGGTAACAGTAAACCTAAAAAAATGTGTTGCAACAAGAAAAAATTTTTGTGTAATTGTGTGCTGAGTTATTTCAGCTGTGCAATTTTGTTGATGGATATAGTTTCCTTAGGACTAAGGAGTATCTCTAAACAAAAATTTACTGTGTATGAATTCTTGACCAATTTTATTATAAGAATTCTTTATTTTAGGGAAAATCATTACACAAAATATTGAATTCAAGGGACCAAATGGTGGACAGCATGATAACAACAACAACAACAACAACAATAATAATGAAAATCTGAATGCCTTTATATGGGACATGAAATTTGCAATTCTTCTAGCTCTCAACATTCCCTGCTGTCTTAGTGGCTAGCTTCCCTCTTTTGTATTACTTGAGTGGCTCCTATAAATATTTGTTTGTTGTCCCTGATTTTAAGCATCAAAATAAGCCTCCATCGTAAGGACTTATTATTAGGCAAGACAATTTCCTTTTCCTAAGTTATGAGTGGAATGTGGAAATTGCCTGCTAGAGAGTCAGCAACAGTAATACAAACTCAGACAGCAGTGTTCATCTACTACTTTCAAAAGCCAAAGAAATAGCAGCAACAACAAAGATAATACCTGATTATATCAAGACAGAAAAGAGCAAAACATATCAACTCGGACACAAATAGATAAAAATGATTTGCTCTTTTTCTTAGCTTCAGAATGGTAGCATACCTCCTAAAGGCCTCCCATAAATAGCATTATTTTCAACATGGCCAATTTTGTAACATACCTATACTCCAATAAATCAGGAATCTTAGAAATCAACAGTGTCTTTTCCATCTCCTTTGAAAATTGATAGAATTCTATTGAATTCTCATCTTCAGCTTTGGGGATTGTACCTTGAATGGAAGGGTCAGCTTTAAAAAAACTTTTTTTCCTTTCAATTTGAAAATAATATGTGCTCCAAATGCTTTGATTCCTTATTGCAATTGCCATTACACATTTAACAAAAAGTAAATGTTATCATAACATATGCCTAAAGCATGAATCTAAAATTCAGGTTTTGTTTATTTGTTTTGCAAAATTGGCCTCAATTACCTAACAGTCTGATCATTGAATTTATAGTTAATATTTACTCAAGGTTAAACAGACCAAAATTGGAAGATATTCCAATAAAATAATGTTAGGCATTACCTCTGATCTGCTACTCAGCAGGATTTATTTTCATGCTTATTTTACTGCACTGGGTGTTTTTTTGCTTTTCATTTTTATCTTCTTATGTTTGCCTTCAAATAAGTAAGAAGATGGAATGTGGATAAGAAGCTGAGGAGAATCCAAGTGTTTCAGTAATATAAAGGGCATTAGATTCCACTAAATAACTTCATGATTTGGGATCAAATAGGTAAGATAGCAAAAGTGCTGACATGTTGTCTAATCCTCAGTTACGAACCAGCAGGAACCACGGCAGTTCTAGAGATTCATTTATGTTGACACTTTCAGGACACCGGGGAGAAAGTGTGCCTGTCATTTACCCCATTTTGTTACTTTTGTGAAAGATCTGCTGACTTTTTTCGTGCAGTTCAAAAATCATTCTGAGTTTTTCCTGTCTCCAAACATCGCTCTCACATCATGAAACCACTTCCAAATATACTATTTCTTTTATTCTCCATTTATGTGATTTTTTTCCCAAGATACTCCAGGTTTTCATATCTCATTAGGCAGTAATAATATTCATATATAAACATGAAATAATTTTATTCCTTCATTTATCCAAAACCTGTGTGTTGATGATTCTTCTACTTTCTGAAGCAGGCACTGGGGACGTGAAGTCTAATAAAATATGATCCACAGACACTAACTGTACCAGGTGAGAGGTTCTGATAATGACAAGCAAAGTGATACAGCCTTGCGGCAGGAGGGCATTCATACAATCTGGGGCAGTAGTTCTCAACTTTAGCAGCACAGTCGAATCACTTAGGGAGATGCTAAAAATCCCTATGCCTGGGTGGCATCCCAGACCAGTTAAATCAGAATCTCTGAGGGTGGGTCTCAGGCCTCAGTTTTATTTTTAAAGCTTTCCAAGTGATTCTAATGTGCAGCAAAGTTTGAGAACCACAGGTCTGGATATTCAGAGATGGAGTGTGAGAATAGTTGAGACTTGAGTTTTATTTAGATGTATGAAGAAGTGGGGGATGTCATAAAAGAAGAAAGGGCATCTTTTGAAGAGGCAAAGGATTATGAAACAACATGATAGATTTAGGCAATTCACAAGTTATTCAATATGGCAGAAGGAATGATAGTGAGTGGAATGTTCTAAGGTTTGAGGGAGAGGTAGGTAGAGAATTAATCATAAAGGACCTTGACCCATTTATCCAAGACGAAATGATTGTTATAGTCAGTGACAAACTGGGCTTCGGAAAGGGAGTGAGCTCAGAATGGAGAAGATGAATAAAGATAGAGGACTAGGAGTGGATAGTGGTGAGGAAGAAAGAAATAAACCAGGATGGATAGACTAGCATCCTCTGAGAGGAGCCTGTAGCTCAAATGATCAAAGGCAGAGGGGCTGGTTGAGACATGGGAGAATAAAAAGTTTTGATTGATAGTCAGTGCTGAAACCAGACTTAGAATTAATGTTTTTTGTTTTTGTGGTGTTTTGTTTGTTTGTTTGTTTGTGAGGAAGATTGTTGCTGAGCTGACATCTATTCCAATCTTCCTCTATTTTGTATGTGGAACACTGCCACAGCATGGCTTGATGAGCAGTGTGTAGGTCTATGCCTCGGATCTGAACCTGCAAATCCCGGGCTGCTGATGTGGAGCGTGTGAACTTACCACTACACCACTGGGCCTGTCCCTTAGAGTTAATGTTTTTATGTAATTGTTACCTCTTGTGGGCCTTCATGGTGTGGATTGGGGGGATAGTGCCTGGAAAAGGGGGTAGAAGGAACTAGAGAAGGTGCTCCAAGTCATCTGTTATCTGGCTGGAGGGATCAGGGTTCAGCTATTTCAAGCATGGAGAATCAGAGACCTGGGCTGAGGAGCAGATAGTGAGGTTGCTCCTTAGTGCTTTCCTCAGTAACCAGGGATTTCCACTTTCCACGCCCTCTACTCCTCCCTACTCTGTTTTCTTCTGCCATCTCCTGCACATCAGTCTGAGTATGGGGAAAGGAGATCATTCACCTATTTCTAAATCCCATTTACTAAGTGGAGAAGAAACTCCTAGCACAGTGTTGGTTAAACAAGACTTTCTTTGATTCAGGGAGTGGATGCAGCTGAGCTATGGGAAACAAACTGTCATTACCCAAACATGGAAGCATATGGAGACTGATAATGGTAGAGTCTCTGTAACCCATTTACTTCTCTTACAGGATTCCAAAATGAGACCTCAGCTTTGCATTTGCAGAAAGGCATCTCTATTATATGGGATATAGTTTGTAGCCATAGAGCGTTGTATACGGCCCACGTCCTCAGATTGATTTGCATGGAACTAAATAGGCAGAATTAACTTATTAGCCACAGACAAGTATTAGTAAATACCTGAGCACTCAGAAATAAGTGCTTTATTTTCTGGTCATACCAGCAAATTTAGGACCTTCCTGTATCTGTAACCGCATACCCTGTCTTACCATGTGTTACAATGAGTCCACTCTCTCTGCTCTTATTAGGGGCCATACTTCGACTATATACTGGATCCCACCCTGTTAAAAGATTTTGTTTCTACAATTATCCCCTTCTCTTCTTTATTAACAATTTCCTTTTCCCTGCTGGACCATGGCCAACAACATACCAACATATTTGCATTCTTTAAAATAACCCTCCTTCACCTCACATTACCCTCGGGGTACTACTCTTATTTTCCTCATTTTCTTCATCTTAACCCATTTATTATCTCCATTTTTCTTAATTCTTTCAAAAAGAGTTATCTCTATTCACTCTTTCTACTTCTTTACCTCAACTTTCTCCTGAATACACTCCAACAGGATTTCCATTTTCTCCGTTCCTCTAGAATCACTCTTGTTAAGGTCATTAATGGATTTCAAATTGCCAAAATTAAAGGCCAAATCTCAGTTCTCATCTGACCTATTAGCATCATTTGGCACCAATTAGTCCCCATCTCTTGAACACTCTCTTCCTTTGACGTAGGGTACTATTCCCTTCTGGTTTTACCCCTCCCCCCCTTACCAGTCACACCTTCTCAGTCTCCTTTGATTTTATTTCCTCTTCTTAACTTCTCTATTGCCCCTCATTCCTTCTCTAGTTACATCCATTTCCAAGGTCATCTCATCCAGTCCCAGGACTTTAATTTCCCTCAAGCACTGATTCATATTTATATCTCCAGCCTTTCCTATGAGTTCTAGACTCATTTGTGAAACTACCTTTTCCAAAATCTCCACTTGGAGTTCGAATATAAATCTTACGCTTCAGAGAGAAATCCTTCATCAAAACCTATTTTTTCCCCAGTGTCGTCCTACTTCAGTAGTTGAATTACAGTTTTCTGTAATCAATAGGACTTATGTGGTTTTCTCCTGGCTATCTCTTTGACTTGTACTTTTTGCTACTCTTCCTCTTGACTCACTCTATTAGCCATACTAATCTCCTTGCTGTTTTTGAACATGACAGGCACATTCCCACCTCAGGGCCTTTGCCCTTGCTGCTCCCATTCCTTGAAATGTTTCCCCCAGATATTCATGAGGCTTACTCTCTTATTTCATTCAGGTCTCTGCTCAAATGTCATCTCTTCAGAAAAGCTTTTCTTGTTCACCCTAAAAGTAAAAGCTTTCCTACGTCTCTATTCCATTCCTATTTTATTTTTCTTTGAAGAACTTAGCACTGCCTGACATTGAGTTATTTGTCTATTTACTTTTTGCCTGCCTTTCTTACTAGAAGGAAAGCTCTAAGAGGGCAGGGATTTCTGTCTGGATTGTTCCTAGCTTTATCATTAGCATCTAGAATCGTGTCTAGCACAAAGTAAGGAGGTTGGTAAGTATTTGTTGACAGATCAAATGAATGAACCAGCTATTTATGAAATTAGATTATCCTGAAATAAGAATGAATCATTTTGTATCAGAATGATCTACTATAGTTTCTTGATTATTAGAAACCTTTTTAATTATGATATGGGAAAGTCATTCTTTTTAGGCTTGCACCCAGAATTATATTTGATATGCCCTCATGAGTAAATTTCCAAGCAATGTGGCAAATTGTTCTTTATTGTATTCTAATAATTAATCTGGTATTTGAAATCAAATGGGAAACATTAATTTCCCTTCGCTTTCTGAGTTCGACTTTGTGATATACCCACCAGTTGTTCTTCTCCTCCGTCTTCCGCTTTCTACCACCCCTTCATCAGAATAGTGACACATGAAAGACAAATGAGAGGGTGGGAAAAATTAGACTCTAGTGACACATTCTCTGTTCTGCATCAATGGATAGGTTTCAAATGGAACACAAAATGAACCATATTCCTCCAAAACTGACTAATATGTTGAGCTAATCTGAGAAAAATGATTTGGCACACGCTGTAAAGGTTAGCTGACAAAGCAGATGGTTGAAATGTTTTTTATTTTTTAATTTTCCACATTAAGATGTCAATTTTAAAATTAATGCTGTACATAATAAAATTCTGAGTTTGGAGGCTTATCTTTTTCATGAAAATCTGAAACCTGAGGCATTTATTTCTGCAATTGTAAACAAATTGCTATGGCACATAATATGTTAGTAATGAAAACTTGCCCTTTGAGTAAGTACTCATGCATCAATGGCCTTTGAGAAATGTTGTCAATTCCGTGTTTTCCATGATGAAGAAGAAAGATGACAAGGAGAACTGAAAGCATGAAAGTCAGTGAAACTTAGAAATAGTAAAAATATTTACAACGGAAAAATGACTTGTTACATTGTGTTTACATTTCTATAGTTTGTATTTTCAGATTTATAAGGGTACAATTTTATTTCCAAATTAAACAGCAGACACTGAGTAATGTAATATAAAATTGATTTCATTCATCAGATTAACTGGGAAATATTAGAGATGCCAAATTGATATATAGCATCTAATGAAACGAAAAGCACCCAGTTGCTGATTTCAATGGTTCATATGATAATAAATCCTCAATCCATGCTAGAATTCTTTGATGTTCCTAAGCAACAGTAGTCCTCCAGTGACTTCATTACGATCATATTAATGTGTGTATTTTCTCAAAGTTAGTTTGAGAAGCAAATTATACCTATTATGAATACTGAAGTTATAGGAAAAAATCCCAAACATAACACTGTTTTGAAATTGAAATAGTTCTATGCACAACAACAAATAGATGAGCTTTACAATGATATCTAGGGCTTGGGGGCTCTTTTGGTATACAATCAAATATATCATGAGCTTTCTAAATTCAGGCTGGGGACATATTTGTAATTTGCTTCATTTTTTGTAATTCATTTCAGGCCAGAAAGACTCTCAGGTTACATTTCCAAGGTTTCACAGGTGTAATAGCTTGTGATGTGTTTGTGATTCTGCTGATGACTTTAAATATTAAAACTGCAACTCTCATGATATTTACCCTGGCTCTGGCACTTATAACTAAATAAGGAATGGTAGCTACCTGCTTATGAAAAATACTTCCTATAATTTACTAGTTGATATCCCTTTAAAAAATCTAATCTTAAAACATCTTGGAGTGATGTCAGCATCATGACAGAGTGAGCCGTTCCCTTAGTCTCTCCCCACTAAGCTACAACCAATGGACATTCATTAAGCAACAGAGGATTCCCTATAAAGCATAACAGGATGTCTGGGAGATCCATGCAGTGGTACCTCTGAAGGTGGAGGTACTGGATCCTCAGGAAGCAGCACAAGGAGGTGAGCAGATCCCGTCCTCCTCCCCAGGAGCAGTGATCAAGTTTATGGATCCTCATGCAGCAGCCAGCATGCAACTGTAAGAGGAGGTCGTGGAGCAGGCAGGCATGCATGCAAATGCTTTCACTTTCAGAGTAGCAGCATGCCCTGTGGAAACACTTCACACCGAGTGGTGTGGCTCACCCCCTGTGTGGGTGCCCCACCAAGCACAGCAGCCCAGGAAAACTTCCCATGAGTGCAGAGCAGACCTGCACATGCACAAAAGAAAATTCCCCTCCCCTTCACTTAGTGCACCAGCCCAGCCAGTCCCTGGCCAAGGCAGTGGTCCTGCACCAGAGTGCCTATGCATGCATGTGTGACACACCAAGTGGCTGTGGCCAGCAAGCATATGCAAGTAAGTCCTAAAGGTGCAATTTCCAGCAGATGCAGCACGTTTAGAAAACACAGCTCCTGCCCCACTCACAGGCGGCAGGTGGAATCTGTCACCTGATACTACCACTAAACACCAGCTAAGGATCACTTCATCAAGAACCAGGAAGAATTACATTAGCAGCCCAGAGCAGAAGGAAAATGAAAAGTCTCCAGAAACCAATCCTGAACTCACAGAAGTTTACAATCTAAATGACAGAGAATTCAAAATAGTTGTCATAAAGAAACTCCACGAGTTATAAGAAAACTCAGAAAGCCAGTTCAATGAACTCAGGGATAAAATTAATGAACAGAAGAAATTGTTCATCAAAGAGACTGAAACTCTAAAAAAAATCAAACAGAAATTCTAGAGATGAAGAACACAATGAATGAGATTAAAAAATAAAAAAACCTTAAAAAACAGAGTATTACAGAGGACAGAATTAGTAATTTAGAGGACAGAAATATAGAAATGATTCAGGTGGAGGAGAGAGAACTAAGACTTTAAAAAAATGAAAAAAACTCTTCAAGAAATATCCAATTCAATTAGGAAAAGCAACATAAGGATTATAGGTATTCCAGAGGCAGAAGAGAGGGGAAAAGAGCAGAGAGCTTGTTCAAAGAAATAATAGCTGAGAACTTCCCAAACTTGGGGAAGAACTGGACTTACAAGTATATGAAGCCAACAGAACTGCTAATCACATAAATGCAAAAAGACCGTCTCCAAGGCATACAATGATAAAACTGGCAAAAGTCAATGACAAAGAAAAAGTATTAAGGACAGCGAGGTGGAAGAGAACAATCTACAAAGGAACCACTATCAGTCTTTCAGCAGGTTTCTCAGCAGAAACCTTACAGGCTTGGAGAGATTGGAATGACATATTCAAAATACTAAAGACAAAACTTTCAGCCAAGAAGACTCTATCCAGCGAACAATCTTTCAGACATGATGGAGAAATAAAAGCTTTCCCAGATGAACAAAAGCTGAGGGAGCACATCCTCACTAGACCCTCCCTTACAAGAAATGATCAAGGAGGCCCTCATACGTGAAACAAAAAGTCAAAGGCTTACAAAGCCTTGAGCAAGGAGATAAATAGACAGACAAGATCAGAAAACTGCAACTCTCTATCAGAACAGGTTAGCAAACACTTAATTATAACATAAAAGATAAAGGGAAGGAAAGGATCAAAAACAACTATAAACACTTCATTTTAATCACAAACTCACAACACAAAAGAGAACAATTTGTGACAATAATAACTTAGAAGAACAAGAGGAAATGGAAGAAACCTGCTTAGGCTAATGGAGATAATAGGCTATCAGAAAATGGACTATCTCATCTATGAGATCTTTTATACAAACCTCATGGTAACCACTAAACAAAAAATCAGTGTAGAGACACAAATCATAAATAAAGAGAAACCATCACAGACAACCACGAAACTGAAATGGCAGTCAGAAATACAAGGGAAGAGAAACAATGGCAATATAGAAAACAAGAGAGAAAATGGTAGTATTAAGTCCTCATATATCAATATTCACTCTAAATATAAATGGATTGAATTCTCCAATCAAAAGACATAGAGTGGCTAGATGGATCAAAAAACAAGATCCAACAATATGTTTCATCTCAGCTCTAAAGAAAAACACAGGCTCAGAGTGAAGGGATGGAAGATGATACTCCAAGCAAATGGCAAGTGAAAGAAAGCAGGCATTACCATACTTGTATCAGACAAAGCAGACTTCAAGATTAAAAAGGCAATGAGAGACAGAGTGGGGCAGTATATAATGATAAAAGGGACATTCCACCAAGAAAACATAACAGTTATGAATATATGTGCACCTAACACAGGAGCACCAAAGTATATAGAGCAACTACTAACAGATTTAAAGGGAGAAATTAACAGCAAGACAATAATAGCAGGGGACCTTAATACCCAACTTACATCAATGGATAGATCATCCAGACAGAAAGTCAGCAAGGAAATAGTGGATATAAATGAAACACTTGAGCAGATAGCCTTAATAGATATATATAGACCATTCCATCCAAAAACAGAAGAATACACATTTTTCACAAGTACACATGGAATATTCTCAAAGATAGACCATATGTTGGGAAACAAGGGCAAGCTTCAATAAATTTAAGATGATTGAAATCATATCAAGCATCTTTTCAGACCATAATGCTCTGAAACTAGAAATCAATGACAAGAAAAATCACAAATATGTGGAGACTAAACAACATGCTACTGAACACCACTGGATCAATGAAGAAATCAAAAAACACCTGGAAACAAATGAAAACGAAAATTCCAACTCTTATGGGATGCACCAATGTGGTTCTTTTTTTTGTTTGGAGGGAGATTAGCCCTGAGCTAACTACTGCCAGTCCTCCTTTTTTTGCTGAGGAAGACTGGCCCTGAGCTAACATCCATGCCCATCTTCCTCCAGTTTATATGTGGGATGCCTACCACAGCATAGCCTTTGTCAAGCAGTGCCATGTCTGCACCTGGAATCTGAACTGGTGAACCCTGGGCTGCCAAGAAGCGGAACGTGTGCACTTAACCACTGTGCCACAGGGCCGGCCCCAGCAATGTGGTTCTAAGAGGGAAATCCGTAGCAACACAGGTACACCTCAACAAACAAGAAAAATCTCAAATAAAGAATCTTAAACTACACATAACAGAACTAGAAAAAGAAGAACAAACAAAGCCCAAAGTCAGCAGAAGGAGAGAAATAAACATTAGAGCAGAAATAAATGCAAAAGAGACCCAAAAAACAGTAGAAAGGTTAAATGACACTAAGAGCTGGTTGTTTGAGAAGATAAGCAAAATTGACAAACCCTTAGCCACACTCACTAAGAAAAAAAAGAGAGAAGGCTCAAACAAATAAAGTTAGAAATGAAAGAGGAGAAATTGCAACAGATACCACAGAAATACAAAGGATTATAAGAGAATACTATGAAAAACTATATGCCAACAAATTGGATAACTTATAAGAAATGTATAAATTCTTAGAATCATACAACATCCAAAAACTGAATCAAGAAGAAATAGAGACTCTAAATAGACCAATAAAATGGAAAGAGATTGAAACAGTAATCAAAAACCTCCCCCCAAAAATGAAAGTTCAGGACCAGATGGCTTTGCTGGAGAATTCCACCAAACATTCAAAGAATATTTAATATCTATCCTTCTCAAACTATTCCAAAAAATTGAGAAGATGGAATGCTTCCTAACTCATTCTATGAGGCCAACATTACACTGATCCCAAAGCCAGAAAAGGACAATACAAAGAAGGAAAATTACAGGCCAAGATCGCTGATGAACACAGGTGCAAAAATCCTCAACAAAATATTGGCAAACGGAATACAGCAATACATCAAAAGGATCATACACCGTGATCAAGTGGGATTTATACTAGGATGTAGGGATAGTTCAACATCCTCAACTCAATCAATGTGATAAACCACATTAACAAAATGAGGAACAAAAATCACATGATCATCTCAACAGATTCAGAGAAAGTATTTGACAAGATCCAACATCCATTTATGATAAAAACTCTCAATAAATGGGTATTGAAGGGAAATACCTCAACATCATAAAGGCCTTATACAATAAACCCTCAGCCAACGTCATACTCAATGGTGAAAAACTGAAAGCCATCCCTCTGAGCACAGGAACAAGACCATGGTGACCATTCTCACCACTCCTGTTCAATATAGTACTGGAGGTTTTGGCCAGAGCAATTAGGCAAGAAAATTAAATAAAAGGTATCCAAATTAGAAAGGAATTGAAACTCTCACTCTTTGCAGGTGACATGATCTTATACATAGAAAATCCTAAAGAATCCAACAGAAAATTATTAGAAATAATCCACAGCTACATCAAAGCTGCAGGGTACAAAATTAACTTACAAAAATCAGTTGCATTTCTATGCACTAATAATGAACTAGTAGAAAGAGAACTCAAGAATAGAATCCCATTTACAACTGCAACAAAAGAAATAAAATATCTAGGAATAAATTTAACCAAGGAGGTGAAAGACCTATACACTGAAAAATACAGGCATTATTGAAAAAAATGGAAGAAGACATAAAGAAATGGAAAGATATCCCATGCTCATGGATTGGAATAATGAACATAGTTAAAATGTCCATATTACCTAAAGTAATCCACAGATTCAGTGCAATCCTGGTCAGAATCTCAATGACATTCTTCACAGAAACAGAACAAAGAATTCTAAAATTTGTGTGGAACAACAAAAGACACTGAATAGCCAAAGCAGTCCTGAAAAAAGAACAAAACTGGAGGCATCCCAATCGCTGACTTCAAAATATACTACAAAGGTACAGTAACCAAAACAGCATGGTACTGGCACAAAAACAGACACACAGATCAATGGAATAGAATTGGAAGCCCAGAAATAAAACCACGTATCTATGGACGGCTAATCTTCAGCAAAAGAGCCAAGAAGATACAATGGAGAAAGCAAAGTCTCTTCAATAAAATGATGTTGAGAAAACTGGAGAGCCATATACAAAAGAATGAAAGTAGATCATTATCTTGCACCACACACAAAAATTAACTCAAAATGGATTAAAGACTTGAATTTAAGACATGAAACCATAAAACTCCTAGAAGAAAATATAGGCAGTACACTCCGACATCAGTCTTAGCAGCGTCTTTTCTAGTACCATGTCTACTCAGGCATGGGAAACAAAAGAAAAAATAAACAAATAGGACTACACCTGACCAAAGAGCCTCTGCAAGGAAAGGAAACTATGAACAAAATGAAAAGACAACCCATCAACTGGGAGTAAATATTTGCAAATCACATATCCAGCAAGGGGTTAATTTCCAAAATATATAAAGAATTCATACAATTTAACAACAAAAAACCAAACTACCTGATCAAAAAGTGGACAGAGGATATGGAGAGACATTTTTCCAAAGCAGATACACAGATGGCCAATAGGCAAATGAAAAGATGTTCAATGTCATTAATCAATAGGTAAATGCAAATCAAAAGTACAATGAGATATCACCTTACACCTGGTAGAACGGCTAAAATCACCAAGACAAAAGTTAAGAAATGTGCATAGGATGTGCAGAAAAGGGAAGCCTCATAAACTGCTGGTGGAAATGCAAACTGGTGTAGCCACTGTGGAAAATGGTATGGAGATTTCTCAAAAAATTAAAAATAAAAATACCAAATGGTCCAGCTATTCCACTGCTGGGTATTTATCCAAAGCAGTTGAAATCAATAACTCAAAGAGATGTATGCACCCCTATGTTCATTGCAGCCTTATTCACAATAGCCAAGATGTAGGGCCTGGGCCTGGCTTGCTTAGCAAAAGCCCCCAGGCCCATTGCAACCATGTGTCCATCTGGCTCCCTTCTGGGCAGGCAGCCCAGCTATTGGGATTTGTAACCATCTGGGTCTGGCCAGCCTGGATCATCCCTTATCCCACGAGAGGAACAGCACGTCTTATGGGGACACAGAGCCCCTCCATGTGAGCTACTGTTCCTGGGAACGCTAGTCGTACCAAGGACAGCACTTTGGCAAGCCTGCAGCCTTTGTTCCTCTGCTTACTTAAGCAAGCTTCTCTTAGGGGGCGGTTGTGGACTTCTGCATACTTCTGCCCAGCCGGCCGCCACTGGACACTCTCCTGTAAGTAGGACCCAATAAATCTATATGTCTCGTTTACAGTCTCCAGGTTGTTTCTTCGGTCTTTTGGAGAGATATCCTGCTACCCTAGCCCAGCTGGGCTTGTGGCCTTTCACAAGACATGGAAGCAACCAAAGTGCCCATCAACTGATAAATGGATAAAGAAGATGTGGTACATATATATAATGGAATACTACTTAGCCACAAAAAAGGCAAAATTCTCACATTTGCAACAACATGGGTAGACTTTGAGGGTTATGTTAAGTGAAATAAGCCAGACAGCGAAAGACAAACACCACATAATTTCACTTATATATGAAAGACAAATAAACACATGGATAAAGAGAACAGATCAGTGGTTACCAGAGGGGAAGAGGGAGGGGGTGGGCATAAGGGGTAAAGGGGCACATATATATGGTGACAGATAAAAATTAGACTATAGGTAGTCAGCACGATGCAGTCTATACAGAAGCTGATAAGTAATAATGTGCTCCTGAAATCACACAATATTATAAACCATTATGACCTCAATAACATAATTTAAAAAAACCCATCTTAATGCCTATGCAAAGCTCCTCACTTTCTAGTGATGAAACCCACAAGCAGTAAAATACAATTTAGTGTAAATCCTGACAAAGTAATGAGAGGATTCAGAAACGCCAGGACTTCCATCTACCAGTGAGTGTTATCTTCTTCAAGAGTGTTATCTTAGGAGTTTGTACACTTATTTCAGTGACTCTGCCATTGTTCAAAATATATTGGCTCCGACTAAGGAAATCCTCTCCTTTTTCTCCTTTTCTTTTTTTTCTTTTACTGTGGTAAAAAACATGTAACATGAGATCTACCCTCTTAACAACTTTTTAAGTGTACAATACGGTATTGATAGTTATAAGCACAGTGTTGTATAGCAGATCTCCAGAACTTTTTTATCTTGTGTACCTGAAACTTCATGCCCACTGATCAGTGTATTACTTAGTTTTTTCCAGAGAAACAGGACCAATAGGATGTATATATAGTTATTAATGATACACATAACGAAGAGATTATTATAAGGAATTGGCTCAGGCAACTATGGAGGCTGAGAAGTCTCCGGATCTGTGGTCAGCAAGCTGGAGAGCTGATGTGTAGTTCTAGTCTGAACCTGAAGGCTTGAAAACCCAAATTATTAATATTTTCTTGTTGTGGATTTTAGGTAACTGCAAAAGCAACAAATGTCTGATGATACTGATTAATATTTGTCAAGAATTTCTGGTAGTTGTTTTCAGTCTGTATGTTTCTAGTCATTGATATTTAAAATGAATATACAATACCAGCTACGTATTAGTTTCTAGGCAGCATGGCTAATTTCTAGACTATCATAATGGGAAGTCATTTTTAAAAAATCCAATAGTAGATGGTTAGGAAGATTATGGAATCAAGTTTAAGTTAGATTGTATTTCTCTAAACTTCCAATTCTATTTCTTTCTTTTCACCCCTACTTCTCATAAATTATAGTTTTAATAAATAAGTATTTTAGTGATATTTGCCAACCCTTGGTTCATTTAGTTTATATGTCCCTGAACTTGCTTAGGGGAGAGATGTTACATCTTATAGTGTCTGTCCAGAAGGGCATAGAGCTCTCTACTATACATTATACTCATCCTGTGAGCTGTCCTAGAGCTTCAAGGCCTCGAAGAATGTGTCTTTACTTGAACATATTAAGCAGCATAGATATTCACTAAACAGCGGAAGAAAAATTCTGTGTTTTTTTAACCATTTTTTTCTTTCTGGCTGAGGAAGATTTGCCCTAAGCTAACATCTGTTGTCAATCTTCCTCTTTTTGTACGTGAGCCACCACCACAGCATGGCTAGTGACGAGCGGTGTAGGTCCACACCGGGTACCAAACCATGGCCCCCACCGTGGAGTGTGCTGAACTTAACCACCAGGCCGTCAGGGCGGGCTGAAAAATTCTGCGTTTTAAATGTAAAACATCAAGTGAAATTAAGAGAAATAAGAGAAAGGAAAAAACAGTAGAAAAACATACCCAGAATTAGGAAGCGGTACCAGTATTTTCCTTCATGACTCTGGAAGTCTTAATATATAGTATGCAATCGATACATCTTTATTTGTTAATTGGTTGAAAATAACTTTTTAGTTCCAACTGAAGGAAAATAAGGAAAGAACTTGGAGCTATGGATGAAATCTGAAGAAAAAAAGACTAGAGTGAGAGTTCTAGAGAATGATCAGTAATCAAAAGTGATCAAAATACTTGTTTTTGAACACGACTCTGCTAATTTGCATATATGCATATGTATATGTGTATATTTTTGGGTATGTGTAACTTCCTATGCTTGTAAGCATGTACTTTCCTTTGCTTCATTTTAAAATGTTATTATGTCCACACTAGGGTGGTAAATAATAAAAGCACGTTATTTTAATTACTAATCGATTTGTTTGTTAACACAGTAACCATTAGGACCTCCTCCTCAAAGTGTGGTTTGTGGATCACCAGATGCACGTCACCTGAGAACTTGAAAAAATGTAAAATCTCGAGCTTCTCCCAAGATCTACTGAATAAGAGGTTTATGATCTTGTTAAGAAGACCCTTACATGATTTCTATGCATGCACAAGTCGCTAAGAACTCTTCTGGCACATTTACTCTGGCATCGGTGAGGATGGTGAGGAGACACATGGGGCGGCTATTGCGAGAGTCCGGGCGAACGATTCTGACGGTCTGAGTAGCGTAGGGGTAAAGTGTGAAAAGAGACTGATGAGAGTTACAAGTTTCTCCACAACGTGTGGAGATTTTAAAAAGCATTCTCATGCCTGGGGTCCATTCTCAAATATTCTTTTTCACTAAATCTGTGGTGAAGCCTAGGTATGACTATTTTTTAAAAGCTCCCCTGATGATTCTAAATGTGCAGCCAAGGTCGAGAACCATTGCTCTATGGATTGGAAGCTTTAAAATAAGATATCTATCTAATATTTGTAAAGCAGATTAAAGGTAAGTAAGGATGTCGCAGGATAATAATACAAAAGTAAATTCGCTTCTTAATTATACAAGAAACCCTACTATTTATTTAAAAACTTTGATTTAGCTTTTATTCATTCATTTATTTTATTTTTTAAACAAACAGCTCTTTTTCATTTGGGTCTTGAATTATCAAATAAAGTTTCTCTTCTTCAGATTTTCACTGGATGGAATTTTTGTTCATGCTTTCAGCCTTTCAAGCCTTAACACAATTTTCTTAAATGTATTGCCTATTTTAAAAAAACTCAATACACAGAATAAATTGTTTCCTGTGGGGAATCACAAGGCATGAATATTATGTGTTTAATTATGAAATTCAGGCTTCTCATTAAGAGACAAATATTTCATTAAAAAATGAATAGGATGCAAGACATACGTAGGCAGCTGGTTAATGTAGAGTCAAATAATTTCTTGTTCTAATGCAAGAGTATTTTCTTGTTCATTTTTATTATGAATTTATTATGAATTGTCACTATTTCTCAAAGTTAATATTGGAGCTCAGTATTATTATCTTCTTTAAATATTCTCCTGCACATTTCTCAAGCCCAGTTGGTATATACCAGCAAGCACTTGGGTTAGCATTACTCAGAATTTAAGTTTGTTGGTTACCAATTCAGAAGTTGTTGGCTATTACTTTTATGGGCGCAACTGTTCGCAAAGGGTATAAGTAACATCGAGCAGTTTTTAAGTGTCAGAGCTTCAACCAATTCGTTTTTTTTCTCTTGTTCTCAAACTCATGCTTTTTATTAACTTGGTTGTTCACAGAATAAAGAAAAGAACTAATTTCTTCTTTGAGCACCTACTATTTGTATATATTGTGCTAGAAACTTTACATACAAACCATATAATTCTTATTACAAACTTACCAGGTAGCATTAAACTCAGGTCTGCCTGACTTCAAGCCCATACACTTTTGCCTAAATGCATTTTCTTTCCTTGTTAAATGTCACAGAGCTCAAGACAGTTGATATTTAACAATATTTAGCAGAAATATTTTTGCTCTTAGAAAACGTCTTTCTTGCAGTTGCCAAAGTAGTATCATAAAACCCCTTGTATTACTTCATACTTTTGTTTAAAATCCTCCAGCCCCTCATTTCCTTCTTGGTGTAGTCAGGAGCCTTATTGTCAGATTCCCGCCAGTATTTGCAGATTCTTCCTCCGTACACCCGCAGCCACTTTGGGCCCTGTCAAAACAAATCTACTCTAGTTCTCTGAACTCTGCCCTGAGTTCTTTTCTGTTCTGTTCCCCTGTACATGTGGTTTGCTCCACCTGGAATGCAATTATTCCTAATCCCATGACAAATTTCTGCCCTTCTGTATTAATCTGGGTTCTCCAGAGAAACAGAACCGATAAGAGATATACCTATAAAGAGATTTATTGTAAGAAATTGGCTCACGTGGTTATGGAGGCTGAGAAGTCCTGGGATCTGCAGTCGGCAAGCTGAAGACCCAGGAGATGAGACTAGTATATATGACGGTATAGTTCTAGTCTAAGTCCGAAGACCTGAGAACCAGGAGAATTAATGGTGTAAATTCTAGTCCAGGTTCAAAAGCAGGAGAAAACTGATTTCCCAGCAGGAAGTCAGGCAGAGACAGCGAATTCTTTCTTACTCTACTTTTTTTGTTCTATTTAGGCCTTCATTGGATGGGATGTGGCCCAGGTGCGTTGGGGAAGGCAGTCTAATTTAATCAGTCTACCAATTCAAATGTTAATCTCATGCAGAAGTACCCTCACAGACACACCCAGAATTATGTTTAACCAGATATCTGGGCTCCTTGTGGGCCAGTTAAGTTGACACATAAAATTAACTATCTATTTAACCTAAAAGTCACCTATGCTTTCAAGCCTTTCCTGAGCATTCCAGGCTGAGTTAATTGCTTCTCAACACCTGTGGCAGAGATTGCTAGCTGTTCAACCAATCCAGTGTTCTTTTCCTGTTGGGCACACAGCTGGACTACATTACCCAAATTCCCTTGTGCTTTGGTGTGGCCATGTAGCCTTATACT
Organism: Equus asinus; assembly: GCF_041296235.1. Classification (NCBI taxonomy): domain Eukaryota; kingdom Metazoa; phylum Chordata; class Mammalia; order Perissodactyla; family Equidae; genus Equus; species Equus asinus. The sequence goes on along the minus strand of NC_091793.1, from coordinate 123,328,032 downwards.
TAAATTTCTCCCACACAATCTGCTCTTCTCCTCCTGTCTGTTAGTTGTTTGCTTATACAGACAAGGCATCTTTAGATGCCATATGTTGAAATGCCAGAGCCTCTGTCAACTGGGTTCCTGAATGACTGAAGGAACACATCTGCCACTCTCCCACCCTGTCTCAGCCCCACTGTCCTATTGATTGAATTTTATGTGAGAAATACAATTTTATTGTATATTGTATTAAGCCACTGAAATTTGGGGATATATCTGTTACAACAGCAAGTCGTACCTTACCTAATATACACATTGTAACAGGCGTTCTTAACATCCCTTCCCATACTGTTATGTGCCCAGCTTTGAGCTACCTGTATCTGGGATATGGAGTTTCTGGCATGCTGACCACTTTGCATTTTAAGCACCTGCAACTCTCTGCTTCACTGTCTGAGGGATTTCTCTGGCAACATAGAAGCTTGCCATGCACAGTGGCAACCTGGAAGAGCAGGAGAGAGCCTTCGCCAGGAGGGGACAGAAGTCAGTAGATCAAATGCTTCAGGTTTCCCTTCTACCCTGGGACAACTGTGAAGCATGTTTCACACAGTTCTCAGAGGGTGCACTGTGGGATTTGGCCCACTGCCCATGTGGTAACCTGCTCTTTAGTGCACCTTATATACTGGCCCTTCTCCTTTCCCTGTCTCACATATGCTTCCTGGAATCACCTCATAATAAGCTGCACCCAAGGTCTTCTGTCTGGGTCACCGTTTGGGGGTCCCAAACAAAGACACACATCTAGTATAGCTCATCTCATATTGCCTTTTAAATTTTTTTTAAAAGATTGGCACCTGAGCTAACATCTGTTGCCAATCTTTTTTTTTCCCCCCTTCTTCTTCTCTCCAAAACCTCAGTAAATAGTTGTATATTCTAGTTGTATGTACTTCTGGTTGTGCTATGTGGTACGCCACCTCAGCACGGCCTGATGAGCGGTGCCATGTCCGCACCCAGGAACTGAATTGGTGAAACCCCAGGCTGCTGAAGTGGGGCGCAAGAACTTAACCACTGGGTCACGGGCCAGCCCCCTCACATTGCTTTAAATCATTGTCCTTATGTCTATGTCTTCCACCAGACTATGAGAACCTTGAGACACTATGGCAGGCAGAATTCTAAGATGGCTCCCAAGATTTCTGCCTCCTGATGTACATGCTTTGAATAATCCCCTCATCTTGAGTGTGGCAGGACCTGCGAATATGAACGAGATAGTCACTCCCTTGATTAGGAACATTATACAGCAAGGTGATTATGTTCCATTATATACAATTCTGTCTTAGCTGACTGAAGTTAGAGATCCCCCTGCTGAATCTCAAAGAAGCAAGCCACAGTCAGTTCTACACATGCAAGGAAACGAATTTTGCCACAGACAGAGTGACTTTCGAACAGGACCCTGAACCTCAGATGAGACTCCAGCCCTAGCCAACTCCTTGACTGCAGACATGTGAGAATTGGATTACTCAGCTAAGCTATACCCTGACTCCTGACCCATGGAAACTGTGAGATAATAAATGCGTGTTGTTTTAAGCCATTAAGTTTGTGATAGTTATACAACATAGAAAGCTATTACAGACATGTATGTGTTCTTTTAAAAATTATTATGAAATATTTCAACATATAAAAAATATTGAAGAATAATGCTCTAGTATCAGGTATGCAGTGTGAAGCTTGAACAAATATCAACATTTTGCTATACTTCAAATGTTTTTTTCAAGAATAAAATATTACAAATAATGTTGAAGGCTCCTGTGTAGACTTTCCTAATTCTGGTTCCATCACTTCCACCTGAGAAGCAACACACTGTGCCGAAGATGGTGTTCTGTATTCCCATGTATTTTTTAAAACATTTCACTACATATATGTATGTCTGAAAATGATACATATTATAATTTCTTTCTGTTTGATCTCTCCTTCTCTAATAGAAGTGAATTAAAATTCTTTCATTATGATTTTTTTGTTAATTTTCCTTTGTAATATTGTCCAATTTTCCATGATGAATTTCAACAATGTTTTGTTAGTTACTGCAACAGAGACATTTAATACTCATTGAGCAAGCATGTGCTCCATCACACTTGCCAGGCTCATAGCAGTTGGGTCACACCATGTGACAAATCCTGGCCAAATGCCGTTTAGTGGAAGTTGAGTATGTCACTGCTGGGTAGAAGGACTAAAGGAACCCTGTGGTACAGTCAGCTAATTTGTTCTCTGCCTTGGCAACCAAGGAAGCTGCCTGTTGAGATGATCGAGCCACAGGATGGAAACAGCCTGGATTTCTGAGTCACCACGTGGATGATTGCTGGTCTGCAGACTTATGAAATCTGCTTGGGACTTTGTGGGAGTAAGAAACAATCCTTTGCACTGTAAGCCAGTATAATTTATAATTGTAGCCTAAACGACTCTGTCTGACATAAAAGCATAAAAATTCCTGTTATTTTATACTCATGTAATTGTGTTCATTTTATAGTTTATCCTCATTAAAGCTTTTGCCTGATATTCTACCATATGTGATATTGAAATTGCTATATCAAATTTTGATTAGTATGTTCCTGTATGTTTTTGACCATCCCATTATTTTCAATCCTTTGTTTTATTTAAGGCATAAATCTGCTAAGTAGGCTAAGCTGAGTATATTTTTAAAATCAAATCTAATAATTCTTTCCTTTTAGGTAATTTAATCCACGTACACGATTGGGATTACTAATAGATTTAAACTTATGTTTATGATTTTATTATTATCAAGGTTTTAGTTTCAATTAAAAAAACCGCACAAATAATTAGTTGTCATCTGATATTATAGTCAGTAGCCCATACAACTTGTTAGCCTATTTAAAAAAAATCATTTTTTGCACTCAGAGCTGTTTTTATTCAAGATCCTTATTGAAGAGACTTTTCCCTTTGGGTTCACCATTCATCTTGATGAGGTCCATACATGCTGTGTAACACTTTTTTTTGGTGAAAGTGTGTAGATCATAAGCTCCATTAGACTCTTTTATGTCTGAAAATGTCTTTGTTTTGCCTTTACCTTTGAATGGTACCTAGCTAGGTATAGCATTATTTTTTTCCTCAGAGTTTTGGTGCTATTACTTCACTAACTTCTAATGTCTATAATTACTGACAAGTTTCGTCTTAGTTGAATAACCGTTATTTTATAGGTAATTTGTCTTTTCCTTGTGGTTTCTTCCAAGATTTTTCTTTATTAGACATTCTGAAATTACACTATAATATATCTAGGATTTATTTTTTAACCTAGTATTTGAATTTAGCTTTTGATGTAAGAATTCTTGTCTTTAATTCTTGAAAATTCTCTTTTTTTCTGCTTTATTGAGGTATAATTGATGAATAAAATTGTAAGATATTTAAAGTATACAACATGATGATTTGATATAGGTATACATCGTGAAAAGATTCCCCTCATCATGCTAATTAACACATCCATCACCTCATGTGTTTACTTTTTTTTGATGAGAACATTTAACTTCTATTCTCTTAGCAAATTTCAATTATACAATACAGTGTTATCAACTATAGCCATCATGTGATACATTAGATATTCTGAAGTTATTCAACTCATAATGGAAAGTTTGTACCCTTTGCCAACCTCTTCCTCCACTCCCTGGGCCCTGGCAACCACCATTCTACTCTCTGTTCCTGTGAGTTCAACAAAAACAACCATTTTAAAATGAACAATCCAATAACATTGAGTACATTCACAATGTTGTGTAATCACCACTTCTATCTAGTTCCAAAACATTCCATCACTCCAAAATAAAACCCTGAACCGTTAACTGTTTTCTCTCCTTTCCCTTTTCCCCTCAGTCCCTGGAAACCAGCAATCTGCCTTCCGTCTCTATGGATTCAGCTATTCTGGATATTTCATATAAATGAAATCATACAATATGTGACTTTTTGTGCCTGGCTTCTTTCACTTAGCGTTATGTTTCTGAGGTTCATCCATGTTGTATTATGTATCAGTATTTCATTCCTTTTATGTCCAAGTACTATTCCATTGTATGTAAATACGATGTTTGTTTATCCATTCATCCCTTGATGTATGGGGCGGTTTCCACCTTTTGGCTATTGTAAATAATGCTGTTGTGAATAAGCGTGTACATGCATTTGTTCAAATAACTGTTTTTAGTTCTCTTGAACTAGCTTATACCCAGGAGTGGAATTGCTGGATATGATAGGTAATTCCCCCCCAGCAATAAACTGTAATTTTAGAACAATTTTAAATTTACAGAAAACATGCAAAGATCCTACAGAGATTTCTATATACACCACATCTAATTTCTGCTATTACCAACATCTTATATTAGTATGGCACATTTGTTACAATTAATAATCCAGTAGCAATACATTAATATAAAGTCCATACTTCATATTTCCATAGTTTTTGCCTAATGCTCTTATTCTGTTGCAGAATCTCACCTAGGATACCACATTATATTTAGTCATCATGTCTCCTTAGCTTGATATGTCTCCTCTTGGCTGTGACAATTTTTCTAGCTTTTCTTGTTTTTGATGACCTTGGCAATTTTGTGGAGTGCTCTTCAGATGCTTTGTAGAATGTCCCTCAATTGGGATTTGTCTGACGTTTTTCTCATGATAAGACTGGGGTTACCTGTTTTCGGGAGGAAGACCACAGAAATAAAGTGCCATTTTCATCACATCATATCAAGGGCACATACTATCAACATGATTTATCACTATTGATGTTGACCTTGATGACTTGACTGAGGTAGTGTTTGTCAGGTTTCTAAGGTTACTCTTTTTTCTCCTTTTCCATACGTACTCTTTGAAAGGAAGTCACTATGTGCAGCGCACACTTAAGGAGCGAGGAGTTATGCTCCATCTCTTTTTTTTTTTTGAGGAAGATTAGCCCTGAGCTAACATCTGCTGCCAATCCTCCTCTTTTTGCTGAGGAAGACTGGCCCTGAGCTAACATCCGTGCCCATCTTCCTCTACTTTATATGTGGGACGCCTACCACAGCATGGCTTGCCAAGTTGTGCCACGTCCGCACCCGGGATCCAAACCGGCAAACCCTGGGCCACGGAAGCAGAACATGTGCACTTAACCGCTGCACCACGGGGCTGGCCCTGCTCCATCTCTTTGATGGTGGAGTATCTACATAAATTATTTGGAACAATTCTCTATGGGGGATTAGTCTCTTCTCTCCCACTTATTTATTTATTCAATTTAAATAAATAAATGGACTCATGTTACTTATTTTAGACTTTGGGTAATAATCCAATATTACTTTATTTCATTACTCAAGTTCCCATGAGCTGCATTTGTTTTTATCCGAGAAATGGTGAATAGGGCATGAATCAGATTCCCTTCTTTGCCTTGGCTTCCAAAAAGCTCAGAGCCACATCGGTGGCCTTGCAAAAATTGCTTAGAAATTGATGCATTTTTACATTAATCTGATTTCCCACTCTATTCTATGTCTGTAGCCTCATTTCTCTTTTCTCCTCACTTTCTTCTAATTCGTATTATCTTGCTGTACTTTATGAAAGTGTCTATATAAGCCACTTTAAATTCTTTCTGAAAGAAGGCCAGAAGTAGCCACCTGCACTTACTCACCTTCGTTCTTTCCATCAGTCATCACCTGCCTCTTCCATCCTTTCCTGTTTATTTGCTCACCTCTGCCAATGGTCTGTCTGGGATCCCAATGCCAGGCCCTACTTCTGGCAGCTGCTGGGCCTTGGATTGCTATGAATTGGCTCTGCAGAGCTGCACCAGGTGTTGGACATTTCTCTGGTCAGCCTCACGTCTGGCTGGTCTCGTCGGCAGGGCCAGGGAGGCTAGAGTCAAATTTCGTCTTTAACTAGACTCCTGAGGGCTCATGGCCTTTCTTTCCTCGTTTTCTTTTTTTTCTTAAACCACTTTATTGAGGTATGCTTAACATACAAAAAGACGTACATATTTAATGCATATAAATTGATGAGTTTGAAGATAAGTATACACTTGTGAAACCATCACCACAATCAAGGTCATAAACTTATCCATCCTCCAAAGGTTTCCTCCCATGTCTTTTCTTTTTTTGGTAAGAGCACTTAACATAAGATTTACCTCCTTAGCAACTTTTTAAGTATACAATTCAGTATTGTTAACTATAGGTCCTATTTTGTACAGTAGATTTCCATAACTTATTCTTCTTGCATAACTGAAACTCGGTAACCTTTGAGTGACACCACCCCCATTTCTCCTTTCCCCCAGGCCCCTGGTAACCACCATTCTGCTCTCTGCTCTTATGAGTTTGCCAATTTTAGATTCCTCATAAATGTGGGATCATGAAGTATTTGTTCTTCTGTAACTGGCTTATTCCACTTAACATATGTCCCCCAGGTCCATCCATATTGTTGCAAACGGCAGGATTTCCTTCTTTTTTGTGGCTGAATAATATTCCATTTTTTTAATTTATCCATTCACAGATACTTAGGTTGTTTCCATGTCTTGGATATTGTAAATAACGCTGCAGTGACCATAGGGGTGCAGGTATCTCTTCAAGACAGTGATTTCATCTTCTTCAGATATATAATCAGAAGTGGGATTGCTGGCTCATATGGTAGTTCTATTTTTATTTTTTGAGGAACCTCATAGATCTCCATTTCTTTAGGGTCAGTTTTTGGAGTTGTATTCATTTCCCTCAGTGATGTCATCTTTACTGATTCTTCGTGATCCTTGTATCCTTGTGCTGGTATCTGTGCTTTATCAGAGTAAGGCTGTCTTCTTCCAGACTTCACAGGCCTGATTTGGCAGGGAAAGGCCTTCACTAGTCGGTTCAGTTTGGGGTACTGCAGGAGTCAGCTGGTAGCATCTGGGGGCCGGGGGGGGGGGCTTGCTATGGGAGTCTCTCATTGAGCGCAGCTGATGCCCATTCTCTGATGTCGGGGGAGGGAATGGGTGGGGAGTTGGCGCAGGGGCGGGGTGGGGAGAGCTGCGTAGGGCTCCGCTGGCTGGGCTCCCAAGTTGGGTGGGCCTGCTGGCTGGGCTTTGCATTTAAGCGGGGCTGCTGAGTGGGCTCCCTGGCGAGACGGGGCTGCTGGCTGTGCTCCACAGTCACGTTGGGGCCAGCAGCTGTGCTTGCCACCACCTGTGTTCGCTCCAGGTCACAGCTGTGTTCTGGCATGGCACTGCCGCCGGTTGGATGTGCAATTGGGCAGGGCTGCCGGCTCTGCTCTGCACTCACTCCTGGTTGGATGGCTCCTCAGGCTGGATTCCCTGATTGGATGGAGCCTCAGACTGGACTCCCTGATTGGATGGGGCTAGTGGCGGGACTCCGGCTTCAGGTGGGGTCACAGGTCCGGCTTCGCAGTTGGACGCGGACTCAGGTGGTGCTTGGTGAGGAGGCGGGGATGCAGACTGTGCGCTGACGTTGTGCAGGCCACAGCCTGGGCTTGGCCGTCAGGTAGGCTGCTGGCTGTGCTCCGCTGCTGGGTGCTGTTGTGGGCCGGGCTCTGAGGCTGCTCAGGGTCACTGTTCAGGCTCCCTGGTTATGTGGGGCCAGAGACTATGCTCAGCAGTTGGGCATGGCTGCTGGCTTGGCTCCTTGCCCGAGCGGTAGGATGTGCTCCACAGCTGCAGGGTGTCTGTGGCCAGACTTCCCGACAGGGTGGCACTGGAGGTTGTGCTCAGCAGCTGGGCGGGACTGTGAATTTGCAATGTGGTTAAAGTGTAGCTGCTCCTCTTACCCTTCCAATGCAGTCTTTCTTGGTTTCTGTTGTCCAAGGAGGTGCTTTAGCCTAACTCCCCAGGTTCTGGGATTTTCACAATGGCGTCTTATCTATGGATGTTTGCTAGTTGGTCTTCTTGTGAGGGGCACTGAAGTCAGAACGACCTATGCCGCCATTTGATTATGTCACAGGAACAGAGTTGTGGATTCAAATACCACCTCTGTCATTTAGTAACTGTATGATCTGCGGCCAGTTAACCTCTCTGAGGCTCAATTTAAAATGAGGATATTTAGAGTGGGGATAATGAGGCTACCTCGGAGAGTTGTGATGAGATGAAAGGAAAGTGTTTGTGTGGCACATGGCTCTCAATCAATCACAGATTCCAAGGACAGTTGTATTTAAATTTGAGTGACTACCAATCATATGGAAGAAAAAGAGTTGTTTAGCTATTTACAAGAAGTTATTTTGCAGATGAAATTTTCCAACTTAGAGAGACAGAGTAACTTGCTCAGGTTTCTTTCTCACAAAGCTTGTAATTGTGACATAGATGTGAGAAGAAATTGAAAGATATATGTATTTCTGAACTGGAAACCCCTAAAGGGAGGCAGGCAAGGTGGGAAAGTCTCACGGTTACTGATGAGGGAGAAATGGCTGGTTTGATGTGTGTGGTCGTTTCTCTACAGACGACTCCATCAACCAGTGTGTGGCAGTGACCGTGGTGTTTGACCTTTCGTTTGGTCACTGAGCCCTTTGGGCCAGGCTTTGAAATGCTTAGATGGAGTGAACATGAGGGGAGGAAAGTGATGTCATGTGAGACCAGAGGTGCGCCTTGAGGCAGATCATCTAGGATGCTGAAGGGCAGTCTCATTAATCTGAGCCACTGAAGATTTTTGAGCGTGAATGGAAGTGTTTTTAATTCAGCCAACACTATGTGTCCGTGATAAAGATGTGACTCTGATACTGGCCCTGATATCGGTTCCCCTACATTAAATTCAACATATATAGTGCTTAAAACCAAAGTACTCATCCCCTTTCCCTGCCTACTCCTCAGCTTCCTGGCACTAGAATCCGCTGTCCACATGGAGGCAGACAACCAAGGAGACTACCTGCAGATTCCCTTAATCTTGCCACCCTCCTCTCTGCAAGCGGCCTCGCAAGGCCAAACGCAGGCTGGTGGGAAAGCACCAACCAGCAAGGCCGTGGGCTGCCCCTCCCTACAAGCAGCCACATTCCTTGCAACCTTTAAAATCCCTTGCCTCCCATCTTTCAGGGAGATGAGACGAATTTGAGGGCTCATTCTTGTTTCCCAGCTGATGTCACCTGAAATGAAAACCTTTTCCTTGTCATAAACCTGGCGTTCCAGTTTTTATTTGGCCCCTCTTGTGTGGCAGGTAAAGAACCTCTTTGTCGCCAATACCAACTCTGGAAGTGGGGAAATTGTGCTGGCATCTTCTCCTGGCCAAGAGTCCAGACTGTTCTCTCCTAGGAGCTCACTCTCCCACCTGTGTGCTGGCCGGTTCCTTCTCTGGCCTTTGCACTAAATGATAAACACACTTCACTTGCGAGCTTTCATAACATGGAGGAAACATTGTTAGCAGAAGAAGATGTCTTGTCACAGCTGGAAAGACTGTTTGGTGGAGTTTTTTTTCACAGATTCTTAGGGTCACCAATTCTGGAACAGCTCAGCTGGGTGGTTCTGGCTCAGGGTCTTTCATGAGGCTGCATTCAAGATGGTGGCAGGGGCTGCTGTCTCTGAAGGCTTGGCTGGGGTTGGTGGATTTGCTTCCAAGAAGGTTCCATCATATGGCTGTTGTCAGGAGGCCTCAGTTCCTCACCACGTGACCTTTCCACAGGGCTTCTCACAACATGGTGGCAGACCTCCTCCAGAGCAAGCAAGTGAGCAAGTGAGAGAGAGGTCATGGAAGGGTTTAAAACAGATTTTCTCTTTTTTCCTCTGTTTTCCCCCTTTATACAGAGTGGTTTGCAAGTGCTTCTCCCTGGTTCCTTGATGCCAAAGGAAGGCCCAGATTTATATTAGCAGGTTGGAGCTTTTTTGTCGTATTGAGGATATTGCAGATTAGTCACCTAACCTGTGAGTCACTTGACTCACCAGTAGTCAACAGGCTGTCCTCATCCTCTTCCTCCTAATATCACAGTGTCACACGAGCACAACTTCAGCCAGTGATTGGAAGGAGCTTCCTTTTGTGAGTAAGAAAGTCTCATTGAAGTCTCTGTCTTCCATCCAGAATTTCGGCTCTACTCTCCTGCTTAGTGGTACGTTCTGATGCACCCATGTGCTCTTTGGGCTTATGCATTCTCTTTGTTTGGAAAGCTCCTTTCCAGAATTCAGATAAATTTATGCTTAACCTCCTTAGATAAGCCTTTTTTGACCAACTCATTTAAGGTAAAACACTACTCCTTTACTCTATTTCCCACCAAAATGTAAATTCCATGAGATAGGGACTTTGTTCAGTTTGAGATAGCTCTGTTGCCCAGTGCAATGCAGAAAAACTGATAACATAGGGTGACAGGGTGTACTCAATAAATACTTGTAAACATAAATGAATGAATGAAATTATGGTGTTATCTGTAAACATTGATTATGTGTCGTGCACTGTACTGGGGACCTTGAATACATTATTCTATTTAATCTTCATATACCTATGTGGCCAAGATCAAAGTCATACTGCTAATTAGTGACAGAGATAGATTTCAAGGTCTGAGTATACTGAATTTGTATATCATATAATTTTAAGTACATAAGGATCACTGAATACTTAAGGAAGCAATAAATTCTATTGTGTTCTAAATAATATTTTATGGACTATAAACAGTATAGTCCATGTACAGTTTTGCATGGACTATACAGTGTATTGCAAACTGGAAACAGTAAACATGATCTAGTTTTTGGTTTTCAACATTCAACTACCAACAAATAGAATCTTGGAAGTGTATATGGTACGTGGAGCCCATGCTGGGACAACTCTTTGCCCTCAGTCTATTTTTTTTCACCCCACAGGACCAATCATGGGAACCACAGACAACCCTTTGAGGCTGAAAACTTCATTTGATCAAGTGAATTACCATTGCCTTAAATTTACCTTCTTTGTAATAAATGAAGGGATGGATTATATATCCCATCTTCTAAATAGCCATCAAAAGTCCTGGTAGGATTCCCATTGTTCTCTGGCATTAGGACTTTAAAAGTACAAATGCTTAAGTCTTTAGGGTCTTTAGTAATATACTTTCTTGGAAAATACGTCAAGATGAAGTTGTCAGAGGTCTTTAAAAATCACTGTGAGCAAATAAATCTCCAAGGCTGTCTGGGTCTAAGGGGACTTTTATTCAGCCTAGGGAGTTATCTTGTTGACGAGAAGCTTACTAAACACTGAATAGAAGAAAACCCATTTACAAGAAATGGGCCAGTTGGTGCATCAAATCAGTGGTTAATCTAAACCTGGTGGAGAAACACATACATTATGTTAGCTTAGTAGGCCGCACATGGGTCATACATTTTCTTTCTCATTTGTTCCAATCACAAACCAATTCAGCTTTGTGGACTGTGTACTGAAGAGTCTGTCCATAGATGCATGAAGAGAAATTGAGAAATAGTGTGCAGAAAATTTAGATTATATAGTCTATTTAGGGAAATACCTAAATATAGCAAATTATCATCAAGCCTTCTGCACTGCTCTAGCAATGTGAATATAAAGTAGTTTTCTTTATGAAAAATTATGAAAATTTCAGCTATGTGTGTATTATTTTCAGTAGTTGGGAAGAGTAATTATCGAATTTGAAATTTAAAAAGTAAGTAATTTTTGTAAGAAATTGAGAATATGGTAATTACTTAAATCTGAAATAACAGTTGCATCTTTTGGAAAGGCAACACAAGTCTTCTTCTAGCATTGTGCCACTAGGGAACAGCTCCACATGGAGAAACGTTGGCCAGGAGTGGGGAGACCACGAGTACAGGACTGGGGAACCCTGAGTTCCAGCCCTGGTTTTCTCAAACTCTTGTGATTTGACCTGGGTTAACTCACTTCACTTTCCGGGACTCAGTTTCCTTGTCTGTGAATGGGGATTTACACCAGATCTGTAGTTCGAGTTCTTAGGTTTTAGATCTTTCTTCAAAATATTTATTAAAGCATTATGTCTAAGCCTAAAACGAAGAACAAATAAAAATAGGGCTGCTTTGGTTGCAGTTGAGGCAAAGTGATAACTGAGCACTTAAAATTTCCCTGGTCCTAACTCACCATTGCCCACGAGGGGTTTCCATAGAAGATGATGGGAATATTTTATTTTTGGTAGATTGTTCCTAAAGTTTTTTCCAGCTCTAATGCTTTGAGATTCTGTGTTTGGGTCAGATTTCCATTTTGAATTATGTAAAATGATTCCTTCATGCAACAAATATTTATTGAGTTACTACTATATACCAGGTGTTGTTTAGATGCTAGAAGATAGAGAGATGAATAAACAAACAAACAAATATTCTTTCTCTGATGGAGCCTACAGTTAATGAGGAATGATACAGTAGAAAAATAAACAGGGGCCGGCTCCGTGGCCGAGTGGTTAAGTTCACGTGCTCCGCTGCGGCGGCCCAGGGTTCGGATCCTGGGCACGGACATAGCACTGCTCGTCAGGCCACGTTGAGGCGGCGTCCCACATCCCACAACTAGGAGGACCTGCAACTAAGATATACAACTATGTACGGGGGAGGGGTTGGGGAGATAAAGCAGAAAAAAAAAAAAGATTGGCAACAGTTGTTAGCCCAGGTGCCAATCTTTATTTTTTTATTTTATTTTATTTTTTTTAAACAAATAAATATGTCATATACCAGATGATAAGTACTATAAAGAAAGATAAATGCGTGAGGGGCCTGGGCCTTCTGGGATGGGAGGCTGTATTGTTATTTCATATAGGGTGGTCAAGAAAGTCCTCACTGAAAAGAGAACACGGAATGCAGAGACTCTGAGGTAGGGGTATGCTTGGCATGTTCATAAACAAGCAAAGAAGCCAATTTGGCTTGGTTGGACTGGGCCAAGGGAAAAGTTATAGGAGATGATGTTACAGTGGTCTTTCGGAGGGGGAGAGTGGAATGATGGTGCAGATCATGTAGGATTTCTAGGCCGTTGTAAGGGCTTTAGATTTTTCTTCAAAGTGGGCAAGTATACAAGAAGAAAGATCAGTTCAGAGGTTAATAGAGCAACCTGGGTGAGATGTGTGATGGCTTGGACTAAGGTGATAGTGGTGAAATAGTGAGAAGTTGTTACTTTCTGGATATATTCTGAAGGTAAAGCCAACAGGATATATTGATGAATTGGATGTGTCGTATGTGAGAAAGAGAGGAGTCAAAGATGATTCTAACTTTTTCAGCTGAGCAATTGGAATGATGGAGTTGCTATTTAGTGAGGTGGAAAATCCTGCCAGAGGAACAAATTTGAGAGTAAGATAATCCAGAGCTATGTTTTGGCATATGCTTATTAGACATTCCAGTGGATGTTGAGTAAGTAGTTGAATATATGAGTCTTGAGTTCAGGCAAGAGCTCTAGGTTGGTTATCAATTTGAAACTAATCAGCTTATAGATCACATTTGAAGCTATCACCCAGAGTATGAGTATAGATTGAGGGGAGCCCAAGTACTGAGCATTCCAATGTTAAGAAAGTAGAGAAATAAGGAGAAACAAACGAAGAAGACTGGAGAGAATGGTTTGTGATATAGAAGTGGAGTCAAGAGAAAGCACATGGAAGCCAACTGAGGAAAGGGTTTTGACAAGGGTAATTGATCAACTGGTCAAATGCTGTGGATGTCTTAAGTAAGATGAGGTCTGAGAAGGAGGAGATCATTGGTGACTTGACAAGACTGTTTGAGTGAAGTAGTGGTGACTAAGGCCTTGATTGAATTGCATTCAATAGAAGACAAAGCATCAGGGAGTACAATAAAATTTTTGATGAGTTTTACTATAAACGTGAGCAGAGTGAACACAGTACATGGTAACAAGAAGTTATTTATAAGATGGAGTATATTACTGAGTGTTTGTGTGCTAATGATCCAGCAGACATGGGGAAATTTGATGATGCCTTAAAGAGAGGAGAGTTCCTAGAACAATGCTCTTGAGTAGGTAGAGGATGCTGGGATCTAGGGCACAAGTGGCGAGGTCATTCTAAGATAGAAGGAGAGAGGTGGACTATTTTGGCATGGATGCAGGTATGTGCATACGTGTGATGATGGGAGCTTGTAGTATTTCTTTTCTGATTGCGTTAGATATCTCAGTGAAATGGAAGCCAGGTCATAATATGAAGGTCGAGGTGTTAAAGGTTTGAGGAAAGTGAAAAGGCTGTGAAATAAATACTCACGAGGAAAGGTGAAGACTAAGGTAGGGAAATATACTATGATTGCTTGGGCAGCATGAAGGCCTACTTGAGGTTCATGCTCTTGAATTTAAAGTGAGACCAGTCAGCATGGTTGTGTGTTTTTCTCCAGCTACTTGTATCTGTATGAATGCAGGTGCAAAGAAAGAATGAGGTTGAATTTAATCACATTGGGCAATATGGTTGAGGATGAGATTGGGTAAATGGAACATAGAATCTAAGTTGTGTAAGGAAAGAGGTTAGAACATAATGAGGACAGTAAACTGCCAAAAAAAAAAAAAACACACGCACACAAAAATCAAAAGATTGTAGGTTCCAATGGGTAGAAGAAATATTGAAAATCTGGTGCCAGAGGGATTGAGGAAACATGTAGCAGGGGATGATTGCAAAATAGAATAATGTTTAAAATGGAGATTGTGAAGGAGATGCAGTTTAGGGCAGCATGTGGCTTAAGAGGGTTAGAGATCAAAATTATTGAAAGAGCAGAGGTCAAGGAACTGCATGGATGTTAAAATCACCAAGAATTATGACAGCAGTAGAGTTGGAGAAAATGATTGTGACTATATCTCAATTCTATTATGAAAATCATGTTGTATTTTACCTGAACATTCATACTTAGAAATTAGAACAGGAGGACAAATGTCTTTATTTTATGGCACAATTTTCACTGGAAGAATAGATTAAAAATCACTGCTCTGGGGTATGGCCCTATGGCTGAGTGGTTAAAGTTCCACGCACTCCGCTTCAGCTGCTGGGTTTGTGGATTCGGGTCCCAGACGCAGACCTACTCCACTCATCAGCCATGCTGTGGGAGCATCCCACATACAGAATAGAGGAGGAGTGGCACAGATGGAGGCTCAGGGCTAATCTTCCTCAAGCAAATAAAAAAGAGAGGAAGATTGGCAATGGATGTTAGCTCTGGTGCCAATCTATTTTTTAAAAAATGTCTAATACTTATTTGAGGAGCAAGTTCTGCTAACAAACCGTTTATTTTGTTGTCCTAAATGAATATATTTCAAGTTTACCTGATTTTTCTTGTAAATGAAGTGAATAATACCCATGAAAACATAAACATTTATTTTTAGAATTAGATATTATAATCTGAATGATGTATATATATTAACTATACATTTCTTATGTTTCCAAACAGAGTTATAGTTGGACCCCACAAACAGAGGATGGATGTCTGTGGTAGTCTGAGTTCGACTGAGCCTTGTGATAACAGTGGAGACAGTTAAACTATGATCTTCCTATTTTCCCCTACATTTGAGGGAAAAAAGAAAGGTCATTTCAGATTTTGGCATGCAGAAAAAATTCAAAGATATCACTGGGGAAACTCAGTGTTCCAAGAAATTACCTGTTACATAACTTGGACAGATTGCCGTTCAGCATCTGTCTTTGGCAGTAAAGATTATATACTAAATTGGCCCCAATAAGAGCAATAAAACATGCCACATCTTGTGGTCCTATTTCTCCTGCAATTAGTCTCATGTTTCTCTTGTAATTTGTGTCAATTAGTGTCCTTATTTCACCTTCAAATTGGAGAAGAATGTTCTGGGCTGTAGCTTTTTTATTTTAAGACATTTTCTACCTGAATCCCAGAATTCAACTCAAATCACCTCATTTTACCAATAAGAAAACTGAAGACAGGGAAAGCACAATGGTTTGTTCAAGTTCACATTATTAATGGAAGTCTGCAGTTAAAAATAGATCTTCTGTACATTTCTGTATGCCATTGTCATTCAAATATTAGTTGTAAATAAAAGTTGGCAAGTTAACAACTTGACAGTTGAAAATGTTAATGATTCTTTATCTTTAAAAAGCTTCCTCAATTAAGACCGATATTCTGCTCTGTTTTCATAGCCCTGTAGAAACATAATTGGAGTCTAGAGGAATCTAAGCATTAACATCGATAACAGTGGCATTTCTAAATAAAATTGGATTACAAGCTTTTAAGTATGTTAATAATTACTATATAGCATGACTACTACAAATATGTAAGTTTCTTTTTCTGAAACATTTGTTTCTATTCTAGATTGTAAAAGCATGAGAAGATGCGTTACTGCTTTTAAAAATTCATTCGTAAGGCTTTTAGAGTAGTGATAATATATCCAAAGGTGAAGGAATATATTTCCTTATAAGTAGAAAAGAAGGAAAACTCTTATTGTGAATTTCGTGATTAACTTTAATCTTATTTTCTACATCATAACTCAGATATTAAAATCTTCTAATTTCAAAGCAATATTTCTTTTTTTAAATTATTTTTTTCAAGTAATTTTATTGGGATTATAATGGTTTATAACATTGTGTAATTTTGGGTGTACATTATTGTTTATCAGTTCCTGAGTACACTTCATCCTGCTCACACCCAGTAGTGTAATTTTTATCCATTACCATACATATGTGTGCCCCTTTGTCTCTTTTGCCTACCCCACAACTACTTTCTCCCCTGGTAACCACTAATGGAATATTTATTTTTAAAAAATTTTCAAGTTTTATTTAGGTATAATTGACAGATAAAAATTGTGTATATTTAGAGTGTACAACATGATGTTTTGATACATATATTCATTGTGAAATAACCACAATCAAGTTAATTAACATGTCCCTCACCTCACATAGTTACCGTTTGTGTGTGGTGAGAACACAAGATCTATTCTTTTAGCAAATTTCAAGTATACAACATGATACAATATGGTATTTTTTTTTAAAGATTGGCACTTAAGCTAACATCTGTTTCCAATCTTCTTTTCTTTCTTTCTTTCTCTCTCTTTCTTTCTTCCCTTCCTTCCTTCCTTCCTTCCTTTCCTTCCTTTCTTTCTTTCTCTCTCCCTCCCTCCCTCTCCCTCTCTCTTTCTTTCTTCTTCCTTTTCTTCCTCTTCTTGTTCTTCTTTTTTCTCCCCAAAGCTCCCCTAGTTGTATATTCTACTGGTAGGTTCCTCTGGTTGTGCACAATATGGTATTGTTAACTATCGTCACTATTCTGTACTTTATATCTCCAAAACTTATTCATCCTCCGTAACTGAAAGTTTATGCCCTTTAACCAACTTCTTTCCATCTCCCCCCCTGCCCCAGCCCCTGGTAACCACCATTCTACTTTCTGCTTTTATGAGTTAAAACTTTTTTAGGTTCTACACATAAAGTGAGATTTTATGCAGTATTTGTCTTTCTAGGTCTGGCTTATTCACTTAGCATAATGTCCTCCAGGTTCATCCATGTTGTGGCAAATGGCAAGATTTCCTTCTTTTTTAAGGCTATATAATATTACATTGTGTGTGTGTATATATGTATGTATTGTATATATATAGTATACATATAGTGTGTATATATATGCCATATTTTCTTTATTTATTCATCTGTCAATGGACACAGGTTGTTTCCATGTATATGTTGGCTATCGTGAATAATGCTGCAATGAACATGGGGAGAATGTTTATCTCTTGGAGATACTGATTTCATTTCCTTTGGATATATCCTGGAAATGTGATTGCTGGATTACATGGTAGTTATATTTTTAATTTTTAAAGGAACCTCCATACTGTTTTCTGTAGTGGCTGTCCTAATTTACAATCCCACCAGTAGGATACAAAGGTTCTTTTTTCTCCCTATCCACACCAATACTTGTTATCTTTTGTCTTTTTGATAATAGTCATTCTAAGAGGTATGAAGTGATATCTCATTGTGGTTTTGGTTTGCATTTCTCTGATGATTAGTGATTTGAGCATATTTTCATGTACCTATTGGGTTAAGTTTTGTGAATGACACAGTTTCTCACAGCCTCATATGCTATCCAGAACCCAGTTAACTTCATTGTCTTGAGTGACCTGGTGATTTTGTCCTCATGCAGAATGTTATATCCAGTCTATCCAAGGGAAAAAGGATATTTTTTTTGAGGAAGATTAGCCCTGAGTTAACATCAGCCACCAATCCTCCTCTTTTTGCTGAGGAAGACTGGCTGTGAGCTAACATCTGTGCCCATCTTCCTCTACTTTGTATGTGGGATGCCTACCACAGCATGACTTAACAGGTGGTGTGTAGGTCTGCACCCAGGATCCGAACCCGTGAACCCTGGGCCACCGAAGCAAAACATGCAGACTTAGCTGCTGCGCCACCAGGCTGGCCCCAGGATATTTTTTAATAATAACATATAGTCAGTGTGCTTTGACAGCAACAGCAACGGTAATTTAGGTAGATCTAGTTTTCGGTTTTCTGTATTCGCACTTCACTTATTGAAAGGGATTCATCCATAAATATTCATTAATGATATTTTGCTACATGGCAAAGCAAGAAACAAAAAATAATGTTTTCCTTTTCTCTACAGATGCATTCTCATCATGTACCCTAGTCACAGTATATCTTTATTGAAATAAATTAAACCCTTATGTCCCGGTGGTCTAAGGTCTTAAAGTAATTTACTTTCTTGGGGCAACCTTTGCTCTCCAGTGACCTGCTATATCACACACCGCACCTGCCCAGTTGCCAGGTTACTTCTAGTTTATTTGTTTATTACCTTTGTTAGCACATCCATACTTTTCGATTTGGTATTATCTGCTTGTTACCTCAACAGTCTTGTTTTTATCCTTCACACTCTAGATATTATCAATAGAGACTGTGGAGGTTTTTTCCTAATTTACTCCTTTGCACAATTTGCTGATCTTACAGTAGCCAGCCAAAAGAAGATATTACCTTGGCTGAACTGGTTAATCTCAGTGTACTGACTGTGTAAATCCTTTGTGCCTTCACTAGAGCTCCTCTTACTTCACGATATTCTAACTACAAAGCCATCTAACAAAAAAAAAAGAAAAAATCCAAAAAAAAAAACCATAACAAGAAACAGAAATGAAACAGTCACAAAAAAGTATCAACTATTAGCACTGATCCGTGAAGGATGATTACTATGTCCCTTCAATTGCTGTTGAGATGTTGTTCCCCCACGTGTTCAAACCACATCAGCCAGTGGCTGCAGGATCACTTGAATTATTTTCTATCTTGTGATCATAATGTATTGGCAATGTAGTATTAAAATTAAGCAGAATTCCTCTATGGAAAGAGGAGGCGCCTGGGACCTAGTAGGAAATCAATAAATGTCTGGGTTAAATATTAGATTTTCATTTTCTAGCAGCTGTGAACAAATCATTTATGTGATTTATGTGTTCATAACTAGGAATAGAGCAGTTATTTTGAAATATGGTAATAATAATATTAATAGCACCACTTGTAGAGTCCTCATGTGCTGGACAGTGTGCTATATACTTTAGTGCATATTATCTCTTTCAAACTTCAGGACTTTGTAATACAGTTTTCGTTATTTCTTGTATCGAAACCTAAGAGAAATTTCACCCATAGACCTTAAGCAAAGATACTCTGATGTTGTAAAGAATGCCCTCAAAGCATTCCTGTGTCAGACTATACTGGGACTGATCTGTCATCTTCACCTGACCCTGAGAAAAAAGAAGAGGATAAGTTAAACTTTTATTATTTTTTCTATTCTTTAGAATTTTGTTGTTCTTAAAAATTGAGATGATTCTGGGATAATCTTCAGGTGCTTTTTTTTTTTTTTAAAATGCTATTAACATTTTCCTTATTTGACCTCAAATCCAGGCGGGTTAGCCAGGAAGAATCCTGAACACTGTGAGGAGATAATCCCCTTTGTAGTTAAGTGTTGCCATCTTTGTGATGGAAGGGAAGATTCTGGAAATGCTTCTGCTATGCTTTTGTCCAGTGTAAGGTGTCAGACTGTGCCTACAGACCTGTGTCTCTGAAGTGCACCTGTACATGTATCAGTGTGTAGGATGTGACAGGAAAAGGGGAAGTCCTGTAGCTCTGTCAATATCAGTCACAGTTAATCACTCTTATATTTATTGAGACAGAGTATTAAGTTCAACAAATATATATTGCACAATAACTATGGGGAAAACAATATAGCGAATTAAATAATCCAGAGTATAAGAAGATGCTTAAATACTATGCCTTCAGGAAGCTTACCATCTTATATTGGGAGTGACAAATACACAATACCTTCAGGTAGCTATTTTTGGATTATATTCAGATTTTATAGTTCTTTTCTTTTTCTCTGTGTGGGTTGGTCTGGTGGGATCTTACTCTGTCATTACTGGCAGATGTCCAGTTGAGTTTATTTTATGCTTGATAAGTATCGAATTTGTTGGAAGGCCAGTGTCTGGCTCACCATCTTTGTGGAACATCCAGTTCCCTATAGACATATAAGATGTGTATATTAACTCAATTTTTTTTGTTTTAGAAATAAATTCCTAAGTATAAAGTAACTAAAGGTATACATTTGAGTAAATATTTGTTCTGAAACTTTGTATGTGGTTGTGTGTGTTTACATATATGAAGGTGTGTGTTTTAGGATCATTGAGGGATCCTATCCCCATGAGATCAGGGTTAGAACAAGGGAAAATTGCTTTGTTGAAGAAATCAGTCACAATCCTCCAGTCAGAATGTTTGATTCTCTGAAATTTTCTAAAAGAGAGGATTCAGATAATACAGTAATGTAACTTGTTGTCATTTGGCTATTATCTATTTATTCTCCAAACAAGACGTTCTTGAGTTAATACCTTAACCACATTATGCTTGAATGTAAGTTGATTTGAGCAGCTTTATATGATTATAACACAATACATAGTCGTCTATTGAATAAGTTACTCTCAGTAACTACTAACTGATCTCGCTTTTGTCTTCTGACATTATGTTCCTTTTTCTTGTGTGTTTTAAACAGAGATGCTTTCTCTGTGGTTTCAGGGGAATGAAGGCATTGCTGTGCCTGACAGCAGAGGGACAGAAAATTGGTCTACTAGATCCTGATGTTTCATTTGTCTGTCTTTTTATTTTAAATTATGATTAAACTTTTCCATTACCGTCAGTAGCCTTTTTATTAAAACATAGGAAAATTAAACTTGGGAATAGATGTTGTTTTCTAGAATTACTGAATATATTCATATAGATTTATTTCTGAGGAACCTACAGGAGGGTGCATGGGGATTACAAATTATGTTTTGTTAACCACCTTTGCAGGCTTTTTTCTCCGTGTAATATTTTTGTCTTTCCTCAAACTGACAAGATTCTGGAGGGAAGATTGTGCTTGGATTTGCTAGAGAATATAGAGTAGGCAGAAGTCTGTGGGTAAGTGTGAATGTGAGTGTGTGTGTATGTGTTTGTGTGCAGGGAAAAGGGCAAACATTTAAAGTTATTTTATTTGGGAAGGTCTGTAACATCCTGAAATTGCTATACAAGATATATTGATTTTCTTCTTTTAATCTTTGGGAAAAGATTACTTTTTCTGTATTCTATAGCTTGTAATATGTTATACTTGTGGCCCTTTGCCATTTCTAAAAATCCAGGATTCAGACCAGATTCAGAAAAGATTCATAGGCTACCCAGCAATCCATATGCTGACTGGTAAGTCAGTGTTCAGTGACTGCCAGGTGTTAATCAATGTGTGGTGTTGGACATCTTGGCAAGAAAAAAGTTAAGAAGGAAGAAACATGGGAAAGTGAGACTGAAAAAAGGCAGCATATAATGTTGTAATGGTCTGTTATGTTAGAGTGTCTGATGTCATAGTTGAAGTCAAGGGCTAAGAATTCAGGACTCTTGAACTTAACTCCTGAATTTCTTTTGCTGCTGAAAGTTTGATATACTTAATTTTAGTGTAGTTACATAATTTTCATGTTAGAAGGGATAATCTAAAAAAAATGGCAATTTTCAAGATAAGAAAATGAAGATCCAGAATGGCTGTTTCTCTCAAGAGAACTCAGCTATTTAGGGACAAATTCTTAGTTAAAAAGCAAGTCTTCAGACTCCCAGTGCATGTACTTACCATTAATTCCAGCACTGAAACTTGGATTTTTTTCCCAACTATAATTAATAGGTATAAAAGTCATGCAAAATATTTGAGATAAAGGAATTTACAGTTTATCCAATTTACAGTTTTCTTGATGAATTTTCTGATGGCTGTTATTTCCTCCCAATGTCTTCTCTAAATCTTAGCTAATACTCAATGTTATTGTGACTTCTGTTTCCTACCCTTACACTATTTTATTGACTGCCCCCTCTCCTTGTCTTAATCTAGGCAATCTCACTTTTCCTTGGCAGCTATAAGGAACACAAAAAAAGTTAGTTGGCTGTCAGGACTGCTGGAAAACCAATTCAATTTCCAAGTACTGCTCAGGGAGTTACCTTCTCCGCTTCCCAGTCTAAGAATTTGTAGAGGTGCCAATAGGCGGAGAGTAGAGGATGAGAAGCAACCGGATTTGGACAGCACTGATTTACTCACACTGACGGCTGGCTGGGTCAGTAGCAGCACTGACAGGTCTGCAGCCCTGAGATGTTGTAAATAAACATGCCTGGATTTACCTACTTTTAGAAATACAAATCACCCTCCCCCCTTCATTGTCTTTTCTTTTGACTCTGCAAAGTTTCCCCCTATTTCTACCTTAGGGACAATATGCGTCACTTCCTGGATAGTCCTCAAAGTGCTGCTTATTTTGTGCCATTACTGGGCTTGAGCATCTACTTTACTACACTACTATCATGTCAGTGTAATGTGGGAAGAGATGTGGGGTCCCAGGCTACCTTGTTCATAACTGTGCAGTCCTTTCTTAAGGATTTCTAATCCTGGAGGGTTTCCTTCCAAATGTGTGGAAATAGTATTTATGCTTCTGTGATCTTAATTGTGCAAAACAAGCAAACAAAAGCTCAAGCTATTTAAGTTTATCTTACAGACGTCAATTAACATTAAATTGACCTATTTTTTTTCAGTGTCTTTGTTCTTTAGTTCTATTTTTGATGCAAGGCTATTCTTCCTTAGATGATTAAACCTACTTATCTCCAAAATGTTATTTGAACTTGAATCTGTCTATATATGTTTACAATCATGAAATTACCTGCAAATTTTCTAAATAATCTTTGCCTTATAATTTATGTTTCTGGACTTTTCTAGCAATCAAAGTTGTTTCAGCTATTTATGCCCTTTTTGATATGTAAGGTGTTGGTGAAACAAACTCCCGTGTATACTGGGTTGGGCTCCAAGTCATAGGAAATAATGAGTAATGTAAGATTTCACATTAAAAATCCTTGTCAGGTTCTCCAGGAGGCTAGATTTAGGGTGAGATTTTTTCTATGAGATTGTAACTTCCTGGAGGTTAAGATTATTTCATTTTTAGTTACCTATCCGGATCATCTCACCTGTGAATAGGCATACTCTGTGTATGTGGTCAATCTGGAGCCCAGTGTAGGTAATTTGTCTTAGAATTGTGAGCATTTAACTTCATTTGAGATAGAAATCTATTTATTTAATGAGGACAAGACAGATTTTCAGGTATGATAGAAGGCCCTAGACCTCCTTAGGCAGGGCATAGACCAAATCTACCATGTGTTAAAAGGTGTAAGAATGGGAAAATAAATGGCAAAAGGAAAGTTGAAAGAAAATAATGGTAAATAATGGTGAGTGTTTAAGGAAAAGTAGTAAAAGAAAATGTAAAGTAGGTTTATTTATATGAAGGATGTAGAAGGATAAACAAAAACAGTTCAAAGCTAATACTGAAGTTATTAAAGTAAAGCACCTGGAGCTTCAGTGGGAACAAGTTCATGCTCCAATGCCATGAAGTAGTAGTGAGCAGAATCATTTCCTGTTACATATGCTTCATCCAGCCTCAAAAGTTAAAATGCCTTTGCTTTCTTTGAACTTGCCTGTCACGTTTTATCTAGTGATGGATTACACAATATTACCTTCATAAACAGCATATGAACTGTGGGGAGCCTGTTTTCACTACTTATTCGGAAAGATGAACAACTCCGCATGTTATATGATAAATGATGCTTCTTCTAATTCCAAGATTTTAATTGTTGAATTGTAATCACAAAGTATAGATGATATATTTGTTTAATTAAGAAAGTCTGATGTTCATGCAGAAATAAGAAAATGTGTATCAGTGGCGTACAAGAGTCAACACTGAGGGCTAAGTTCTTCACGACTGAGTTATCTTTATCTATCATGTCTTATTTAAGGGAGATAGTTTAAAAAAGTTTTTTAATTTATGAACTTACAGTTTAAATGGTCTTCATCTGAACCCCTAATAAGCTTGACTTTTTCAGTTGTATAATTTTTTTTGTGTGTGTGTGAGGAAGATTGGCCCTGAGCTAACATCTGTTGCCAGTCTTCCTCTTTATGGTTGAGGAAGATTGTCCCTGGGCTAACATCTGTACCTGTCTTCCTCTATTTTGTATATGGGATACTGCCACAGTGTGGCTTGAGGAGCAGTGCTAGGTCTGCGTGCAGGATCCCACCCTGAAAACCTGGACCGCCAAAGCAGAGCTCACGAACTTAACCGCTATGCCCCCGGGCAGGCTCCTTCAGTTGTATAATTTATCAGCAGCTTAATTTTTATTTTTCATCTTTGAATCCATTGTAGTATTTGAATTTAAAATGAATTTAATTAAAGGGCAAATAAGCAATGAAGAAAATAGAATAGGGGTGAGAGCAAGTTGTTGCCATTTGATAGAAAGGTGAGAGAACTGAGATAGGAGTCACCTCATGGAAATTCTGGTCCTAGGCTGACTCTCACTCACTATGTCGCCCTTATCTCCCTGGACCCCAAAAGCCTTCTGTATAAATTAAAACAGACAGATTGGAGGATTCCTGGGGCATAAACTGGATACTTGTTTAACCAATAGATTCCCTTTTCCCACTGGACATGTAGCCTCCTTTGCATTTAGAGATGTCCATGTGACTGAATTAGGGCCAATGAAATCTGAGATGAATGATATATACCATTTCCTGTCCTGGCCCATAAAAATTCCCACAGGCAAATGTCTCTTTATCTATCTCTTGAATGGAAAAGACTGTAAGGGCCTGGACGAGGGCAGGTTCACAAAACAGAATAATCCTGGGGCCCTGAATGACTGCATGGAGCAGAACTCCTTTTGCTGTTCCTCGCTGGGCTGTTGTCTGAGTAAGAAATCGTCTTTTATTGTGTTAAGCTACTGTAAATTTGAGGCTATTATTAAAGCAATTAACCTGTCTTACTGATACAATGGACAAGAGTCCTTCTAGTTTTAAATATTGTGATTTGCCAAAAACCATTAAGAAGAGTTAAGAAATGTGAAAACACTTTCAAAAGTAAAAGCCTTTATAAGTGTAAGTAAAATTTTTCTAATAGTCAAGGTAGATTTGCAGAAGTATTCAAAATAATTTAAATTTAATATTTATTTCAATAAAGCAGTTCTTGTTTTGCACAATTCCAATATGCATGGTCTTTAGTTACCATGGTTTAGGTAAATGACACCAAATTCCCAACAACACAGCTCAAATTTCAGTTGCCACAGTATAACTGTGTGTAAAAAACAGACTTCACTGCTAGCTCTTCAGTCCACAAATTATTACATAAATAACAGATGTGCATTATGATTAGTGACCAATCATGTCACATCTTTTTTTTTTTTTTGAGGAAGATTAGCCCTGAGCTAACATCTGCCACCAATCCTCCTCTTTTTGCTGAGGAAGACTGGCCTTGAGCTAACATCCTTGCCCATCTTCCTCTATTTTATATGGGGGACGCCTGCCATAGCATGGCTTGGTAAGTGGTGCGTAGGTGCGCACCCGTGATCCGAACCCGCAAACCCCACTGAAGTGGAATGTGCTAACTGAACCACTGCGCCACCTGGCCGGCCCCTCATGTCACTTCTTTTAAAGTCTGTTGGTCATTGGTTAGCACATGTGTTATTAAATTCATGCAAAGTGTGAACTTGTGTAGCCTCTTTGTCACCCATTGATAAACCTGTTTGACATTTTACATAAAAGGATACTTGAAAGAGGAAATCGGCTAATCAAGATGAAAGCCCTGCAAAGAAACAAAAGGTGATAGTGTTGGAAGTGAAATTCCAGTTGAATATAAATGTACTCATAGAAGGAATAGCTGACTGTGGGAATGTTAACACTGCTGCCGTTGGAGAGACTCTGCATACGCAGCCAGAGGAACTGGGTAAAGGAGAATTTATTAACATGAATGAGGAAAGCAGTTGTGATGAAAAGGACGGAGATGTCCCAGAAAGGGTCGCCCTGGCATAAACTTAACATTAAAAGAACATTTGGAAATATTTCATGACATCGAACATGCAAGGATAAAATGGTAGAAGCTGATCCAAATATAGACAGGAATATAATGGTTTTCAAGGCACAGAAAAGATGCTTGCTCTGTGTTGTATATAATAGGAAGTTGAAGGAAGCAGTATTCACACTACTCTTGATAGCATTGTTTTTCATAAAGAAAACACTTTAATTCTCAATATTTCTCGTGTTTTAAATTACAGTATGTTGAATAAAATATATTTTACTATTTTTTATTTCCCTATATATATATATGAAATGGTTTTAAACATTCATGTACAATTTTTTAAAATTTTGTGACACATTAGATTTTTTCCAGTTTTACTGAGAAATAACTGACATACATTACTGTATAAGTTTAAGATGGCCAGCCTGATGATTTGACTTACATATATCGTGGAACAATTACAATAGGTTTAGTTAACATTTATCATCTCATATAGGAACAATGAAAAGAAAAGAAAAAAATTCTTGTTATGAGAACTCAAGATCTATTCTAACTTTCTTATATATCATACAGCAGTGGTAACTATAGTCACGATGCTGTACATTACATCCCTAGTTATTATTAATCTTATAACTGGATGTTTATACCTTTTCACTACCTTCTTTTAATTTCCCTCGCCCCCACCTCCTGCCTCGGGTAACCACAAGTCTGATCTCTTTTTCTATGGGTTTGGTGTTTTTTTTTTTTTTTTTTAGATTCCACATGTAAGTGAGGTCATACAGTATTTGTCTTTCTCTGTTTGACTTATTTCACTTAGCTTAATGCCCTCAAGATCCATCTATGTTGTTGCAAGTGGTAGGCTTTCCTCACTTTTTTTAATGGCTGAATAATATTCCCTTGTATGTATATACCACAACTGTTCATCTATCAATGGGCACTTAGGTTTTTTCCATGTCTTGGCTATTACAAATAATGCTGCTATGAACATGGGGTACAGATATCTTTTTGAGTTAGTGTTTTATTTATATATATATAAATAAAAAAAAATATTTATTGGGGGGGATGAGGAAGATTGGCCCTGAGCTAACATCTGTTGCCAATCTTCCCCTTGTTTTTCTTCTCCCCAAAGCCCCAGTACATGGTTGTATATCCTAGTTGTAGGTCATTCTAGTTCTTTTATGTGAGTTGCCACTACAGCATGGCCTGATGAGTGGTGTGTAGGTCTGCACCCAGGATCTGAACTAGCAAACCCCAGGCTACTGAGGTGGAGAGTGCCAACTTAACCACTCCACCATGGGGCCAACCCCCTCAGTTAGTGTTTTCGTTTCCCTTGGATATATTCCCAGAAGTGGAATTGCTGGATCATATGGTAATTCTACTTTTATTTTTTTGAGGAACTTCCTTATCGTTTTCCTTATTGGTTGTACCAATTTACAATTCCATCCACACTGCATAAGGGTTCCCTTTTCTCCACATCCATGCCAGCATTTGTCTTCTCTTCACATACAATTTTTGAGTGGACAAATACATATATCTTTAATTCTTTGGGTGAATACTTAGGAGTGGAATTTTTAGGTTGTATAGTAAGTGTAAGTTTAAATTTGTGAGAAACTGCCAAACTCTCTTCCAAAGTGGCTATACCTTAAATATGTTTGAGTTATACCTTATAAATTTTGATATTTTTTCATTTTAATTAAGTTAAAAATATTTTAAAACTTGCTTTTTGGTTTTCTCTTTGAACCATGGGTCATTTAGAAATATGTTGTTTAATTTCCTAATATATGGGGATGATTCACATTTCTTTCTCTTATTGATTTATCGTTTATTTCCATTTTGATCAGAAATCATATTCTGTATGATTTCAATATTTTTTGATCTCAATCAATTTATTGAGACTTGTTTTATGGCCCAATATGTGGTATCTTTCAGTTAATATTTCCGAGTATGGCTCAGATCTCCTATATTTTTTGTTTGATTTTTTGTCTATTTGTCCTACCAATTGCCAAGAGAGCGGCATTGAAATCTCAAACTGTAGTTATGAGTTTATTTTTTGTTTTATTTCTAACAATTTTCCTTCATGTATTTCAAGCTCTGTTTTTAGAGCTTATATATTTAGGATTTTTATATATTTAGAACTTTTATGTTTTATATATTTAGGATTTTCATGTTTTCTTGACAAACTGACCACTTTATCTTTATGTATTGTTCTTCTTTGTCCCTAGTAACATTCCTTGCATTGAAAGCTATTTTGTCTATAGTCATTCCAAAAAGTTTTTGGTTGGTTTTAGCATGTTATGTTTTTTTCCATCTGTTTGCTTTGAATCTGTGTCCTTTACTTAAAGTGGTTTTTGTATAGGTAGCACATAATTGGATCTTGCTTTACTTATCCAATCTGACAACTCTGTTTTTCACCTGGAGGCTTTAGACCATTTACACTAGAAATTTAGTGTAACTATCAGTGTCTTTGGATTTAAATTTGCCATCTTGCTCTTTCTTCTCCATTTGTTTCATATATTTTTGTTCCTCTTTTCCTCTTTTAATGCATTTTTTTCTTTTCTTTCTTTTTTTTTTTTGCTGAGGAAGATTCACCCTGAGCTAACATCTGTGCCAGTCTTCCTCTATTTTGTATGTGGGTTGCTGCCACAGCATGGCCACTGACGAGTGGTATAGGTCCGTGCCTGGGAACCAAACCCATGCCACTAAAGCAGAGTGCACCGAACTTAACCACTAGGCCATGGGGACAGCCCATTACTGCACTCTTTTTAGTTGAGATTAATTTAGTTTTAAAAAATGATTCCATTTTATCTCCACATTTGACATATTATATCCATTTTTTCAAACTTTTAGTAATTGCTCTAGGATTTCCAATATGCATCTTTACCTTTTAAAGGCTACCTTCAGATAATGTTACACTACTACAAATATAGTGAGAGAAGTTTGCAGCACAATATTTCTGTTACCTGTGACCTTTGTGCTATTGTCACATATTTTACTTTACACATAAGTGCCAAAATACATTATTATTTTTTATTTTGAACAACGAATTATCTTTACAGGATTGAAAAATAAAATAATTGTCTTTTACATTCATACATAAATTTACTATTTCCATCTGGTATCATTTTCTTTCTGCCTGAAGAACTTTCTCTAACATCTTAGCTTTTGTTTGTTTCAAAAATTCTCTGTTTCATCTCCATTTTTGAAAGATATTTTTGCTGAGTCTAGAATTTCAGTTAAGCTTTTAAAATTTTCTTCCAACAATTTGAAGATGTCATTCCATTGTCGTCTGGGTGGCATAGTTTCTAACGAGAATTTTATTGCCATTCTTACCTTCAATTCACGGTTTTGTCAAAATGCAGATTCTTTTTCAGCCCTGAGATTTTGCATTTTTAGCAAACTCCCAGTTGATGCCTATTTTGATGGGCTAAGGACCACACTTTAAATAGCAAGGTTTTATAGCGCATTCTAAACTTACTGAGTCAGAACCTGCGTTTTATCAAGATTCCTTGTTGATTCGTATGCACATTAGAGTTTGAGAAGCATGGCTATCAAGTGAGAAAGGAGGACCATATATAGTAGGGAAGTGATCATTATTTTCACTTTTCTTAGTCCCTTAGAGTAGGGTCTGATTTGCCTGTTGTTTGTAGTCAGCTCCTGTTCTGATTGGTCAGTTTGCTTTTCTGATTGTCTGGTGCCCATGCCATACTGGTTGTTAAGTATTTTGAATGTTACCGGTGATTTTTATATATGTATGCACGTTTTTATTGATATGTTATTTTAATAGATTGCCAGATAGACATTTACAAGATATGTAAGCTCACAATGAATAAAAATTTTTTCTTGGCAGGAAGTTTGATTATCTTTGCTTTTTTTTAAACACGAGTAGACTAATATGTATTACTATTAAATCTTAATCAGGTAATTAATAAGCATCTCATGGTTTACACCATTACTTCCTAGTGCTTATCATAATTCCCTTTCATCAGCCAGTGCTTATAGATAGGCTTTAATTTCCTCAAAACATTAGAAGAGAATATCCACTAATGATGAGGAATTTAATTGCATTTCTCTGCACTCAACACTCCTACAAGTACTTGGCTTTCATTTTCTTGCTCTCAGTGTTCAGGATTTTTCAGTTTAAGAAATAAAGAAAAGACATATCCTGGTATACAATAGGGATATTTATTGAAAAATAGGACAGTAATTTGAAACGTTATCATAAAAAAAGCTAGGCAAATCTTAAGAAACCTTGACATTAACAGCAAAGAGAGATTTTTAACTCTTGAAGATTATAAAAAGCACCAAGATGAAAATGTGATTTTAAGCAGGGCATATCTAAAAAGTAACTAATCTAAATATACTTTACTTGCCTAAATTATGTTGTTTGATTTTCTTCACTATAGATATTCTTCTTTCCTCTCCAGGGGAAAGCAGTATTTACAAATAATGTTTATTCTCATTTTCACATGCTCTTACATTCATATATGTCCATAAACAGCATATACTGTTTTTTTGTGTGTGTTTTTAAGCTTTATTTAGTTGGTATCTTACTTGTAAGCATCATTATGAGCTATGTCTTTTCTTCATTTAATATAATGTTTCTGAGAAATATCCATGTTGTTATATGTAGCTCTAGTTCATTTATTTTACCTGCAGATTAGTATTTGAGTATATCACAACATACGTATATCTGTTTTCCTGTTGAAGAACATTTAAGATGTTTTCAAATTTTGCTATTGCAAAGAATGCTGAAAGAAAAAGTCAGGTAGGGGCTGGCCCCGTGGCCGAGTGGTTAAGTTCGCGCGCTCCGCTGCAGGCGGCCCAGTGTTTCGTCGGTTCGAATCCTGGGCGCGGACATGGCACTGCTCGTCAGACCACGCTGAGGCAGCGTCCCACATGCCACAACTAGAGGAACCCACAACGAAGAATACACAACTATGTACCGGGGGGCTTTGGGGAGAAAAAGGAAAAAATAAAATCTTAAAAAAAAAAAAAAAAAAAAAAAAGTCAGGTACATTACTTCTTAGAATATATTTGAGAATTTCCCTATTGTAAATACCTAGAGTTGGAATTGTTGTATCTTATCTGTGGGCATTTTCAATTTCATTAGATGATACAAAATTGCTCTTTGCTCTCTGACATGATTTTAACCCTTATGACCCACACACAGCATGTGAATTCTTGTTTTTCTTCTCCCTAGTTTAGAATCGCTGGGATTTTTTTGTTGTTGTTTGTTTGCTTTTTGTAAGGTTAAGAGAGCTGGCCTGAAAAATTGCTGCCTGGGCATGGTGTCTTGAGAGAAGAGACTTTGATAGATGATTAGTTTATTTAATGTTTATTGCTTAATTCCATTTTTCTTGAGTCAATTTTGTAATCTCTTTCTAGAAAATTATGTTTCAAATTTATTGACAATCTTTAATGTACCTAAGTTTTGTTTCATTTTTCATTCCTAACATTGTTTAGTTTCAGCTTTCTCTCTTTTCTATGTTTTGCTGGAGATACATTGCTTTCATTAATTAAAAATTGCTTTCTTGTGTTTTTTCTCTGTTTTCTATATAATGTCTTTTGTTGTCTTTTAAAAAAAATTTAATCCTGTCCTCATTTTTTAGATTTACTTTCTTGTTCTTATTCTAGCATGTTGAGTTGAACACAACTCATTTATTTTTAATCTCGTTTTATAATATCTGTATTTACGGCTATAAATTAAACTCTAATACCACTCCAGCTGCATCCCATGTTTAGTGCTTGCATTGTTTGATTCTTAATATTTTGTCATTGCCATCGAACATATATATGTGTGTATCCCCTTCTCCTCCAAGGAGGACTGTATTTTCTTGATGATTTCCAATTAAATTTTGATATCAGAGAACATGGTGTATGTCATGCAATTCTTTGACATTTTTTGACTCTTCCTTTATTGCTTTTTATGAGGTCATTTTTGTAAATATTCCGTGTATATCTGATAAAAAAGTTCAATGTTTATATCTCTTAGATCACATTTGATAATTTTCTTTAATAAAACCTTATATACTCAATACATTTGTCTTGATCTATCAATATCTAATGTATGTGGGCTAAAATTTCCCCAAATGACTGAGGGCTTTTCAAATTCTCCTTGTGTGTATTTGAGTCCATTTTCGCTTTGTATATAAGACTGAATGTTTAGGGATATACATAACCATGATTGCTTTATCTTCTTGAATTGTTCCTTGTATTATTATTAAGGTCTAGGGATTTTACCCTGTTCATGTTTTCCTTTTTGCCTCAAGTTCTACTTAGACTGATATTGATATTACCCCAGCTAGTTTCTTTTTGTTTGTATTGTTTGCATGCCATTTTTCAATTATTTTGTGATCCTGCCCTGTGAAGGTAATTAGGCTAATAAATGCAGTCATTGAGCCAGTGTGCACCTTGGTACATTCTTGCTTATAAAGCTTGTGCCTGTGTCCTCCACCTACTTAGAGAGTCAACTGGCTAGAAGCAAGCACTTTGCCAGTCTGGTCCCTGAATCATCTCTGAATATTCCTCTTGGAACCTCTACTTTAGACAGACAATATTTGATATTAATCTTTCTTTTCAAAATTTTTTTCTCCACTCCTAATAGATTTTTAAAATTTCTTTAGGCTGTTTTCTACTTCCCTCTCTAATCCCATTATTTATTTTAGGATTGTGGTGCACAGCCTTGATTATGTATTGGACTCATCTGTGAGCTTTAAAAACTAGTGAAGTCTGGGTCCCCTTCCCCTCCCAACAGATCATGATTTACTTAGTTGAGGGTAAGGCTTGGGCATTGGGACTTTAAAAGCTCCCCAGACAATTCTAATGTGCAGCCAATATTGAGAATTACTGTCTGGCTCTCAGTGCTCTCCCAGACAAACTCCTCTTTTTGCTGAAGCTGTTGCTGATTCTGGCTCAGCAAGGGGAAAAAGGGGAATAAAAGGTCTTTTAGTTTAGCTGTAGAGTTATGAAGCTCTTTATTTACTTCAAGGTCTCTTACTTCTCTTTATAGATTGTGTTTCTGAGATTTGGATGTCTCTGAAATTGCTCTTGCCTTTGCATAGTTTTGTCCTGCATTCATTTGGCTATGGATTATCTTTATTTTTTTTCTCCATCAATTTATCGTCCTAGAATTCCCCAAACATTTGATCTGTCAATATACTATTCATTGTTTTCTAGAACTACAATATATTAATAATATAATATACTGTAATAAGTTTTATAGTTCTAATTTATATATAATATAGTTTTGTATTAATGCTAATATAGTGAGAATATAATATTAATGTAGAACATACATGTATAATATAGTATATCACTATATATATATATTTTGTATTTCAGGGGACTCTGAAAGGGATGGTAGATGAATTTCTCAGACTCTTTCTTGATCTAATCTTTGCGTCTTCATTAAACTCTCTCTTAAAGTATTGTATGAACTAATTGAATCCTTTTTGGTTCCTCATAAGCCATACTTTGCCCCTTAGAAAGTTTTGTACAGGAAACTTGTATCCTTTCTCAGATGATCCCACAGATTAGTTATAGTTTCCTGGACTTTCCTCCCTGGGATTTTGGATCAGAGTAGGTCCTGGGAAATTTGGGCAGAGAGGGAAAAGATAATTTCCATGGCTCCTGAGGTCACACTTCTGCCACATTGAATTCTGTACTCAGAAAAGCATCAGATAAATGCTTTACATTAAAGGGGAAAGGTCTAAAAGGCTTAATGTACTATTTTCAACAGCAAACTTAATGGTTTAGTTCAAAAGAGAAATCTTCAATTATGAAATTTTAAACATTAGGTAAGAGGTCAATTAGGGAAGGTGAAATCGTTCAAGTAAACTTATTGCTTAGACAGACTTGGGGTCTTCTTGTTGTGACTTATTAAGTTGGGGTCAAAATACACTTATAAGGTAATAAATATTTCACCTAAGAGTATGACTAGGGCTAATACATTTTATTATATTTTATATTATATATTTCTTGCCTGCTCTTCTATTTTTCATTTTCTGTTGTGTTAAAACCTTGATTTACTATTTATTGTGCTCACAGAGTATATGGAATCCTAAGTCCCAGGGAATGTATTTTGATCAATATGGGGAATCATATGATGACAGGTTTATGGATTGATATTTGGAAATAATAAATATTTACTAGATGAAATACACAAAACAGTTGAATAGATTTAGCTCAGTCTTCCTTATGATAGTCACCAAGAGACCAGTTGAAAAATATCAACACGGAAGTATTATTTTTTGAGAAAATTTATAACAACTGAACGCAGAACTTTAAGATGAAGTTGCCAGCACAGTCTTACAGCATCATCCCTAGGTGCTGTCAGAAAGATTGAAATTGTTGATCTCCATCATTATTTTCTACATTGTACAGGTAAATAAATGTTCTTCAATGAATTCAGTTCATAGTGCCAGTATCTTGAAAGGCACTTTACATCAGTGCTTCCTATCATATATCAACATAAGATTACTAGTCTCAGCTCTTCTGATTGTGTTCTGAAAACTGGTATTTATCTTAATCCTCTCTCTTTTCCCTTACCAAGATATCTTTTTCATATCATTCAGGCAATTTTGCCTCGGCGTTTTCTTTGGGGATTACAATTTCTATTATGTCTCCTGAGGTCTCTTCTAATAACTAGTGGAAAGGAATTAGGGACTCCAACTTTGATGATTTGCGAGTGTGCTAGTCCAACCCTGCAGCAGTTTTTCTATATTCCTAATATTTTTATATTCCTAATAAACACAGCTTGCTCAATTGTTTGGTCACCTCTCAGATGATTGAACTCTACCAATTAACAACTGATAAATGGCTTTACTAGGAAAAAAAAAATCATGTTTGCTTTCTTTTGGTAGGAGGGAGCCATAGAAACAATACTGTCATTGGAAATTTGTCTAAACAAAAGGCTAGAGGAAAAAATCTTACCAACTATTAAAAGGAGCAAGGTGGAGTTCAAATTTGACTGATACAGACACAATTATCTTTTATAGCATGAGTTCATGGTAAATTTGTTTCTTTTTATGCTTCAATGATTAACAGTTTAATTATAAAATGAAATATTTATTTCTGTGTAAAGTGACATTATTAAGCCAATAATTTTATTATGACAATTTAATACAGATCCTTTATTTTTTTAATTTTAATTTTTTTCAGATGTACATCATATTTCGAATTCTGTATGCATTACATCATGTTCACCACCCGAACACTAATTATAGTGCATCCCCTCACATGTGAGCCTAATCACCCCTTTTGCCCTCCCCCTTCTCCCCTTCCCCAATGGTAACCACCAGTCCAATCTCCAATGCTATGTATTTTTTTTTTTTGTCGTTTTTATCTTCTACTTATGAGTGAGATCATATGGTGTTTGACTTTCTCCCTCTGACTTATTTCACTCAGCATAATACCCTCAAGGTCCATCCATGTTGTCACAAATGTCCGGATTTCGTCATTCCTTACGGCTGAGTAGTAGTCCATCATGTATAAATACCACATCTTCTTTATCCATTCATCCCTTGATGGGCACCTAGGTGGCTTCCAAGTCTTGGCTATTGTGTATAATGCCTCAGTGAACATAGGGGTGCAAGTATCTTTATGCCTTTGTGTTTTCAAGTTCTTTGGTTAAATACCCAGCAGTAGAATAGCTGGATCATATGGTAGATCTATCCTTAATTTTCTGAGGATACTGCAAACTGCTTTCCATAGTGGCTGCACCAGTTTGCACTGCCACCAGCAGTGAACAAGGGTTCCCTTCTCTCCACACCCTCTCCAACATTTGTTGATTCCTGTCTTGTTAATTATAGCCATTCTGACCGGAGTGAGGTGATACCTCATTGTAGTTTTGATTTGCATTTCCCTGATAGCTAATGATGTTGAGCATCTTTTCATATGCCTGTTGGCCATCTGTATATCTTCTTTGGAGAAATCTCTGTTCAGATCTTTTGCCCATTTTCTAATTGGATTGTTGGTTTTTTTGTTGTTGAGCTGTATGAGTTCTTTGTATATTTTGGATATTAACTCCTTATCTGATATGTGGTTTGCAAGTATCTTCTCCCAATTGTTAGGTTGTCTTTTTGTTTTGTTGATGGTTTCCTTTGCTGTGCAGAAACTTTTTAGTTTGATGTAGTTTGTTTCCCTTGCCCGGTCAGACATGGGACTTGAAAATATGCTGCTCAGACCTATGTCATAGAGCATACGGCTTGTGTTTTCTTCTAGAAGTCTCATGGTTTCGGGTCTTACATTCAAGTCTTTAATCCATTTTGAGTTGATTTTTGTGCATGGTGTAAGGGAATGGTCTACTTTCATTCTTTTGCATGTGGCTGTCCAGTTTTCCCAACACCATTTATTGAAGAGACTCTCCTTTCTCCATCGTATGCTCTCGGCTCCCTTGTTGAATATTAGCTGTCCATAAACGTGTGGGTTTACTTCTGGGCTCTCAATTTTGTTCCATTGATCAGTGTGTCTGTTTTTGTGCCAGTACCATGCTGTTTTGGTTACTATGGCTTTGCAGTATAATTTGAAATCGGGGAGTGTGATACCTCCAGCTTTGTTCTTTTTTCTCAGGAATCCTTTGGCTATTCAGGGTCTTTTGTTGTTCCATATAAATTTTAGGATTCTTTGTTCTATTTCTGTAAAAAATGTTGTTGGAACTTTGATAGGGATTGTGTTGAATCTATAGATTGCTTTAGGAAGTATGGACATTTTAACAATGTTAATTCTTCCAATCCAAGAGCATGGAATATCTTTCCATTTCTTTGTGTCTTCTTCGATTTCTTTCAACAATGTTTTATAGTGTTCGGTGTACAGATCTTTCACCTCTTTGGTTAAGTTTATTCCTAGGTATTTTATTCTTTTTGTTGCAATTGTAAATGGGATTGTATTCTTAATTTCTCTTTCTGCAACTTCGTTGTTAGTGTATAGAAACGCAACTGATTTTTGTACATTGATTTTGTATCCAGCAACTTGACTGTATTCCTTTATTATTTCTAAAAGTTTTTTAGTGGACTCTTTAGGGTTTTCTAGATATAAAATCATGTTGTCTGCAAAGAGTGACAGTTTCACTTCTTATTTTCCAATGTGGATCCCTTTTATTTCTTTTTCTTGCCTGATTGCTCTGGCTAGGACTTCCAATACTATGTTAAATAAGAGTGGTGACAGTGGGCATCCTTGTCTGGTTCATGTTCTTAGAGGGATAGCTTTCAGTTTTTCTCCATTGAGAATGATATTTGCTGTGGGTTTATCATATATGGGCTTTATTATGTTGAGGTATTTTCCTTCTATACCCATTTTATTTAGAGTTTTTATCATAAATGCATGCTGTATCTTGTCAAATGCTTTCTCTGCATCTATTGAGATGATCATGTGATTTTTATTCTTCATTTTGTTAATGTGGTGTATCACGTTGATAAATTTGTGGATGTTGAACCATCCCTGCATCCCCGGAATGAAACCCGCTTGATCATGATGTATGATCTTTTTAATGTATTGTTGTATTCGATTTGCTAGTATTTTGTTGAGGATTTTTGCATCGATGTTCATCA
This sequence comes from Equus asinus, assembly GCF_041296235.1. NCBI lineage: Eukaryota > Metazoa > Chordata > Mammalia > Perissodactyla > Equidae > Equus > Equus asinus. Next base: position 123,290,345 of record NC_091793.1, on the reverse strand, counting down.
GTGATATTGGCCTATAATTTTCTTTTTAGTGTTGTCCTTGTCTGGTTTAGGTATCAGGATAATGTTGGCTTCGTAGAAGGAGTTAGGAAGCCTCCCCTCCTCTTCAGTTTTTTGGAAGAGTTTGAGAAGGATAGGTATTAAGTCTTCTTTGAATGTTTGGTAGAATTCGCCAGAGAAGCCATCTGGTCCTGGACTTTTATTTTTTGGGAGGTTTTTAATTGCTGTTTCGATCTCCTTACTGGTGATCGGTCTATTCAAATTTTCTACATCTTCTTGGTCCAGTTTTGGAAGGTTGTGTCTTTCTAAAAATTTATCCATTTCTTCTAGATTATCCAATTTTTTGGTGTATAGCTTTTCATAGTATTCTCTTATTATCTTTTCTATTTCTGAGGTGTCCGTTGTAATCTCTCCTCTTTCATTTCTGATTTTATTTATTTGAGCCTTCTCTCTTTTTTTCCTTGGTGAGTCTAGCTAAGGGTTTGTCAATTTTGTTTATCTTTTCGAAGAACCAGCTCTTGGTTTCATTAATTTTTTCTATTTTTTTTAGTCTCTATTTCATTTATTTCTGCTCTGATTTTTATTATTTCCTTCCTTCTGCTGATTTTGGGCTTTGTTTGTTGTTCTTTTTCCAGTACCTTTAGGTGCACTTTTAGATTGTCTATTTGGGATTTCTCTTCTTTGTTGAGGTAGGCCTGAATTGCCATAAACTTCCCTCATAGAACCACTTTTGCTGTATCCCACAGATTTTGGCATGCCGTGTTTTCATTTTCATTTGTCTCCAGGAATTTTTTTATTTCTTCTTTGATTTCTTCATTGATCCAATCATTGTTTAGTAGCATTTTGTTCAATCTCCACATTTTTGTGGCTTTTCTGGTTTTCTTTCTGTAGTGGATTCCCAGTTTCATACCTTTGTGGTCAGAAAATATGCATGGTATTATTTCGATCTTCTTAAATTTATTGAGACTTGTTTTGTGGCCTAATATGTGATCAATCCTGGAGAATGTTCCATGGGCATTTGAAAAGAATGTGTATTCTGTGGTTTTTGGATGGAATGTTCTGTATATATCTACTAAGTCCATCTGGTCTAATGTGTCCTTTAAGGCGAGTGTTTCCTTATTGATCTTCTGTTTGGATGATCTATCCATTGGTGTAAGTGTAATGTTAAAGTCCCCTACTATTATTGTGTTACTGTCTATTTCTCCTCTTATGTCTGTTAATAATTGCTTTGTATATTTAGGTGCTCCTATGTTGGGTGCATAGATATTTACAAGTGTTACATTTTCTTGTTGGATTGTTCCCTTTATCGTTATGTAGTGCCTGTCTTTGTCTCTTATTACAGTTTTTGATTTAAAGTCTATTTTGTCTGATATAAGTATTGCTACCCCCGCTTTCTTTTCTTTGCCATTTGCATGGAATATCTTTTTCCATCCTTTCACTTTCAGTTTGTGAGTGTCTGTAGGTCTGAAGTGTGTCTCTTGTATGCAGCATATACATGGATCTTGTTTTTTTATCCAGTTGGCCACCGTATGGCATTTGATTGGAGAATTTAGTCCATTGACATTTAAAGTACCTATTGATAAATATGTATTTATTGCCATTTTGTCACTTTTTCTTTTTTTTGGGTGTTTTAGTAGTTCTCAGTTCCTTTCTCTTTCTCTTGCTCTCTTCACTTGTGGTTTGATGGCTATCTTTAGTAATATGTTTGATTTCTTTTTTCTTACTTTTTTTCCTGCTTGTTATAGGTTTCTGGTTTGTGGCTACCATGAGGATCCTATTTAGTATACTATGCATATAACGGTCTATACTGAGTAGATAGACTCTTTAGCTTGACCTCTTTCTAAAAGCTCTACTTTTTCACTGCCCTCCTCCCACATTATATGTTTTTCACATCATATATAGTCTTTTGTTTAGTGTGTGTCTATCCATTACCCTCTTATCATTGAAATAGGTAATTTTAGTACATTTGTCTTTTAACCTTCATATTATCTTCACAGGTAGTTGATCTGCTGCCTTTACTATACTTTTACCTTACAAGTGATTTTATTGCCTGTTTTTTCTTGTTGTTGTTTTGGGTTTTTTTGATAATTTTTTTTCTTTTATCTCTATTTGTGGTCATTGCTTTTCCACTTAAATAAGTCCCTTCAGCATTTCTTGTAGAACTGGTTTCTTGGTGATAAACTCCTTTAATTTTTGCTTGTCTGGGAAGCTCTTTATCTCTCCTTCCATTCTGAATGACAGCCTTGATGGATAGAGTATGCTTGGTTGTAGGTTTTTTCCTTTTAGCACTTCAAATATGTCGTGCCATTCTCTTCTCGCCTGTAGGGTCTCGCCTGAGAAGTCTGCTGACAGCCTGATGGGCTTCCCTTTATATGTCACTTGTGGCCTTTCTCTTGCTGCTTTTAGGATTCTCTCTTTGTCTTTCATTTTAGACATTTTGATTACAATATGTCTTGGTGTGGGCCTCTTTGGGCTACTCTTGTTTGGAGCTCTCTGTGCTTCCTGAACTTGGATGTCTGTTTCCTTCCTCAGGTGAGGAAAATTTTCCTCTATTATTTCGACAAATAAATTTTCTGCCCCTTTGTCTCTCTCTTCTCCTTCTGGGACCCCTATAATCCGAATGTTAGCACACTTCATATTGTCCCAGAGTTCCCTTACACTGTTCTCATTCTGTCTAATTCTTTTTTCTCTTTTCTGTTCTGCTTGGGTAATTTCCTCTAATCTTTCGTCTAGCTCGCTGATCCGTTCTTCTGCTTCCTCTACTCTGCTATTGAGTCCCTCTAGTGAATTTCTCATTTCGAGTATTGTATTCTTCATTTCTGATTGGTTCTTTTTTATATCTTCCAGTTCTTTGCTGATGTGCTCACTGTGTTCATCCATTCTTCTCTGCATATCTGTGAGCATCCTCATTATATTTTGTTTGAATTCTTTGTCGAGGAGGTCACTAGTTTCTGTTTCACTTAGTTCTTTTTCTGGTGTTTTGTAGTGTTCCCTTGCTTGGAAAGTATTCCTTTGCCTCCTCATTATGCCTCTTTCTCTGTGCTATTTTCTTTGTACTAGGTGAGTCTGCTATGTCTCCTGATCTTGGAGAAGTGGCCTTATGTATGAGATGCCTTATGAGGCCCAGCAGTGTGCTTCCCTCTCGTCACCAGACCATAAGAACCAGGAGTGACCCCTTTGTGGGCTACTTGTGTTCTTCTGCTGTGGCAGGGTTGCTCCCCCTGCAGGTACCCAGGGAGTCTGATCTTTCCTTCCCTGGCCAGCTGTTTGTAAATCCGGTTTGGAGGGGCCTCGGCACTGTTGGCTACAAAGTCTATTACCACACTCTTATTGCAATTGTCCTCTTAATTGGGTTGGCACCCAGTGTAGCTGGTTGCTAGGCTCAGGGGCGTACAGTTGTGATAGGCCTGAGGCCAACAAGGCTGTTGTCAGTTCTCTTAGGAGTGCAGCTGAGTGGGGCTAGTGCTTGGCATGGAGGCACTCAGTTGTTTCAGGCTTTGGAAGGTGGGGCTGATCCTTTTTTTGGCTATTTGTGAAACACAAGTCTTCTGCCGCTGATAAGCCTCACCCCCCCCCCCCCCCCCCACTGGACCACATACACTGTCAACACAGTCCTGGTCCGTGCACACTTCTCAACCCCCTGGAGTGTACCCCACCACCACACTGCAGAGGCCCCCACCTCTGCCCCACTGTCCCCCACAGTTCACCTGGTCCTCACACAAGCCCTGCCCCACAGAGGCAGACACCCTTCCTTGCCTGCCTGTAGAGGATCAAGGCACTCAGTCAATGCAGGTCGAAAAGTAGCCTGAGGGCTTGCTGTTAGGTGGGGCCAGTCCCTAGGGCGGGTTGCCTGCCTGACTGAACTGGATTAAATCTGTGCTCTAGTGGGTGTGGCAGACCCCTGGGCTAACAGCCCAAGGGATGCACCTCAATGGCCCCCACCGGTGTCCGTATCAGCACGCCTGGACAAGCTCAGAACAACGGCCCCCACCAATGTCTCAGTCTCCGGAGAGGATCCTCCTCTCACCAAGATGCCCCCAGAGCCCACCAGGTGAGTCTCGTTTCACCAAAGGACAGTCAGCCTTCTCTCTGGTGATTTTAGGTTGCTGCAATGAGTGAATTTGTGCGTGGGCCCTTTAAGACCCGGATCTTTTCGGCTTTCGGCCAATAGCTTTTTTGGGGTGTCCTCGCTGCAGTTAATAGCCAGCAAAGCCAGACAGTAAGACCCTCATCTCAGTTTGGCTGAATCTGAAGGATGCTTATAGCAGTATTGCCCCTGCTCCGGACCTCACTCCTCCAGGGAGGGCTCGTACCTTAGGTTGGCTCCCGCCTGGCCAGCTGGGAAGCTCTGCTGCTCCCAAAGGTGGCTTTTTTCTTCTCTGCTGGAGTTACTGCCTCTTCTGCTTTCATCAGGACTGTCCCTTGTCCTGGGGGTTCTTTTTATCCAGTTTTCAGTTTTCAATCCAGATTCTTCCCAAAATTGTTGTAACCTGGTTGTGTTCATGGGAGGAGGCGAGTTCAATGTCTGCTCACAGCACCATCTTGACGAGATCCCTAATATGGATACTTTATATTATTTTGTTTTACCATGAAAACCGAGCACAGTTCCCCCCCCCCCCCAACTTTATTCAGACAGCCCTTAGGCAAAACTGTAGCTAGTCTCTCTCAATATCTTGTCTTTCTCTTCTCTCCCCTTGTTCTTACTTTGTGGTGTTGATCTCTTTCAGGAACTTAGAGTTCTTATGGTCTCTGTTATTTTGTCTTCTCTTTAAAGCTCCATCTCAAGAAAGCATCTCATTGATTCATTCAAATTAACATTTTATTAGACTTTATAAATCTGCATTTTAACACAGGACAAAGTCCTAATTTTGCTTACACCAATAAATGAAATTCAAATCAGGCATAAGTTGGAGTGAGGAAATTTGGGGGAAATTTAAGCTTACTGTTGTGCTTGAAAATTGTCTAATAAATGACTGCTTATTAAACTTGTGCTGGATTGTCTGTTGTCAACTCAGCACCATCACCATTTCTTTCTGAGGCTGAGAACTATATTTTCAAGAGTGCTCTTGGGGCCGGCTTGGTGGTGCAGTGGTTAAGTGTGCACGTTCCCGGGGTTCGTTGGTTCGGATCACAGGTGTGGACATGGCACCGCTTGGCACGCCATGCTGTGGTATGCGTCCCACATATAAAGTAGAGGAAAATGGGCCCAGATGTTAGGTCAGGGCTGGTCTTCCTCAAAAAAAAAAAAAAAAAAAAAGAGTGCCCTGCCTTGAATGGGTTCCCTGTTAGTGTCGTCCAAATTCCACTCGGCCTCTTTTGCCAATAGAAGCAGTTCTTCTTCCCTTAACTGAGGAGATTAGCCTCTTCTTGCATGAAAACCATACGATGAGCTCTCCTGAAGTAATCATCTTTCTGAAAAATGCTGACCATCCTTAAAATTCAGTCCCACTTCCTCTCATTTCTTCTAGACCTGTAATTAGACACAAACTCTGTAGGTCACAGGAAGATGGGTACGAAGTATGACCTAAGAGGAGATACCATACTTGCCAAAAATGATAAGATATTGCCAATTTACATTAAAGAAACCTGAAGATGATATGGGAATATATCACTTGGTGTATATCACTAACCAAAGACTCTGGATTCAGTTTGTGGCCTTGAGAACCTGGGAAAGGCTCTATGAGTTTCCTCAGTTGGTTGACTAAAACCTGAATCCAGTAGTGGCTATTGTCAGAGTCTGGGATTAGCCTATTACAGTTTCGTGGGATACATAAGACTCTTGAGGTCCAATGTAAAGAACTTTATCATTGTGTAGCAAGCAGTATGGACATCGTGTTTGCTTCATTTTCTCTTGTCCCCTAAGTCTCAGAAGGATAATTCAGACAGCTCAGGTAGATGATGTGCATGCTCTGGATTGTCTTGTGGGTAAGGAACAATGAATTTGAGGAATCTACCTATTTTATAGCAAGCATACACTTTGACTGATGGAGACATTACCTCATACCTGAGGGTTAATCACTGAAAGCACAACCGAGAGAAATGGCTTGGGTAAAAAGCAATCAGAGACTTGTATTCACAGAGTACCTGGCAAGAACATATAGTTTTGCTCAGAGTCCATGGTGGAATGCCTTTCCCATACATCTACTCCTTGACGCTAAATGTGCTTGGCAAAACTCAAATTTTTACAATTGTGTACACTTCATTGATCATTCTGATTGATCTGAAGGATTGAGGCTGAGGCCAAATTCATTCAATTTGTTTCATACAACAGTTAATTAAAGGTACTGTCAACAAGACTCAGGGTGAGGCCAGCCTGCAGTATTGACATCACCTATGCCTCCCAAGGTTCTGGACTCAGTCAACTGTGAATAAGTCGGAGGAGAATCAGTAGGTCCTATTTCGGACAGACAGGATGTAATCTAAGTCCAGTCTATTATCCATTATGACCTTTTCAGAGGAGTTTAGACGATGAATGTGCTGATCTTTGGTTTCATTGCCAATAATTGCAGGGGCAATAGATGGCACAAAAGACAATCTTCATTCCCAATGGAGAGACATTCTGTGGCCCACTCTCCTCCACAGACAAACATAAAACTTGAAGGGCACGGGTTTGATTTAGCCACACAGGCAGTGTAATCAAGTAATTGCAGCCTTGATTGCTATACATAGCATAACCCAAGGCTTTTTGGGTGTCAGAAGAGCCATATGAATTTGTCTCAGTCATTGAAACATGAAGCCATATGAATTTGTCTCAGTCATTGAAACATGATTGTGTCAGTTGTTGTGTTTGTACACGTACAAGGGGGGACCCATGTACTAAAGCTGATATTGATGGCATCGATCGTAACAGAATAGTTCAGGATCAGTCGTGTCCAAATGGGTTTTTCTGTTTTCATAGCACATGGATAGTGATGACAAGCAAGTTAGATTGCCAGCTGCAGCTGCTGCTTGACTCAGAGCACAGCAATTATTAGAATAGAAATACTCAGCAATTAGTGGGTATACTCATATTGGTTTCCTGACCTATTGAGTGACAAGGAGGGTCAAATGGAAAGCTCTGGAGCTGCTCTTTCTTGTCATAATAGTAAACAAAAGCAATACAGCTTTTCTGGAGGGATTTCAGACATTTGTGTCACCATCAAACACTTGAAAGAAGTAGGAATGATGATTCATATTACATCTCTACTAAAGTTATCTATTTTTCTGGTACAGAAGACAGACAACACTTGGAAAAAGACAGGGGAGTATCATAAACTTAATCAGATGGTGATTTCATTCACAGATAGTGTTCTGGATGTGATTTCTTTACTTGAGCAAATTAGTTTTGTCCGTGGTTCCTTGTGTACAGCTACTGATCAGGCAAATTCTTTTTTTTTTATACCTATTAATAAAGACACACCAAAAGAAGTTGAGTAATGAGAGAAGTCCACAAGTCAAAGTTCAGAGAAGAGTGCATTCCAAGCAGACACTAGTTAGTACTATGGCTATCAACCGAGGCTGGGGCTGGAGCATACTAGCAAGGTGAAGAGTGGCATGGGATGAGGTGAAAAAAAAAATGCTATGTTTTGATGGCATAGGGCTTTTAAGGAAAGAATTTAGAACAACATGTTAGATTTCATTTTAAGCATAGTGGGCAGGGCATTGGTATGACCTGATTTGTGTTTTAGAAGATTTCTTCAACTATTGTGTGGATAATGGATTGAAGTGGGGCAAGAATGTCAGGCATGAAACAGTTAGAAGGCCATTTCATAGGGCATGTGAGAGATGATGTTGGCTTGAACTGAGGTAGTAGTAGTGGAGATGGAGTGAAATGGATGAATTAGGGAAATATTTTGGAAAGCAGAGTTAGTAGAATTTGATGAATTGAAGGTGAGAAAGCAAGGATGACCTTAGGTTTTTGGCCTGAGCAACTGAATGGTTAGTAATACAGGTTATGAACTAGGGGTGACATGAGGACTAAGGTAAGGGGTTGAAGACTGTAGGGAGAAGATATGGTGGGGGAGTGGGAAGATTGAGAATTCTCTTTTGAGCATATAATGTTTGAGATGCCTTTAAATAGCCAATGAGATGTCCAGTAGGCAGTTGGATATATGAGTCTGGCATTCAGGAGAGTGGTCCAGAACAGGTATAGATTTTAGAGTTATTGACTTACAGATGATATTTAAATCTATGGGATTTCCTAGAGGCAAGGGGAATCCAAAGATGAGATGTAGATTCATGGTCAACACTGGAGCACTCCCAACATTTAGAAGTTAAGCAGCAGAAGAAGAGACAACAAAGGAATCTAATGAGTGAGGTAGAAGGAAAACAGGAAAAAGTTGGATCATAGAAACCAAGAAAAGAAAGCATTTCAAAAAGGAAGAATGATCAAGTATTTTATTTTATTTTTAAAACCACTTTATTGAGGTATGATTTATGTACAAAAAACTGTACATATTTAATATATATAACTAGATGAATTTGGCGTTAAGTATACATCCATGAAAGCATCATCACAATCTATGCCATAAATGTGTTCACCACCTCCAAAAGTTTCCTTCTGCCCTCTTATTTATTTATCGATAAGAACACTGAACATAAGATCCACTCTCTTAGCAAAATTTTATGTATATAATTGTTAACTATAGGCACTATGCTATGCAGATCTCTAGACTTATTCATCATGCATAACTGGGAATTAGTACCTTTTGATGAATACTCCTCTGTTTTCCCCTACTCCCAACCCCTGGCAGCTACCATTCTACTCTCTGTTTCTATGACTTTGACTATTTTAGATTCCTTATATACATGGTATCGTGTAGTATTTGTCTTTCTGTGTCTGACTTATTTTCTTAGCATAATGTCCTCCAGATTCATCCATGTTGTTGCTAATGGCAGGATTTCCTTCTTTTTTAAGACTAAATGATATTCCATTGTATATATGTATATACCACATTTTCTTCATCCATTTGTCTGTCGATGGGCATTTAGGTTGCTTCCATATCTTGGCTATTGTGAATAATGCTGCAGTGAACATGAGAGCACAGATACCTCTACAAGATCTTGATTTCAATTCCTTTGCATATAACCCTGATCTGAGATTGCTGGGTCATTTAGTATTTCTGTTTTTAATTTTTTGAGGCAACTCCATACTGTTTTAATAGTGGTTACACCAATTTACATTCCTACCAACAGTGCACAAGGGTTCCCATTTCTCCACATCCTCACCAACAATTATCTTTTTAAAAATTTTTGTTTTTATGATACCATCCTAACAGGTGTGTGGTGATGTTTCTTTGTGGTTTTAATATGTATTTCCCTGATGATTAGTGCACCTTTTCAGGTACCTATTGGCCATTTGTATGTCTTTGGAGAAATGTCTTTTCAGGTTTTTTGCCCATTTTTAAAATCGGGTTATTTGGTTTTTTATTATTGAGTTGTAGAAGTTCCTTATATACTTTTTACTTTAACGCTTTATTAGATATATGGTTTGCAAATATTTTCTCCCATTCTATAGGTTGTCTTTTCATTTTGTCAATAAACTTTGAGACAAAAACTGTCACAAGAGACAAAGTCATTACATATTAATAAAAGGGTCAATTCAATAGGAAGATATAACAATTATAAATAACTATGCACTCAACATCAAAGTACCTAAATATATAAAGCAAACATTGACAGATTTGAAGGGAGAAATAGCAGTACAATAATAGTAGGAGACTTCAATACCCCACTTTCAATAATGAATGGATCATCTAGACAGAAAATTAGTAAGGAAACAGCAGATTTGAACAACACTATAGACCAAATGGATCAAGTATTTTAAATGCAACTGAAATTTCAAATGCAGTAAAGAGAGACGTGATCTCTGACATTTGATAGCATGGAGATTATAGGGATCTACAAGACGAGTCTCAGAGGTGATGTAGGGATGGAAGTGGTGGGGACTGGTATGTGTTAAGGAGAAAATAAGGGGAGCTTAAAGATATACATAGAATTTAATCAGAACAAAAATGGAATATACAACAGCCCAACAATAATAACAAGAGCAAAATGAAAACAGAGAACTTAGACAGCAAACAAAAACCCAAAACCACAATTCAAAACCTTCCTTCAATTAAATACATCTTTGAGCTATGTTCTTTCTAATTTTCTTCTTAGCACTTACCTTCCTCTGATCACTCAGTTTTATTCCCATACCACTCTAGAGTCTACCTCCACCATCCAGTAAACTGCTCTCTTCACAGTTGTCAATGACTTGTAGTTGTATGTCACTCTCCTCTTAAAACTTTCTCCTCTCTTGTCATCCACGACCTTCTATTACATTGTTTCTCCTTTCTAACATGTTCTTTTATTTGTTGTCTCTCTTCTTCCCTTCCCCAAATTGTATTTGACAAATTTATTTTCCTTCAGTTTTTATATTCTTCCATACTAATTGTCCCACTCTCTTAAGGCTTCAGTGACTTCAATTATCCCTTCAGTGTGAGTGACTCATACATTTAAATCTTAATCCACTTTCACTTCTAAGCTCTACGCCACATCTCTAACTTTCTTATCAATGTCTTCACTTGGATAGGCTGCAAGCAGCATGTTGCAATCCTGCTTCTCTTCTAAACTTTCCATGTAGTGAAGACAGTAAGCTCTCACAAAGATAATATTCTTGCATAGAGTTGGAAATTGTTCCAGGTCAAAGTAAATTTTATAGGAATAAGAACTCCTTTGGAAATGTATCCATTTTAGATTTTTAAAGTTTAAATGTAAAATAGCTATTAGTAGAAATATTTACTCCTGACAAATGCTGAGAGCTATGTAGAAAGCATGCTTTAATAGTGTAATTAATCAAATGTTTAGTAAGACATTAGTGGTCCAAGGAGAGATTATCAGTATGAATTTTCATTAGGGACAACATACTTCAGACCAGAGTGGAAACATAGTTTGGAATGGCTGATTGAACTATTGAACACTGTACATTTAGAGCACAGCATTTTCATTTGTGTTTTACTGTAAGACACAACAATATGTACATATGTATATAGCAAGTAAGTCAAAGATTATGATTTTAACGTATTAATTATATTTACCTCAAACATTAAGTTAATGTTATATGGATAATGGTTATTCAAAGTATTTTTATTAATAGGTAGCAGTTTTGAATTGACAAAGGAAAAGACATTTTATTCATAACAAGTTGAAGGTATCCTAATGCAAAAGACGCTTATGGGGTATAAAATTGATTTTTTGTTCTTCATTCATAATATTACATTGAATATGAGCCATGCAATGAAAAACTGCCTGGGATGAATTTATTTAAATACCAAGAATGTTATTATTCTAGTAAGAGAGGGTCCATTCAACTTCTCTATTACATAAGCCTATTGAGTTGAAGGCTTCAGAGATCATTTTTTTGCATGGTATGCAAAGATGAATTCAAAGCCAGTAAATGGTAGTTTAAAGGAGAGAGAGTTGACATAGAAATGCAGAATCAGAAATGGTTTTAAGGAGGAAGTGATATTTAGAAAGGCCTTGAAACATTAATGGGAGTTACATAAGAGGACATGGGATAGGGGAGTTCCAGGTAGAGAAAACAGAATAAGGATTCAAGTGGCAACTCTGAGTGTCTTTGTGGAGCTGAGATGAATTCAGTTTGACTGAATATCTGTGGGTGTGATAAAGATGAAGATTAATTTGGGAAAACATTGTGAGTAGAACTTGAATACCTGGCTCCAAAGTTTGGACTTCTGGAGATAGTGGACAGCCATAAAATTTTTTGAGTTGGGTGTGAAAATAAAGAGTCTCAAGCTTTAGAAAATATAATCTGACAGTAGTGTGTAAAATGCGTTGGTAACTGGAGAAGGAAGAGAACGATAATTGATTTCCTTGCTGTAGTAGCCTATGTGTGGATAGGGTCCTATGGCATTATTGCATGCCAGTTGGTGGAAAAGGCTATACTTTGCTCATATCTGATCCTCCCATTTCCTATGTGAATCTTATGCGAGCTCATCTGTCAAATTTTCTCTGTGGGGACCTTCAGAGACGAATTCTCTTTGTGCGTATTGAACTTCTTGTTGATGGCAAACTGGCACTGCCTTCATTGATTTTTAGCTTTCTACTGTTGAAGCCTCTTGGTTTACTATCCTCATTTTGCATTTTAGACTAGTGCATGAAAATGTTAATTTTCTGGGAATCTTGATTTTCTGATAAGAACAAGGGCGTTAGAGCCAGGCAGACTTGTGTTTGATTTCCATTTCTTGCCCTTATACGGAAGGTCAAAATTCTCTGAGCCTCCATTTCCTGACTGTGAGAATGGGTGAAATAATACATAACTCAAAGTTTTTGAGAATCATCAATGAAATAAATTATGTAAAGAGCTTAGCTTATTGGCTTGTTCATATGAGTGATCAATAAATGTTGCTGGCTTTCCGCCTCATCTTAATTGCCTTTTTGTAGAACTCGGCATTGTTGATGATTTCTTTCTTTAAGATTTCCTTCCTCTTTTCTCTTCTGTAACAACTACTTTTCTTGGGTCTTCTCACACGCCTCTTTGGCCTCAGCATACTCTTTCATCAGCTTTTTACTTTCTTGTATACTGACCTTGCTTGGAGTCTCATTCTCTGCCCTCTCCTTTATGTTCCTAGATGATCTTTATTTCCTACAGTTTCAACTACTATGTGAAAAATGATGTCTCCAAGTTTTTATGTTTACTAGAATCTGTCTTCTTTAGTTTCATATCCATTTTTCATACAGCAAGCTGAATCTACATGCCTAGATGGTTCACAAATATTTGAAACTTAACATGTCCAAAACTTAATGTTTCTTTTTCCTTTTCCTGTGTATTTCCTCTTAAATTCCCAGTAAATGGCGTCACTGTT